>NW_026892681.1:0-600000 GCF_033815535.1 Pezoporus flaviventris | reverse complement strand
ATAGAGATGGAGAGATTAGGGGTATCTATGACTGCCCTTCTCTGTGTTGGTGACAGAAGCAGGGTCTCAACGCAGCACTGCCCTCCAGCACATGGACAGGGCAATAAGGTCAGCATTAGCTGCCTTGCTGCATGCTCTGATGTTTATTGCTGGGATCCTGTCATGGTTTAGGCCCAGCCGGCAGCCCAAAATCATGCACCCGCTTGCTCACTCCCCCCTGTTCTTTCTCCCCCCACTCCTGGAGGGATGTGGAGGCAAACCGAAAGAATGTAACTCCCACGGGTTGAAACAAGAACAGTCCAGTAACTAAGGTATAACACAAAACCACTACTGCTGCCACCAATAATAATAATGATAGGGGAAATAACAAGGGAAGAGAATACAACCGCTCACCACACACTGACCAATACCCAGCCAGACCCGAGCAGTGATCTAGCCCTTTCGGGTAAATGCCCCAGGTTTATAGTCATGTCATGCTGTGGTATGGAATACCCCTTTAGCTAGTTTGGGTCAGATGTCCTGTCTCTGCTTCCTCCTGGCTTCCCCTCCTCCCTGGCAGAGCATGAGACTCAGTAAGTCTTTGGTCAGAGTAAACATTACTTAGCAACAAATAAACATCGGTGTTATAAATCAGTGCTGATCCCAAGCTGAAAGTCAAAACCACAGCACTGCACCAGCTACTAAGAAGGAGAAAAATGACAGCAACTGATGAACCCAGGACAGTATCCACCCCTTATTCCATACCATTCATGTCATGCTCAGATCCCACATTTTCAATATACCATCACTCGTCTCATATATATATATACATACACACACACACAAAGAGAGAGATATCATTCCTTAGTGCATGGACCAATCCCTATAATGCTGCTGATTTCACCCGGTCCATGATGCCGGGCTCCATCTCTTGTAACAGTCTTTCAGAACAGGAGAGACTGTGTGCATTGTTGGATCGTTGCCTGTTGTATGGACTCAGCATGAGTTGAGCTTCTCAGTTAGCATAAGTAGAGCTTCAGTTAGCATAAGTAGAGCTTCTCTATAAGTGGAAAAATATTAGGCCAGAGGGGAGGTTAGCCAGAGATAGCAGTGGAGGAAATGAAATTGCAACGTTAGCAGTGTTAAGAACAGATGTTAAGAACAAAAAACAGGATGTAAAACTGCAGTGTATGGATGTTGAGGTTAGTGCTAAACACAGGTAACTGTTGTAACTTGTATTAAGCAACTTTGTGTAAAACCCAATCAGAAGCTTGTTGGCAAGACATGTTAACCAATCAGCGTGTAATCAATATGTGGATTTGTGTATAAAAGATCATGTCTGATGCTCAATAAATGGCAATTGCTTGATCACATTGATTGTCTCAGTGTTGTCCACTACTCCTGCGTCAACAGTTGCCTGCTGATGACACTGTGGAACTCCACTGGTCACTGCTGAGGTCATCTGGTTTTGTCAAACTTCATTCTTTGTGGGAATGATGGCCAGAGGGAAATCAGGACCAGTCGCTGGTGACCGGAAGACATCTAGTTGGTGGTCTATAAAAGCTCTACATAGCAGGCAACAGCATACAGTTGACTTCACTGGCTGTTTTCCCCTAAAATCAAATCCCCTTGAGGTGCACATGGGACTTCCCCATCTTCCTGCTTTACCCACCTGGTATATCCAGGTCCCTGAGCAAAAGTAATCCCACAGGTGGGTTTGCCTTTACCGGAAGCAGGAATAACCCAGACTGTCTTCTCCAGCAAATTCTTTATGTGCACCACAGGAACTTTATCTCCTTCTGCAGTACGTAAAATTTCTGACTGGGCTGGGCCAGCCCTGTTAGCAGATCCTCTGGTGTTGACCAACCAGGTGGCTTCTCGTAAAAGTGCATCCCAGTGTTTGAAAGTCCCAACACCCATTGCTGTCAGTTTTCACCATCCCGTTGTACTGTTTGATTTACCCAGAGGCTGGTGCATGGTAGGGGATGCAATATACCCACTCAATGTCATACTCTTTGGCTCAAGTGCCTATAAGCTTCTTCTGGAACAAAGTCCCATTACCTGACTCATGTAAGCAGCGAGGAGAAGCAGACAGGCCAACCCAATAATTGATAAGCAACTTCCACTTTATTTGTGGCACAGTTCACACATATATAGGAGTGGTATTCAGCCACTCCTTCTTGGCATAACAGTACTGGTTAGCCCCCACAGCTTGCTCCACATTCTCCTCCCAGGTCCGGTCTCCAGCCACCTGTGGGGGGCACCCCCTGCCTTGCTTGCACAGTCCTCCAGGGCTCTATGGTCCTGCTCTTAGAGTCATTCTGCAACAATTCCCCCCTTTTTCTTTGTGCAAGCAAGGCATTATGGGTTATTCTGTTCACCTGTTTTATCACACAACTATAAACAAGTCTAATAGCTACGTTGATTAACCTAACAATGATACATAAGTGCAATACTTCAAACAACAGTTTTTGACTCAACCTGTAATGCCCCATGAAGACAACCATCTAGTTATTCTTAGGATATTGCTCATTTACTATTGCTGGGTAAGCTGAGCCAGGGTTCTCAGCTGTGCATGCATCAAATTAGCATAATCAGAGAGACTCATACAACACATTCCATCAAACTCTTCACATCCATGTCCCTGTTCCAACAACAAAAGGTTCTGCAGTGTTGCATGTCTTACAGAGTCAACATTAAAACAAATCAGGAATTGCCTTCGATGTAGAATTGTCTGCTTAGCAACTCAGCAACCCAGTCTGCTTAGTTGAGCCAAGGCCCTGGCTGAAGCACTTACAGAGATTTGGCATATTATGATTGGATACATGTTTTGAAGACCCTTAGTGACTAACATATAATTGGTTAAACACAGGTGTGAGAACTCACCCTTGAAAGCTTGCCAACAGTCCACAGTTCTCATTAACTTGGTGAATTCCAGCCTCTTATCTTGCTTGCTTAAGCTTCTTCAGGCCTCTCATGGCCTTGCTGTATCTTTCAGGACTATTCAAAGTTTATGTACCAATTACGCATTCTCCTGTGAGAACACTGTCTCCACATCTCCCCCCTTTTGTTTTATCTAGTAAGAAGTCGCTACTACAGCAAGGCACACACACATTTAGATTAGCAGAGTAACTATTACAGGGTGCAGCAGCATGTTGAAGATGCTGATGGCAGTGAAGGACTAGCCAAAGAAATTTCTTACCAGTGGAACTCTCCCCCCCTCTTAATTTGTTCCATCACCTGCTTTATAACACTACCATTGTATTAAAATTTTTCTAGCTTTTGCCTTAGCATTTTCTAGCAGCTACTGCAAATTTCCATACTCTGACATCTCTTTTACAAGTGACAAATCTATACAATACAAGGTGCAGTTTCTTATTAGCAACTAGCTAGTAAATACAGGTGGTTTTATACACAAAATCACAACCTCTAATAATAGCTATTTTACAAGCACACATATTCAGGATGTTACTTTTCAGTTGCCCCCAAGTGATGTTTTGCAGTTATTTGTTCTTTCTCTTCCTCCATCTCATTCTGCTTGGGGTATTCACGGTCAGCTCCTGTAGCTGAGGCATCAGGTTTATCCATTCGTCTGTCCAGCTCATGGCAAGGCTTGACAAACTTTGCAGACAGTCGCCATGGACCTGCAGGCAGGAGGACACAAATATACCCCCTCCCCCAGGTTATCAGTTCTTCAGAAGTAGACAGGTTAAAGTTAAATGTAACATCATTACTCTCTCTCCCCCCCCCCCTTTTTTTTTAGACCCTGCAAAAGCCATCATTACTCCCACTACAGTCCCACGTACAGAACGTGGCACAAGGACCCTGTGGAGACTAACAGCAAACCAGCTCCGAGAAGCATCATTGCAGTGTGAGGTGGCAGGCTCAACCTTAGCGGGCGTCCCTGCAGAGGCTCTGCCTCCCCCACATCATATGAGGCTTGGGCTTTTATACTGACCAAAATGCACACTCATTCCAACACAGGTGGCCAGCCTGTGCTGGAAGAAGTGGCCAGCAGTATCTACAGAGGTCTCCAAGGGTTGACAGAAACCTGGACATACTTGTATTTACCAACTTCTAATACATGAGTATCACAGAGAAACTGTATGGGCTCCCCCTGTCAATTGCAAGAAAAAATCATAACATATACAGCTTGAGTATAAGAGGATTTTAACGCATACGTGGTCACTGTTTGTCAGGCCTCCTTACCTATTTTGAGATCAAGAGCTTCCCACTCTTTAGCCCCCTGCTGTGTAGTAAACACAGGATATGCAAAGATGCCCATTGCAGAAAATTCCCCAGTAATGTTCACATCTTTGGTTACCCATTGTTACAACTGAGCGTCTCCAGGGCCAGTAAGTCTGAGCAGACAGACCCGGGAGACAAAGAGTCAGGGTCTGGAAGCAGAGGACACAAATCTCGCTCGGATTCAGGGGCTGATCCTGCGCCGAACTCGGGGTCTCCGTTGCTCGCAGCTGTGTCTTTCTTATCAGGTGTATCTCGTTCGGTATGTAGCCATCTGCAGTCCTGGCTCCTCCGTGACTGAGTTAAAAATTTTTTCACTCTAGGGCGCAGTGGGTTGGAGAGGCTCGCGCATGATCCCTATTTTCTACTGCGTGCTTCACAGTGGCGCCGCAATCGATCCGGCGCCGAGGCACCGCCTTTTTTCTTTCGGATTTCTCGACATTTATCATGCGTGTACCTTCTAATATACTTTCTCTGTCCTTGTCAAAGTCCCTACTTTCGGAACTGGGGTGGTGGGGGAGCAGGGAGTTACACCTCCTCCGCGGCACCTTCTGATGGAGGGGGAGAAAAGGAAGGGGGGAAGGTGTGTGGGGGGGTGGGAAACCCTGTGCTCCCGCGAGTTGGGGGGGGGAACGAGTTGTAATCTTCCCCCGGTTTCAACCGACCGGGGACGTCTGTTCCTAGTTTCTCCGTTGCTACCGCGGCAGTTTTCTGCCTTGTATCTTTTTATACAGTTCATTACTTCTCTCCGTGGTTTACCGAGTTTCTTTACCTTTTTATAATCATTAAGCACTGAGTCAAATAGTTCATCACCAAACTTTCGCCACTCACTCTCCTCAAATATTGTATTAGGATCTGCAAAAGAAATCTCTTAGCCTTCCCTAGCCACTAGACCTGCTAGCTGCTTTAGAGTCTCAGGCTCAGTTCCCCGCTTTTATAAGAAGCACTGTAATAAGTCCAGGGCTACCTCTCGGTCCATTTTCATGGCCAGCCTTTTCCGGATCGTCTTCTCCTGGGTCGTCCTGTAACCTCGGTCTCCGGATCGGCCTCCCGACGCAGCAGTGTCTGGTTCGCCCCTGCGGCGGATTCTTTCGGTTAGTCCAAGCACCCGGGTCCGTCACGCCACCGCAGCAGCATTGCCCGCGCTTCCCGGCCACTGCCGCCGGCGCCGCTCACTCGCCGTTCCGGGTCCCCGTCGACCGGGGCCCTGTATCCCGGGTCCCCGCTAGTCGGGGCCCTGTATTCCGGGTCCCCGTCGACCGGGGCCCTGTATCCGGGTCCCCGTTAAACCGGGGCTCTGTATCCCGGGTCCCCGTCGGCCGGGGCCCTGTATCCCGGGTCCCCGTCGGCCGGGGCCCTGTATCCCGGGTCCCCGTTAAACCGGGGCCCTGTATCCCGGGTCCCCGTCGACCGGGGCCCTGTAATCCGGGTCCCCAGCGACCAGGGCCCTGTAGTCTGCGTCCCTGTTCGGGCGCCATTTGTAAGCAGCGAGGAGAAGCAGACAGGCCAACCCAATATGGGTGATAAGCAACTTCCACTTTATTTGTGACGCAGTTCACACATATATAGGAGTGGTATTCAGCCACTCCTTCTTGGCATAACAGTATTGGTTAGCCCCCACAGCTTCCTCCACATTCTCCTCCCAGGTCCGGTCTCCGGCCACCTGTGGGGGCCACCCCCTGCCTTGCTTGCACAGTCCTCCAGAACTCTATGGTTCTGCTCTTAGAGTCATTCTGCAACAGACTCAGTTCTCTCTGGGGGGTCATGTTGCCACAAAATCTGTTTCTCAAGGCCCAGGATAGTGTTCCGGGCAGTGGCGTGGGGCACGGCTTATGTTTCCAGCCATCCGGTGGTTGCTTCCACCATGGTAAGCACATGGTGCTTGCCTTGGTAGGTTCCTGGGAGTGTAATATAATCAATCTGCCAGGCCTCCCCATATTTGTACATCAGCCACCTTCCTCCATACCAGAGTCTTTAACCACTTGGCTTGCTTAATTACATCATGTTTCACAGTCATGAATAACCTGGGCAATAGTGTCCATTTTTAAGTCCACCCCTCCATCACGAACCCGTCTGTCTGTTGTATCTCTGTCCTGATGGCCTGAAGCGTCATGGGCCTCTCACGCCTAAAATAATTCACCCTTATCTTGCCAATATAAGTCCATCTGAGCCACTTCAATCTTAGCAGTTTTATCCACTTGGTTGTTCTGGTGTTCCTCAGTGGCCCAACTCTTGGGTACATGGGCATCTACATAGCATACCTTCACCACCAGGTTCTGCACCCGGGCAGCGATATCTTGCCACAGTGCAGCAGCCTAGATGGGTTTCCCTCTGCCTTGCCAGTTGCTCTGCTTCCATTGGTGCAACCACCCCCACAGGGCATTTGCCAACATCCATGAGTCAGTGTAGAGATAAAGTACTGCCCACTTTTCTCATTCAGCAATGTCCAAGGCCAGCTGGATGGCTTTCACCTCTGCAAACTGACTCGATTCACTCCATACAGCTGCCTTCCATCTCTGATGCTTTCCCACAATACGACAGGACCCATCAGTAAACAAGGCATACAGCTTTTCACTTTCTGACAGTTTATTATGGGATGGGGCCTCTTCAGCATGCATCACCTCCTCCTCTGGTGACATTCTGAAAACTTTGCCCTATAGCCAGTCCATGATGATGACTGTAGCAACCCAACCAGACTGGGATCCCAAAACATGGGATGGGGCCATCTGGAGTACCTCTGATAGTGAGAAGGAGGAAGATGAGCGGGAGAGAAATACGGAGAGTGCTTGGGCGGCTCCCGTGGCAAAATGGAGGGGAGCCATGGGCCCAATAACAGGCCTTTGGGCCCAAGTGGATATTATAGAAGATTTTTCACCAGAGGATGTAAAAAACACACTGGCCAAGTGTCCTGGGTTTAGCAGTAGCAGTCATTTTTTGTCCTTCTTAGTATCTGGTGCAGTGCTGTGGTTTTGACTTTCAGCCTGGGAACGGTGCTGATAACACCCATGTTTTTAGTTACTGCTCAAATGTTTTAGTCTGGCTGAGGACTTTCTGAGCCTCATGCTCTGCCAGGGAGGAGGGGAAGCTGTGAGGAAGCAGAGACAGGACACCTGACCCAAACTGACCAAATAAGTATTCCTTACCACAGCACGTCATGCCCAGGATGTAACTGGGAGTTACCCAGAAGGGCTAGGACTGCGGGATTGGTCTAGGGATCAGTCAGTGCTTGGTTGGGCTGGGGGGGCGAGTTATCGGTCAGCTGGTGCTGAAGTGTTGTATTCTCTTCCCTTGCTATTTCTCTTGTCGTTATCATTATTGGTGGTAGCAGTAGTGATTTGTGTAATACCTTAGTTACTGGACTGTTCGTATCTCAACCCGTGGGAGTTGCATTCTTTTCGATTCTCTTCTCTGTCCCTCTGGGAGTAGGGGGAGGAAAAGAAGGGGGGGGGGGAGTGAGTGAATGAGCTGCCTGACTGGTTTTAAACCACGACACCAAGTATAGCCAAAGACCTGGGGAGAAGCCCCCACAGTGGCATGTCCGGCTTATGGAAGAGGGGGCAGATAGTGTCCTTTCAGACAGCGCAAACTCGCCCCAGTTCAGTGGACTATCTGGTGACCCGTTTGTCCAACAGGCCCTTAGGGTGGTTCTGGCAGGGACTAGTGTGCCCCTTGTTACACTGGTGGCATATGGGTTACAACAGCAATACAGTGCAGATGGAGCCTGGCCTCCTACTAGTGGTCTGTGGGTAACCCTGCCTCAGGTGAAGGTGTTACTAAAATGGGAAGGTATGAAAATGGCGGTGCATCATGGAGATCCAGGACATTACATGACAAAGCCCTTCACGGCCGCAGTACATAACTTGCTATTGGAAGGGTGCCCTCCTGCCTGGAAGTCTTATCTTATTCCCAGGGTATGACCAACAGTGATATGATAGAAAAGATAGGACAACTGGGAGAGTTACCTGGGTTGGATAAACCTGAGGGACCCCCGCGAACAGGACCAACAAAACTGCCACCCCAAATGCATGGGGACCAAGTGGAGCATGAGGAACAATTTCGACTGTTTAAGCAATTGTTACAGGAGGGGGTCCCGATACAGGGTATTGATGGTCAGCCCCTATTGGTGTTGGAGGGCATGGCTAAAGAGAAGGGCATTAAGACCCACAGTGTTACAAGTATTGATGCCATGAAAAAGAGTGAGCATGATGACAGTGTGCAACCACCCAGGTTTGATAATATTCTATACCCATGGCAGGAGGTGGATAAGACCATTGCAAGGTTCTGTCTGAAAACTGATTAGGGAAGTGGCCAAGCCCCAGGGCCAAAAATCCATTTAACTTCACATGATTCGTGCCCCTTTGTCAAATCTTGTATTTGGTGCTCGCCTGTGGAGGTAGTGTTCTCACAGAGGAATGGATAATTGGTACATAAACTCTAAATAATCCTGAAAGATACAGCAAGGCCAAGGAAGCTTAAGCAAGCAAGATAAGAAGAAGCTGGAATTCACGGAGTTAATGAGAACTGTGGAATGTTGTCAAGCTTTCCAGGTCAAGTTCTCACACCTGTGCTTAACCAATTATGTGTTAGTCACTAAGGGTCTTCAAGCCATGTATCCAATCATAATATGCCAAATCACTGTAAGTGCATGTAAGAAATAGTATATAAGGAGTCAAGGCTTTGTAATAAATGGCTTTTGTCTGATCATATTGATCTCTGCCTGGGTCCAATATGACGATAATCTGTTAAAAAGACTATTGCTCTGGAGTAAAGGAAAAGAGCTGATTAAGAGGGTTAATGAAGCTTTTGATCTCGGGACTTGGGAAAAAATTGGGGCATGCCTGTGGGATGAAGTTACTTGTGGGTCTAAGGAGGCAAAGTCTCTTGCTGCCCCCTGGCTACTACTGAATGAGACTCTAGCCGCAATGAAGGCTGAGAAACAGGAGGCAAAATCCATTTTTACATTGCTCTCTGACTCGCCTTCACAACAGCAGGGCTCGGCACCTACATTAGATTCAGCACCCAGTGCTACAGCCATGGTAGTGTCATCTGTTTCAGGCATAAAACATTCTGGCTAAAAACCGGCGCACAGTAAGGTATGAATGTTAGAGGACCCTGTGCCTTTCCCGTGTCCTGTGTCGACAACACCTTTATGGGCAGTAGCTCCAGCTGATACTCAGGAGCCCATAGAGGCTACTGAGCAACCAAAACAAACTGATGCTAACCCTTTTCGTGCTGCTACTGCCCCTAAACTTAATCTCCAAGATTTTTTGCTGGGGTGGGAGTCTCCTAAGGAGGAGAGTGTAACTCCGAATAAATACCCACCTCCGCCACCTACACCACCGCTTGCATCACTCTCACCGGAGCTGCAAATGAGTGGGACAGGGGACAATGGACAAAATCCTTAGATAAACAATTGCAGGACTTGGGAGACCGTCTGGACAAAATGGGGGAGGAGAGGGAGCAAGCCCTAGAAAAAACGGAAAAAACAGTCCTTGTGATGTGCCGTTACCACCGACTCCTACATCTAATACAGTTAATCCGAGTGCCATGAGATGGCGAGGATGCAATCAGGATGAAATCGTAGATGGTGCTATTTTACCGATAGATGTTCCCGCTGCATTTCCTGTTATTAGAAATACTCAGGGACAGTCTGTCTGGACTCCTATGGACTGGTAAGCTATGAAAGAAATTAAGAGAGCAATTACTCAGTATGGGTTGTCTTCCCCATATACACAGCAAATGTTATCTGCTTTCTTTTCTAATACTGTTCTAACTCCAAATGATTGTCTCAAAGTGGCTGCAATTTTCTTAACTCCTTCACAGCTCCTACATTTTAAAAGCGGGTTTGAGGAGCTTGCTGCAAGAGCTGCAGATGAGAATTCAGAGTGTAATCCTCATCACCCTTTGCATGGTGTTTCATCTGAAATGTTACTGGGAAAGGGACAATTTCACCCTGATGGAGTACAAGCTCATATGAAAATTGAAGTTTTACAGCAAGCACAGCAATTGGCTTTAGCTGCTCTGAAAGCTGTGCTGGAAGCAGGAAAACCTAATCCTTCATATACATCAGTAAAGCAGGGACCTACTAAGCCATATATGCAATTTATTGACAGATTGACAGAGGCTATTGAAAAGAATATTGATCTGGCATCTAATGCTAAAGAATCGATGCTTATGTCTCTGGCTATGGAAAATGCTAACCCCGCTTGTAAGCGTATTTTGCAGGTTTTGCCAAAATCTGCTGGTCTTCAGGAAATGACGGATACATTTTCTAAAGTGGGCACAGCAGAGGAAAAGGCTGGATACATGGCTACTGCCTTCGCCGCTGCTGTTAAACCCCTTCTACAGCAAGGTCAGCGTGATCGTGGGGGTACTAAAGGTACGAGATGTTATAATTGTGGACGGATGGGACAATTAAAAAAAAGAAAAACTAACAAAAAGACCCAGTGTACTGTAAAGAAAATTAGTTTAGCAACCCACCCCCCTCAGGGTGGTGTTACTGGTTTTGCAGATAAATGTATTAAATGTGACAAATTTGGCCACAAGACAATTGAATGTCATTGCTTTGCAACCGGGCTTGCCTAGCCCTTCAATGATACCTCAGGGTTGGGATTTAATTATAATTGATTTAAAAGACTGTTTTTTCACAATTCCTCTACACCCAAGCGATTGTGAAAAATTTGCTTTCTCTGTCCCAGCAATTAACAAAGGAGAGCCTGCTATGAGATATGCATGGGTTGTTTTACCTCAAGGTATGAAAAATTCTCCTCTTATTTGTCAGCTGTATGTTGCCTGGGCATTGCAACCGATCCGACAAAAACTGCAAAAATGTGTAATCTATCACTATATGGATGATATCCTAATTGCAGGCAAAGATTTAAACAAGCACCATCTGCTCTGCCTGCTACAATCAGAATTAGCAAAAGCGGGACTGGTAATTGCACCAGACAAGGTGCAACGTGAGGCCCCTTGGAAATATCTGGGGTGGATCATTTCCAGAACTGAAATTAGGCCTCAAAAAGTTAAAATTACCACACAGATAAAAACCTTGTCTGACCTGCAGAAATTGATGGGTGATATCCAATGAGTCCGCCCTTTGTGTGGAATCACAAATGATGATCTGACTGATCTCATGCCCCTTTTAAAGGGTGAGTCAAAGGCAGAACAAAAAAGAGTTCTATCAAAAGCTCAGTATGAGGCCTTAGATCACATCATGACAAAAATCACTACCTCTTACTCTTCTCAATGGAATCCAGATTTACAGGTTATTCTGTTTATTGTCAGCAGTAAGTATCATCCATTTAGTCTACTAGCACAGCGGGATCTTCAAAAGACTGATCCTTTATGCATTTTAGAATGGATTTTCCTGCCTTATCGATTATGCAAAACTGTAACTACTCGGTTAGAAATATTTGCTCTTTTGATTGTACGAGGTCGTTCACGTTGTCAGGAAATGATGGGCTGTGATCCATCCCAAATTTGTCTGACACTTAGCAGGGTATGGTTAAACTGGGCACAACAATCTAGCTCTGCTTTTCAGTTTGCTCTGATAGGTTTTGTTGGTCCTCTTAATATACATTTTCCACCTCATAAGATGTTTACAATGCTAAAGAATAATCAGTTTGAAGATGTTACCTTTTATTCTAGTAAACCTGTTGTAGGATTAACTGTCTTTACAAATGCAAGCAAAATCAATTACACAGCCAGATATGTTTGGCAAACAGACAATGGTTGGAAAGAGCAGAAGATACTTGGTCATTTTTCCGATTCATTACAAACACTAGAGCTAAGTGCTGTTATTGCAGTATTTCAGCGATGGCCTGACACCCCCCTTGTCATTGATTGAATGAATTGAAATTTGAGCTTAGGACATCTATTTTATGGATGTTTTCAGTCCTTCTTAAAGTGAAGGGAGTAACCTTTTTTACCTTAAAGTAAAAAAAAAAACAAAAAAAAACCTAACACCACCGCCCCACCCCGAACCTCCAGGGAAGCGAGACCAGCGTGGGATACAGACATATTGTGTGCTTTTCCGCTGGTGGGAAGGTCTCTCGTATGCTCTTATCAGGGGTATTGGGCAGACTGTGACGGACCATGGACTTGGGACCCCATATACAAGTCCCGAGCCTCATGCGATGCGAGGTTGCAGAACTTCACACCATCCAGGTCAACGTTGCCTTTGCAGGGGTGCCCGCCACAGTAGAGCCTGCCTCCTCTCACTGCGATGATGATCCTCAGAGCTGG
This sequence comes from Pezoporus flaviventris, assembly GCF_033815535.1. NCBI lineage: Eukaryota > Metazoa > Chordata > Aves > Psittaciformes > Psittacidae > Pezoporus > Pezoporus flaviventris. The sequence continues at coordinate 587,532 of NW_026892681.1, read as the reverse complement.
TTCCCTGATCGTCTTCACAGGGTCCTTGGGGTTGGTAAGGTATACACTCTTCGGAAATATCCTTTACTGTATCTGTTAGATTCTCTATATTTTCCCATTAATAAACTAGTTGAGAGTTTTCTATTTGTCTCTCGTTTTTCCCTTGCCTGGAATCCTCCAACTCTGGAACAGTCCCTTCCAACTCAGACTATAATTCTATGATTTTAATTCACTTACTCCCTTTCTAACGAGAGTCCTGATCAGTCTGAGTGGATGCTTTGAAGCCTGATGGCTTTTACAATAACTGCTGGTGGTCAGGGTCTTCTGAGCAGCTCCTGTCTTGTTAAAACACAGAATCTCTTTTCAAAGCCCTCCTCCCTGGGCTGAGCAGTGCTCTACTCTGCCCTCAGCCCACCTTCTCCTCCAGTGCAGCATGGGGATAGGCACTTCATGCTGCCGGTGCACCTGGCTCTGGGGGATGGAGGAGTTGGCTCTGGGAACCTTGAGGAGCACTGATAAAACTTGGAGTTGAATTCTTTAATCTGCTAGGATGCATGTTGTTGATCTTCTTACCATCTCCTTTGCTGGTGTCTTGGGTTCAGCTAGGTGCTTGGGCAGTGCCAGCCTGTTTACCCAAGGGAGGGTTTTTAACTTCAAAACAAGCCAACCTCCTGCCTCCACCTCTGGATTTGTCTGAAACTCCTGCTGTGCCAGTGAATCCTTAAGGATTTGCTTATGAGGTGGGGAGGAGACCTTGTTACAGAACATATTCACTTGCGGGCAGAGTCAGGGTCAGCCAGTGTTCATCCTCCATAGTCCAGGAGGGCAAACTTCAGCACGTTAAATTGCTCTTGCCCGTGAAGCAGATCCCCGCAGTGACTTCAGCCACAGATGTGTCCAGCTTAACTCCACCGGCTGTTGTAGCTCCTTGTCCACAAGCAGCTGCACAGGCTGGAGCTGCTCTTCTCCTAGTAGCTGGGACCATGGTTGCATTGGTGTTTCTGGAGATAACAGGGCAGGAAGGTGCTTTGGGAACTGCTGGTTGTCTGTTTTTGTGAAGCCCATATCACCAGTTCCTCTATGCTACCCATCTCCTGACATTACAAAGAGTAGCCCAACAGACCAAGGGCTTCTTTGCCTAATTGAAGGTACAGGTGGACTCTGTTGCTCTCTGGCATGTTCTCCCTGGTCCTGGAAACCTTGGTGGGTTTAAGCCAAAACCAGATTGGCAGAGTGGGATGAATCCTGGCTGGTTGCTGTGAGGGCTGCCATACTGCTGTCTTGGCTGAGGATCTGCCTCGTGTCCTGTTTGCAGGGCACAGGGAGGCAGGGATGGACTTCTCTGTGGACCAATCTCCAGCAAAGATGAGCAGTGTGCAGCAGGGAGCCCTTGAATAACTGCCCAAACTTCTTGCATGTCTCTGGGAATCAAAACCAGGTGAGTAAAGCTGTAGTTATCGCTTCAGTTGCTGGCATAGACTCCCTTGAAACACTTTCTCAGCTTGCTCAGCTGGCTGTCACTGTACCCAAATAATAAAATTTATCAATTTCACTAATAAAATACAAAATTCATTAATAAATCCTGTCCAGCATAAGTGCACTAAGCCCTCATGGGCCTGAATTTTTGCAGTATGTTCCAGGGCAGCACCATCTCTTCCCTCTCCCTGTGACACTTGCCTCAACTAACCAGTCTCCTCCTGCACACCAGGACTCTGGGCTTTACCTGAAGGAGCTGATTGAGCCAGTGCTGACATGTTTCAATGATGCTGATAGTCAGCTCTGGTACTATGCCTGTGAGGCTCTCTATAACATTGTCAAGGTGGCCAGGAGCTCTGTCCTCCCACACTTTGATGTGCTCTGTGATGGTCTCAGCAAGGTAAGAAGCTTCCTCACAACCCCCATGTGCTTTCCTTTCCCACAATGGAGAACTAAGGCTTGTTCCCTAGTCTTTATCTTCTCTGGGTCAAACAAACCAAGTTATCCAAGGACTTCTTGCTAAGTAAACTTGTTTGCTTTGACCCAGGCAGGTCTGAAGGACCAAGTGAGTAGTTCTTGAAGCAGCACAGTAACCACTGATTTTTGTGGGTGCTGGAGTTCACTGTAAGATACCTTGTTCTCTGTAAGACACCATCACCTCCAGGATGTATTCTCCTCTACTTGTTGAGTGGTATTAGAAAATGAGGCTGACAGAAGTGCTGCAAGCGAGGTGGCTCTACAGCACTATGGCTTTGTGGGGAATCAGCCATTCTAGAGATGATCTATTGTAGGCCAGATGCCAAGAATGCACCCGTTGATCCAGATGAAGTCTAATGTACATGACCCATGTGGAGGAAATTTAAGTGAAGTGAGCTATCATCATATGCCCACTCATTGGCATCAAAGACCTGGAATGAGAGCACCACCAACAGTGGATGAAGTGACTTGTCAACTCTGAGACTTCGAAGACAATCTCACCCCTTCCATCCTTTCAGCTGTGGAAAACCTCCTGAGCCAGGAGTTCAAACAATTGAGAAAATCTATCCAATCAATCCAGCTCCCCCTGTGTACCAACCCGCCTCTCAGCTATTAACAGAAGGTGCCCTACTGCCCGAGAGAAAAGACGTAGGAGGTATACACCACAGGCCACCCTATGGTTTTACCTGTGGGAGCATGGAGAAGACATTAGGAAGTGGGATGGAAAACCTACCTCAGTTCTGGAGGAACGGGTGCATAAATTGAAGAGGAGAAAAACGGTCAAGGACGATCCTTCCAAGAAAGTTGCTGCTCCAGTCTTCGGTGAGCAGCTTCCTAGAGGGAGTGGAAGAGCAGATTTTACTCCACTTCTGTGATAAGGAATTCTAATCCCTTTCTACAAGACATAAGTAGAGAATCTTATGGTCACCATTAGAGGGCCCCTGCCTCCAGCCAGGTGCAGCAGAGTGACAATGGTATTTCCTTGGGCTGTGTGGATCAGATGACCTGGCACATCAGTCCCACAGGAGTATAAAGCACTAGTAGATACTGGTGCACAGTGTACCCTGACCTATCAAGGGGGGGAATCCATTTGTATTCCTGGAGTGACAGGCGGATCCTAAGAGTTGACTGTACTGGAGGCTGAAATCAGGGTTGCTGAAGGTTGAAGCACAACAAGTGCCGATAATGAACACAGCAGTGCACTGGCGGCAATATCACACCAAACGAGACTCCTGATTCCCATCCATAAGCTGATCCGTAGACTGGAGAGCCAAGGATTGATCAGCGGGATCCACTCACTATTTAATAGCCCCATATGTACAGTGCAAAGGTCTAACGGAGAGAGGAGACTAACAGTAGGCTATCATGGCCTGAATGAAGTCACACCACCTTTGACTGCTGCCATACCGGACATTCTAGAACTTCATTATGAACTGGAGTCAAAGGCAGCCAAGTGGTATGCCACAATTGATATTGCCAGTGCATTTTTCTCAATTCCTTTGGCAGCAGAGTGCAGGCCACAGTTTGTTTTTATATGGAGAAGGGTCCAGCACACTTGGAACCGACTGCCCCAGGTGGAAACACAGGCCTGCCATCTGCCATGTACTGGTCCAGACTGCACAGGAACAGGGGCAAGCTGCAGAACACCTGCCATACATTGATGACATTATCATGTGGGGTGATGCACCGGAAGAAGTTTTTGAGAAAGGGAGGAAAATAATCTAAATCCTGCTGAAAGCCGGTTTTGCCATAAAACGGAGTAAGGTCAAGGGACTTGCACATGAGATTTAAATTTTGGGAATGGAATGGCAAGATGGACGTTGCCAGATCCCCACAGATGTGATAACAGCAATGTCTCCACCAACTAACAAAAAGGAAACAGAGGCTTTCTTGGGTGTTGTGGGGTTCTGGAGAATGCACATCCCAAATTACACTCTGATTGTAAGCCCTCTCTGTCACGTGACCTGGAAGAAGAATGATTTTAAACTGGGCCTTGAACAACAAGAAGCCTTTGAGGAAATTAAACAAGAGATAGTGGATGCAGTAGCCCTCGAACCAGTCTGGACCAGACGAGATGTAAAAAATGTACTCTACACCGTAGCTGGGAAGAATGGTCCTCCCTAGAGCCTCTGGCAAAAAGCTCCAGGGGACAGTCGAAGTCGACCCCTCTGCTTTTAGAGTTGGAGATACAGAGAATCCGAGGTCAGCTACAATCCAGCTGAAAAAGAGATACTGGCAGCCTCTGAAGGGGTTTGACCTCCTTCAGAAGTGACTGGCACTGAAGCACAGGTTCTCCTGACCACCCAGTTGCCTGTGCTGGGCTGGATGTTCAAAGGCAGGGGCTCCTCTACGCATCATGCAAACGATGCTACATGGAGTAATTGTGCTGCATTAATTACACAAAGAGCTCGAAGAGGAAATCCTGGTTGTCCAGGAATTCAAAAGTCATCATGGATTGGCCAGGGGGCAAAGATTTTGGAATGTCTCCAGAGGAGGAGATGATGCATCCTGAAGAGGCCCCACCATATAATAAACTGTAAGAAAGTGAAAGGTACTATGCCTTTTTTATTGATGTACAGTATTGTGGAAAAGTATCAGAGATGGAAGGCAGCTGTATGGAGTCCCCGACGACAGGCTGCAGAAACTGCTGAAGGAGATGGTGAATTGAGTCAGTTTGCTGAGGTGAAAGCCCAGCTGGCCCTGGACATTGCTGAAAAAGAAAAGTGGCCAGTACTTTATCTCTATACTGACTCATGGATGGTGGCAAATGCCCTGTGGGCTTGATTGCAGCAATGGAAGCAGAGCAACTGGCAACGCAGAGAGAAACCCATCTGTGCTGCTGCACTGTGGCAAGATATCACTGCCTGGGTGCAGAACCTGGTGGTGAAGGTTAGCCATGTAAATGCTCATGTACCAAGAGTCAGGTCACTGAGGAACATCAGGGAAACCAGGAAGTGGATAAAGCTGATAAGATTGAAGTGGCTCATATGGATTTAGCTTGGCAACATAAAGGTGAATTATTTTTGTCCCGGTGGGCCAATGACACTTCAGGCCATCAGGACAGAGATGCACTATATTGATGGGTTCATGATCGAGGGGTGGACTTAACAATGGACACTTGCACAGGTTGTTCATGACTGTGAAACATGATGCAATTAAGCAAGCTAAATGGTTAAAGCCTCTTTGTTATGGAGGACGATGGCTGAAGTACAAACATGGGGAGGCCTTGCAGATTGACTATATCACTCTCCCACCGACCCACCAAGGCAAACGGAGGATGCCTGGAAACTTATGCTATGCCCCACACCACTGCCCGGAACACTATCCTGGGCCTTGAGAAACAAGTCTTCTGGTGACACAGAACCCCAGAGAGAACTGAGTCAGACAATGGGACTCAGTTCCGAAACAAACTTATAGACACTTGGACCAAAGAGCATGGCTTTGAGTGGGTATATCACATCCTCTGCCATGCACCAGACTCCGAGAAAATCAAACGGTCCCCATTTCTTACCAGTTTTAAGTATTTTTTTGGCTATTTCTAACCCCTTCTTGCCTGTGTCTACCCAATTTGAAGCATTTTATATTATTTCTAAACAGTAGAGGACCATTTCTCTCTTATTTTTGCCCATTTCTTACCAGTTTTTAGCAATTTCTGAACTATTTATGGCCATTTCTAGCCAGTTTTAAGCTTTTCTTAGCTATTTCTAAACTGGCTTGTGCTATTTCTAACATTTTTGCCCAGGTCTAACTCTTTTTAAGCCCTTTTGGAAATTCCAAACCGGTTTTGTCCTGTTCTTACCAATTTCTTCCTATTTCTTATACGTTTTTGCTTTTTCCTAACTTGGTTTAAACCATTTTTGCCACTTTCTAACCCATTTTAAGTCTTTCTGGCTATTTCTAAACAATTGCTGGTCATTCTTATTTTTGCACATTTCTTGCTAGGTTTATGACTTTTTTGGCTAATTCTGAACTATTTATGGCCATTTCTAGCCTGTTTTAAGCAATTCTTACCTATTTCTAAACTGACTTGTGCTATTTCTGACCCTTTTTTTCCCAAATCTAACGTTTTTTTTAAGCAATTTTGTCCATATCGAAACCGGTTTTGTCCATTTCTTACTACTTTCCTCCCACTTCTAACCCATTTTGGCCTTTCCTGACTTGGTTTGAACAATTTTGGCCATTGATAACCCAGTTTTGCCAATTTCCATCCCATTTTAACTCTTTTTTGGCTAGTTCTAAAAAATTAATGGCCATTTATATCCTATTTTTCCCATTTCTTACCAGTTTGAAGCCTTTGTTGGCTATTTCTGAACAATATATGGCCATTTGTAGCCTGGATTAAGCTTTTCTTAGCAATTTCTAATATTGCTTGTGCTATTTCCAACCCATTCTTGCCCAATTCTAACTCTTTTTAAGCCATTTTAAAACTGTTTTGATCCTTCTTTCCAATTGCTTTCTAGTGCTAACCAGTTTTTGCCCTTTCCTAACACGGTTTAAACCACTTTTACCAATTTTTAATCCATTTTAAGTCTTTTTTGGCTATTTCTAAACAAACGCTGCTTATTCTGATCTTATTTTTGCCGATTTCGTACCAGTTTTATTCCATTTTGGGCTAATGCTGAACTATTTATGCTCTTTTCTAGCCTGGTGTAAGCTTTTCTGAGCTACTTCTAAGCTGGTTTGGGCTATTTCGCACCCTTTTTTACCCAGTCCTAGCTCTTTTCAAGCCATTTTGGCCATTTCCAAACCATTTTTTTCCCATTTCTTTCTAATTTGCTGCCATTTCTAACCCATTTTTGCCCTTTCCTGACTTGGTTTGAACCATTTTTGGCTCTTTCTAACCCAGTTTTGCCCTTTCTAACCCATTTTAAGTCTTTTTTGGCCCTTCCTAAACAAATGCTGGTCGTTCTTATCTTACTTTTGCGCATTTCTGACCAGTTTTAAGCTTTTTTTGGCTATATCTAATCCATTCTTGCCTCTTTGTACCCATTTTGAGCATGTTTTCTATTTCTAACCAATTGATGTCCAGTTCTATCGTATTTTTGCTCATTTCTTACCAGTTTTGAGGCATTTCTGGCTATTTCTGAACTACTTATGGCCATTTCTAGCCAGTTTTTCCCCATTTCTCACCAGTTTTAAGGTTTTTTTGGCTATTTCTAACCCCTTCTTGCCTGTGTCTACCCAATTTGAAGCATTTTATATTATTTCTAAACAGTAGAGGACCATTTCTCTCTTATTTTTGCCCATTTCTTACCAGTTTTTAGCAATTTCTGAAGTATTTATGGCCATTTCTAGCCAGTTTTTAGCTTTTCTTAGCTATTTCTAAACTGGCTTGTGCTATTTCTAACGTTTATTGCCCAGGTCTAACTCTTTTTAAGCCCTTTTGGAAATTCCAAACCGGTTTTGTCCTGTTCTTACCAATTTCTTCCTATTTCTTATACATTTTTGCTTTTTCCTAACTTGGTTTAAACCATTTTTGCCACTTTCTATCCCATTTTAAGTCCTTTTTGGCTATTTCTAAACAACTGCTGGTCTTTCTTACATTATTTTTGCCCTTTTCTCGCTAGTTTTATGTCATTTTGGGCTAATTCTGAACTATTCATGGCCATTTCTAGCCTGTTTTAAGCTTATCTTAGGTATTTCTTAACTGGTTTAGGCTATTTCTAACCAGTTTTTGCCCAGATCTAACTCTTCGTAAGCCATTTCCAAACAGTTTTTGTCCGGTTCTTACAAATCTCATTCGATTTCTTGCCCGGTTTTGGCCTTTCCTGACTTGGTTTATAATATTTTTGGCCGTTCCTAACCCCGTGTTGCCAATTTCTAACCCTTTTTTAAGTCTTTTTTTAGCTATTTCTAAAGAATCGATGGTTATTCTAATCTTATTTTTGCCCATTTCTAACAGTTTTATGCTATTTTGGGCTAAATCTGAACAATTTATGGCCATTTCTAGCCTGTTTTAAGCTCTTCTAAGCTATTTCTAAACTGGCTTGTTGTATTTCTAAGCCTTTTTTGCCCAAATCTAACGGTTTTTTAAGCAATTTTATCTATATCGAAACCGGTTTTGTCCATTTCTTACTACTTTCCTCCCACTTCTTACCCATTTTGGCCTTTCCTGACTTGGTTTGAACCATTTTTGCCCATTAATAACCCAGTTTTGTCAATTTCCATCCCATTTTAACTCTTTTTTGGCTAGTTCTAAAAAATTAATGGCCATTTATATCCTATTTTTCCCATTTCTTACCAGTTTGAAGCCTTTGTTGGCTATTTCTGAACAATATATGGCCATTTGTAGCCTGGATTAAGCTTTTCTTAGCAATTTCTAATATTGCTTGTGCTATTTCCAACCCATTCTTGCCCAATTCTAACTCTTTTTAAGCCATTTTAAAACTGTTTTGATCCTTCTTTCCAATTGCTTTCTAGTGCTAACCAGTTTTTGCCCTTTCCTAACACGGTTTAAACCACTTTTGCCAATTTTTAATCCATTTTAAGTCTTTTTTGGCTATTTCTAAACAAACGCTGCTTATTCTGATCTTATTTTTGCCGATTTCGTACCAGTTTTATTCCATTTTGGGCTAATGCTGAACTATTTATGCTCTTTTCTAGCCTGGTGTAAGCTTTTCTGAGCTACTTCTAAGCTGGTTTGGGCTATTTCGCACCCTTTTTTACCCAGTCCTAGCTCTTTTCAAGCCATTTTGGCCATTTCCAAACCATTTTTTTCCCATTTCTTTCTAATTTGCTGCCATTTCTAACCCATTTTTGCCCTTTCCTGACTTGGTTTGAACCATTTTTGGCTCTTTCTAACCCAGTTTTGCCCTTTCTAACCCATTTTAAGTCTTTTTTGGCCCTTCCTAAACAAATGCTGGTCGTTCTTATCTTACTTTTGCGCATTTCTGACCAGTTTTAAGCTTTTTTTGGCTATATCTAATCCATTCTTGCCTCTTTGTACCCATTTTGAGCATGTTTTCTATTTCTAACCAATTGATGTCCAGTTCTATCGTATTTTTGCTCATTTCTTACCAGTTTTGAGGCATTTCTGGCTATTTCTGAACTACTTATGGCCATTTCTAGCCAGTTTTTCCCCATTTCTCACCAGTTTTAAGGTTTTTTTGGCTATTTCTAACCCCTTCTTGCCTGTGTCTACCCAATTTGAAGCATTTTATATTATTTCTAAACAGTAGAGGACCATTTCTCTCTTATTTTTGCCCATTTCTTACCAGTTTTTAGCAATTTCTGAAGTATTTATGGCCATTTCTAGCCAGTTTTTAGCTTTTCTTAGCTATTTCTAAACTGGCTTGTGCTATTTCTAACGTTTATTGCCCAGGTCTAACTCTTTTTAAGCCCTTTTGGAAATTCCAAACCGGTTTTGTCCTGTTCTTACCAATTTCTTCCTATTTCTTATACATTTTTGCTTTTTCCTAACTTGGTTTAAACCATTTTTGCCACTTTCTATCCCATTTTAAGTCCTTTTTGGCTATTTCTAAACAACTGCTGGTCTTTCTTACATTATTTTTGCCCTTTTCTCGCTAGTTTTATGTCATTTTGGGCTAATTCTGAACTATTCATGGCCATTTCTAGCCTGTTTTAAGCTTATCTTAGGTATTTCTTAACTGGTTTAGGCTATTTCTAACCAGTTTTTGCCCAGATCTAACTCTTCGTAAGCCATTTCCAAACAGTTTTTGTCCGGTTCTTACAAATCTCATTCGATTTCTTGCCCGGTTTTGGCCTTTCCTGACTTGGTTTATAATATTTTTGGCCGTTCCTAACCCCGTGTTGCCAATTTCTAACCCTTTTTTAAGTCTTTTTTTAGCTATTTCTAAAGAATCGATGGTTATTCTAATCTTATTTTTGCCCATTTCTAACAGTTTTATGCTATTTTGGGCTAAATCTGAACAATTTATGGCCATTTCTAGCCTGTTTTAAGCTCTTCTAAGCTATTTCTAAACTGGCTTGTTGTATTTCTAAGCCTTTTTTGCCCAAATCTAACGGTTTTTTAAGCAATTTTATCTATATCGAAACCGGTTTTGTCCATTTCTTACTACTTTCCTCCCACTTCTTACCCATTTTGGCCTTTCCTGACTTGGTTTGAACCATTTTTGCCCATTAATAACCCAGTTTTGTCAATTTCCATCCCATTTTAACTCTTTTTTGGCTAGTTCTAAAAAATTAATGGCCATTTATATCCTATTTTTCCCATTTCTTACCAGTTTGAAGCCTTTGTTGGCTATTTCTGAACAATATATGGCCATTTGTAGCCTGGATTAAGCTTTTCTTAGCAATTTCTAATATTGCTTGTGCTATTTCCAACCCATTCTTGCCCAATTCTAACTCTTTTTAAGCCATTTTAAAACTGTTTTGATCCTTCTTTCCAATTGCTTTCTAGTGCTAACCAGTTTTTGCCCTTTCCTAACACGGTTTAAACCACTTTTACCAATTTTTAATCCATTTTAAGTCTTTTTTGGCTATTTCTAAACAAACGCTGCTTATTCTGATCTTATTTTTGCCGATTTCGTACCAGTTTTATTCCATTTTGGGCTAATGCTGAACTATTTATGCTCTTTTCTAGCCTGGTGTAAGCTTTTCTGAGCTACTTCTAAGCTGGTTTGGGCTATTTCGCACCCTTTTTTACCCAGTCCTAGCTCTTTTCAAGCCATTTTGGCCATTTCCAAACCATTTTTTTCCCATTTCTTTCTAATTTGCTGCCATTTCTAACCCATTTTTGCCCTTTCCTGACTTGGTTTGAACCATTTTTGGCTCTTTCTAACCCAGTTTTGCCCTTTCTAACCCATTTTAAGTCTTTTTTGGCCCTTCCTAAACAAATGCTGGTCGTTCTTATCTTACTTTTGCGCATTTCTGACCAGTTTTAAGCTTTTTTTGGCTATATCTAATCCATTCTTGCCTCTTTGTACCCATTTTGAGCATGTTTTCTATTTCTAACCAATTGATGTCCAGTTCTATCGTATTTTTGCTCATTTCTTACCAGTTTTGAGGCATTTCTGGCTATTTCTGAACTACTTATGGCCATTTCTAGCCAGTTTTTCCCCATTTCTCACCAGTTTTAAGGTTTTTTTGGCTATTTCTAACCCCTTCTTGCCTGTGTCTACCCAATTTGAAGCATTTTATATTATTTCTAAACAGTAGAGGACCATTTCTCTCTTATTTTTGCCCATTTCTTACCAGTTTTTAGCAATTTCTGAAGTATTTATGGCCATTTCTAGCCAGTTTTTAGCTTTTCTTAGCTATTTCTAAACTGGCTTGTGCTATTTCTAACGTTTATTGCCCAGGTCTAACTCTTTTTAAGCCCTTTTGGAAATTCCAAACCGGTTTTGTCCTGTTCTTACCAATTTCTTCCTATTTCTTATACATTTTTGCTTTTTCCTAACTTGGTTTAAACCATTTTTGCCACTTTCTATCCCATTTTAAGTCCTTTTTGGCTATTTCTAAACAACTGCTGGTCTTTCTTACATTATTTTTGCCCTTTTCTCGCTAGTTTTATGTCATTTTGGGCTAATTCTGAACTATTCATGGCCATTTCTAGCCTGTTTTAAGCTTATCTTAGGTATTTCTTAACTGGTTTAGGCTATTTCTAACCAGTTTTTGCCCAGATCTAACTCTTCGTAAGCCATTTCCAAACAGTTTTTGTCCGGTTCTTACAAATCTCATTCGATTTCTTGCCCGGTTTTGGCCTTTCCTGACTTGGTTTATAATATTTTTGGCCGTTCCTAACCCCGTGTTGCCAATTTCTAACCCTTTTTTAAGTCTTTTTTTAGCTATTTCTAAAGAATCGATGGTTATTCTAATCTTATTTTTGCCCATTTCTAACAGTTTTATGCTATTTTGGGCTAAATCTGAACAATTTATGGCCATTTCTAGCCTGTTTTAAGCTCTTCTAAGCTATTTCTAAACTGGCTTGTTGTATTTCTAAGCCTTTTTTGCCCAAATCTAACGGTTTTTTAAGCAATTTTATCTATATCGAAACCGGTTTTGTCCATTTCTTACTACTTTCCTCCCACTTCTTACCCATTTTGGCCTTTCCTGACTTGGTTTGAACCATTTTTGCCCATTAATAACCCAGTTTTGTCAATTTCCATCCCATTTTAACTCTTTTTTGGCTAGTTCTAAAAAATTAATGGCCATTTATATCCTATTTTTCCCATTTCTTACCAGTTTGAAGCCTTTGTTGGCTATTTCTGAACAATATATGGCCATTTGTAGCCTGGATTAAGCTTTTCTTAGCAATTTCTAATATTGCTTGTGCTATTTCCAACCCATTCTTGCCCAATTCTAACTCTTTTTAAGCCATTTTAAAACTGTTTTGATCCTTCTTTCCAATTGCTTTCTAGTGCTAACCAGTTTTTGCCCTTTCCTAACACGGTTTAAACCACTTTTGCCAATTTTTAATCCATTTTAAGTCTTTTTTGGCTATTTCTAAACAAACGCTGCTTATTCTGATCTTATTTTTGCCGATTTCGTACCAGTTTTATTCCATTTTGGGCTAATGCTGAACTATTTATGCTCTTTTCTAGCCTGGTGTAAGCTTTTCTGAGCTACTTCTAAGCTGGTTTGGGCTATTTCGCACCCTTTTTTACCCAGTCCTAGCTCTTTTCAAGCCATTTTGGCCATTTCCAAACCATTTTTTTCCCATTTCTTTCTAATTTGCTGCCATTTCTAACCCATTTTTGCCCTTTCCTGACTTGGTTTGAACCATTTTTGGCTCTTTCTAACCCAGTTTTGCCCTTTCTAACCCATTTTAAGTCTTTTTTGGCCCTTCCTAAACAAATGCTGGTCGTTCTTATCTTACTTTTGCGCATTTCTGACCAGTTTTAAGCTTTTTTTGGCTATATCTAATCCATTCTTGCCTCTTTGTACCCATTTTGAGCATGTTTTCTATTTCTAACCAATTGATGTCCAGTTCTATCGTATTTTTGCTCATTTCTTACCAGTTTTGAGGCATTTCTGGCTATTTCTGAACTACTTATGGCCATTTCTAGCCAGTTTTTCCCCATTTCTCACCAGTTTTAAGGTTTTTTTGGCTATTTCTAACCCCTTCTTGCCTGTGTCTACCCAATTTGAAGCATTTTATATTATTTCTAAACAGTAGAGGACCATTTCTCTCTTATTTTTGCCCATTTCTTACCAGTTTTTAGCAATTTCTGAAGTATTTATGGCCATTTCTAGCCAGTTTTTAGCTTTTCTTAGCTATTTCTAAACTGGCTTGTGCTATTTCTAACGTTTATTGCCCAGGTCTAACTCTTTTTAAGCCCTTTTGGAAATTCCAAACCGGTTTTGTCCTGTTCTTACCAATTTCTTCCTATTTCTTATACATTTTTGCTTTTTCCTAACTTGGTTTAAACCATTTTTGCCACTTTCTATCCCATTTTAAGTCCTTTTTGGCTATTTCTAAACAACTGCTGGTCTTTCTTACATTATTTTTGCCCTTTTCTCGCTAGTTTTATGTCATTTTGGGCTAATTCTGAACTATTCATGGCCATTTCTAGCCTGTTTTAAGCTTATCTTAGGTATTTCTTAACTGGTTTAGGCTATTTCTAACCAGTTTTTGCCCAGATCTAACTCTTCGTAAGCCATTTCCAAACAGTTTTTGTCCGGTTCTTACAAATCTCATTCGATTTCTTGCCCGGTTTTGGCCTTTCCTGACTTGGTTTATAATATTTTTGGCCGTTCCTAACCCCGTGTTGCCAATTTCTAACCCTTTTTTAAGTCTTTTTTTAGCTATTTCTAAAGAATCGATGGTTATTCTAATCTTATTTTTGCCCATTTCTAACAGTTTTATGCTATTTTGGGCTAAATCTGAACAATTTATGGCCATTTCTAGCCTGTTTTAAGCTCTTCTAAGCTATTTCTAAACTGGCTTGTTGTATTTCTAAGCCTTTTTTGCCCAAATCTAACGGTTTTTTAAGCAATTTTATCTATATCGAAACCGGTTTTGTCCATTTCTTACTACTTTCCTCCCACTTCTTACCCATTTTGGCCTTTCCTGACTTGGTTTGAACCATTTTTGCCCATTAATAACCCAGTTTTGTCAATTTCCATCCCATTTTAACTCTTTTTTGGCTAGTTCTAAAAAATTAATGGCCATTTATATCCTATTTTTCCCATTTCTTACCAGTTTGAAGCCTTTGTTGGCTATTTCTGAACAATATATGGCCATTTGTAGCCTGGATTAAGCTTTTCTTAGCAATTTCTAATATTGCTTGTGCTATTTCCAACCCATTCTTGCCCAATTCTAACTCTTTTTAAGCCATTTTAAAACTGTTTTGATCCTTCTTTCCAATTGCTTTCTAGTGCTAACCAGTTTTTGCCCTTTCCTAACACGGTTTAAACCACTTTTACCAATTTTTAATCCATTTTAAGTCTTTTTTGGCTATTTCTAAACAAACGCTGCTTATTCTGATCTTATTTTTGCCGATTTCGTACCAGTTTTATTCCATTTTGGGCTAATGCTGAACTATTTATGCTCTTTTCTAGCCTGGTGTAAGCTTTTCTGAGCTACTTCTAAGCTGGTTTGGGCTATTTCGCACCCTTTTTTACCCAGTCCTAGCTCTTTTCAAGCCATTTTGGCCATTTCCAAACCATTTTTTTCCCATTTCTTTCTAATTTGCTGCCATTTCTAACCCATTTTTGCCCTTTCCTGACTTGGTTTGAACCATTTTTGGCTCTTTCTAACCCAGTTTTGCCCTTTCTAACCCATTTTAAGTCTTTTTTGGCCCTTCCTAAACAAATGCTGGTCGTTCTTATCTTACTTTTGCGCATTTCTGACCAGTTTTAAGCTTTTTTTGGCTATATCTAATCCATTCTTGCCTCTTTGTACCCATTTTGAGCATGTTTTCTATTTCTAACCAATTGATGTCCAGTTCTATCGTATTTTTGCTCATTTCTTACCAGTTTTGAGGCATTTCTGGCTATTTCTGAACTACTTATGGCCATTTCTAGCCAGTTTTTCCCCATTTCTCACCAGTTTTAAGGTTTTTTTGGCTATTTCTAACCCCTTCTTGCCTGTGTCTACCCAATTTGAAGCATTTTATATTATTTCTAAACAGTAGAGGACCATTTCTCTCTTATTTTTGCCCATTTCTTACCAGTTTTTAGCAATTTCTGAAGTATTTATGGCCATTTCTAGCCAGTTTTTAGCTTTTCTTAGCTATTTCTAAACTGGCTTGTGCTATTTCTAACGTTTATTGCCCAGGTCTAACTCTTTTTAAGCCCTTTTGGAAATTCCAAACCGGTTTTGTCCTGTTCTTACCAATTTCTTCCTATTTCTTATACATTTTTGCTTTTTCCTAACTTGGTTTAAACCATTTTTGCCACTTTCTATCCCATTTTAAGTCCTTTTTGGCTATTTCTAAACAACTGCTGGTCTTTCTTACATTATTTTTGCCCTTTTCTCGCTAGTTTTATGTCATTTTGGGCTAATTCTGAACTATTCATGGCCATTTCTAGCCTGTTTTAAGCTTATCTTAGGTATTTCTTAACTGGTTTAGGCTATTTCTAACCAGTTTTTGCCCAGATCTAACTCTTCGTAAGCCATTTCCAAACAGTTTTTGTCCGGTTCTTACAAATCTCATTCGATTTCTTGCCCGGTTTTGGCCTTTCCTGACTTGGTTTATAATATTTTTGGCCGTTCCTAACCCCGTGTTGCCAATTTCTAACCCTTTTTTAAGTCTTTTTTTAGCTATTTCTAAAGAATCGATGGTTATTCTAATCTTATTTTTGCCCATTTCTAACAGTTTTATGCTATTTTGGGCTAAATCTGAACAATTTATGGCCATTTCTAGCCTGTTTTAAGCTCTTCTAAGCTATTTCTAAACTGGCTTGTTGTATTTCTAAGCCTTTTTTGCCCAAATCTAACGGTTTTTTAAGCAATTTTATCTATATCGAAACCGGTTTTGTCCATTTCTTACTACTTTCCTCCCACTTCTTACCCATTTTGGCCTTTCCTGACTTGGTTTGAACCATTTTTGCCCATTAATAACCCAGTTTTGTCAATTTCCATCCCATTTTAACTCTTTTTTGGCTAGTTCTAAAAAATTAATGGCCATTTATATCCTATTTTTCCCATTTCTTACCAGTTTGAAGCCTTTGTTGGCTATTTCTGAACAATATATGGCCATTTGTAGCCTGGATTAAGCTTTTCTTAGCAATTTCTAATATTGCTTGTGCTATTTCCAACCCATTCTTGCCCAATTCTAACTCTTTTTAAGCCATTTTAAAACTGTTTTGATCCTTCTTTCCAATTGCTTTCTAGTGCTAACCAGTTTTTGCCCTTTCCTAACACGGTTTAAACCACTTTTGCCAATTTTTAATCCATTTTAAGTCTTTTTTGGCTATTTCTAAACAAACGCTGCTTATTCTGATCTTATTTTTGCCGATTTCGTACCAGTTTTATTCCATTTTGGGCTAATGCTGAACTATTTATGCTCTTTTCTAGCCTGGTGTAAGCTTTTCTGAGCTACTTCTAAGCTGGTTTGGGCTATTTCGCACCCTTTTTTACCCAGTCCTAGCTCTTTTCAAGCCATTTTGGCCATTTCCAAACCATTTTTTTCCCATTTCTTTCTAATTTGCTGCCATTTCTAACCCATTTTTGCCCTTTCCTGACTTGGTTTGAACCATTTTTGGCTCTTTCTAACCCAGTTTTGCCCTTTCTAACCCATTTTAAGTCTTTTTTGGCCCTTCCTAAACAAATGCTGGTCGTTCTTATCTTACTTTTGCGCATTTCTGACCAGTTTTAAGCTTTTTTTGGCTATATCTAATCCATTCTTGCCTCTTTGTACCCATTTTGAGCATGTTTTCTATTTCTAACCAATTGATGTCCAGTTCTATCGTATTTTTGCTCATTTCTTACCAGTTTTGAGGCATTTCTGGCTATTTCTGAACTACTTATGGCCATTTCTAGCCAGTTTTTCCCCATTTCTCACCAGTTTTAAGGTTTTTTTGGCTATTTCTAACCCCTTCTTGCCTGTGTCTACCCAATTTGAAGCATTTTATATTATTTCTAAACAGTAGAGGACCATTTCTCTCTTATTTTTGCCCATTTCTTACCAGTTTTTAGCAATTTCTGAAGTATTTATGGCCATTTCTAGCCAGTTTTTAGCTTTTCTTAGCTATTTCTAAACTGGCTTGTGCTATTTCTAACGTTTATTGCCCAGGTCTAACTCTTTTTAAGCCCTTTTGGAAATTCCAAACCGGTTTTGTCCTGTTCTTACCAATTTCTTCCTATTTCTTATACATTTTTGCTTTTTCCTAACTTGGTTTAAACCATTTTTGCCACTTTCAATCCCATTTTAAGTCCTTTTTGGCTATTTCTAAACAACTGCTGGTCTTTCTTACATTATTTTTGCCCTTTTCTCGCTAGTTTTATGTCATTTTGGGCTAATTCTGAACTATTCATGGCCATTTCTAGCCTGTTTTAAGCTTATCTTAGGTATTTCTTAACTGGTTTAGGCTATTTCTAACCAGTTTTTGCCCAGATCTAACTCTTCGTAAGCCATTTCCAAACAGTTTTTGTCCGGTTCTTACAAATCTCATTCGATTTCTTGCCCGGTTTTGGCCTTTCCTGACTTGGTTTATAATATTTTTGGCCGTTCCTAACCCCGTGTTGCCAATTTCTAACCCTTTTTTAAGTCTTTTTTTAGCTATTTCTAAAGAATCGATGGTTATTCTAATCTTATTTTTGCCCATTTCTAACAGTTTTATGCTATTTTGGGCTAAATCTGAACAATTTATGGCCATTTCTAGCCTGTTTTAAGCTCTTCTAAGCTATTTCTAAACTGGCTTGTTGTATTTCTAAGCCTTTTTTGCCCAAATCTAACGGTTTTTTAAGCAATTTTATCTATATCGAAACCGGTTTTGTCCATTTCTTACTACTTTCCTCCCACTTCTTACCCATTTTGGCCTTTCCTGACTTGGTTTGAACCATTTTTGCCCATTAATAACCCAGTTTTGTCAATTTCCATCCCATTTTAACTCTTTTTTGGCTAGTTCTAAAAAATTAATGGCCATTTATATCCTATTTTTCCCATTTCTTACCAGTTTGAAGCCTTTGTTGGCTATTTCTGAACAATATATGGCCATTTGTAGCCTGGATTAAGCTTTTCTTAGCAATTTCTAATATTGCTTGTGCTATTTCCAACCCATTCTTGCCCAATTCTAACTCTTTTTAAGCCATTTTAAAACTGTTTTGATCCTTCTTTCCAATTGCTTTCTAGTGCTAACCAGTTTTTGCCCTTTCCTAACACGGTTTAAACCACTTTTGCCAATTTTTAATCCATTTTAAGTCTTTTTTGGCTATTTCTAAACAAACGCTGCTTATTCTGATCTTATTTTTGCCGATTTCGTACCAGTTTTATTCCATTTTGGGCTAATGCTGAACTATTTATGCTCTTTTCTAGCCTGGTGTAAGCTTTTCTGAGCTACTTCTAAGCTGGTTTGGGCTATTTCGCACCCTTTTTTACCCAGTCCTAGCTCTTTTCAAGCCATTTTGGCCATTTCCAAACCATTTTTTTCCCATTTCTTTCTAATTTGCTGCCATTTCTAACCCATTTTTGCCCTTTCCTGACTTGGTTTGAACCATTTTTGGCCCTTTCTGACCCAGTTTTGCCCTTTCTAACCCATTTTAAGTCTTTTTTGGCCCTTCCTAAACAAATGCTGGTCGTTCTTATCTTACTTTTGCGCATTTCTGACCAGTTTTAAGCTTTTTTTGGCTATATCTAATCCATTCTTGCCTCTTTGTACCCATTTTGAGCATGTTTTCTCTTTCTAACCAATTGATGTCCAGTTCTATCGTATTTTTGCTCATTTCTTACCAGTTTTGAGGCTTTTCTGGCATTTTCTGAACTATTTATGGCCATTTCTAGCCAGTTTTTCCCCATTTCTCACCAGTTTTAAGGTTTTTTTGGCTATTTCTAACCCCTTCTTGCCTGTGTCTACCCAATTTGAAGCATTTTATATTATTTCTAAACAGTAGAGGACCATTTCTCTCTTATTTTTGCCCATTTCTTACCAGTTTTTAGCAATTTCTGAAGTATTTATGGCCATTTCTAGCCAGTTTTTAGCTTTTCTTAGCTATTTCTAAACTGGCTTGTGCTATTTCTAACGTTTATTGCCCAGGTCTAACTCTTTTTAAGCCCTTTTGGAAAATCCAAACCGGTTTTGTCCTGTTCTTACCAATTTCTTCCTATTTCTTATACGTTTTTGCTTTTTCCTAACTTGGTTTAAACCATTTTTGCCACTTTCTATCCCATTTTAAGTCCTTTTTGGCTATTTCTAAACAACTGCTGGTCTTTCTTACATTATTTTTGCCCTTTTCTCGCTAGTTTTATGTCATTTTGGGCTAATTCTGAACTATTCATGGCCATTTCTAGCCTGTTTTAAGCTTATCTTAGGTATTTCTTAACTGGTTTAGGCTATTTCTAACCAGTTTTTGCCCAGATCTAACTCTTCGTAAGCCATTTCCAAACAGTTTTTGTCCGGTTCTTACAAATCTCATTCGATTTCTTGCCCGGTTTTGGCCTTTCCTGACTTGGTTTATAATATTTTTGGCCGTTCCTAACCCCGTGTTGCCAATTTCTAACCCTTTTTTAAGTCTTTTTTTAGCTATTTCTAAAGAATCGATGGTTATTCTAATCTTATTTTTGCCCATTTCTAACAGTTTTATGCTATTTTGGGCTAAATCTGAACAATTTATGGCCATTTCTAGCCTGTTTTAAGCTCTTCTAAGCTATTTCTAAACTGGCTTGTTGTATTTCTAAGCCTTTTTTGCCCAAATCTAACGGTTTTTTAAGCAATTCTGTCCATATCGAAACCGGTTTTGTCCATTTCTTACTACTTTCCTCCCACTTCTTACCCATTTTGGCCTTTCCTGACTTGGTTTGAACCATTTTTGCCCATTAATAACCCAGTTTTGTCAATTTCCATCCCATTTTAACTCTTTTTTGGCTAGTTCTAAAAAATTAATGGCCATTTATATCCTATTTTTCCCATTTCTTACCAGTTTGAAGCCTTTGTTGGCTATTTCTGAACAATATATGGCCATTTGTAGCCTGGATTAAGCTTTTCTTAGCAATTTCTAATATTGCTTGTGCTATTTCCAACCCATTCTTGCCCAATTCTAACTCTTTTTAAGCCATTTTAAAACTGTTTTGATCCTTCTTTCCAATTGCTTTCTAGTGCTAACCAGTTTTTGCCCTTTCCTAACACGGTTTAAACCACTTTTGCCAATTTTTAATCCATTTTAAGTCTTTTTTGGCTATTTCTAAACAAACGCTGCTTATTCTGATCTTATTTTTGCCGATTTCGTACCAGTTTTATTCCATTTTGGGCTAATGCTGAACTATTTATGCTCTTTTCTAGCCTGGTGTAAGCTTTTCTGAGCTACTTCTAAGCTGGTTTGGGCTATTTCGCACCCTTTTTTACCCAGTCCTAGCTCTTTTCAAGCCATTTTGGCCATTTCCAAACCATTTTTTTCCCATTTCTTTCTAATTTGCTGCCATTTCTAACCCATTTTTGCCCTTTCCTGACTTGGTTTGAACCATTTTTGGCCCTTTCTGACCCAGTTTTGCCCTTTCTAACCCATTTTAAGTCTTTTTTGGCCCTTCCTAAACAAATGCTGGTCGTTCTTATCTTACTTTTGCGCATTTCTGACCAGTTTTAAGCTTTTTTTGGCTATATCTAATCCATTCTTGCCTCTTTGTACCCATTTTGAGCATGTTTTCTCTTTCTAACCAATTGATGTCCAGTTCTATCGTATTTTTGCTCATTTCTTACCAGTTTTGAGGCTTTTCTGGCATTTTCTGAACTATTTATGGCCATTTCTAGCCAGTTTTTCCCCATTTCTCACCAGTTTTAAGGTTTTTTTGGCTATTTCTAACCCCTTCTTGCCTGTGTCTACCCAATTTGAAGCATTTTATATTATTTCTAAACAGTAGAGGACCATTTCTCTCTTATTTTTGCCCATTTCTTACCAGTTTTTAGCAATTTCTGAAGTATTTATGGCCATTTCTAGCCAGTTTTTAGCTTTTCTTAGCTATTTCTAAACTGGCTTGTGCTATTTCTAACGTTTATTGCCCAGGTCTAACTCTTTTTAAGCCCTTTTGGAAAATCCAAACCGGTTTTGTCCTGTTCTTACCAATTTCTTCCTATTTCTTATACGTTTTTGCTTTTTCCTAACTTGGTTTAAACCATTTTTGCCACTTTCTATCCCATTTTAAGTCCTTTTTGGCTATTTCTAAACAACTGCTGGTCTTTCTTACATTATTTTTGCCCTTTTCTCGCTAGTTTTATGTCATTTTGGGCTAATTCTGAACTATTCATGGCCATTTCTAGCCTGTTTTAAGCTTATCTTAGGTATTTCTTAACTGGTTTAGGCTATTTCTAACCAGTTTTTGCCCAGATCTAACTCTTCGTAAGCCATTTCCAAACAGTTTTTGTCCGGTTCTTACAAATCTCATTCGATTTCTTGCCCGGTTTTGGCCTTTCCTGACTTGGTTTATAATATTTTTGGCCGTTCCTAACCCCGTGTTGCCAATTTCTAACCCTTTTTTAAGTCTTTTTTTAGCTATTTCTAAAGAATCGATGGTTATTCTAATCTTATTTTTGCCCATTTCTAACAGTTTTATGCTATTTTGGGCTAAATCTGAACAATTTATGGCCATTTCTAGCCTGTTTTAAGCTCTTCTAAGCTATTTCTAAACTGGCTTGTTGTATTTCTAAGCCTTTTTTGCCCAAATCTAACGGTTTTTTAAGCAATTCTGTCCATATCGAAACCGGTTTTGTCCATTTCTTACTACTTTCCTCCCACTTCTTACCCATTTTGGCCTTTCCTGACTTGGTTTGAACCATTTTTGCCCATTAATAACCCAGTTTTGTCAATTTCCATCCCATTTTAACTCTTTTTTGGCTAGTTCTAAAAAATTAATGGCCATTTATATCCTATTTTTCCCATTTCTTACCAGTTTGAAGCCTTTGTTGGCTATTTCTGAACAATATATGGCCATTTGTAGCCTGGATTAAGCTTTTCTTAGCAATTTCTAATATTGCTTGTGCTATTTCCAACCCATTCTTGCCCAATTCTAACTCTTTTTAAGCCATTTTAAAACTGTTTTGATCCTTCTTTCCAATTGCTTTCTAGTGCTAACCAGTTTTTGCCCTTTCCTAACACGGTTTAAACCACTTTTGCCAATTTTTAATCCATTTTAAGTCTTTTTTGGCTATTTCTAAACAAACGCTGCTTATTCTGATCTTATTTTTGCCGATTTCGTACCAGTTTTATTCCATTTTGGGCTAATGCTGAACTATTTATGCTCTTTTCTAGCCTGGTGTAAGCTTTTCTGAGCTACTTCTAAGCTGGTTTGGGCTATTTCGCACCCTTTTTTACCCAGTCCTAGCTCTTTTCAAGCCATTTTGGCCATTTCCAAACCATTTTTTTCCCATTTCTTTCTAATTTGCTGCCATTTCTAACCCATTTTTGCCCTTTCCTGACTTGGTTTGAACCATTTTTGGCCCTTTCTGACCCAGTTTTGCCCTTTCTAACCCATTTTAAGTCTTTTTTGGCCCTTCCTAAACAAATGCTGGTCGTTCTTATCTTACTTTTGCGCATTTCTGACCAGTTTTAAGCTTTTTTTGGCTATATCTAATCCATTCTTGCCTCTTTGTACCCATTTTGAGCATGTTTTCTCTTTCTAACCAATTGATGTCCAGTTCTATCGTATTTTTGCTCATTTCTTACCAGTTTTGAGGCATTTCTGGCATTTTCTGAACTATTTATGGCCATTTCTAGCCAGTTTTTCCCCATTTCTCACCAGTTTTAAGGTTTTTTTGGCTATTTCTAACCCCTTCTTGCCTGTGTCTACCCAATTTGAAGCATTTTATATTATTTCTAAACAGTAGAGGACCATTTCTCTCTTATTTTTCCCCATTTCTTACCAGTTTTTAGCAATTTCTGAAGTATTTATGGCCATTTCTAGCCAGTTTTTAGCTTTTCTTAGCTATTTCTAAACTGGCTTGTGCTATTTCTAACGTTTATTGCCCAGGTCTAACTCTTTTTAAGCCCTTTTGGAAAATCCAAACCGGTTTTGTCCTGTTCTTACCAATTTCTTCCTATTTCTTATACGTTTTTGCTTTTTCCTAACTTGGTTTAAACCATTTTTGCCACTTTCTATCCCATTTTAAGTCCTTTTTGGCTATTTCTAAACAACTGCTGGTCTTTCTTACATTATTTTTGCCCTTTTCTCGCTAGTTTTATGTCATTTTGGGCTAATTCTGAACTATTCATGGCCATTTCTAGCCTGTTTTAAGCTTATCTTAGGTATTTCTTAACTGGTTTAGGCTATTTCTAACCAGTTTTTGCCCAGATCTAACTCTTCGTAAGCCATTTCCAAACAGTTTTTGTCCGGTTCTTACAAATCTCATTCGATTTCTTGCCCGGTTTTGGCCTTTCCTGACTTGGTTTATAATATTTTTGGCCGTTCCTAACCCCGTGTTGCCAATTTCTAACCCTTTTTTAAGTCTTTTTTTAGCTATTTCTAAAGAATCGATGGTTATTCTAATCTTATTTTTGCCCATTTCTAACAGTTTTATGCTATTTTGGGCTAAATCTGAACAATTTATGGCCATTTCTAGCCTGTTTTAAGCTCTTCTAAGCTATTTCTAAACTGGCTTGTTGTATTTCTAAGCCTTTTTTGCCCAAATCTAACGGTTTTTTAAGCAATTCTGTCCATATCGAAACCGGTTTTGTCCATTTCTTACTACTTTCCTCCCACTTCTTACCCATTTTGGCCTTTCCTGACTTGGTTTGAACCATTTTTGCCCATTAATAACCCAGTTTTGTCAATTTCCATCCCATTTTAACTCTTTTTTGGCTAGTTCTAAAAAATTAATGGCCATTTATATCCTATTTTTCCCATTTCTTACCAGTTTGAAGCCTTTGTTGGCTATTTCTGAACAATATATGGCCATTTGTAGCCTGGATTAAGCTTTTCTTAGCAATTTCTAATATTGCTTGTGCTATTTCCAACCCATTCTTGCCCAATTCTAACTCTTTTTAAGCCATTTTAAAACTGTTTTGATCCTTCTTTCCAATTGCTTTCTAGTGCTAACCAGTTTTTGCCCTTTCCTAACACGGTTTAAACCACTTTTGCCAATTTTTAATCCATTTTAAGTCTTTTTTGGCTATTTCTAAACAAACGCTGCTTATTCTGATCTTATTTTTGCCGATTTCGTACCAGTTTTATTCCATTTTGGGCTAATGCTGAACTATTTATGCTCTTTTCTAGCCTGGTGTAAGCTTTTCTGAGCTACTTCTAAGCTGGTTTGGGCTATTTCGCACCCTTTTTTACCCAGTCCTAGCTCTTTTCAAGCCATTTTGGCCATTTCCAAACCATTTTTTTTCCATTTCTTTCTAATTTGCTGCCATTTCTAACCCATTTTTGCCCTTTCCTGACTTGGTTTGAACCATTTTTGGCCCTTTCTGACCCAGTTTTGCCCTTTCTAACCCATTTTAAGTCTTTTTTGGCCCTTCCTAAACAAATGCTGGTCGTTCTTATCTTACTTTTGCGCATTTCTGACCAGTTTTAAGCTTTTTTTGGCTATATCTAATCCATTCTTGCCTCTTTGTACCCATTTTGAGCATGTTTTCTCTTTCTAACCAATTGATGTCCAGTTCTATCGTATTTTTGCTCATTTCTTACCAGTTTTGAGGCATTTCTGGCATTTTCTGAACTATTTATGGCCATTTCTAGCCAGTTTTTCCCCATTTCTCACCAGTTTTAAGGTTTTTTTGGCTATTTCTAACCCCTTCTTGCCTGTGTCTACCCAATTTGAAGCATTTTATATTATTTCTAAACAGTAGAGGACCATTTCTCTCTTATTTTTGCCCATTTCTTACCAGTTTTTAGCAATTTCTGAAGTATTTATGGCCATTTCTAGCCAGTTTTTAGCTTTTCTTAGCTATTTCTAAACTGGCTTGTGCTATTTCTAACGTTTATTGCCCAGGTCTAACTCTTTTTAAGCCCTTTTGGAAATTCCAAACCGGTTTTGTCCTGTTCTTACCAATTTCTTCCTATTTCTTATACATTTTTGCTTTTTCCTAACTTGGTTTAAACCATTTTTGCCACTTTCTATACCATTTTAAGTCCTTTTTGGCTATTTCTAAACAACTGCTGGTCTTTCTTACATTATTTTTGCCCTTTTCTCGCTAGTTTTATGTCATTTTGGGCTAATTCTGAACTATTCATGGCCATTTCTAGCCTGTTTTAAGCTTATCTTAGGTATTTCTTAACTGGTTTAGGCTATTTCTAACCAGTTTTTGCCCAGATCTAACTCTTCGTAAGCCATTTCCAAACAGTTTTTGTCCGGTTCTTACAAATCTCATTCGATTTCTTGCCCGGTTTTGGCCTTTCCTGACTTGGTTTATAATATTTTTGGCCGTTCCTAACCCCGTGTTGCCAATTTCTAACCCTTTTTTAAGTCTTTTATTAGCTATTTCTAAAGAATCGATGGTTATTCTAATCTTAGTTTTGCCCATTTCTAACAGTTTTATGCTATTTTGGGCTAAATCTGAACAATTTATGGCCATTTCTAGCCTGTTTTAAGCTCTTCTAAGCTATTTCTAAACTGGCTTGTTGTATTTCTAAGCCTTTTTTGCCCAAATCTAACGGTTTTTTAAGCAATTTTGTCTATATCGAAACCGGTTTTGTCCATTTCTTACTACTTTCCTCCCACTTCTTACCCATTTTGGCCTTTCCTGACTTGGTTTGAACCATTTTTGGCCATTGATAACCCAGTTTTGTCAATTTCCATCCCATTTTAACTCTTTTTTGGCTAGTTCTAAAAAATTAATGGCCATTTATATCCTATTTTTCCCATTTCTTACCAGTTTGAAGCCTTTGTTGGCTATTTCTGAACAATATATGGCCATTTGTAGCCTGGATTAAGCTTTTCTTAGCAATTTCTAATATTGCTTGTGCTATTTCCAACCCATTCTTGCCCAATTCTAACTCTTTTTAAGCCATTTTAAAACTGTTTTGATCCTTCTTTCCAATTGCTTTCTAGTGCTAACCAGTTTTTGCCCTTTCCTAACACGGTTTAAACCACTTTTACCAATTTTTAATCCATTTTAAGTCTTTTTTGGCTATTTCTAAACAAGCGCTGCTTATTCTGATCTTATTTTTGCCGATTTCGTACCAGTTTTATTCCATTTTGGGCTAATGCTGAGCTATTTATGCTCTTTTCTAGCCTGGTGTAAGCTTTTCTGAGCTACTTCTAAGCTGGTTTGGGCTATTTCGCACCCTTTTTTACCCAGTCCTAGCTCTTTTCAAGCCATTTTGGCCATTTCCAAACCATTTTTTTCCCATTTCTTTCTAATTTGCTGCCATTTCTAACCCATTTTTGCCCTTTCCTGACTTGGTTTGAACCATTTTTGGCCCTTTCTGACCTAGTTTTGCCCTTTCTAACCCATTTTAAGTCTTTTTTGGCCCTTCCTAAACAAATGCTGGTCGTTCTTATCTTACTTTTGCGCATTTCTGACCAGTTTTAAGCTTTCTTTGGCTATATCTAATCCATTCTTGCCTCTTTGTACCCATTTTGAGCATGTTTTCTATTTCTAACCAATTGATGTCCAGTTCTATCGTATTTTTGCTCATTTCTTACCAGTTTTGAGGCATTTCTGGCATTTTCTGAACTATTTATGGCCATTTCTAGCCAGTTTTTCCCCATTTCTCACCAGTTTTAAGGTTTTTTTGGCTATTTCTAACCCCTTCTTGCCTGTGTCTACCCAATTTGAAGCATTTTATATTATTTCTAAACAGTAGAGGACCATTTCTCTCTTATTTTTGCCCATTTCTTACCAGTTTTTAGCAATTTCTGAAGTATTTATGGCCATTTCTAGCCAGTTTTTAGCTTTTCTTAGCTATTTCTAAACTGGCTTGTGCTATTTCTAACGTTTATTGCCCAGGTCTAACTCTTTTTAAGCCCTTTTGGAAATTCCAAACCGGTTTTGTCCTGTTCTTACCAATTTCTTCCTATTTCTTATACATTTTTGCTTTTTCCTAACTTGGTTTAAACCATTTTTGCCACTTTCTATCCCATTTTAAGTCCTTTTTGGCTATTTCTAAACAACTGCTGGTCTTTCTTACATTATTTTTGCCCTTTTCTCGCTAGTTTTATGTCATTTTGGGCTAATTCTGAACTATTCATGGCCATTTCTAGCCTGTTTTAAGCTTATCTTAGGTATTTCTTAACTGGTTTAGGCTATTTCTAACCAGTTTTTGCCCAGATCTAACTCTTCGTAAGCCATTTCCAAACAGTTTTTGTCCGGTTCTTACAAATCTCATTCGATTTCTTGCCCGGTTTTGGCCTTTCCTGACTTGGTTTATAATATTTTTGGCCGTTCCTAACCCCGTGTTGCCAATTTCTAACCCTTTTTAAGTCTTTTTTTAGCTATTTCTAAAGAATCGATGGTTATTCTAATCTTATTTTTGCCCATTTCTAACAGTTTTATGCTATTTTGGGCTAAATCTGAACAATTTATGGCCATTTCTAGCCTGTTTTAAGCTCTTCTAAGCTATTTCTAAACTGGCTTGTTGTATTTCTAAGCCTTTTTTGCCCAAATCTAACGTTTTTTTTAAGCAATTTTGTCCATATCGAAACCGGTTTTGTCCATTTCTTACTACTTTCCTCCCACTTCTTACCCATTTTGGCCTTTCCTGACTTGGTTTGAACCATTTTTGGCCATTGATAACCCAGTTTTGTCAATTTCCATCCCATTTTAACTCTTTTTTGGCTAGTTCTAAAAAATTAATGGCCATTTATATCCTATTTTTCCCATTTCTTACCAGTTTGAAGCCTTTGTTGGCTATTTCTGAACAATATATGGCCATTTGTAGCCTGGATTAAGCTTTTCTTAGCAATTTCTAATATTGCTTGTGCTATTTCCAACCCATTCTTGCCCAATTCTAACTCTTTTTAAGCCATTTTAAAACTGTTTTGATCCTTCTTTCCAATTGCTTTCTAGTGCTAACCAGTTTTTGCCCTTTCCTAACACGGTTTAAACCACTTTTACCAATTTTTAATCCATTTTAAGTCTTTTTTGGCTATTTCTAAACAAGCGCTGCTTATTCTGATCTTATTTTTGCCGATTTCGTACCAGTTTTATTCCATTTTGGGCTAATGCTGAACTATTTATGCTCTTTTCTAGCCTGGTGTAAGCTTTTCTGAGCTACTTCTAAGCTGGTTTGGGCTATTTCGCACCCTTTTTTACCCAGTCCTAGCTCTTTTCAAGCCATTTTGGCCATTTCCAAACCATTTTTTTCCCATTTCTTTCTAATTTGCTGCCATTTCTAACCCATTTTTGCCCTTTCCTGACTTGGTTTGAACCATTTTTGGCCCTTTCTGACCTAGTTTTGCCCTTTCTAACCCATTTTAAGTCTTTTTTGGCCCTTCCTAAACAAATGCTGGTCGTTCTTATCTTACTTTTGCGCATTTCTGACCAGTTTTAAGCTTTCTTTGGCTATATCTAATCCATTCTTGCCTCTTTGTACCCATTTTGAGCATGTTTTCTATTTCTAACCAATTGATGTCCAGTTCTATCGTATTTTTGCTCATTTCTTACCAGTTTTGAGGCATTTCTGGCATTTTCTGAACTATTTATGGCCATTTCTAGCCAGTTTTTCCCCATTTCTCACCAGTTTTAAGGTTTTTTTGGCTATTTCTAACCCCTTCTTGCCTGTGTCTACCCAATTTGAAGCATTTTATATTATTTCTAAACAGTAGAGGACCATTTCTCTCTTATTTTTGCCCATTTCTTACCAGTTTTTAGCAATTTCTGAAGTATTTATGGCCATTTCTAGCCAGTTTTTAGCTTTTCTTAGCTATTTCTAAACTGGCTTGTGCTATTTCTAACGTTTATTGCCCAGGTCTAACTCTTTTTAAGCCCTTTTGGAAATTCCAAACCGGTTTTGTCCTGTTCTTACCAATTTCTTCCTATTTCTTATACATTTTTGCTTTTTCCTAACTTGGTTTAAACCATTTTTGCCACTTTCTATCCCATTTTAAGTCCTTTTTGGCTATTTCTAAACAACTGCTGGTCTTTCTTACATTATTTTTGCCCTTTTCTCGCTAGTTTTATGTCATTTTGGGCTAATTCTGAACTATTCATGGCCATTTCTAGCCTGTTTTAAGCTTATCTTAGGTATTTCTTAACTGGTTTAGGCTATTTCTAACCAGTTTTTGCCCAGATCTAACTCTTCGTAAGCCATTTCCAAACAGTTTTTGTCCGGTTCTTACAAATCTCATTCGATTTCTTGCCCGGTTTTGGCCTTTCCTGACTTGGTTTATAATATTTTTGGCCGTTCCTAACCCCGTGTTGCCAATTTCTAACCCTTTTTAAGTCTTTTTTTAGCTATTTCTAAAGAATCGATGGTTATTCTAATCTTATTTTTGCCCATTTCTAACAGTTTTATGCTATTTTGGGCTAAATCTGAACAATTTATGGCCATTTCTAGCCTGTTTTAAGCTCTTCTAAGCTATTTCTAAACTGGCTTGTTGTATTTCTAAGCCTTTTTTGCCCAAATCTAACGTTTTTTTTAAGCAATTTTGTCCATATCGAAACCGGTTTTGTCCATTTCTTACTACTTTCCTCCCACTTCTTACCCATTTTGGCCTTTCCTGACTTGGTTTGAACCATTTTTGGCCATTGATAACCCAGTTTTGTCAATTTCCATCCCATTTTAACTCTTTTTTGGCTAGTTCTAAAAAATTAATGGCCATTTATATCCTATTTTTCCCATTTCTTACCAGTTTGAAGCCTTTGTTGGCTATTTCTGAACAATATATGGCCATTTGTAGCCTGGATTAAGCTTTTCTTAGCAATTTCTAATATTGCTTGTGCTATTTCCAACCCATTCTTGCCCAATTCTAACTCTTTTTAAGCCATTTTAAAACTGTTTTGATCCTTCTTTCCAATTGCTTTCTAGTGCTAACCAGTTTTTGCCCTTTCCTAACACGGTTTAAACCACTTTTACCAATTTTTAATCCATTTTAAGTCTTTTTTGGCTATTTCTAAACAAGCGCTGCTTATTCTGATCTTATTTTTGCCGATTTCGTACCAGTTTTATTCCATTTTGGGCTAATGCTGAACTATTTATGCTCTTTTCTAGCCTGGTGTAAGCTTTTCTGAGCTACTTCTAAGCTGGTTTGGGCTATTTCGCACCATTTTTTACCCAGTCCTAGCTCTTTTCAAGCCATTTTGGCCATTTCCAAACCATTTTTTTCCCATTTCTTTCTAATTTGCTGCCATTTCTAACCCATTTTTGCCCTTTCCTGACTTGGTTTGAACCATTTTTGGCCCTTTCTGACCTAGTTTTGCCCTTTCTAACCCATTTTAAGTCTTTTTTGGCCCTTCCTAAACAAATGCTGGTCGTTCTTATCTTACTTTTGCGCATTTCTGACCAGTTTTAAGCTTTCTTTGGCTATATCTAATCCATTCTTGCCTCTTTGTACCCATTTTGAGCATGTTTTCTATTTCTAACCAATTGATGTCCAGTTCTATCGTATTTTTGCTCATTTCTTACCAGTTTTGAGGCATTTCTGGCATTTTCTGAACTATTTATGGCCATTTCTAGCCAGTTTTTCCCCATTTCTCACCAGTTTTAAGGTTTTTTTGGCTATTTCTAACCCCTTCTTGCCTGTGTCTACCCAATTTGAAGCATTTTATATTATTTCTAAACAGTAGAGGACCATTTCTCTCTTATTTTTGCCCATTTCTTACCAGTTTTTAGCAATTTCTGAAGTATTTATGGCCATTTCTAGCCAGTTTTTAGCTTTTCTTAGCTATTTCTAAACTGGCTTGTGCTATTTCTAACGTTTATTGCCCAGGTCTAACTCTTTTTAAGCCCTTTTGGAAATTCCAAACCGGTTTTGTCCTGTTCTTACCAATTTCTTCCTATTTCTTATACATTTTTGCTTTTTCCTAACTTGGTTTAAACCATTTTTGCCACTTTCTATCCCATTTTAAGTCCTTTTTGGCTATTTCTAAACAACTGCTGGTCTTTCTTACATTATTTTTGCCCTTTTCTCGCTAGTTTTATGTCATTTTGGGCTAATTCTGAACTATTCATGGCCATTTCTAGCCTGTTTTAAGCTTATCTTAGGTATTTCTTAACTGGTTTAGGCTATTTCTAACCAGTTTTTGCCCAGATCTAACTCTTCGTAAGCCATTTCCAAACAGTTTTTGTCCGGTTCTTACAAATCTCATTCGATTTCTTGCCCGGTTTTGGCCTTTCCTGACTTGGTTTATAATATTTTTGGCCGTTCCTAACCCCGTGTTGCCAATTTCTAACCCTTTTTTTAAGTCTTTTTTTAGCTATTTCTAAAGAATCGATGGTTATTCTAATCTTATTTTTGCCCATTTCTAACAGTTTTATGCTATTTTGGGCTAAATCTGAACAATTTATGGCCATTTCTAGCCTGTTTTAAGCTCTTCTAAGCTATTTCTAAACTGGCTTGTTGTATTTCTAAGCCTTTTTTGCCCAAATCTAACGGTTTTTTAAGCAATTTTGTCTATATCGAAACCGGTTTTGTCCGTTTCTTACTACTTTCCTCCCACTTCTTACCCATTTCGGCCTTTCCTGACTTGGTTTGAACCATTTTTGGCCATTAATAACCCAGTTTTGTCAATTTCCATCCCATTTTAACTCTTTTTTGGCTAGTTCTAAAAAATTAATGGCCATTTATATCCTATTTTTCCCATTTCTTACCAGTTTGAAGCCTTTGTTGGCTATTTCTGAACAATATATGGCCGTTTGTAGCCTGGATTAAGCTTTTCTTAGCAATTTCTAATATTGCTTGTGCTATTTCCAACCCATTCTTGCCCAATTCTAACTCTTTTTAAGCCATTTTAAAACTGTTTTGATCCTTCTTTCCAGTTGCTTTCTAGTGCTAACCAGTTTTTGCCCTTTCCTAACACGGTTTAAACCACTTTTACCAATTTTTAATCCATTTTAAGTCTTTTTTGGCTATTTCTAAACAAGCGCTGCTTATTCTGATCTTATTTTTGCCGATTTCGTACCAGTTTTATTCCATTTTGGGCTAATGCTGAACTATTTATGCTCTTTTCTAGCCTGGTGTAAGCTTTTCTGAGCTACTTCTAAGCTGGTTTGGGCTATTTCGCACCCTTTTTTACCCAGTCCTAGCTCTTTTCAAGCCATTTTGGCCATTTCCAAACCATTTTTTTTTCCATTTCTTTCTAATTTGCTGCCATTTTTATACCCATTTTTGCCCTTTCCTGACTTGGGTTGAACCATTTTTGTCCCTTTCTAACCCAGTTTTGCCCTTTCTAACCCATTTTAAGTCTTTTTTGGCCCTTCCTAAACAAATGCTGGTCGTTCTTATCTTACTTTTGCGCATTTCTGACCAGTTTTAAGCTTTTTTTGGCTATATCTAATCCATTCTTGCCTCTTTGTACCCATTTTGAGCATGTTTTCTCTTTCTAACCAATTGATGTCCAGTTCTATCGTATTTTTGCTCATTTCTTACCAGTTTTGAGGCATTTCTGGCATTTTTTGAACTATTTATGGCCATTTCTAGCCAGTTTTTCCCCATTTCTCACCAGTTTTAAGTTTTTTTTGGCTATTTCTAACCCCTTCTTGCCTGTGTCTACCCAATTTGAAGCATTTTATATTATTTCTAAACAGTAGAGGACCATTTCTCTCTTATTTTTCCCCATTTCTTACCAGTTTTTAGCAATTTCTGAACTATTTATGGCCATTTCTAGCCAGTTTTAAGCTTTTCTTAGCTATTTCTAAACTGGCTTGTGCTATTTCTAACGTTTATTGCCCAGGTTTAACTCTTTTTAAGCCCTTTTGGAAATTCCAAACCGGTTTTGTCCTGTTCTTACCAATTTCTTCCTATTTCTTATACGTTTTTGCTTTTTCCGAACTTGGTTTAAACCATTTTTGCCACTTTCTATCCCATTTTAAGTCCTTTTTGGCTATTTCTAAACAACTGCTGGTCTTTCTTACATTATTTTTGCCCTTTTCTCGCTAGTTTTATGTCATTTTGGGCTAATTCTGAACTATTCATGGCCATTTCTAGCCTGTTTTAAGCTTATCTTAGGTATTTCTTAACTGGTTTAGGCTATTTCTAACCAGTTTTTGCCCAGATCTAACTCTTCGTAAGCCATTTCCAAACAGTTTTTGTCCGGTTCTTACAAATCTCATTCGATTTCTTGCCCGGTTTTGGCCTTTCCTAACTTGGTTTATACCATTTTTTGGCCGTTCCTAACGCCGTGTTGCCAATTTCTAACCCATTTTAAGTCTTTTTTAGGCTATATTTCTAAAGAATCGATGGTTATGCTAATCTTATTTTTGCCCATTTCTAACTAGTTTTATGCTATTTTGGGCTAAATCTGAACAATTTATGGCCATTTCTAGCCTGTTTTAAGCTCTTCTAAGCTATTTCTAAACTGGCTTGTTGTATTTCTAAGCCTTTTTTGCCCAAATCTAACGGTTTTTTAAGCAATTTTGTCCATATCGAAACCGGTTTTGTCCATTTCTTACTACTTTCCTCCCACTTCTTACCCATTTTGGCCTTTCCTGACTTGGTTTGAACCATTTTTGGCCATTGATAACCCAGTTTTGTCAATTTCCATCCCATTTTAACTCTTTTTTGGCTAGTTCTAAAAAATTAATGGCCATTTATATCCTATTTTTCCCATTTCTTACCAGTTTGAAGCCTTTGTTGGCTATTTCTGAACAATATATGGCCATTTGTAGCCTGGATTAAGCTTTTCTTAGCAATTTCTAATATTGCTTGTGCTATTTCCAACCCATTCTTGCCCATTTCTAACTCTTTTTAAGCCATTTTAAAACTGTTTTGATCCTTCTTTCCAATTGCTTTCTAGTGCTAACCAGTTTTTGCCCTTTCCTAACACGGTTTAAACCACTTTTACCAATTTTTAATCCATTTTAAGTCTTTTTTGGCTATTTCTAAACAAACGCTGCTTATTCTGATCTTATTTTTGCCAATTTCGTACCAGTTTTATGCCATTTTGGGCTAATGCTGAACTAGTTATGCTCTTTTCTAGCCTGGTGTAAGCTTTTCTGAGCTACTTCTAAGCTGGTTTGGGCTATTTCGCACCCTTTTTTACCCAGTCCTAGCTCTTTTCAAGCCATTTTGGCCATTTCCAAACCATTTTTTTTTCCATTTCTTTCTAATTTGCTGCCATTTCTAACCCATTTTTGCCCTTTCCTGACTTGGTTTGAACCATTTTTGGCCCTTTCTAACCCAGTTTTGCCCTTTCTAACCCATTTTAAGTCTTTTTTGGCCCTTCCTAAACAAATGCTGGTCGTTCTTATCTTACTTTTGCGCATTTCTGACCGGTTTTAAGCTTTCTTTGGCTATATCTAATCCATTCTTGCCTCTTTGTACCCATTTTAAGCATTTTTTCTCTTTCTAACCAATTGATGTCCAGTTCTATCGTATTTTTGCTCATTTCTTACCAGTTTTAAGACATTTCTGGCTATTTCTGAACTATTTAGGGCCATTTCTAGCCAGTTTTTCCCCATTTCTCACCAGTTTTAAGTTTTTTTTGGCTATTTCTAACCCCTTCTTGCCTGTGTCTACCCAATTTGAAGCATTTTATATTATTTCTAAACAGTAGATGACCATTTCTCTCTTATTTTTCCCCATTTCTTACCAGTTTTTAGCAATTTCTGAAGTATTTATGGCCATTTCTAGCCAGTTTTTAGCTTTTCTTATCTATTTCTAAACTGGCTTGTGCTATTTCTAACGTTTTTTGCCCAGGTCTAACTCTTTTTAAGCCCTTTCGGAAATTCCAAACCGGTTTTGTCCTGTTCTTACCAATTTCTTCCTATTTCTTATACGTTTTTGCTTTTTCCTAACTTGGTTTAAACCATTTTTGCCACTTTCTATCCCATTTTAAGTCCTTTTTGGCTATTTCTAAACAATTGCTGGTCTTTCTTACCTTATTTTTGCCCTTTTCTCGCTAGTTTTATGTCATTTTGGGCTAATTCTGAACTATTCATGGCCATTTCTAGCCTGTTTTAAGCTTATCTTAGGTATTTCTTAATTGGTTTAGGCTATTTCTAACCAGTTTTTGCCCAGATCTAACTCTTCGTAAGCCATTTCCAAACAGTTTTTGTCCGGTTCTTACAAATCTCATTCGATTTCTTGCCCGGTTTTGGCCTTTCCTGACTTGGTTTATAATA
The DNA here is from genome assembly GCF_033815535.1 of Pezoporus flaviventris. Lineage (NCBI taxonomy): Eukaryota > Metazoa > Chordata > Aves > Psittaciformes > Psittacidae > Pezoporus > Pezoporus flaviventris. Next base: position 552,367 of record NW_026892681.1, on the reverse strand, counting down.
TTTTTGGCCGTTCCTAACCCCGTGTTGCCAATTTCTAACCCTTTTTAAGTCTTTTTTTAGCTATTTCTAAAGAATCGATGGTTATTCTAATCTTATTTTTGCCCATTTCTAACAGTTTTATGCTATTTTGGGCTAAATCTGAACAATTTATGGCCATTTCTAGCCTGTTTTAAGCTCTTCTAAGCTATTTCTAAACTGGCTTGTTGTATTTCTAAGCCTTTTTTGCCCAAATCTAACGGTTTTTTAAGCAATTTTGTCCATATCGAAACCGGTTTTGTCCATTTCTTACTACTTTCCTCCCACTTCTTACCCATTTTGGCCTTTCCTGACTTGGTTTGAACCATTTTTGGCCATTGATAACCCAGTTTTGTCAATTTCCATCCCATTTTAACTCTTTTTTGGCTAGTTCTAAAAAATTAATGGCCATTTATATCCTATTTTTCCCATTTCTTACCAGTTTGAAGCCTTTGTTGGCTATTTCTGAACAATATATGGCCATTTGTAGCCTGGATTAAGCTTTTCTTAGCAATTTCTAATATTGCTTGTGCTATTTCCAACCCATTCTTGCCCAATTCTAACTCTTTTTAAGCCATTTTAAAACTGTTTTGATCCTTCTTTCCAATTGCTTTCTAGTGCTAACCAGTTTTTGCCCTTTCCTAACGCGGTTTAAACCACTTTTACCAATTTTTAATCCATTTTAAGTCTTTTTTGGCTATTTCTAAACAAACGCTGCTTATTCTGATCTTATTTTTGCCAATTTCGTACCAGTTTTATGCCATTTTGGGCTAATGCTGAACTAGTTATGCTCTTTTCTAGCCTGGTGTAAGCTTTTCTGAGCTACTTCTAAGCTGGTTTGGGCTATTTCGCACCCTTTTTTACCCAGTCCTAGCTCTTTTCAAGCCATTTTGGCCATTTCCAAACCATTTTTTTTTCCATTTCTTTCTAATTTGCTGCCATTTCTAACCCATTTTTGCCCTTTCCTGACTTGGTTTGAACCATTTTTGGCCCTTTCTAACCCAGTTTTGCCCTTTCTAACCCATTTTAAGTCTTTTTTGGCCCTTCCTAAACAAATGCTGGTCGTTCTTATCTTACTTTTGCGCATTTCTGACCAGTTTTAAGCTTTCTTTGGCTATATCTAATCCATTCTTGCCTCTTTGTACCCATTTTAAGCATTTTTTCTCTTTCTAACCAATTGATGTCCAGTTCTATCGTATTTTTGCTCATTTCTTACCAGTTTTAAGACATTTCTGGCTATTTCTGAACTATTTATGGCCATTTCTAGCCAGTTTTTCCCCATTTCTCACCAGTTTTAAGTTTTTTTTGGCTATTTCTAACCCCTTCTTGCCTGTGTCTACCCAATTTGAAGCATTTTATATTATTTCTAAACAGTAGATGACCATTTCTCTCTTATTTTTGCCCATTTCTTACCAGTTTTTAGCAATTTCTGAACTATTTATGGCCATTTCTAGCCAGTTTTAAGCTTTTCTTAGCTATTTCTAAACTGGCTTGTGCTATTTCTAACGTTTTTTGCCCAGGTCTAACTCTTTTTAAGCCATTTTGGAAATTCCAAACCGGTTTTGTCCTGTTCTTACCAATTTCTTCCTATTTCTTATACGTTTTTGCTTTTTCCTAACTTGGTTTAAACCATTTTTGCCACTTTCTATCCCATTTTAAGTCCTTTTTGGCTATTTCTAAACAATTGCTGGTCTTTCTTACCTTATTTTTGCCCTTTTCTCGCTAGTTTTATGTCATTTTGGGCTAATTCTGAACTATTCATGGCCATTTCTAGCCTGTTTTAAGCTTATCTTAGGTATTTCTTAATTGGTTTAGGCTATTTCTAACCAGTTTTTGCCCAGATCTAACTCTTCGTAAGCCATTTCCAAACAGTTTTTGTCCGGTTCTTACAAATCTCATTCGATTTCTTGCCCGGTTTTGGCCTTTCCTGACTTGGTTTATAATATTTTTGGCCGTTCCTAACCCCGTGTTGCCAATTTCTAACCCTTTTTAAGTCTTTTTTTAGCTATTTCTAAAGAATCGATGGTTATTCTAATCTTATTTTTGCCCATTTCTAACAGTTTTATGCTATTTTGGGCTAAATCTGAACAATTTATGGCCATTTCTAGCCTGTTTTAAGCTCTTCTAAGCTATTTCTAAACTGGCTTGTTGTATTTCTAAGCCTTTTTTGCCCAAATCTAACGGTTTTTTAAGCAATTTTGTCCATATCGAAACCGGTTTTGTCCATTTCTTACTACTTTCCTCCCACTTCTTACCCATTTTGGCCTTTCCTGACTTGGTTTGAACCATTTTTGGCCATTGATAACCCAGTTTTGTCAATTTCCATCCCATTTTAACTCTTTTTTGGCTAGTTCTAAAAAATTAATGGCCATTTATATCCTATTTTTCCCATTTCTTACCAGTTTGAAGCCTTTGTTGGCTATTTCTGAACAATATATGGCCATTTGTAGCCTGGATTAAGCTTTTCTTAGCAATTTCTAATATTGCTTGTGCTATTTCCAACCCATTCTTGCCCAATTCTAACTCTTTTTAAGCCATTTTAAAACTGTTTTGATCCTTCTTTCCAATTGCTTTCTAGTGCTAACCAGTTTTTGCCCGTTTCTAACACGGTTTAAACCACTTTTACCAATTTTTAATCCATTTTAAGTCTTTTTTGGCTATTTCTAAACAAACGCTGCTTATTCTGATCTTATTTTTGCCAATTTCGTACCAGTTTTATGCCATTTTGGGCTAATGCTGAACTAGTTATGCTCTTTTCTAGCCTGGTGTAAGCTTTTCTGAGCTACTTCTAAGCTGGTTTGGGCTATTTCGCACCCTTTTTTACCCAGTCCTAGCTCTTTTCAAGCCATTTTGGCCATTTCCAAACCATTTTTTTTTCCATTTCTTTCTAATTTGCTGCCATTTCTAACCCATTTTTGCCCTTTCCTGACTTGGTTTGAACCATTTTTGGCCCTTTCTAACCCAGTTTTGCCCTTTCTAACCCATTTTAAGTCTTTTTTGGCCCTTCCTAAACAAATGCTGGTCGTTCTTATCTTACTTTTGCGCATTTCTGACCAGTTTTAAGCTTTCTTTGGCTATATCTAATCCATTCTTGCCTCTTTGTACCCATTTTAAGCATTTTTTCTCTTTCTAACCAATTGATGTCCAGTTCTATCGTATTTTTGCTCATTTCTTACCAGTTTTAAGACATTTCTGGCTATTTCTGAACTATTTATGGCCATTTCTAGCCAGTTTTTCCCCATTTCTCACCAGTTTTAAGTTTTTTTTGGCTATTTCTAACCCCTTCTTGCCTGTGTCTACCCAATTTGAAGCATTTTATATTATTTCTAAACAGTAGATGACCATTTCTCTCTTATTTTTGCCCATTTCTTACCAGTTTTTAGCAATTTCTGAACTATTTATGGCCATTTCTAGCCAGTTTTAAGCTTTTCTTAGCTATTTCTAAACTGGCTTGTGCTATTTCTAACGTTTTTTGCCCAGGTCTAACTCTTTTTAAGCCATTTTGGAAATTCCAAACCGGTTTTGTCCTGTTCTTACCAATTTCTTCCTATTTCTTATACGTTTTTGCTTTTTCCTAACTTGGTTTAAACCATTTTTGCCACTTTCTATCCCATTTTAAGTCCTTTTTGGCTATTTCTAAACAATTGCTGGTCTTTCTTACCTTATTTTTGCCCTTTTCTCGCTAGTTTTATGTCATTTTGGGCTAATTCTGAACTATTCATGGCCATTTCTAGCCTGTTTTAAGCTTATCTTAGGTATTTCTTAATTGGTTTAGGCTATTTCTAACCAGTTTTTGCCCAGATCTAACTCTTCGTAAGCCATTTCCAAACAGTTTTTGTCCGGTTCTTACAAATCTCATTCGATTTCTTGCCCGGTTTTGGCCTTTCCTGACATGGTTTATAATATTTTTGGCCGTTCCTAACCCCGTGTTGCCAATTTCTAACCCTTTTTAAGTCTTTTTTTAGCTATTTCTAAAGAATCGATGGTTATTCTAATCTTATTTTTGCTCATTTCTAACAGTTTTATGCTATTTTGGGCTAAATCTGAACAATTTATGGCCATTTCTAGCCTGTTTTAAGCTCTTCTAAGCTATTTCTAAACTGGCTTGTTGTATTTCTAAGCCTTTTTTTCCCAAATCTAACGGTTTTTTAAGCAATTTTGTCCATATCGAAACCGGTTTTGTCCATTTCTTACTACTTTCCTCCCACTTCTTACCCATTTTGGCCTTTCCTGACTTGGTTTGAACCATTTTTGGCCATTGATAACCCAGTTTTGTCAATTTCCATCCCATTTTAACTCTTTTTTGGCTAGTTCTAAAAAATTAATGGCCATTTATATCCTATTTTTCCCATTTCTTACCAGTTTGAAGCCTTTGTTGGCTATTTCTGAACAATATATGGCCATTTGTAGCCTGGATTAAGCTTTTCTTAGCAATTTCTAATATTGCTTGTGCTATTTCCAACCCATTCTTGCCCATTTCTAGCTCTTTTTAAGCCATTTTAAAACTGTTTTGATCCTTCTTTCCAATTGCTTTCTAGTGCTAACCAGTTTTTGCCCTTTCCTAACACGGTTTAAACCACTTTTACCAATTTTTAATCCATTTTAAGTCTTTTTTGGCTATTTCTAAACAAGCGCTGCTTATTCTGATCTTATTTTTGCCAATTTCGTACCAGTTTTATTCCATTTTGGGCTAATGCTGAACTATTTATGCTCTTTTCTAGCCTGGTGTAAGCTTTTCTGAGCTACTTCTAAGCTGGTTTGGGCTATTTCGCACCCTTTTTTACCCAGTCCTAGCTCTTTTCAAGCCATTTTGGCCATTTCCAAACCATTTTTTTTTTCCATTTCTTTCTAATTTGCTGCCATTTCTAACCCATTTTTGCCCTTTCCTGACTTGGTTTGAACCATTTTTGGCCCTTTCTAACCCAGTTTTGCCCTTTCTAACCCATTTTAAGTCTTTTTTGGCCCTTCCTAAACAAATGCTGGTCGTTCTTATCTTACTTTTGCGCATTTCTGACCAGTTTAAAGCTTTCTTTGGCTATATCTAATCCATTCTTGCCTCTTTGTACCCATTTTAAGCATTTTTTCTCTTTCTAACCAATTGATGTCCAGTTCTATCGTATTTTTGCTCATTTCTTACCAGTTTTAAGCCATTTCTGGCTATTTCTGAACTATTTATGGCCATTTCTAGCCAGTTTTTCCCCATTTCTCACCAGTTTTAAGGTTTTTTTGGCTATTTCTAACCCCTTCTTGCCTGTGTCTACCCAATTTGAAGCATTTTATATTATTTCTAAACAGTAGATGACCATTTCTCTCTTATTTTTCCCCATTTCTTACCAGTTTTTTGCAATTTCTGAACTATTTATGGCCATTTCTAGCCTGGTTTAAGCTTTTCTTAGCTATTTCGAAACTGGCTTGTGCTATTTCTAACGTTTTTTGCCCAGGTCTAACTCTTTTTAAGCCCTTTTGGAAATTCCAAACCGGTTTTGTCCTGTTCTTACCAATTTCTTCCTATTTCTTATACGTTTTTGCTTTTTCCTAACTTGGTTTAAACCATTTTTGCCACTTTCTATCCCATTTTAAGTCCTTTTTGGCTATTTCTAAACAATTGCTGGTCTTTCTTACCTTATTTTTGCCCTTTTCTCGCTAGTTTTATGTCATTTTGGGCTAATTCTGAACTATTCATGGCCATTTCTAGCCTGTTTTAAGCTTATCTTAGGTATTTCTTAACTGGTTTAGGCTATTTCTAACCAGTTTTTGCCCAGATCTAACTCTTCGTAAGCCATTTCCAAACAGTTTTTGTCCGGTTCTTACAAATCTCATTCGATTTCTTGCCCGGTTTTGGTCTTTCCTAACTTGGTTTATACCATTTTTTGGCTGTTCCTAACGCCGTGTTGCCAATTTCTAACCCATTTTAAGTCTTTTTTAGGCTATATTTCTAAAGAATCGATGGTTATGCTAATCTTATTTTTGCCCATTTCTAACTAGTTTTATGCTATTTTGGGCTAAATCTGAACAATTTATGGCCATTTCTAGCCTGTTTTAAGCTCTTCTAAGCTATTTCTAAACTGGCTTGTTGTATTTCTAAGCCTTTTTTGCCCAAATCTAACGGTTTTTTAAGCAATTTTGTCCATATCGAAACCGGTTTTGTCCATTTCTTACTACTTTCCTCCCACTTCTTACCCATTTTGGCCTTTCCTGACTTGGTTTGAACCATTTTTGGCCATTGATAACCCAGTTTTGTCAATTTCCATCCCATTTTAACTCTTTTTTGGCTAGTTCTAAAAAATTAATGGCCATTTATATCCTATTTTTCCCATTTCTTACCAGTTTGAAGCCTTTGTTGGCTATTTCTGAACAATATATGGCCATTTGTAGCCTGGATTAAGCTTTTCTTAGCAATTTCTAATATTGCTTGTGCTATTTCCAACCCATTCTTGCCCATTTCTAACTCTTTTTAAGCCATTTTAAAACTGTTTTGATCCTTCTTTCCAATTGCTTTCTAGTGCTAACCAGTTTTTGCCCTTTCCTAACACGGTTTAAACCACTTTTACCAATTTTTAATCCATTTTAAGTCTTTTTTGGCTATTTCTAAACAAGCGCTGCTTATTCTGATCTTATTTTTGCCAATTTCGTACCAGTTTTATTCCATTTTGGGCTAATGCTGAACTATTTATGCTCTTTTCTAGCCTGGTGTAAGCTTTTCTGAGCTACTTCTAAGCTGGTTTGGGCTATTTCGCACCCTTTTTTACCCAGTCCTAGCTCTTTTCAAGCCATTTTGGCCATTTCCAAACCATTTTTTTTTTCCATTTCTTTCTAATTTGCTGCCATTTCTAACCCATTTTTGCCCTTTCCTGACTTGGTTTGAACCATTTTTGGCCCTTTCTAACCCAGTTTTGCCCTTTCTAACCCATTTTAAGTCTTTTTTGGCCCTTCCTAAACAAATGCTGGTCGTTCTTATCTTACTTTTGCGCATTTCTGACCGGTTTTAAGCTTTCTTTGGCTATATCTAATCCATTCTTGCCTCTTTGTAGCCATTTTGAGCATTTTTTCTCTTTCTAACCAATTGATGTCCAGTTCTATCGTATTTTTGCTCATTTCTTACCAGTTTTAAGCCATTTCTGGCTATTTCTGAACTATTTATGGCCATTTCTAGCCAGTTTTTCCCCATTTCTCACCAGTTTTAAGGTTTTTTTGGCTATTTCTAACCCCTTCTTGCCTGTGTCTACCCAATTTGAAGCATTTTATATTATTTCTAAACAGTAGATGACCATTTCTCTCTTATTTTTCCCCATTTCTTACCAGTTTTTAGCAATTTCTGAACTATTTATGGCCATTTCTAGCCTGGTTTAAGCTTTTCTTAGCTATTTCTAAACTGGCTTGTGCTATTTCTAACGTTTATTGCCCAGGTCTAACTCTTTTTAAGCCCTTTTGGAAATTCCAAACCGGTTTTGTCCTGTTCTTACCAATTTCTTCCTATTTCTTATACATTTTTGCTTTTTCCTAACTTGGTTTAAACCATTTTTGCCACTTTCTATCCCATTTTAAGTCCTTTTTGGCTATTTCTAAACAATTGCTGGTCTTTCTTACCTTATTTTTGCCCTTTTCTCGCTAGTTTTATGTCATTTTGGGCTAATTCTGAACTATTCATGGCCATTTCTAGCCTGTTTTAAGCTTATCTTAGGTATTTCTTAATTGGTTTAGGCTATTTCTAACCAGTTTTTGCCCAGATCTAACTCTTCGTAAGCCATTTCCAAACAGTTTTTGTCCGGTTCTTACAAATCTCATTCGATTTCTTGCCCGGTTTTGGCCTTTCCTAACTTGGTTTATACCATTTTTTGGCCGTTCCTAACGCCGTGTTGCCAATTTCTAACCCATTTTAAGTCTTTTTTAGGCTATATTTCTAAAGAATCGATGGTTATGCTAATCTTATTTTTGCCCATTTCTAACTAGTTTTATGCTATTTTGGGCTAAATCTGAACAATTTATGGCCATTTCTAGCCTGTTTTAAGCTCTTCTAAGCTATTTCTAAACTGGCTTGTTGTATTTCTAAGCCTTTTTTGCCCAAATCTAACGGTTTTTTAAGCAATTTTGTCCATATCGAAACCGGTTTTGTCCATTTCTTACTACTTTCCTCCCACTTCTTACCCATTTTGGCCTTTCCTGACTTGGTTTGAACCATTTTTGGCCATTGATAACCCAGTTTTGTCAATTTCCATCCCATTTTAACTCTTTTTTGGCTAGTTCTAAAAAATTAATGGCCATTTATATCCTATTTTTCCCATTTCTTACCAGTTTGAAGCCTTTGTTGGCTATTTCTGAACAATATATGGCCATTTGTAGCCTGGATTAAGCTTTTCTTAGCAATTTCTAATATTGCTTGTGCTATTTCCAACCCATTCTTGCCCATTTCTAACTCTTTTTAAGCCATTTTAAAACTGTTTTGATCCTTCTTTCCAATTGCTTTCTAGTGCTAACCAGTTTTTGCCCTTTCCTAACACGGTTTAAACCACTTTTACCAATTTTTAATCCATTTTAAGTCTTTTTTGGCTATTTCTAAACAAACGCTGCTTATTCTGATCTTATTTTTGCCAATTTCGTACCAGTTTTATGCCATTTTGGGCTAATGCTGAACTAGTTATGCTCTTTTCTAGCCTGGTGTAAGCTTTTCTGAGCTACTTCTAAGCTGGTTTGGGCTATTTCGCACCCTTTTTTACCCAGTCCTAGCTCTTTTCAAGCCATTTTGGCCATTTCCAAACCATTTTTTTTTCCATTTCTTTCTAATTTGCTGCCATTTCTAACCCATTTTTGCCCTTTCCTGACTTGGTTTGAACCATTTTTGGCCCTTTCTAACCCAGTTTTGCCCTTTCTAACCCATTTTAAGTCTTTTTTGGCCCTTCCTAAACAAATGCTGGTCGTTCTTATCTTACTTTTGCGCATTTCTGACCGGTTTTAAGCTTTCTTTGGCTATATCTAATCCATTCTTGCCTCTTTGTACCCATTTTAAGCATTTTTTCTCTTTCTAACCAATTGATGTCCAGTTCTATCGTATTTTTGCTCATTTCTTACCAGTTTTAAGACATTTCTGGCTATTTCTGAACTATTTATGGCCATTTCTAGCCAGTTTTTCCCCATTTCTCACCAGTTTTAAGTTTTTTTTGGCTATTTCTAACCCCTTCTTGCCTGTGTCTACCCAATTTGAAGCATTTTATATTATTTCTAAACAGTAGATGACCATTTCTCTCTTATTTTTCCCCATTTCTTACCAGTTTTTAGCAATTTCTGAACTATTTATGGCCATTTCTAGCCAGTTTTAAGCTTTTCTTATCTATTTCTAAACTGGCTTGTGCTATTTCTAACGTTTATTGCCCAGGTCTAACTCTTTTTAAGCCCTTTCGGAAATTCCAAACCGGTTTTGTCCTGTTCTTACCAATTTCTTCCTATTTCTTATACGTTTTTGCTTTTTCCTAACTTGGTTTAAACCATTTTTGCCACTTTCTATCCCATTTTAAGTCCTTTTTGGCTATTTCTAAACAATTGCTGGTCTTTCTTACCTTATTTTTGCCCTTTTCTCGCTAGTTTTATGTCATTTTGGGCTAATTCTGAACTATTCATGGCCATTTCTAGCCTGTTTTAAGCTTATCTTAGGTATTTCTTAACTGGTTTAGGCTATTTCTAACCAGTTTTTGCCCAGATCTAACTCTTCGTAAGCCATTTCCAAACAGTTTTTGTCCGGTTCTTACAAATCTCATTCGATTTCTTGCCCGGTTTTGGCCTTTCCTGACTTGGTTTATAATATTTTTGGCCGTTCCTAACCCCGTGTTGCCAATTTCTAACCCTTTTTAAGTCTTTTTTTAGCTATTTCTAAAGAATCGATGGTTATTCTAATCTTATTTTTGCCCATTTCTAACAGTTTTATGCTATTTTGGGCTAAATCTGAACAATTTATGGCCATTTCTAGCCTGTTTTAAGCTCTTCTAAGCTATTTCTAAACTGGCTTGTTGTATTTCTAAGCCTTTTTTGCCCAAATCTAACGGTTTTTTAAGCAATTTTGTCCATATCGAAACCGGTTTTGTCCATTTCTTACTACTTTCCTCCCACTTCTTACCCATTTTGGCCTTTCCTGACTTGGTTTGAACCATTTTTGGCCATTGATAACCCAGTTTTGTCAATTTCCATCCCATTTTAACTCTTTTTTGGCTAGTTCTAAAAAATTAATGGCCATTTATATCCTATTTTTCCCATTTCTTACCAGTTTGAAGCCTTTGTTGGCTATTTCTGAACAATATATGGCCATTTGTAGCCTGGATTAAGCTTTTCTTAGCAATTTCTAATATTGCTTGTGCTATTTCCAACCCATTCTTGCCCAATTCTAACTCTTTTTAAGCCATTTTAAAACTGTTTTGATCCTTCTTTCCAATTGCTTTCTAGTGCTAACCAGTTTTTGCCCTTTCCTAACGCGGTTTAAACCACTTTTACCAATTTTTAATCCATTTTAAGTCTTTTTTGGCTATTTCTAAACAAACGCTGCTTATTCTGATCTTATTTTTGCCAATTTCGTACCAGTTTTATGCCATTTTGGGCTAATGCTGAACTAGTTATGCTCTTTTCTAGCCTGGTGTAAGCTTTTCTGAGCTACTTCTAAGCTGGTTTGGGCTATTTCGCACCCTTTTTTACCCAGTCCTAGCTCTTTTCAAGCCATTTTGGCCATTTCCAAACCATTTTTTTTTCCATTTCTTTCTAATTTGCTGCCATTTCTAACCCATTTTTGCCCTTTCCTGACTTGGTTTGAACCATTTTTGGCCCTTTCTAACCCAGTTTTGCCCTTTCTAACCCATTTTAAGTCTTTTTTGGCCCTTCCTAAACAAATGCTGGTCGTTCTTATCTTACTTTTGCGCATTTCTGACCAGTTTTAAGCTTTCTTTGGCTATATCTAATCCATTCTTGCCTCTTTGTACCCATTTTAAGCATTTTTTCTCTTTCTAACCAATTGATGTCCAGTTCTATCGTATTTTTGCTCATTTCTTACCAGTTTTAAGACATTTCTGGCTATTTCTGAACTATTTATGGCCATTTCTAGCCAGTTTTTCCCCATTTCTCACCAGTTTTAAGTTTTTTTTGGCTATTTCTAACCCCTTCTTGCCTGTGTCTACCCAATTTGAAGCATTTTATATTATTTCTAAACAGTAGATGACCATTTCTCTCTTATTTTTGCCCATTTCTTACCAGTTTTTAGCAATTTCTGAACTATTTATGGCCATTTCTAGCCAGTTTTAAGCTTTTCTTAGCTATTTCTAAACTGGCTTGTGCTATTTCTAACGTTTTTTGCCCAGGTCTAACTCTTTTTAAGCCATTTTGGAAATTCCAAACCGGTTTTGTCCTGTTCTTACCAATTTCTTCCTATTTCTTATACGTTTTTGCTTTTTCCTAACTTGGTTTAAACCATTTTTGCCACTTTCTATCCCATTTTAAGTCCTTTTTGGCTATTTCTAAACAATTGCTGGTCTTTCTTACCTTATTTTTGCCCTTTTCTCGCTAGTTTTATGTCATTTTGGGCTAATTCTGAACTATTCATGGCCATTTCTAGCCTGTTTTAAGCTTATCTTAGGTATTTCTTAATTGGTTTAGGCTATTTCTAACCAGTTTTTGCCCAGATCTAACTCTTCGTAAGCCATTTCCAAACAGTTTTTGTCCGGTTCTTACAAATCTCATTCGATTTCTTGCCCGGTTTTGGCCTTTCCTGACATGGTTTATAATATTTTTGGCCGTTCCTAACCCCGTGTTGCCAATTTCTAACCCTTTTTAAGTCTTTTTTTAGCTATTTCTAAAGAATCGATGGTTATTCTAATCTTATTTTTGCTCATTTCTAACAGTTTTATGCTATTTTGGGCTAAATCTGAACAATTTATGGCCATTTCTAGCCTGTTTTAAGCTCTTCTAAGCTATTTCTAAACTGGCTTGTTGTATTTCTAAGCCTTTTTTGCCCAAATCTAACGGTTTTTTAAGCAATTTTGTCCATATCGAAACCGGTTTTGTCCATTTCTTACTACTTTCCTCCCACTTCTTACCCATTTTGGCCTTTCCTGACTTGGTTTGAACCATTTTTGGCCATTGATAACCCAGTTTTGTCAATTTCCATCCCATTTTAACTCTTTTTTGGCTAGTTCTAAAAAATTAATGGCCATTTATATCCTATTTTTCCCATTTCTTACCAGTTTGAAGCCTTTGTTGGCTATTTCTGAACAATATATGGCCATTTGTAGCCTGGATTAAGCTTTTCTTAGCAATTTCTAATATTGCTTGTGCTATTTCCAACCCATTCTTGCCCAATTCTAACTCTTTTTAAGCCATTTTAAAACTGTTTTGATCCTTCTTTCCAATTGCTTTCTAGTGCTAACCAGTTTTTGCCCTTTCCTAACACGGTTTAAACCACTTTTACCAATTTTTAATCCATTTTAAGTCTTTTTTGGCTATTTCTAAACAAACGCTGCTTATTCTGATCTTATTTTTGCCAATTTCGTACCAGTTTTATTCCATTTTGGGCTAATGCTGAACTATTTATGCTCTTTTCTAGCCTGGTGTAAGCTTTTCTGAGCTACTTCTAAGCTGGTTTGGGCTATTTCGCACCCTTTTTTACCCAGTCCTAGCTCTTTTCAAGCCATTTTGGCCATTTCCAAACCATTTTTTTTTCCATTTCTTTCTAATTTGCTGCCATTTCTAACCCATTTTTGCCCTTTCCTGACTTGGTTTGAACCATTTTTGGCCCTTTCTAACCCAGTTTGGCCCTTTCTAACCCATTTTAAGTCTTTTTTGGCCCTTCCTAAACAAATGCTGGTCGTTCTTATCTTACTTTTGCGCATTTCTGACCAGTTTTAAGCTTTCTTTGGCTATATCTAATCCATTCTTGCCTCTTTGTACCCATTTTAAGCATTTTTTCTCTTTCTAACCAATTGATGTCCAGTTCTATCGTATTTTTGCTCATTTCTTACCAGTTTTAAGCCATTTCTGGCTATTTCTGAACTATTTATGGCCATTTCTAGCCAGTTTTTCCCCATTTCTCACCAGTTTTAAGTTTTTTTTGGCTATTTCTAACCCCTTCTTGCCTGTGTCTACCCAATTTGAAGCATTTTATATTATTTCTAAACAGTAGATGACCATTTCTCTCTTATTTTTGCCCATTTCTTACCAGTTTTTAGCAATTTCTGAACTATTTATGGCCATTTCTAGCCAGTTTTAAGCTTTTCTTAGCTATTTCTAAACTGGCTTGTGCTATTTCTAACGTTTTTTGCCCAGGTCTAACTCTTTTTAAGCCCTTTTGGAAATTCCAAACCGGTTTTGTCCTGTTCTTACCAATTTCTTCCTATTTCTTATACGTTTTTGCTTTTTCCTAACTTGGTTTAAACCATTTTTGCCACTTTCTATCCCATTTTAAGTCCTTTTTGGCTATTTCTAAACAATTGCTGGTCTTTCTTACCTTATTTTTGCCCTTTTCTCGCTAGTTTTATGTCATTTTGGGCTAATTCTGAACTATTCATGGCCATTTCTAGCCTGTTTTAAGCTTATCTTAGGTATTTCTTAATTGGTTTAGGCTATTTCTAACCAGTTTTTGCCCAGATCTAACTCTTCGTAAGCCATTTCCAAACAGTTTTTGTCCGGTTCTTACAAATCTCATTCGATTTCTTGCCCGGTTTTGGCCTTTCCTGACATGGTTTATAATATTTTTGGCCGTTCCTAACCCCGTGTTGCCAATTTCTAACCCTTTTTAAGTCTTTTTTTAGCTATTTCTAAAGAATCGATGGTTATTCTAATCTTATTTTTGCTCATTTCTAACAGTTTTATGCTATTTTGGGCTAAATCTGAACAATTTATGGCCATTTCTAGCCTGTTTTAAGCTCTTCTAAGCTATTTCTAAACTGGCTTGTTGTATTTCTAAGCCTTTTTTGCCCAAATCTAACGGTTTTTTAAGCAATTTTGTCCATATCGAAACCGGTTTTGTCCATTTCTTACTACTTTCCTCCCACTTCTTACCCATTTTGGCCTTTCCTGACTTGGTTTGAACCATTTTTGGCCATTGATAACCCAGTTTTGTCAATTTCCATCCCATTTTAACTCTTTTTTGGCTAGTTCTAAAAAATTAATGGCCATTTATATCCTATTTTTCCCATTTCTTACCAGTTTGAAGCCTTTGTTGGCTATTTCTGAACAATATATGGCCATTTGTAGCCTGGATTAAGCTTTTCTTAGCAATTTCTAATATTGCTTGTGCTATTTCCAACCCATTCTTGCCCAATTCTAACTCTTTTTAAGCCATTTTAAAACTGTTTTGATCCTTCTTTCCAATTGCTTTCTAGTGCTAACCAGTTTTTGCCCTTTCCTAACACGGTTTAAACCACTTTTACCAATTTTTAATCCATTTTAAGTCTTTTTTGGCTATTTCTAAACAAACGCTGCTTATTCTGATCTTATTTTTGCCAATTTCGTACCAGTTTTATTCCATTTTGGGCTAATGCTGAACTATTTATGCTCTTTTCTAGCCTGGTGTAAGCTTTTCTGAGCTACTTCTAAGCTGGTTTGGGCTATTTCGCACCCTTTTTTACCCAGTCCTAGCTCTTTTCAAGCCATTTTGGCCATTTCCAAACCATTTTTTTTTTCCATTTCTTTCTAATTTGCTGCCATTTCTAACCCATTTTTGCCCTTTCCTGACTTGGTTTGAACCATTTTTGGCCCTTTCTAACCCAGTTTTGCCCTTTCTAACCCATTTTAAGTCTTTTTTGGCCCTTCCTAAACAAATGCTGGTCGTTCTTATCTTACTTTTGCGCATTTCTGACCGGTTTTAAGCTTTCTTTGGCTATATCTAATCCATTCTTGCCTCTTTGTACCCATTTTAAGCATTTTTTCTCTTTCTAACCAATTGATGTCCAGTTCTATCGTATTTTTGCTCATTTCTTACCAGTTTTAAGCCATTTCTGGCTATTTCTGAACTATTTATGGCCATTTCTAGCCAGTTTTTCCCCATTTCTCACCAGTTTTAAGGTTTTTTTGGCTATTTCTAACCCCTTCTTGCCTGTGTCTGCCCAATTTGAAGCATTTTATATTATTTCTAAACAGTAGATGACCATTTCTCTCTTATTTTTCCCCATTTCTTACCAGTTTTTAGCAATTTCTGAACTATTTATGGCCATTTCTAGCCAGTTTTAAGCTTTTCTTATCTATTTCTAAACTGGCTTGTGCTATTTCTAACGTTTTTTGCCCAGGTCTAACTCTTTTTAAGCCCTTTTGGAAATTCCAAACCGGTTTTGTCCTGTTCTTACCAATTTCTTCCTATTTCTTATACGTTTTTGCTTTTTCCTAACTTGGTTTAAACCATTTTTGCCACTTTCTATCCCATTTTAAGTCCTTTTTGGCTATTTCTAAACAATTGCTGGTCTTTCTTACCTTATTTTTGCCCTTTTCTCGCTAGTTTTATGTCATTTTGGGCTAATTCTGAACTATTCATGGCCATTTCTAGCCTGTTTTAAGCTTATCTTAGGTATTTCTTAATTGGTTTAGGCTATTTCTAACCAGTTTTTGCCCAGATCTAACTCTTCGTAAGCCATTTCCAAACAGTTTTTGTCCGGTTCTTACAAATCTCATTCGATTTCTTGCCCGGTTTTGGCCTTTTCCTGACTTGGTTTATAATATTTTTGGCCATTCCTAACCCCGTGTTGCCAATTTCTAACCCTTTTTAAGTCTTTTTTTAGCTATTTCTAAAGAATCGATGGTTATTCTAATCTTATTTTTGCCCATTTCTAACAGTTTTATGCTATTTTGGGCTAAATCTGAACAATTTATGGCCATTTCTAGCCTGTTTTAAGCTCTTCTAAGCTATTTCTAAACTGGCTTGTTGTATTTCTAAGCCTTTTTTGCCCAAATCTAACGGTTTTTTAAGCAATTTTGTCCATATCGAAACCGGTTTTGTCCATTTCTTACTACTTTCCTCCCACTTCTTACCCATTTTGGCCTTTCCTGACTTGGTTTGAACCATTTTTGGCCATTGATAACCCAGTTTTGTCAATTTCCATCCCATTTTAACTCTTTTTTGGCTAGTTCTAAAAAATTAATGGCCATTTATATCCTATTTTTCCCATTTCTTACCAGTTTGAAGCCTTTGTTGGCTATTTCTGAACAATATATGGCCATTTGTAGCCTGGATTAAGCTTTTCTTAGCAATTTCTAATATTGCTTGTGCTATTTCCAACCCATTCTTGCCCATTTCTAGCTCTTTTTAAGCCATTTTAAAACTGTTTTGATCCTTCTTTCCAATTGCTTTCTAGTGCTAACCAGTTTTTGCCCTTTCCTAACACGGTTTAAACCACTTTTACCAATTTTTAATCCATTTTAAGTCTTTTTTGGCTATTTCTAAACAAGCGCTGCTTATTCTGATCTTATTTTTGCCAATTTCGTACCAGTTTTATTCCATTTTGGGCTAATGCTGAACTATTTATGCTCTTTTCTAGCCTGGTGTAAGCTTTTCTGAGCTACTTCTAAGCTGGTTTGGGCTATTTCGCACCCTTTTTTACCCAGTCCTAGCTCTTTTCAAGCCATTTTGGCCATTTCCAAACCATTTTTTTTTTCCATTTCTTTCTAATTTGCTGCCATTTCTAACCCATTTTTGCCCTTTCCTGACTTGGTTTGAACCATTTTTGGCCCTTTCTAACCCAGTTTTGCCCTTTCTAACCCATTTTAAGTCTTTTTTGGCCCTTCCTAAACAAATGCTGGTCGTTCTTATCTTACTTTTGCGCATTTCTGACCAGTTTAAAGCTTTCTTTGGCTATATCTAATCCATTCTTGCCTCTTTGTAGCCATTTTGAGCATTTTTTCTCTTTCTAACCAATTGATGTCCAGTTCTATCGTATTTTTGCTCATTTCTTACCAGTTTTAAGCCATTTCTGGCTATTTCTGAACTATTTATGGCCATTTCTAGCCAGTTTTTCCCCATTTCTCACCAGTTTTAAGTTTTTTTTGGCTATTTCTAACCCCTTCTTGCCTGTGTCTACCCAATTTGAAGCATTTTATATTATTTCTAAACAGTAGATGACCATTTCTCTCTTATTTTTCCCCATTTCTTACCAGTTTTTAGCAATTTCTGAACTATTTATGGCCATTTCTAGCCTGGTTTAAGCTTTTCTTAGCTATTTCTAAACTGGCTTGTGCTATTTCTAACGTTTATTGCCCAGGTCTAACTCTTTTTAAGCCCTTTTGGAAATTCCAAACCGGTTTTGTCCTGTTCTTACCAATTTCTTCCTATTTCTTATACATTTTTGCTTTTTCCTAACTTGGTTTAAACCATTTTTGCCACTTTCTATCCCATTTTAAGTCCTTTTTGGCTATTTCTAAACAATTGCTGGTCTTTCTTACCTTATTTTTGCCCTTTTCTCGCTAGTTTTATGTCATTTTGGGCTAATTCTGAACTATTCATGGCCATTTCTAGCCTGTTTTAAGCTTATCTTAGGTATTTCTTAATTGGTTTAGGCTATTTCTAACCAGTTTTTGCCCAGATCTAACTCTTCGTAAGCCATTTCCAAACAGTTTTTGTCCGGTTCTTACAAATCTCATTCGATTTCTTGCCCGGTTTTGGCCTTTTCCTGACTTGGTTTATAATATTTTTGGCCGTTCCTAACCCCGTGTTGCCAATTTCTAACCCTTTTTAAGTCTTTTTTTAGCTATTTCTAAAGAATCGATGGTTATTCTAATCTTATTTTTGCCCATTTCTAACAGTTTTATGCTATTTTGGGCTAAATCTGAACAATTTATGGCCATTTCTAGCCTGTTTTAAGCTCTTCTAAGCTATTTCTAAACTGGCTTGTTGTATTTCTAAGCCTTTTTTGCCCAAATCTAACGTTTTTTTAAGCAATTTTGTCCATATCGAAACCGGTTTTGTCCATTTCTTACTACTTTCCTCCTACTTCTTACCCATTTTGGCCTTTCCTGACTTGGTTTGAACCATTTTTGGCCATTGATAACCCAGTTTTGTCAATTTCCATCCCATTTTAACTCTTTTTTGGCTAGTTCTAAAAAATTAATGGCCATTTATATCCTATTTTTCCCATTTCTTACCAGTTTGAAGCCTTTGTTGGCTATTTCTGAACAATATATGGCCATTTGTAGCCTGGATTAAGCTTTCCTTAGCAATTTCTAATATTGCTTGTGCTATTTCCAACCCATTCTTGCCCATTTCTAACTCTTTTTAAGCCATTTTAAAACTGTTTTGACCCTTCTTTCCAATTGCTTTCTAGTGCTAACCAGTTTTTGCCCTTTCCTAACACGGTTTAAACCACTTTTACCAATTTTTAATCCATTTTAAGTCTTTTTTGGCTATTTCTAAACAAGCGCTGCTTATTCTGATCTTATTTTTGCCAATTTCGTACCAGTTTTATGCCATTTTGGGCTAATGCTGAACTATTTATGCTCTTTTCTAGCCTGGTGTAAGCTTTTCTGAGCTACTTCTAAGCTGGTTTGGGCTATTTCGCACCCTTTTTTACCCAGTCCTAGCTCTTTTCAAGCCATTTTGGCCATTTCCAAACCATTTTTTTTTCCATTTCTTTCTAATTTGCTGCCATTTCTAACCCATTTTTGCCCTTTCCTGACTTGGTTTGAACCATTTTTGTCCCTTTCTAACCCAGTTTTGCCCTTTCTAACCCATTTTAAGTCTTTTTTGGCCCTTCCTAAACAAATGCTGGTCGTTCTTATCTTACTTTTGCGCATTTCTGACCAGTTTAAAGCTTTCTTTGGCTATATCTAATCCATTCTTGCCTCTTTGTAGCCATTTTGAGCATTTTTTCTCTTTCTAACCAATTGATGTCCAGTTCTATCGTATTTTTGCTCATTTCTTACCAGTTTTAAGCCATTTCTGGCTATTTCTGAACTATTTATGGCCATTTCTAGCCAGTTTTTCCCCATTTCTCACCAGTTTTAAGGTTTTTTTGGCTATTTCTAACCCCTTCTTGCCTGTGTCTACCCAATTTGAAGCATTTTATATTATTTCTAAACAGTAGATGACCATTTCTCTCTTATTTTTCCCCATTTCTTACCAGTTTTTAGCAATTTCTGAACTATTTATGGCCATTTCTAGCCTGGTTTAAGCTTTTCTTAGCTATTTCTAAACTGGCTTGTGCTATTTCTAACGTTTATTGCCCAGGTCTAACTCTTTTTAAGCCCTTTTGGAAATTCCAAACCGGTTTTGTCCTGTTCTTACCAATTTCTTCCTATTTCTTATACGTTTTTGCTTTTTCCTAACTTGGTTTAAACCATTTTTGCCACTTTCTATCCCATTTTAAGTCCTTTTTGGCTATTTCTAAACAATTGCTGGTCTTTCTTACCTTATTTTTGCCCTTTTCTCGCTAGTTTTATGTCATTTTGGGCTAATTCTGAACTATTCATGGCCATTTCTAGCCTGTTGTAAGCTTATCTTTGGTATTTCTTAATTGGTTTAGGCTATTTCTAACCAGTTTTTGCCCAGATCTAACTCTTCGTAAGCCATTTCCAAACAGTTTTTGTCCGGTTCTTACAAATCTCATTCGATTTCTTGCCCGGTTTTGGCCTTTCCTAGCTTGGTTTATACCATTTTTTGGCCGTTCCTAACGCCGTGTTGCCAATTTCTAACCCATTTTAAGTCTTTTTTAGGTTATATTTCTAAAGAATCGATGGTTATGCTAATCTTATTTTTGCCCATTTCTAACTAGTTTTATGCTATTTTGGGCTAAATCTGAACAATTTATGGCCATTTCTAGCCTGTTTTAAGCTCTTCTAAGCTATTTCTAAACTGGCTTGTTGTATTTCTAAGCCTTTTTTGCCCAAATCTAACGGTTTTTTAAGCAATTTTGTCCATATCGAAACCGGTTTTGTCCATTTCTTACTACTTTCCTCCCACTTCTTACCCATTTTGGCCTTTCCTGACTTGGTTTGAACCATTTTTGGCCATTGATAACCCAGTTTTGTCAATTTCCATCCCATTTTAACTCTTTTTTGGCTAGTTCTAAAAAATTAATGGCCATTTATATCCTATTTTTCCCATTTCTTACCAGTTTGAAGCCTTTGTTGGCTATTTCTGAACAATATATGGCCATTTGTAGCCTGGATTAAGCTTTTCTTAGCAATTTCTAATATTGCTTGTGCTATTTCCAACCCATTCTTGCCCATTTCTAACTCTTTTTAAGCCATTTTAAAACTGTTTTGATCCTTCTTTCCAATTGCTTTCTAGTGCTAACCAGTTTTTGCCCTTTCCTAACACGGTTTAAACCACTTTTACCAATTTTTAATCCATTTTAAGTCTTTTTTGGCTATTTCTAAACAAACGCTGCTTATTCTGATCTTATTTTTGCCAATTTCGTACCAGTTTTATGCCATTTTGGGCTAATGCTGAACTATTTATGCTCTTTCCTAGCCTGGTGTAAGCTTTTCTGAGCTACTTCTAAGCTGGTTTGGGCTATTTCGCACCCTTTTTTACCCAGTCCTAGCTCTTTTCAAGCCATTTTGGCCATTTCCAAACCATTTTTTTTCCATTTCTTTCTAATTTGCTGCCATTTCTAACCCATTTTTGCCCTTTCCTGACTTGGTTTGAACCATTTTTGGCCCTTTCTAACCCAGTTTTGCCCTTTCTAACCCATTTTAAGTCTTTTTTGGCCCTTCCTAAACAAATGCTGGTCGTTCTTATCTTACTTTTGCGCATTTCTGACCAGTTTTAAGCTTTCTTTGGCTATATCTAATCCATTCTTGCCTCTTTGTACCCATTTTAAGCATTTTTTCTCTTTCTAACCAATTGATGTCCAGTTCTATCGTATTTTTGCTCATTTCTTACCAGTTTTAAGCCATTTCTGGCTATTTCTGAACTATTTATGGCCATTTCTAGCCAGTTTTTCCCCATTTCTCACCAGTTTTAAGTTTTTTTTGGCTATTTCTAACCCCTTCTTGCCTGTGTCTACCCAATTTGAAGCATTTTATATTATTTCTAAACAGTAGATGACCATTTCTCTCTTATTTTTGCCCATTTCTTACCAGTTTTTAGCAATTTCTGAACTATTTATGGCCATTTCTAGCCAGTTTTAAGCTTTTCTTAGCTATTTCTAAACTGGCTTGTGCTATTTCTAACGTTTTTTGCCCAGGTCTAACTCTTTTTAAGCCCTTTTGGAAATTCCAAACCGGTTTTGTCCTGTTCTTACCAATTTCTTCCTATTTCTTATACGTTTTTGCTTTTTCCTAACTTGGTTTAAACCATTTTTGCCACTTTCTATCCCATTTTAAGTCCTTTTTGGCTATTTCTAAACAATTGCTGGTCTTTCTTACCTTATTTTTGCCCTTTTCTCGCTAGTTTTATGTCATTTTGGGCTAATTCTGAACTATTCATGGCCATTTCTAGCCTGTTTTAAGCTTATCTTAGGTATTTCTTAATTGGTTTAGGCTATTTCTAACCAGTTTTTGCCCAGATCTAACTCTTCGTAAGCCATTTCCAAACAGTTTTTGTCCGGTTCTTACAAATCTCATTCGATTTCTTGCCCGGTTTTGGCCTTTCCTAACTTGGTTTATACCATTTTTTGGCCGTTCCTAACCCCGTGTTGCCAATTTCTAACCCATTTTAAGTCTTTTTTAGGCTATATTTCTAAAGAATCGATGGTTATTCTAATCTTATTTTTGCCCATTTCTAACTAGTTTTATGCTATTTTGGGCTAAATCTGAACAATTTATGGCCATTTCTAGCCTGTTTTAAGCTCTTCTAAGCTATTTCTAAACTGGCTTGTTGTATTTCTAAGCCTTTTTTGCCCAAATCTAACGGTTTTTTAAGCAATTTTGTCCATATCGAAACCGGTTTTGTCCATTTCTTACTACTTTCCTCCCACTTCTTACCCATTTTGGCCTTTCCTGACTTGGTTTGAACCATTTTTGGCCATTGATAACCCAGTTTTGTCAATTTCCATCCCATTTTAACTCTTTTTTGGCTAGTTCTAAAAAATTAATGGCCATTTATATCCTATTTTTCCCATTTCTTACCAGTTTGAAGCCTTTGTTGGCTATTTCTGAACAATATATGGCCATTTGTAGCCTGGATTAAGCTTTTCTTAGCAATTTCTAATATTGCTTGTGCTATTTCCAACCCATTCTTGCCCAATTCTAACTCTTTTTAAGCCATTTTAAAACTGTTTTGATCCTTCTTTCCAATTGCTTTCTAGTGCTAACCAGTTTTTGCCCTTTCCTAACACGGTTTAAACCACTTTTACCAATTTTTAATCCATTTTAAGTCTTTTTTGGCTATTTCTAAACAAACGCTGCTTATTCTGATCTTATTTTTGCCAATTTCGTACCAGTTTTATGCCATTTTGGGCTAATGCTGAACTAGTTATGCTCTTTTCTAGCCTGGTGTAAGCTTTTCTGAGCTACTTCTAAGCTGGTTTGGGCTATTTCGCACCCTTTTTTACCCAGTCCTAGCTCTTTTCAAGCCATTTTGGCCATTTCCAAACCATTTTTTTTTTCCATTTCTTTCTAATTTGCTGCCATTTCTAACCCATTTTTGCCCTTTCCTGACTTGGTTTGAACCATTTTTGGCCCTTTCTTACCCAGTTTTGCCCTTTCTAACCCATTTTAAGTCTTTTTTGGCCCTTCCTAAACAAATGCTGGTCGTTCTTATCTTACTTTTGCGCATTTCTGACCGGTTTTAAGCTTTCTTTGGCTATATCTAATCCATTCTTGCCTCTTTGTACCCATTTTAAGCATTTTTTCTATTTCTAACCAATTGATGTCCAGTTCTATCGTATTTTTGCTCATTTCTTACCAGTTTTAAGCCATTTCTGGCTATTTCTGAACTATTTATGGCCATTTCTAGCCAGTTTTTCCCCATTTCTCACCAGTTTTAAGTTTTTTTTGGCTATTTCTAACCCCTTCTTGCCTGTGTCTACCCAATTTGAAGCATTTTATATTATTTCTAAACAGTAGATGACCATTTCTCTCTTATTTTTGCCCATTTCTTACCAGTTTTTAGCAATTTCTGAACTATTTATGGCCATTTCTAGCCTGGTTTAAGCTTTTCTTAGCTATTTCTAAACTGGCTTGTGCTATTTCTAACGTTTATTGCCCAGGTCTAACTCTTTTTAAGCCCTTTTGGAAATTCCAAACCGGTTTTGTCCTGTTCTTACCAATTTCTTCCTATTTCTTATACGTTTTTGCTTTTTCCTAACTTGGTTTAAACCATTTTTGCCACTTTCTGTCCCATTTTAAGTCCTTTTTGGCTATTTCTAAACAATTGCTGGTCTTTCTTACCTTATTTTTGCCCTTTTCTCGCTAGTTTTATGTCATTTTGGGCTAATTCTGAACTATTCATGGCCATTTCTAGCCTGTTTTAAGCTTATCTTAGGTATTTCTTAACTGGTTTAGGCTATTTCTAACCAGTTTTTGCCCAGATCTAACTCTTCGTAAGCCATTTCCAAACAGTTTTTGTCCGGTTCTTACAAATCTCATTCGATTTCTTGCCCGGTTTTGGCCTTTCCTGACTTGGTTTATAATATTTTTGGCCGTTCCTAACCCCGTGTTGCCAATTTCTAACCCTTTTTAAGTCTTTTTTTAGCTATTTCTAAAGAATCGATGGTTATTCTAATCTTATTTTTGCCCATTTCTAACTAGTTTTATGCTATTTTGGGCTAATTCTGAACTATTCATGGCCATTTCTAGCCTGTTTTAAGCTTATCTTAGGTATTTCTAAGCCTTTTTTAGGCTATTTCTAACCAGTTTTTGCCCAGATCTAACTCTTTGTAAGCCATTTCCAAACAGTTTTTGTCCGGTTCTTACAAATCTCATTCGATTTCTTGCCCGGTTTTGGCCTTTCCTGACTTGGTTTATAATATTTTTGGCCGTTCCTAACCCCGTGTTGCCAATTTCTAACCCTTTTTAAGTCTTTTTTTAGCTATTTCTAAAGAATCGATGGTTATTCTAATCTTATTTTTGCCCATTTCTAACAGTTTTATGCTATTTTGGGCTAAATCTGAACAATTTATGGCCATTTCTAGCCTGTTTTAAGCTCTTCTAAGCTATTTCTAAACTGGCTTGTTGTATTTCTAAGCCTTTTTTGCCCAAATCTAACAGTTTTTAAGCAATTTTGTCCATATCGAAACCGGTTTTGTCCATTTCTTACTACTTTCCTCCCACTTCTTACCCATTTTGGCCTTTCCTGACTTGGTTTGAACCATTTTTGGCCATTGATAACCCAGTTTTGTCAATTTCCATCCCATTTTAACTCTTTTTTGGCTAGTTCTAAAAAATTAATGGCCATTTATATCCTATTTTTCCCATTTCTTACCAGTTTGAAGCCTTTGTTGGCTATTTCTGAACAATATATGGCCATTTGTAGCCTGGATTAAGTTTTTCTTAGCAATTTCTAATATTGCTTGTGCTATTTCCAACCCATTCTTGCCCATTTCTAACTCTTTTTAAGCCATTTTAAAACTGTTTTGATCCTTCTTTCCAATTGCTTTCTAGTGCTAACCAGTTTTTGCCCTTTCCTAACACGGTTTAAACCACTTTTACCAATTTTTAATCCATTTTAAGTCTTTTTTGGCTATTTCTAAACAAACGCTGCTTATTCTGATCTTATTTTTGCCAATTTCGTACCAGTTTTATGCCATTTTGGGCTAATGCTGAACTATTTATGCTCTTTCCTAGCCTGGTGTAAGCTTTTCTGAGCTACTTCTAAGCTGGTTTGGGCTATTTCGCACCCTTTTTTACCCAGTCCTAGCTCTTTTCAAGCCATTTTGGCCATTTCCAAACCATTTTTTTTTTCCATTTCTTTCTAATTTGCTGCCATTTCTAACCCATTTTTGCCCTTTCCTGACTTGGTTTGAACCATTTTTGGCCCTTTCTTACCCAGTTTTGCCCTTTCTAACCCATTTTAAGTCTTTTTTGGCCCTTCCTAAACAAATGCTGGTCGTTCTTATCTTACTTTTGCGCATTTCTGACCGGTTTTAAGCTTTCTTTGGCTATATCTAATCCATTCTTGCCTCTTTGTACCCATTTTAAGCATTTTTTCTATTTCTAACCAATTGATGTCCAGTTCTATCGTATTTTTGCTCATTTCTTACCAGTTTTAAGCCATTTCTGGCTATTTCTGAACTATTTATGGCCATTTCTAGCCAGTTTTTCCCCATTTCTCACCAGTTTTAAGTTTTTTTTGGCTATTTCTAACCCCTTCTTGCCTGTGTCTACCCAATTTGAAGCATTTTATATTATTTCTAAACAGTAGATGACCATTTCTCTCTTATTTTTGCCCATTTCTTACCAGTTTTTAGCAATTTCTGAACTATTTATGGCCATTTCTAGCCTGGTTTCAGCTTTTCTTAGCTATTTCTAAACTGGCTTGTGCTATTTCTAACGTTTATTGCCCAGGTCTAACTCTTTTTAAGCCCTTTTGGAAATTCCAAACCGGTTTTGTCCTGTTCTTACCAATTTCTTCCTATTTCTTATACGTTTTTGCTTTTTCCTAACTTGGTTTAAACCATTTTTGCCACTTTCTGTCCCATTTTAAGTCCTTTTTGGCTATTTCTAAACAACTGCTGGTCTTTCTTACCGTATTTTTGCCCTTTTCTCGCTAGTTTTATGTCATTTTGGGCTAATTCTGAACTATTCATGGCCATTTCTAGCCTGTTTTAAGCTTATCTTAGGTATTTCTTAACTGGTTTAGGCTATTTCTAACCAGTTTTTGCCCAGATCTAACTCTTCGTAAGCCATTTCCAAACAGTTTTTGTCCGGTTCTTACAAATCTCATTCGATTTCTTGCCCGGTTTTGGCCTTTCCTGACTTGGTTTATAATATTTTTGGCCGTTCCTAACCCCGTGTTGCCAATTTCTAACCCTTTTTAAGTCTTTTTTTAGCTATTTCTAAAGAATCGATGGTTATTCTAATCTTATTTTTGCCCATTTCTAACTAGTTTTATGCTATTTTGGGCTAATTCTGAACTATTCATGGCCATTTCTAGCCTGTTTTAAGCTTATCTTAGGTATTTCTAAGCCTTTTTTAGGCTATTTCTAACCAGTTTTTGCCCAGATCTAACTCTTTGTAAGCCATTTCCAAACAGTTTTTGTCCGGTTCTTACAAATCTCATTCGATTTCTTGCCCGGTTTTGGCCTTTCCTGACTTGGTTTATAATATTTTTGGCCGTTCCTAACCCCGTGTTGCCAATTTCTAACCCTTTTTAAGTCTTTTTTTAGCTATTTCTAAAGAATCGATGGTTATTCTAATCTTATTTTTGCCCATTTCTAACAGTTTTATGCTATTTTGGGCTCTTTCTGAACAATATATGGCCATTTCTAGCCTGTTTTAAGCTCTTCTAAGCTATTTCTAAACTGGCTTGTTGTATTTCTAAGCCTTTTTTGCCCAAATCTAACGGTTTTTTAAGCAATTTTGTCCATATCGAAACCGGTTTTGTCCATTTCTTACTACTTTCCTCCCACTTCTTACCCATTTTGGCCTTTCCTGACTTGGTTTGAACCATTTTTGGCCATTGATAACCCAGTTTTGTCAATTTCCATCCCATTTTAACTCTTTTTTGGCTAGTTCTAAAAAATTAATGGCCATTTATATCCTATTTTTCCCATTTCTTACCAGTTTGAAGCCTTTGTTGGCTATTTCTGAACAATATATGGCCATTTGTAGCCTGGATTAAGTTTTTCTTAGCAATTTCTAATATTGCTTGTGCTATTTCCAACCCATTCTTGCCCATTTCTAACTCTTTTTAAGCCATTTTAAAACTGTTTTGATCCTTCTTTCCAATTGCTTTCTAGTGCTAACCAGTTTTTGCCCTTTCCTAACACGGTTTAAACCACTTTTACCAATTTTTAATCCATTTTAAGTCTTTTTTGGCTATTTCTAAACAAACGCTGCTTATTCTGATCTTATTTTTGCCAATTTCGTACCAGTTTTATGCCATTTTGGGCTAATGCTGAACTATTTATGCTCTTTCCTAGCCTGGTGTAAGCTTTTCTGAGCTACTTCTAAGCTGGTTTGGGCTATTTCGCACCCTTTTTTACCCAGTCCTAGCTCTTTTCAAGCCATTTTGGCCATTTCCAAACCATTTTTTTTTTCCATTTCTTTCTAATTTGCTGCCATTTCTAACCCATTTTTGCCCTTTCCTGACTTGGTTTGAACCATTTTTGGCCCTTTCTTACCCAGTTTTGCCCTTTCTAACCCATTTTAAGTCTTTTTTGGCCCTTCCTAAACAAATGCTGGTCGTTCTTATCTTACTTTTGCGCATTTCTGACCGGTTTTAAGCTTTCTTTGGCTATATCTAATCCATTCTTGCCTCTTTGTACCCATTTTAAGCATTTTTTCTATTTCTAACCAATTGATGTCCAGTTCTATCGTATTTTTGCTCATTTCTTACCAGTTTTAAGCCATTTCTGGCTATTTCTGAACTATTTATGGCCATTTCTAGCCAGTTTTTCCCCATTTCTCACCAGTTTTAAGTTTTTTTTGGCTATTTCTAACCCCTTCTTGCCTGTGTCTACCCAATTTGAAGCATTTTATATTATTTCTAAACAGTAGATGACCATTTCTCTCTTATTTTTGCCCATTTCTTACCAGTTTTTAGCAATTTCTGAACTATTTATGGCCATTTCTAGCCTGGTTTAAGCTTTTCTTAGCTATTTCTAAACTGGCTTGTGCTATTTCTAACGTTTATTGCCCAGGTCTAACTCTTTTTAAGCCCTTTTGGAAATTCCAAACCGGTTTTGTCCTGTTCTTACCAATTTCTTCCTATTTCTTATACGTTTTTGCTTTTTCCTAACTTGGTTTAAACCATTTTTGCCACTTTCTGTCCCATTTTAAGTCCTTTTTGGCTATTTCTAAACAACTGCTGGTCTTTCTTACCTTATTTTTGCCCTTTTCTCGCTAGTTTTATGTCATTTTGGGCTAATTCTGAACTATTCATGGCCATTTCTAGCCTGTTTTAAGCTTATCTTAGGTATTTCTTAACTGGTTTAGGCTATTTCTAACCAGTTTTTGCCCAGATCTAACTCTTCGTAAGCCATTTCCAAACAGTTTTTGTCCGGTTCTTACAAATCTCATTCGATTTCTTGCCCGGTTTTGGCCTTTCCTGACTTGGTTTATAATATTTTTGGCCGTTCCTAACCCCGTGTTGCCAATTTCTAACCCTTTTTAAGTCTTTTTTTAGCTATTTCTAAAGAATCGATGGTTATTCTAATCTTATTTTTGCCCATTTCTAACTAGTTTTATGCTATTTTGGGCTAATTCTGAACTATTCATGGCCATTTCTAGCCTGTTTTAAGCTTATCTTAGGTATTTCTAAGCCTTTTTTAGGCTATTTCTAACCAGTTTTTGCCCAGATCTAACTCTTTGTAAGCCATTTCCAAACAGTTTTTGTCCGGTTCTTACAAATCTCATTCGATTTCTTGCCCGGTTTTGGCCTTTCCTGACTTGGTTTATAATATTTTTGGCCGTTCCTAACCCCGTGTTGCCAATTTCTAACCCTTTTTAAGTCTTTTTTTAGCTATTTCTAAAGAATCGATGGTTATTCTAATCTTATTTTTGCCCATTTCTAACAGTTTTATGCTATTTTGGGCTCTTTCTGAACAATATATGGCCATTTCTAGCCTGTTTTAAGCTCTTCTAAGCTATTTCTAAACTGGCTTGTTGTATTTCTAAGCCTTTTTTGCCCAAATCTAACGGTTTTTTAAGCAATTTTGTCCATATCGAAACCGGTTTTGTCCATTTCTTACTACTTTCCTCCCACTTCTTACCCATTTTGGCCTTTCCTGACTTGGTTTGAACCATTTTTGGCCATTGATAACCCAGTTTTGTCAATTTCCATCCCATTTTAACTCTTTTTTGGCTAGTTCTAAAAAATTAATGGCCATTTATATCCTATTTTTCCCATTTCTTACCAGTTTGAAGCCTTTGTTGGCTATTTCTGAACAATATATGGCCATTTGTAGCCTGGATTAAGTTTTTCTTAGCAATTTCTAATATTGCTTGTGCTATTTCCAACCCATTCTTGCCCATTTCTAACTCTTTTTAAGCCATTTTAAAACTGTTTTGATCCTTCTTTCCAATTGCTTTCTAGTGCTAACCAGTTTTTGCCCTTTCCTAACACGGTTTAAACCACTTTTACCAATTTTTAATCCATTTTAAGTCTTTTTTGGCTATTTCTAAACAAACGCTGCTTATTCTGATCTTATTTTTGCCAATTTCGTACCAGTTTTATGCCATTTTGGGCTAATGCTGAACTAGTTATGCTCTTTCCTAGCCTGGTGTAAGCTTTTCTGAGCTACTTCTAAGCTGGTTTGGGCTATTTCGCACCCTTTTTTACCCAGTCCTAGCTCTTTTCAAGCCATTTTGGCCATTTCCAAACCATTTTTTTTTTCCATTTCTTTCTAATTTGCTGCCATTTCTAACCCATTTTTGCCCTTTCCTGACTTGGTTTGAACCATTTTTGGCCCTTTCTTACCCAGTTTTGCCCTTTCTAACCCATTTTAAGTCTTTTTTGGCCCTTCCTAAACAAATGCTGGTCGTTCTTATCTTACTTTTGCGCATTTCTGACCGGTTTTAAGCTTTCTTTGGCTATATCTAATCCATTCTTGCCTCTTTGTACCCATTTTAAGCATTTTTTCTATTTCTAACCAATTGATGTCCAGTTCTATCGTATTTTTGCTCATTTCTTACCAGTTTTAAGCCATTTCTGGCTATTTCTGAACTATTTATGGCCATTTCTAGCCAGTTTTTCCCCATTTCTCACCAGTTTTAAGTTTTTTTTGGCTATTTCTAACCCCTTCTTGCCTGTGTCTACCCAATTTGAAGCATTTTATATTATTTCTAAACAGTAGATGACCATTTCTCTCTTATTTTTGCCCATTTCTTACCAGTTTTTAGCAATTTCTGAACTATTTATGGCCATTTCTAGCCTGGTTTAAGCTTTTCTTAGCTATTTCTAAACTGGCTTGTGCTATTTCTAACGTTTATTGCCCAGGTCTAACTCTTTTTAAGCCCTTTTGGAAATTCCAAACCGGTTTTGTCCTGTTCTTACCAATTTCTTCCTATTTCTTATACGTTTTTGCTTTTTCCTAACTTGGTTTAAACCATTTTTGCCACTTTCTGTCCCATTTTAAGTCCTTTTTGGCTATTTCTAAACAACTGCTGGTCTTTCTTACCTTATTTTTGCCCTTTTCTCGCTAGTTTTATGTCATTTTGGGCTAATTCTGAACTATTCATGGCCATTTCTAGCCTGTTTTAAGCTTATCTTAGGTATTTCTTAACTGGTTTAGGCTATTTCTAACCAGTTTTTGCCCAGATCTAACTCTTCGTAAGCCATTTCCAAACAGTTTTTGTCCGGTTCTTACAAATCTCATTCGATTTCTTGCCCGGTTTTGGCCTTTCCTGACTTGGTTTATAATATTTTTGGCCGTTCCTAACCCCGTGTTGCCAATTTCTAACCCTTTTTAAGTCTTTTTTTAGCTATTTCTAAAGAATCGATGGTTATTCTAATCTTATTTTTGCCCATTTCTAACTAGTTTTATGCTATTTTGGGCTAATTCTGAACTATTCATGGCCATTTCTAGCCTGTTTTAAGCTTATCTTAGGTATTTCTAAGCCTTTTTTAGGCTATTTCTAACCAGTTTTTGCCCAGATCTAACTCTTTGTAAGCCATTTCCAAACAGTTTTTGTCCGGTTCTTACAAATCTCATTCGATTTCTTGCCCGGTTTTGGCCTTTCCTGACTTGGTTTATAATATTTTTGGCCGTTCCTAACCCCGTGTTGCCAATTTCTAACCCTTTTTAAGTCTTTTTTTAGCTATTTCTAAAGAATCGATGGTTATTCTAATCTTATTTTTGCCCATTTCTAACAGTTTTATGCTATTTTGGGCTAAATCTGAACAATTTATGGCCATTTCTAGCCTGTTTTAAGCTCTTCTAAGCTATTTCTAAACTGGCTTGTTGTATTTCTAAGCCTTTTTTGCCCAAATCTAACGGTTTTTTAAGCAATTTTGTCCATATCGAAACCGGTTTTGTCCATTTCTTACTACTTTCCTCCCACTTCTTACCCATTTTGGCCTTTCCTGACTTGGTTTGAACCATTTTTGGCCATTGATAACCCAGTTTTGTCAATTTCCATCCCATTTTAACTCTTTTTTGGCTAGTTCTAAAAAATTAATGGCCATTTATATCCTATTTTTCCCATTTCTTACCAGTTTGAAGCCTTTGTTGGCTATTTCTGAACAATATATGGCCATTTGTAGCCTGGATTAAGCTTTTCTTAGCAATTTCTAATATTGCTTGTGCTATTTCCAACCCATTCTTGCCCATTTCTAACTCTTTTTAAGCCATTTTAAAACTGTTTTGATCCTTCTTTCCAATTGCTTTCTAGTGCTAACCAGTTTTTGCCCTTTCCTAACACGGTTTAAACCACTTTTACCAATTTTTAATCCATTTTAAGTCTTTTTTGGCTATTTCTAAACAAACGCTGCTTATTCTGATCTTATTTTTGCCAATTTCGTACCAGTTTTATGCCATTTTGGGCTAATGCTGAACTATTTATGCTCTTTCCTAGCCTGGTGTAAGCTTTTCTGAGCTACTTCTAAGCTGGTTTGGGCTATTTCGCACCCTTTTTTACCCAGTCCTAGCTCTTTTCAAGCCATTTTGGCCATTTCCAAACCATTTTTTTTTTCCATTTCTTTCTAATTTGCTGCCATTTCTAACCCATTTTTGCCCTTTCCTGACTTGGTTTGAACCATTTTTGGCCCTTTCTTACCCAGTTTTGCCCTTTCTAACCCATTTTAAGTCTTTTTTGGCCCTTCCTAAACAAATGCTGGTCGTTCTTATCTTACTTTTGCGCATTTCTGACCGGTTTTAAGCTTTCTTTGGCTATATCTAATCCATTCTTGCCTCTTTGTACCCATTTTAAGCATTTTTTCTATTTCTAACCAATTGATGTCCAGTTCTATCGTATTTTTGCTCATTTCTTACCAGTTTTAAGCCATTTCTGGCTATTTCTGAACTATTTATGGCCATTTCTAGCCAGTTTTTCCCCATTTCTCACCAGTTTTAAGTTTTTTTTGGCTATTTCTAACCCCTTCTTGCCTGTGTCTACCCAATTTGAAGCATTTTATATTATTTCTAAACAGTAGATGACCATTTCTCTCTTATTTTTGCCCATTTCTTACCAGTTTTTAGCAATTTCTGAACTATTTATGGCCATTTCTAGCCTGGTTTAAGCTTTTCTTAGCTATTTCTAAACTGGCTTTTGCTATTTCTAACGTTTATTGCCCAGGTCTAACTCTTTTTAAGCCCTTTTGGAAATTCCAAACCGGTTTTGTCCTGTTCTTACCAATTTCTTCCTATTTCTTATACGTTTTTGCTTTTTCCTAACTTGGTTTAAACCATTTTTGCCACTTTCTATCCCATTTTAAGTCCTTTTTGGCTATTTCTAAACAATTGCTGGTCTTTCTTACCTTATTTTTGCCCTTTTCTCGCTAGTTTTATGTCATTTTGGGCTAATTCTGAACTATTCATGGCCATTTCTAGCCTGTTTTAAGCTTATCTTAGGTATTTCTTAACTGGTTTAGGCTATTTCTAACCAGTTTTTGCCCAGATCTAACTCTTCGTAAGCCATTTCCAAACAGTTTTTGTCCGGTTCTTACAAATCTCATTCGATTTCTTGCCCGGTTTTGGCCTTTCCTGACTTGGTTTATAATATTTTTGGCCGTTCCTAACCCCGTGTTGCCAATTTCTAACCCTTTTTAAGTCTTTTTTTAGCTATTTCTAAAGAATCGATGGTTATTCTAATCTTATTTTTGCCCATTTCTAACTAGTTTTATGCTATTTTGGGCTAATTCTGAACTATTCATGGCCATTTCTAGCCTGTTTTAGGCTTATCTTAGGTATTTCTAAGCCTTGTTTAGGCTATTTCTAACCAGTTTTTGCCCAGATCTAACTCTTTGTAAGCCATTTCCAAACAGTTTTTGTCCGGTTCTTACAAATCTCATTCGATTTCTTGCCCGGTTTTGGCCTTTCCTGACTTGGTTTATAATATTTTTGGCCGTTCCTAACCCCGTGTTGCCAATTTCTAACCCTTTTTAAGTCTTTTTTTAGCTATTTCTAAAGAATCGATTGTTATTCTAATCTTATTTTTGCCCATTTCTAACAGTTTTATGCTATTTTGGGCTATTTCTGAACAATATATGGCCATTTCTAGCCTGTTTTAAGCTCTTCTAAGCTATTTCTAAACTGGCTTGTTGTATTTCTAAGCCTTTTTTGCCCAAATCTAACGGTTTTTTAAGCAATTTTGTCCATATCGAAACCGGTTTTGTCCATTTCTTACTACTTTCCTCCCACTTCTTACCCATTTTGGCCTTTCCTGACTTGGTTTGAACCATTTTTGGCCATTGATAACCCAGTTTTGTCAATTTCCATCCCATTTTAACTCTTTTTTGGCTAGTTCTAAAAAATTAATGGCCATTTATATCCTATTTTTCCCATTTCTTACCAGTTTGAAGCCTTTGTTGGCTATTTCTGAACAATATATGGCCATTTGTAGCCTGGATTAAGTTTTTCTTAGCAATTTCTAATATTGCTTGTGCTATTTCCAACCCATTCTTGCCCATTTCTAACTCTTTTTAAGCCATTTTAAAACTGTTTTGATCCTTCTTTCCAATTGCTTTCTAGTGCTAACCAGTTTTTGCCCTTTCCTAACACGGTTTAAACCACTTTTACCAATTTTTAATCCATTTTAAGTCTTTTTTGGCTATTTCTAAACAAACGCTGCTTATTCTGATCTTATTTTTGCCAATTTCGTACCAGTTTTATGCCATTTTGGGCTAATGCTGAACTAGTTATGCTCTTTCCTAGCCTGGTGTAAGCTTTTCTGAGCTACTTCTAAGCTGGTTTGGGCTATTTCGCACCCTTTTTTACCCAGTCCTAGCTCTTTTCAAGCCATTTTGGCCATTTCCAAACCATTTTTTTTTTCCATTTCTTTCTAATTTGCTGCCATTTCTAACCCATTTTTGCCCTTTCCTGACTTGGTTTGAACCATTTTTGGCCCTTTCTTACCCAGTTTTGCCCTTTCTAACCCATTTTAAGTCTTTTTTGGCCCTTCCTAAACAAATGCTGGTCGTTCTTATCTTACTTTTGCGCATTTCTGACCGGTTTTAAGCTTTCTTTGGCTATATCTAATCCATTCTTGCCTCTTTGTACCCATTTTAAGCATTTTTTCTATTTCTAACCAATTGATGTCCAGTTCTATCGTATTTTTGCTCATTTCTTACCAGTTTTAAGCCATTTCTGGCTATTTCTGAACTATTTATGGCCATTTCTAGCCAGTTTTTCCCCATTTCTCACCAGTTTTAAGTTTTTTTTGGCTATTTCTAACCCCTTCTTGCCTGTGTCTACCCAATTTGAAGCATTTTATATTATTTCTAAACAGTAGATGACCATTTCTCTCTTATTTTTGCCCATTTCTTACCAGTTTTTAGCAATTTCTGAACTATTTATGGCCATTTCTAGCCTGGTTTAAGCTTTTCTTAGCTATTTCTAAACTGGCTTGTGCTATTTCTAACGTTTATTGCCCAGGTCTAACTCTTTTTAAGCCCTTTTGGAAATTCCAAACCGGTTTTGTCCTGTTCTTACCAATTTCTTCCTATTTCTTATATGTTTTTGCTTTTTCCTAACTTGGTTTAAACCATTTTTGCCACTTTCTGTCCCATTTTAAGTCCTTTTTGGCTATTTCTAAACAATTGCTGGTCTTTCTTACCGTATTTTTGCCCTTTTCTCGCTAGTTTTATGTCATTTTGGGCTAATTCTGAACTATTCATGGCCATTTCTAGCCTGTTTTAAGCTTATCTTAGGTATTTCTTAACTGGTTTAGGCTATTTCTAACCAGTTTTTGCCCAGATCTAACTCTTCGTAAGCCATTTCCAAACAGTTTTTGTCCGGTTCTTACAAATCTCATTCGATTTCTTGCCCGGTTTTGGCCTTTCCTGACTTGGTTTATAATATTTTTGGCCGTTCCTAACCCCGTGTTGCCAATTTCTAACCCTTTTTAAGTCTTTTTTTAGCTATTTCTAAAGAATCGATGGTTATTCTAATCTTATTTTTGCCCATTTCTAACTAGTTTTATGCTATTTTGGGCTAATTCTGAACTATTCATGGCCATTTCTAGCCTGTTTTAAGCTTATCTTAGGTATTTCTAAGCCTTTTTTAGGCTATTTCTAACCAGTTTTTGCCCAGATCTAACTCTTTGTAAGCCATTTCCAAACAGTTTTTGTCCGGTTCTTACAAATCTCATTCGATTTCTTGCCCGGTTTTGGCCTTTCCTGACTTGGTTTATAATATTTTTGGCCGTTCCTAACCCCGTGTTGCCAATTTCTAACCCTTTTTAAGTCTTTTTTTAGCTATTTCTAAAGAATCGATGGTTATTCTAATCTTATTTTTGCCCATTTCTAACAGTTTTATGCTATTTTGGGCTAAATCTGAACAATTTATGGCCATTTCTAGCCTGTTTTAAGCTCTTCTAAGCTATTTCTAAACTGGCTTGTTGTATTTCTAAGCCTTTTTTGCCCAAATCTAACGGTTTTTTAAGCAATTTTGTCCATATCGAAACCGGTTTTGTCCATTTCTTACTACTTTCCTCCCACTTCTTACCCATTTTGGCCTTTCCTGACTTGGTTTGAACCATTTTTGGCCATTGATAACCCAGTTTTGTCAATTTCCATCCCATTTTAACTCTTTTTTGGCTAGTTCTAAAAAATTAATGGCCATTTATATCCTATTTTTCCCATTTCTTACCAGTTTGAAGCCTTTGTTGGCTATTTCTGAACAATATATGGCCATTTGTAGCCTGGATTAAGTTTTTCTTAGCAATTTCTAATATTGCTTGTGCTATTTCCAACCCATTCTTGCCCATTTCTAACTCTTTTTAAGCCATTTTAAAACTGTTTTGATCCTTCTTTCCAATTGCTTTCTAGTGCTAACCAGTTTTTGCCCTTTCCTAACACGGTTTAAACCACTTTAACCAATTTTTAATCCATTTTAAGTCTTTTTTGGCTATTTCTAAACAAACGCTGCTTATTCTGATCTTATTTTTGCCAATTTCGTACCAGTTTTATGCCATTTTGGGCTAATGCTGAACTATTTATGCTCTTTCCTAGCCTGGTGTAAGCTTTTCTGAGCTACTTCTAAGCTGGTTTGGGCTATTTCGCACCCTTTTTTACCCAGTCCTAGCTCTTTTCAAGCCATTTTGGCCATTTCCAAACCATTTTTTTTTTCCATTTCTTTCTAATTTGCTGCCATTTCTAACCCATTTTTGCCCTTTCCTGACTTGGTTTGAACCATTTTTGGCCCTTTCTTACCCAGTTTTGCCCTTTCTAACCCATTTTAAGTCTTTTTTGGCCCTTCCTAAACAAATGCTGGTCGTTCTTATCTTACTTTTGCGCATTTCTGACCGGTTTTAAGCTTTCTTTGGCTATATCTAATCCATTCTTGCCTCTTTGTACCCATTTTAAGCATTTTTTCTATTTCTAACCAATTGATGTCCAGTTCTATCGTATTTTTGCTCATTTCTTACCAGTTTTAAGCCATTTCTGGCTATTTCTGAACTATTTATGGCCATTTCTAGCCAGTTTTTCCCCATTTCTCACCAGTTTTAAGTTTTTTTTGGCTATTTCTAACCCCTTCTTGCCTGTGTCTACCCAATTTGAAGCATTTTATATTATTTCTAAACAGTAGATGACCATTTCTCTCTTATTTTTGCCCATTTCTTACCAGTTTTTAGCAATTTCTGAACTATTTATGGCCATTTCTAGCCTGGTTTAAGCTTTTCTTAGCTATTTCTAAACTGGCTTTTGCTATTTCTAACGTTTATTGCCCAGGTCTAACTCTTTTTAAGCCCTTTTGGAAATTCCAAACCGGTTTTGTCCTGTTCTTACCAATTTCTTCCTATTTCTTATACGTTTTTGCTTTTTCCTAACTTGGTTTAAACCATTTTTGCCACTTTCTGTCCCATTTTAAGTCCTTTTTGGCTATTTCTAAACAATTGCTGGTCTTTCTTACCTTATTTTTGCCCTTTTCTCGCTAGTTTTATGTCATTTTGGGCTAATTCTGAACTATTCATGGCCATTTCTAGCCTGTTTTAAGCTTATCTTAGGTATTTCTTAACTGGTTTAGGCTATTTCTAACCAGTTTTTGCCCAGATCTAACTCTTCGTAAGCCATTTCCAAACAGTTTTTGTCCGGTTCTTACAAATCTCATTCGATTTCTTGCCCGGTTTTGGCCTTTCCTGACTTGGTTTATAATATTTTTGGCCGTTCCTAACCCCGTGTTGCCAATTTCTAACCCTTTTTAAGTCTTTTTTTAGCTATTTCTAAAGAATCGATGGTTATTCTAATCTTATTTTTGCCCATTTCTAACTAGTTTTATGCTATTTTGGGCTAATTCTGAACTATTCATGGCCATTTCTAGCCTGTTTTAAGCTTATCTTAGGTATTTCTAAGCCTTTTTTAGGCTATTTCTAACCAGTTTTTGCCCAGATCTAACTCTTTGTAAGCCATTTCCAGACAGTTTTTGTCCGGTTCTTACAAATCTCATTCGATTTCTTGCCCGGTTTTGGCCTTTCCTGACTTGGTTTATAATATTTTTGGCCGTTCCTAACCCCGTGTTGCCAATTTCTAACCCTTTTTAAGTCTTTTTTTAGCTATTTCTAAAGAATCGATGGTTATTCTAATCTTATTTTTGCCCATTTCTAACAGTTTTATGCTATTTTGGGCTATTTCTGAACAATATATGGCCATTTCTAGCCTGTTTTAAGCTCTTCTAAGCTATTTCTAAACTGGCTTGTTGTATTTCTAAGCCTTTTTTGCCCAAATCTAACGGTTTTTTAAGCAATTTTGTCCATATCGAAACCGGTTTTGTCCATTTCTTACTACTTTCCTCCCACTTCTTACCCATTTTGGCCTTTCCTGACTTGGTTTGAACCATTTTTGGCCATTGATAACCCAGTTTTGTCAATTTCCATCCCATTTTAACTCTTTTTTGGCTAGTTCTAAAAAATTAATGGCCATTTATATCCTATTTTTCCCATTTCTTACCAGTTTGAAGCCTTTGTTGGCTATTTCTGAACAATATATGGCCATTTGTAGCCTGGATTAAGTTTTTCTTAGCAATTTCTAATATTGCTTGTGCTATTTCCAACCCATTCTTGCCCATTTCTAACTCTTTTTAAGCCATTTTAAAACTGTTTTGATCCTTCTTTCCAATTGCTTTCTAGTGCTAACCAGTTTTTGCCCTTTCCTAACACGGTTTAAACCACTTTTACCAATTTTTAATCCATTTTAAGTCTTTTTTGGCTATTTCTAAACAAACGCTGCTTATTCTGATCTTATTTTTGCCAATTTCGTACCAGTTTTATGCCATTTTGGGCTAATGCTGAACTATTTATGCTCTTTCCTAGCCTGGTGTAAGCTTTTCTGAGCTACTTCTAAGCTGGTTTGGGCTATTTCGCACCCTTTTTTACCCAGTCCTAGCTCTTTTCAAGCCATTTTGGCCATTTCCAAACCATTTTTTTTTTCCATTTCTTTCTAATTTGCTGCCATTTCTAACCCATTTTTGCCCTTTCCTGACTTGGTTTGAACCATTTTTGGCCCTTTCTTACCCAGTTTTGCCCTTTCTAACCCATTTTAAGTCTTTTTTGGCCCTTCCTAAACAAATGCTGGTCGTTCTTATCTTACTTTTGCGCATTTCTGACCGGTTTTAAGCTTTCTTTGGCTATATCTAATCCATTCTTGCCTCTTTGTACCCATTTTAAGCATTTTTTCTATTTCTAACCAATTGATGTCCAGTTCTATCGTATTTTTGCTCATTTCTTACCAGTTTTAAGCCATTTCTGGCTATTTCTGAACTATTTATGGCCATTTCTAGCCAGTTTTTCCCCATTTCTCACCAGTTTTAAGTTTTTTTTGGCTATTTCTAACCCCTTCTTGCCTGTGTCTACCCAATTTGAAGCATTTTATATTATTTCTAAACAGTAGATGACCATTTCTCTCTTATTTTTGCCCATTTCTTACCAGTTTTTAGCAATTTCTGAACTATTTATGGCCATTTCTAGCCTGGTTTAAGCTTTTCTTAGCTATTTCTAAACTGGCTTGTGCTATTTCTAACGTTTATTGCCCAGGTCTAACTCTTTTTAAGCCCTTTTGGAAATTCCAAACCGGTTTTGTCCTGTTCTTACCAATTTCTTCCTATTTCTTATACGTTTTTGCTTTTTCCTAACTTGGTTTAAACCATTTTTGCCACTTTCTGTCCCATTTTAAGTCCTTTTTGGCTATTTCTAAACAACTGCTGGTCTTTCTTACCTTATTTTTGCCCTTTTCTCGCTAGTTTTATGTCATTTTGGGCTAATTCTGAACTATTCATGGCCATTTCTAGCCTGTTTTAAGCTTATCTTAGGTATTTCTTAACTGGTTTAGGCTATTTCTAACCAGTTTTTGCCCAGATCTAACTCTTCGTAAGCCATTTCCAAACAGTTTTTGTCCGGTTCTTACAAATCTCATTCGATTTCTTGCCCGGTTTTGGCCTTTCCTGACTTGGTTTATAATATTTTTGGCCGTTCCTAACCCCGTGTTGCCAATTTCTAACCCTTTTTAAGTCTTTTTTTAGCTATTTCTAAAGAATCGATGGTTATTCTAATCTTATTTTTGCCCATTTCTAACTAGTTTTATGCTATTTTGGGCTAATTCTGAACTATTCATGGCCATTTCTAGCCTGTTTTAAGCTTATCTTAGGTATTTCTAAGCCTTTTTTAGGCTATTTCTAACCAGTTTTTGCCCAGATCTAACTCTTTGTAAGCCATTTCCAAACAGTTTTTGTCCGGTTCTTACAAATCTCATTCGATTTCTTGCCCGGTTTTGGCCTTTCCTGACTTGGTTTATAATATTTTTTGGCCGTTCCTAACCCCGTGTTGCCAATTTCTAACCCTTTTTAAGTCTTTTTTTAGCTATTTCTAAAGAATCGATGGTTATTCTAATCTTATTTTTGCCCATTTCTAACAGTTTTATGCTATTTTGGGCTAAATCTGAACAATTTATGGCCATTTCTAGCCTGTTTTAAGCTCTTCTAAGCTATTTCTAAACTGGCTTGTTGTATTTCTAAGCCTTTTTTGCCCAAATCTAACGGTTTTTTAAGCAATTTTGTCCATATCGAAACCGGTTTTGTCCATTTCTTACTACTTTCCTCCCACTTCTTACCCATTTTGGCCTTTCCTGACTTGGTTTGAACCATTTTTGGCCATTGATAACCCAGTTTTGTCAATTTCCATCCCATTTTAACTCTTTTTTGGCTAGTTCTAAAAAATTAATGGCCATTTATATCCTATTTTTCCCATTTCTTACCAGTTTGAAGCCTTTGTTGGCTATTTCTGAACAATATATGGCCATTTGTAGCCTGGATTAAGTTTTTCTTAGCAATTTCTAATATTGCTTGTGCTATTTCCAACCCATTCTTGCCCATTTCTAACTCTTTTTAAGCCATTTTAAAACTGTTTTGATCCTTCTTTCCAATTGCTTTCTAGTGCTAACCAGTTTTTGCCCTTTCCTAACACGGTTTAAACCACTTTTACCAATTTTTAATCCATTTTAAGTCTTTTTTGGCTATTTCTAAACAAACGCTGCTTATTCTGATCTTATTTTTGCCAATTTCGTACCAGTTTTATGCCATTTTGGGCTAATGCTGAACTATTTATGCTCTTTCCTAGCCTGGTGTAAGCTTTTCTGAGCTACTTCTAAGCTGGTTTGGGCTATTTCGCACCCTTTTTTACCCAGTCCTAGCTCTTTTCAAGCCATTTTGGCCATTTCCAAACCATTTTTTTTTTCCATTTCTTTCTAATTTGCTGCCATTTCTAACCCATTTTTGCCCTTTCCTGACTTGGTTTGAACCATTTTTGGCCCTTTCTTACCCAGTTTTGCCCTTTCTAACTCATTTTAAGTCTTTTTTGGCCCTTCCTAAACAAATGCTGGTCGTTCTTATCTTACTTTTGCGCATTTCTGACCGGTTTTAAGCTTTCTTTGGCTATATCTAATCCATTCTTGCCTCTTTGTACCCATTTTAAGCATTTTTTCTATTTCTAACCAATTGATGTCCAGTTCTATCGTATTTTTGCTCATTTCTTACCAGTTTTAAGCCATTTCTGGCTATTTCTGAACTATTTATGGCCATTTCTAGCCAGTTTTTCCCCATTTCTCACCAGTTTTAAGTTTTTTTTGGCTATTTCTAACCCCTTCTTGCCTGTGTCTACCCAATTTGAAGCATTTTATATTATTTCTAAACAGTAGATGACCATTTCTCTCTTATTTTTGCCCATTTCTTACCAGTTTTTAGCAATTTCTGAACTATTTATGGCCATTTCTAGCCTGGTTTAAGCTTTTCTTAGCTATTTCTAAACTGGCTTGTGCTATTTCTAACGTTTATTGCCCAGGTCTAACTCTTTTTAAGCCCTTTTGGAAATTCCAAACCGGTTTTGTCCTGTTCTTACCAATTTCTTCCTATTTCTTATACGTTTTTGCTTTTTCCTAACTTGGTTTAAACCATTTTTGCCACTTTCTGTCCCATTTTAAGTCCTTTTTGGCTATTTCTAAACAATTGCTGGTCTTTCTTACCTTATTTTTGCCCTTTTCTCGCTAGTTTTATGTCATTTTGGGCTAATTCTGAACTATTCATGGCCATTTCTAGCCTGTTTTAAGCTTATCTTAGGTATTTCTTAACTGGTTTAGGCTATTTCTAACCAGTTTTTGCCCAGATCTAACTCTTCGTAAGCCATTTCCAAACAGTTTTTGTCCGGTTCTTACAAATCTCATTCGATTTCTTGCCCGGTTTTGGCCTTTCCTGACTTGGTTTATAATATTTTTGGCCGTTCCTAACCCCGTGTTGCCAATTTCTAACCCTTTTTAAGTCTTTTTTTAGCTATTTCTAAAGAATCGATGGTTATTCTAATCTTATTTTTGCCCATTTCTAACTAGTTTTATGCTATTTTGGGCTAATTCTGAACTATTCATGGCCATTTCTAGCCTGTTTTAAGCTTATCTTAGGTATTTCTTAACTTTTTTAGGCTATTTCTAACCAGTTTTTGCCCAGATCTAACTCTTTGTAAGCCATTTCCAAACAGTTTTTGTCCGGTTCTTACAAATCTCATTCGATTTCTTGCCCGGTTTTGGCCTTTCCTGACTTGGTTTATAATATTTTTGGCCGTTCCTAACCCCGTGTTGCCAATTTCTAACCCTTTTTAAGTCTTTTTTTAGCTATTTCTAAAGAATCGATGGTTATTCTAATCTTATTTTTGCCCATTTCTAACAGTTTTATGCTATTTTGGGCTAAATCTGAACAATTTATGGCCATTTCTAGCCTGTTTTAAGCTCTTCTAAGCTATTTCTAAACTGGCTTGTTGTATTTCTAAGCCTTTTTTGCCCAAATCTAACGGTTTTTTAAGCAATTTTGTCCATATCGAAACCGGTTTTGTCCATTTCTTACTACTTTCCT
Organism: Pezoporus flaviventris; assembly: GCF_033815535.1. Classification (NCBI taxonomy): domain Eukaryota; kingdom Metazoa; phylum Chordata; class Aves; order Psittaciformes; family Psittacidae; genus Pezoporus; species Pezoporus flaviventris. The sequence goes on along the minus strand of NW_026892681.1, from coordinate 509,816 downwards.
CCCACTTCTTACCCATTTTGGCCTTTCCTGACTTGGTTTGAACCATTTTTGGCCATTGATAACCCAGTTTTGTCAATTTCCATCCCATTTTAACTCTTTTTTGGCTAGTTCTAAAAAATTAATGGCCATTTATATCCTATTTTTCCCATTTCTTACCAGTTTGAAGCCTTTGTTGGCTATTTCTGAACAATATATGGCCATTTGTAGCCTGGATTAAGTTTTTCTTAGCAATTTCTAATATTGCTTGTGCTATTTCCAACCCATTCTTGCCCATTTCTAACTCTTTTTAAGCCATTTTAAAACTGTTTTGATCCTTCTTTCCAATTGCTTTCTAGTGCTAACCAGTTTTTGCCCTTTCCTAACACGGTTTAAACCACTTTTACCAATTTTTAATCCATTTTAAGTCTTTTTTGGCTATTTCTAAACAAACGCTGCTTATTCTGATCTTATTTTTGCCAATTTCGTACCAGTTTTATGCCATTTTGGGCTAATGCTGAACTATTTATGCTCTTTCCTAGCCTGGTGTAAGCTTTTCTGAGCTACTTCTAAGCTGGTTTGGGCTATTTCGCACCCTTTTTTACCCAGTCCTAGCTCTTTTCAAGCCATTTTGGCCATTTCCAAACCATTTTTTTTTTCCATTTCTTTCTAATTTGCTGCCATTTCTAACCCATTTTTGCCCTTTCCTGACTTGGTTTGAACCATTTTTGGCCCTTTCTTACCCAGTTTTGCCCTTTCTAACTCATTTTAAGTCTTTTTTGGCCCTTCCTAAACAAATGCTGGTCGTTCTTATCTTACTTTTGCGCATTTCTGACCGGTTTTAAGCTTTCTTTGGCTATATCTAATCCATTCTTGCCTCTTTGTACCCATTTTAAGCATTTTTTCTATTTCTAACCAATTGATGTCCAGTTCTATCGTATTTTTGCTCATTTCTTACCAGTTTTAAGCCATTTCTGGCTATTTCTGAACTATTTATGGCCATTTCTAGCCAGTTTTTCCCCATTTCTCACCAGTTTTAAGTTTTTTTTGGCTATTTCTAACCCCTTCTTGCCTGTGTCTACCCAATTTGAAGCATTTTATATTATTTCTAAACAGTAGATGACCATTTCTCTCTTATTTTTGCCCATTTCTTACCAGTTTTTAGCAATTTCTGAACTATTTATGGCCATTTCTAGCCTGGTTTAAGCTTTTCTTAGCTATTTCTAAACTGGCTTGTGCTATTTCTAACGTTTATTGCCCAGGTCTAACTCTTTTTAAGCCCTTTTGGAAATTCCAAACCGGTTTTGTCCTGTTCTTACCAATTTCTTCCTATTTCTTATACGTTTTTGCTTTTTCCTAACTTGGTTTAAACCATTTTTGCCACTTTCTGTCCCATTTTAAGTCCTTTTTGGCTATTTCTAAACAATTGCTGGTCTTTCTTACCTTATTTTTGCCCTTTTCTCGCTAGTTTTATGTCATTTTGGGCTAATTCTGAACTATTCATGGCCATTTCTAGCCTGTTTTAAGCTTATCTTAGGTATTTCTTAACTGGTTTAGGCTATTTCTAACCAGTTTTTGCCCAGATCTAACTCTTCGTAAGCCATTTCCAAACAGTTTTTGTCCGGTTCTTACAAATCTCATTCGATTTCTTGCCCGGTTTTGGCCTTTCCTGACTTGGTTTATAATATTTTTGGCCGTTCCTAACCCCGTGTTGCCAATTTCTAACCCTTTTTAAGTCTTTTTTTAGCTATTTCTAAAGAATCGATGGTTATTCTAATCTTATTTTTGCCCATTTCTAACTAGTTTTATGCTATTTTGGGCTAATTCTGAACTATTCATGGCCATTTCTAGCCTGTTTTAAGCTTATCTTAGGTATTTCTTAACTTTTTTAGGCTATTTCTAACCAGTTTTTGCCCAGATCTAACTCTTTGTAAGCCATTTCCAAACAGTTTTTGTCCGGTTCTTACAAATCTCATTCGATTTCTTGCCCGGTTTTGGCCTTTCCTGACTTGGTTTATAATATTTTTGGCCGTTCCTAACCCCGTGTTGCCAATTTCTAACCCTTTTTAAGTCTTTTTTTAGCTATTTCTAAAGAATCGATGGTTATTCTAATCTTATTTTTGCCCATTTCTAACAGTTTTATGCTATTTTGGGCTAAATCTGAACAATTTATGGCCATTTCTAGCCTGTTTTAAGCTCTTCTAAGCTATTTCTAAACTGGCTTGTTGTATTTCTAAGCCTTTTTTGCCCAAATCTAACGGTTTTTTAAGCAATTTTGTCCATATCGAAACCGGTTTTGTCCATTTCTTACTACTTTCCTCCCACTTCTTACCCATTTTGGCCTTTCCTGACTTGGTTTGAACCATTTTTGGCCATTGATAACCCAGTTTTGTCAATTTCCATCCCATTTTAACTCTTTTTTGGCTAGTTCTAAAAAATTAATGGCCATTTATATCCTATTTTTCCCATTTCTTACCAGTTTGAAGCCTTTGTTGGCTATTTCTGAACAATATATGGCCATTTGTAGCCTGGATTAAGTTTTTCTTAGCAATTTCTAATATTGCTTGTGCTATTTCCAACCCATTCTTGCCCATTTCTAACTCTTTTTAAGCCATTTTAAAACTGTTTTGATCCTTCTTTCCAATTGCTTTCTAGTGCTAACCAGTTTTTGCCCTTTCCTAACACGGTTTAAACCACTTTTACCAATTTTTAATCCATTTTAAGTCTTTTTTGGCTATTTCTAAACAAACGCTGCTTATTCTGATCTTATTTTTGCCAATTTCGTACCAGTTTTATGCCATTTTGGGCTAATGCTGAACTAGTTATGCTCTTTCCTAGCCTGGTGTAAGCTTTTCTGAGCTACTTCTAAGCTGGTTTGGGCTATTTCGCACCCTTTTTTACCCAGTCCTAGCTCTTTTCAAGCCATTTTGGCCATTTCCAAACCATTTTTTTTTTCCATTTCTTTCTAATTTGCTGCCATTTCTAACCCATTTTTGCCCTTTCCTGACTTGGTTTGAACCATTTTTGGCCCTTTCTTACCCAGTTTTGCCCTTTCTAACCCATTTTAAGTCTTTTTTGGCCCTTCCTAAACAAATGCTGGTCGTTCTTATCTTACTTTTGCGCATTTCTGTCCGGTTTTAAGCTTTCTTTGGCTATATCTAATCCATTCTTGCCTCTTTGTACCCATTTTAAGCATTTTTTCTATTTCTAACCAATTGATGTCCAGTTCTATCGTATTTTTGCTCATTTCTTACCAGTTTTAAGCCATTTCTGGCTATTTCTGAACTATTTATGGCCATTTCTAGCCAGTTTTTCCCCATTTCTCACCAGTTTTAAGTTTTTTTTGGCTATTTCTAACCCCTTCTTGCCTGTGTCTACCCAATTTGAAGCATTTTATATTATTTCTAAACAGTAGATGACCATTTCTCTCTTATTTTTGCCCATTTCTTACCAGTTTTTAGCAATTTCTGAACTATTTATGGCCATTTCTAGCCTGGTTTAAGCTTTTCTTAGCTATTTCTAAACTGGCTTGTGCTATTTCTAACGTTTATTGCCCAGGTCTAACTCTTTTTAAGCCCTTTTGGAAATTCCAAACCGGTTTTGTCCTGTTCTTACCAATTTCTTCCTATTTCTTATACGTTTTTGCTTTTTCCTAACTTGGTTTAAACCATTTTTGCCACTTTCTGTCCCATTTTAAGTCCTTTTTGGCTATTTCTAAACAATTGCTGGTCTTTCTTACCTTATTTTTGCCCTTTTCTCGCTAGTTTTATGTCATTTTGGGCTAATTCTGAACTATTCATGGCCATTTCTAGCCTGTTTTAAGCTTATCTTAGGTATTTCTTAACTGGTTTAGGCTATTTCTAACCAGTTTTTGCCCAGATCTAACTCTTCGTAAGCCATTTCCAAACAGTTTTTGTCCGGTTCTTACAAATCTCATTCGATTTCTTGCCCGGTTTTGGCCTTTCCTGACTTGGTTTATAATATTTTTGGCCGTTCCTAACCCCGTGTTGCCAATTTCTAACCCTTTTTAAGTCTTTTTTTAGCTATTTCTAAAGAATCGATGGTTATTCTAATCTTATTTTTGCCCATTTCTAACTAGTTTTATGCTATTTTGGGCTAATTCTGAACTATTCATGGCCATTTCTAGCCTGTTTTAAGCTTATCTTAGGTATTTCTTAACTGGTTTAGGCTATTTCTAACCAGTTTTTGCCCAGATCTAACTCTTCGTAAGCCATTTCCAAACAGTTTTTGTCCGGTTCTTACAAATCTCATTCGATTTCTTGCCCGGTTTTGGCCTTTCCTGACTTGGTTTATAATATTTTTGGCCGTTCCTAACCCCGTGTTGCCAATTTCTAACCCTTTTTAAGTCTTTTTTTAGCTATTTCTAAAGAATCGATGGTTATTCTAATCTTATTTTTGCCCATTTCTAACTAGTTTTATGCTATTTTGGGCTAATTCTGAACTATTCATGGCCATTTCTAGCCTGTTTTAAGCTTATCTTAGGTATTTCTAAGCCTTTTTTAGGCTATTTCTAACCAGTTTTTGCCCAGATCTAACTCTTTGTAAGCCATTTCCAAACAGTTTTTGTCCGGTTCTTACAAATCTCATTCGATTTCTTGCCCGGTTTTGGCCTTTCCTGACTTGGTTTATAATATTTTTGGCCGTTCCTAACCCCGTGTTGCCAATTTCTAACCCTTTTTAAGTCTTTTTTTAGCTATTTCTAAAGAATCGATGGTTATTCTAATCTTATTTTTGCCCATTTCTAACAGTTTTATGCTATTTTGGGCTAAATCTGAACAATTTATGGCCATTTCTAGCCTGTTTTAAGCTCTTCTAAGCTATTTCTAAACTGGCTTGTTGTATTTCTAAGCCTTTTTTGCCCAAATCTAACGGTTTTTTAAGCAATTTTGTCCATATCGAAACCGGTTTTGTCCATTTCTTACTACTTTCCTCCCACTTCTTACCCATTTTGGCCTTTCCTGACTTGGTTTGAACCATTTTTGGCCATTGATAACCCAGTTTTGTCAATTTCCATCCCATTTTAACTCTTTTTTGGCTAGTTCTAAAAAATTAATGGCCATTTATATCCTATTTTTCCCATTTCTTACCAGTTTGAAGCCTTTGTTGGCTATTTCTGAACAATATATGGCCATTTGTAGCCTGGATTAAGCTTTTCTTAGCAATTTCTAATATTGCTTGTGCTATTTCCAACCCATTCTTGCCCATTTCTAACTCTTTTTAAGCCATTTTAAAACTGTTTTGATCCTTCTTTCCAATTGCTTTCTAGTGCTAACCAGTTTTTGCCCTTTCCTAACACGGTTTAAACCACTTTTACCAATTTTTAATCCATTTTAAGTCTTTTTTGGCTATTTCTAAACAAACGCTGCTTATTCTGATCTTATTTTTGCCAATTTCGTACCAGTTTTATGCCATTTTGGGCTAATGCTGAACTATTTATGCTCTTTCCTAGCCTGGTGTAAGCTTTTCTGAGCTACTTCTAAGCTGGTTTGGGCTATTTCGCACCCTTTTTTACCCAGTCCTAGCTCTTTTCAAGCCATTTTGGCCATTTCCAAACCATTTTTTTTTTCCATTTCTTTCTAATTTGCTGCCATTTCTAACCCATTTTTGCCCTTTCCTGACTTGGTTTGAACCATTTTTGGCCCTTTCTTACCCAGTTTTGCCCTTTCTAACCCATTTTAAGTCTTTTTTGGCCCTTCCTAAACAAATGCTGGTCGTTCTTATCTTACTTTTGCGCATTTCTGACCGGTTTTAAGCTTTCTTTGGCTATATCTAATCCATTCTTGCCTCTTTGTACCCATTTTAAGCATTTTTTCTATTTCTAACCAATTGATGTCCAGTTCTATCGTATTTTTGCTCATTTCTTACCAGTTTTAAGCCATTTCTGGCTATTTCTGAACTATTTATGGCCATTTCTAGCCAGTTTTTCCCCATTTCTCACCAGTTTTAAGTTTTTTTTGGCTATTTCTAACCCCTTCTTGCCTGTGTCTACCCAATTTGAAGCATTTTATATTATTTCTAAACAGTAGATGACCATTTCTCTCTTATTTTTGCCCATTTCTTACCAGTTTTTAGCAATTTCTGAACTATTTATGGCCATTTCTAGCCTGGTTTAAGCTTTTCTTAGCTATTTCTAAACTGGCTTTTGCTATTTCTAACGTTTATTGCCCAGGTCTAACTCTTTTTAAGCCCTTTTGGAAATTCCAAACCGGTTTTGTCCTGTTCTTACCAATTTCTTCCTATTTCTTATACGTTTTTGCTTTTTCCTAACTTGGTTTAAACCATTTTTGCCACTTTCTATCCCATTTTAAGTCCTTTTTGGCTATTTCTAAACAATTGCTGGTCTTTCTTACCTTATTTTTGCCCTTTTCTCGCTAGTTTTATGTCATTTTGGGCTAATTCTGAACTATTCATGGCCATTTCTAGCCTGTTTTAAGCTTATCTTAGGTATTTCTTAACTGGTTTAGGCTATTTCTAACCAGTTTTTGCCCAGATCTAACTCTTCGTAAGCCATTTCCAAACAGTTTTTGTCCGGTTCTTACAAATCTCATTCGATTTCTTGCCCGGTTTTGGCCTTTCCTGACTTGGTTTATAATATTTTTGGCCGTTCCTAACCCCGTGTTGCCAATTTCTAACCCTTTTTAAGTCTTTTTTTAGCTATTTCTAAAGAATCGATGGTTATTCTAATCTTATTTTTGCCCATTTCTAACTAGTTTTATGCTATTTTGGGCTAATTCTGAACTATTCATGGCCATTTCTAGCCTGTTTTAAGCTTATCTTAGGTATTTCTTAACTTTTTTAGGCTATTTCTAACCAGTTTTTGCCCAGATCTAACTCTTTGTAAGCCATTTCCAAACAGTTTTTGTCCGGTTCTTACAAATCTCATTCGATTTCTTGCCCGGTTTTGGCCTTTCCTGACTTGGTTTATAATATTTTTGGCCGTTCCTAACCCCGTGTTGCCAATTTCTAACCCTTTTTAAGTCTTTTTTTAGCTATTTCTAAAGAATCGATGGTTATTCTAATCTTATTTTTGCCCATTTCTAACAGTTTTATGCTATTTTGGGCTAAATCTGAACAATTTATGGCCATTTCTAGCCTGTTTTAAGCTCTTCTAAGCTATTTCTAAACTGGCTTGTTGTATTTCTAAGCCTTTTTTGCCCAAATCTAACGGTTTTTTAAGCAATTTTGTCCATATCGAAACCGGTTTTGTCCATTTCTTACTACTTTCCTCCCACTTCTTACCCATTTTGGCCTTTCCTGACTTGGTTTGAACCATTTTTGGCCATTGATAACCCAGTTTTGTCAATTTCCATCCCATTTTAACTCTTTTTTGGCTAGTTCTAAAAAATTAATGGCCATTTATATCCTATTTTTCCCATTTCTTACCAGTTTGAAGCCTTTGTTGGCTATTTCTGAACAATATATGGCCATTTGTAGCCTGGATTAAGTTTTTCTTAGCAATTTCTAATATTGCTTGTGCTATTTCCAACCCATTCTTGCCCATTTCTAACTCTTTTTAAGCCATTTTAAAACTGTTTTGATCCTTCTTTCCAATTGCTTTCTAGTGCTAACCAGTTTTTGCCCTTTCCTAACACGGTTTAAACCACTTTTACCAATTTTTAATCCATTTTAAGTCTTTTTTGGCTATTTCTAAACAAACGCTGCTTATTCTGATCTTATTTTTGCCAATTTCGTACCAGTTTTATGCCATTTTGGGCTAATGCTGAACTAGTTATGCTCTTTCCTAGCCTGGTGTAAGCTTTTCTGAGCTACTTCTAAGCTGGTTTGGGCTATTTCGCACCCTTTTTTACCCAGTCCTAGCTCTTTTCAAGCCATTTTGGCCATTTCCAAACCATTTTTTTTTTCCATTTCTTTCTAATTTGCTGCCATTTCTAACCCATTTTTGCCCTTTCCTGACTTGGTTTGAACCATTTTTGGCCCTTTCTTACCCAGTTTTGCCCTTTCTAACCCATTTTAAGTCTTTTTTGGCCCTTCCTAAACAAATGCTGGTCGTTCTTATCTTACTTTTGCGCATTTCTGACCGGTTTTAAGCTTTCTTTGGCTATATCTAATCCATTCTTGCCTCTTTGTACCCATTTTAAGCATTTTTTCTATTTCTAACCAATTGATGTCCAGTTCTATCATATTTTTGCTCATTTCTTACCAGTTTTAAGCCATTTCTGGCTATTTCTGAACTATTTATGGCCATTTCTAGCCAGTTTTTCCCCATTTCTCACCAGTTTTAAGTTTTTTTTGGCTATTTCTAACCCCTTCTTGCCTGTGTCTACCCAATTTGAAGCATTTTATATTATTTCTAAACAGTAGATGACCATTTCTCTCTTATTTTTGCCCATTTCTTACCAGTTTTTAGCAATTTCTGAACTATTTATGGCCATTTCTAGCCTGGTTTAAGCTTTTCTTAGCTATTTCTAAACTGGCTTGTGCTATTTCTAACGTTTATTGCCCAGGTCTAACTCTTTTTAAGCCCTTTTGGAAATTCCAAACCGGTTTTGTCCTGTTCTTACCAATTTCTTCCTATTTCTTATACGTTTTTGCTTTTTCCTAACTTGGTTTAAACCATTTTTGCCACTTTCTGTCCCATTTTAAGTCCTTTTTGGCTATTTCTAAACAATTGCTGGTCTTTCTTACCTTATTTTTGCCCTTTTCTCGCTAGTTTTATGTCATTTTGGGCTAATTCTGAACTATTCATGGCCATTTCTAGCCTGTTTTAAGCTTATCTTAGGTATTTCTTAACTGGTTTAGGCTATTTCTAACCAGTTTTTGCCCAGATCTAACTCTTCGTAAGCCATTTCCAAACAGTTTTTGTCCGGTTCTTACAAATCTCATTCGATTTCTTGCCCGGTTTTGGCCTTTCCTGACTTGGTTTATAATATTTTTGGCCGTTCCTAACCCCGTGTTGCCAATTTCTAACCCTTTTTAAGTCTTTTTTTAGCTATTTCTAAAGAATCGATGGTTATTCTAATCTTATTTTTGCCCATTTCTAACTAGTTTTATGCTATTTTGGGCTAATTCTGAACTATTCATGGCCATTTCTAGCCTGTTTTAAGCTTATCTTAGGTATTTCTTAACTTTTTTAGGCTATTTCTAACCAGTTTTTGCCCAGATCTAACTCTTTGTAAGCCATTTCCAAACAGTTTTTGTCCGGTTCTTACAAATCTCATTCGATTTCTTGCCCGGTTTTGGCCTTTCCTGACTTGGTTTATAATATTTTTGGCCGTTCCTAACCCCGTGTTGCCAATTTCTAACCCTTTTTAAGTCTTTTTTTAGCTATTTCTAAAGAATCGATGGTTATTCTAATCTTATTTTTGCCCATTTCTAACAGTTTTATGCTATTTTGGGCTAAATCTGAACAATTTATGGCCATTTCTAGCCTGTTTTAAGCTCTTCTAAGCTATTTCTAAACTGGCTTGTTGTATTTCTAAGCCTTTTTTGCCCAAATCTAACGGTTTTTTAAGCAATTTTGTCCATATCGAAACCGGTTTTGTCCATTTCTTACTACTTTCCTCCCACTTCTTACCCATTTTGGCCTTTCCTGACTTGGTTTGAACCATTTTTGGCCATTGATAACCCAGTTTTGTCAATTTCCATCCCATTTTAACTCTTTTTTGGCTAGTTCTAAAAAATTAATGGCCATTTATATCCTATTTTTCCCATTTCTTACCAGTTTGAAGCCTTTGTTGGCTATTTCTGAACAATATATGGCCATTTGTAGCCTGGATTAAGTTTTTCTTAGCAATTTCTAATATTGCTTGTGCTATTTCCAACCCATTCTTGCCCATTTCTAACTCTTTTTAAGCCATTTTAAAACTGTTTTGATCCTTCTTTCCAATTGCTTTCTAGTGCTAACCAGTTTTTGCCCTTTCCTAACACGGTTTAAACCACTTTTACCAATTTTTAATCCATTTTAAGTCTTTTTTGGCTATTTCTAAACAAACGCTGCTTATTCTGATCTTATTTTTGCCAATTTCGTACCAGTTTTATGCCATTTTGGGCTAATGCTGAACTAGTTATGCTCTTTCCTAGCCTGGTGTAAGCTTTTCTGAGCTACTTCTAAGCTGGTTTGGGCTATTTCGCACCCTTTTTTACCCAGTCCTAGCTCTTTTCAAGCCATTTTGGCCATTTCCAAACCATTTTTTTTTTCCATTTCTTTCTAATTTGCTGCCATTTCTAACCCATTTTTGCCCTTTCCTGACTTGGTTTGAACCATTTTTGGCCCTTTCTTACCCAGTTTTGCCCTTTCTAACCCATTTTAAGTCTTTTTTGGCCCTTCCTAAACAAATGCTGGTCGTTCTTATCTTACTTTTGCGCATTTCTGTCCGGTTTTAAGCTTTCTTTGGCTATATCTAATCCATTCTTGCCTCTTTGTACCCATTTTAAGCATTTTTTCTATTTCTAACCAATTGATGTCCAGTTCTATCGTATTTTTGCTCATTTCTTACCAGTTTTAAGCCATTTCTGGCTATTTCTGAACTATTTATGGCCATTTCTAGCCAGTTTTTCCCCATTTCTCACCAGTTTTAAGTTTTTTTTGGCTATTTCTAACCCCTTCTTGCCTGTGTCTACCCAATTTGAAGCATTTTATATTATTTCTAAACAGTAGATGACCATTTCTCTCTTATTTTTGCCCATTTCTTACCAGTTTTTAGCAATTTCTGAACTATTTATGGCCATTTCTAGCCTGGTTTAAGCTTTTCTTAGCTATTTCTAAACTGGCTTGTGCTATTTCTAACGTTTATTGCCCAGGTCTAACTCTTTTTAAGCCCTTTTGGAAATTCCAAACCGGTTTTGTCCTGTTCTTACCAATTTCTTCCTATTTCTTATACGTTTTTGCTTTTTCCTAACTTGGTTTAAACCATTTTTGCCACTTTCTGTCCCATTTTAAGTCCTTTTTGGCTATTTCTAAACAATTGCTGGTCTTTCTTACCTTATTTTTGCCCTTTTCTCGCTAGTTTTATGTCATTTTGGGCTAATTCTGAACTATTCATGGCCATTTCTAGCCTGTTTTAAGCTTATCTTAGGTATTTCTTAACTGGTTTAGGCTATTTCTAACCAGTTTTTGCCCAGATCTAACTCTTCGTAAGCCATTTCCAAACAGTTTTTGTCCGGTTCTTACAAATCTCATTCGATTTCTTGCCCGGTTTTGGCCTTTCCTGACTTGGTTTATAATATTTTTGGCCGTTCCTAACCCCGTGTTGCCAATTTCTAACCCTTTTTAAGTCTTTTTTTAGCTATTTCTAAAGAATCGATGGTTATTCTAATCTTATTTTTGCCCATTTCTAACTAGTTTTATGCTATTTTGGGCTAATTCTGAACTATTCATGGCCATTTCTAGCCTGTTTTAAGCTTATCTTAGGTATTTCTTAATTGGTTTAGGCTATTTCTAACCAGTTTTTGCCCAGATCTAACTCTTCGTAAGCCATTTCCAAACAGTTTTTGTCCGGTTCTTACAAATCTCATTCGATTTCTTGCCCGGTTTTGGCCTTTCCTGACTTGGTTTATAATATTTTTGGCCGTTCCTAACCCCGTGTTGCCAATTTCTAACCCTTTTTAAGTCTTTTTTTAGCTATTTCTAAAGAATCGATGGTTATTCTAATCTTATTTTTGCCCATTTCTAACTAGTTTTATGCTATTTTGGGCTAAATCTGAACAATTTATGGCCATTTCTAGCCTGTTTTAAGCTCTTCTAAGCTATTTCTAAACTGGCTTGTTGTATTTCTAAGCCTTTTTTGCCCAAATCTAACTTTTTTTAAGCAATTTTGTCCATATCGAAACCGGTTTTGTCCATTTCTTACTACTTTCCTCCCACTTCTTACCCATTTTGGCCTTTCCTGACTTGGTTTGAACCATTTTTGGCCATTGATAACCCAGTTTTGTCAATTTCCATCCCATTTTAACTCTTTTTTGGCTAGTTCTAAAAAATTAATGGCCATTTATATCCTATTTTTCCCATTTCTTACCAGTTTGAAGCCTTTGTTGGCTATTTCTGAACAATATATGGCCATTTGTAGCCTGGATTAAGCTTTTCTTAGCAATTTCTAATATTGCTTGTGCTATTTCCAACCCATTCTTGCCCAATTCTAACTCTTTTTAAGCCATTTTAAAACTGTTTTGATCCTTCTTTCCAATTGCTTTCTAGTGCTAACCAGTTTTTGCCCTTTCCTAACACGGTTTAAACCACTTTTACCAATTTTTAATCCATTTTAAGTCTTTTTTGGCTATTTCTAAACAAACGCTGCTTATTCTGATCTTATTTTTGCCAATTTCGTACCAGTTTTATGCCATTTTGGGCTAATGCTGAACTAGTTATGCTCTTTTCTAGCCTGGTGTAAGCTTTTCTGAGCTACTTCTAAGCTGGTTTGGGCTATTTCGCACCCTTTTTTACCCAGTCCTAGCTCTTTTCAAGCCATTTTGGCCATTTCCAAACCATTTTTTTTTCCATTTCTTTCTAATTTGCTGCCATTTCTAACCCATTTTTGCCCTTTCCTGACTTGGTTTGAACCATTTTTGGCCCTTTCTAACCCAGTTTTTCCCTTTCTAACCCATTTTAAGTCTTTTTTGGCCCTTCCTAAACATATGCTGATCGTTCTTATCTTACTTTTGCGCATTTCTGACCGGTTTTAAGCTTTCTTTGGCTATATCTAATCCATTCTTGCCTCTTTGTACCCATTTTAAGCATTTTTTCTCTTTCTAACCAATTGATGTCCAGTTCTATCGTATTTTTGCTCATTTCTTACCAGTTTTAAGCCATTTCTGGCTATTTCTGAACTATTTATGGCCATTTCTAGCCAGTTTTTCCCCATTTCTCACCAGTTTTAAGTTTTTTTTGGCTATTTCTAACCCCTTCTTGCCTGTGTCTACCCAATTTGAAGCATTTTATATTATTTCTAAACAGTAGATGACCATTTCTCTCTTATTTTTGCCCATTTCTTACCAGTTTTTAGCAATTTCTGAACTATTTATGGCCATTTCTAGCCAGTTTTAAGCTTTTCTTAGCTATTTCTAAACTGGCTTGTGCTATTTCTAACGTTTTTTGCCCAGGTCTAACTCTTTTTAAGCCCTTTTGGAAATTCCAAACCGGTTTTGTCCTGTTCTTACCAATTTCTTCCTATTTCTTATACGTTTTTGCTTTTTCCTAACTTGGTTTAAACCATTTTTGCCACTTTCTATCCCATTTTAAGTCCTTTTTGGCTATTTCTAAACAATTGCTGGTCTTTCTTACCTTATTTTTGCCCTTTTCTCGCTAGTTTTATGTCATTTTGGGCTAATTCTGAACTATTCATGGCCATTTCTAGCCTGTTTTAAGCTTATCTTAGGTATTTCTTAATTGGTTTAGGCTATTTCTAACCAGTTTTTGCCCAGATCTAACTCTTCGTAAGCCATTTCCAAACAGTTTTTGTCCGGTTCTTACAAATCTCATTCGATTTCTTGCCCGGTTTTGGCCTTTCCTGACTTGGTTTATAATATTTTTGGCCGTTCCTAACCCCGTGTTGCCAATTTCTAACCCTTTTTAAGTCTTTTTTCAGCTATTTCTAAAGAATCGATGGTTATTCTAATCTTATTTTTGCCCATTTCTAACTAGTTTTATGCTATTTTGGGCTAATTCTGAACTATTCATGGCCATTTCTAGCCTGTTTTAAGCTTATCTTAGGTATTTCTAAGCCTTTTTTAGGCTATTTCTAACCAGTTTTTGCCCAGATCTAACTCTTTGTAAGCCATTTCCAAACAGTTTTTGTCCGGTTCTTACAAATCTCATTCGATTTCTTGCCCGGTTTTGGCCTTTCCTGACTTGGTTTATAATATTTTTGGCCGTTCCTAACCCCGTGTTGCCAATTTCTAACCCTTTTTAAGTCTTTTTTTAGCTATTTCTAAAGAATCGATGGTTATTCTAATCTTATTTTTGCCCATTTCTAACAGTTTTATGCTATTTTGGGCTAAATCTGAACAATTTATGGCCATTTCTAGCCTGTTTTAAGCTCTTCTAAGCTATTTCTAAACTGGCTTGTTGTATTTCTAAGCCTTTTTTGCCCAAATCTAACGGTTTTTTAAGCAATTTTGTCCATATCGAAACCGGTTTTGTCCATTTCTTACTACTTTCCTCCCACTTCTTACCCATTTTGGCCTTTCCTGACTTGGTTTGAACCATTTTTGGCCATTGATAACCCAGTTTTGTCAATTTCCATCCCATTTTAACTCTTTTTTGGCTAGTTCTAAAAAATTAATGGCCATTTATATCCTATTTTTCCCATTTCTTACCAGTTTGAAGCCTTTGTTGGCTATTTCTGAACAATATATGGCCATTTGTAGCCTGGATTAAGCTTTTCTTAGCAATTTCTAATATTGCTTGTGCTATTTCCAACCCATTCTTGCCCAATTCTAACTCTTTTTAAGCCATTTTAAAACTGTTTTGATCCTTCTTTCCAATTGCTTTCTAGTGCTAACCAGTTTTTGCCCTTTCCTAACACGGTTTAAACCACTTTTACCAATTTTTAATCCATTTTAAGTCTTTTTTGGCTATTTCTAAACAAACGCTGCTTATTCTGATCTTATTTTTGCCAATTTCGTACCAGTTTTATGCCATTTTGGGCTAATGCTGAACTAGTTATGCTCTTTTCTAGCCTGGTGTAAGCTTTTCTGAGCTACTTCTAAGCTGGTTTGGGCTATTTCGCACCCTTTTTTACCCAGTCCTAGCTCTTTTCAAGCCATTTTGGCCATTTCCAAACCATTTTTTTTTCCATTTCTTTCTAATTTGCTGCCATTTCTAACCCATTTTTGCCCTTTCCTGACTTGGTTTGAACCATTTTTGGCCCTTTCTAACCCAGTTTTGCCCTTTCTAACCCATTTTAAGTCTTTTTTGGCCCTTCCTAAACAAATGCTGATCGTTCTTATCTTACTTTTGCGCATTTCTGACCGGTTTTAAGCTTTCTTTGGCTATATCTAATCCATTCTTGCCTCTTTGTACCCATTTTAAGCATTTTTTCTCTTTCTAACCAATTGATGTCCAGTTCTATCGTATTTTTGCTCATTTCTTACCAGTTTTAAGACATTTCTGGCTATTTCTGAACTATTTATGGCCATTTCTAGCCAGTTTTTCCCCATTTCTCACCAGTTTTAAGTTTTTTTTGGCTATTTCTAACCCCTTCTTGCCTGTGTCTACCCAATTTGAAGCATTTTATATTATTTCTAAACAGTAGATGACCATTTCTCTCTTATTTTTCCCCATTTCTTACCAGTTTTTAGCAATTTCTGAACTATTTATGGCCATTTCTAGCCAGCTTTAAGCTTTTCTTAGCTATTTCTAAACTGGCTTGTGCTATTTCTAACGTTTTTTGCCCAGGTGTAACTCTTTTTAAGCCCTTTTGGAAATTCCAAACCGGTTTTGTCCTGTTCTTACCAATTTCTTCCTATTTCTTATACGTTTTTGCTTTTTCCTAACTTGGTTTAAACCATTTTTGCCACTTTCTATCCCATTTTAAGTCCTTTTTGGCTATTTCTAAACAATTGCTGGTCTTTCTTACCTTATTTTTGCCCTTTTCTCGCTAGTTTTATGTCATTTTGGGCTAATTCTGAACTATTCATGGCCATTTCTAGCCTGTTTTAAGCTTATCTTAGGTATTTCTTAATTGGTTTAGGCTATTTCTAACCAGTTTTTGCCCAGATCTAACTCTTCGTAAGCCATTTCCAAACAGTTTTTGTCTGGTTCTTACAAATCTCATTCGATTTCTTGCCCGGTTTTGGCCTTTCCTGACTTGGTTTATAATATTTTTGGCCATTCCTAACCCCGTGTTGCCAATTTCTAACCCTTTTTAAGTCTTTTTTTAGCTATTTCTAAAGAATCGATGGTTATTCTAATCTTATTTTTGCCCATTTCTAACTAGTTTTATGCTATTTTGGGCTAAATCTGAACAATTTATGGCCATTTCTAGCCTGTTTTAAGCTCTTCTAAGCTATTTCTAAACTGGCTTGTTGTATTTCTAAGCCTTTTTTGCCCAAATCTAACGGTTTTTTAAGCAATTTTGTCCATATCGAAACCGGTTTTGTCCATTTCTTACTACTTTCCTCCCACTTCTTACCCATTTTGGCCTTTCCTGACTTGGTTTGAACCATTTTTGGCCATTGATAACCCAGTTTTGTCAATTTCCATCCCATTTTAACTCTTTTTTGGCTAGTTCTAAAAAATTAATGGCCATTTATATCCTATTTTTCCCATTCCTTACCAGTTTGAAGCCTTTGTTGGCTATTTCTGAACAATATATGGCCATTTGTAGCCTGGATTAAGCTTTTCTTAGCAATTTCTAATATTGCTTGTGCTATTTCCAACCCATTCTTGCCCATTTCTAACTCTTTTTAAGCCATTTTAAAACTGTTTTGATCCTTCTTTCCAATTGCTTTCTAGTGCTAACCAGTTTTTGCCCTTTCCTAACACGGTTTAAACCACTTTTACCAATTTTTAATCCATTTTAAGTCTTTTTTGGCTATTTCTAAACAAACGCTGCTTATTCTGATCTTATTTTTGCCAATTTCGTACCAGTTTTATGCCATTTTGGGCTAATGCTGAACTATTTATGCTCTTTCCTAGCCTGGTGTAAGCTTTTCTGAGCTACTTCTAAGCTGGTTTGGGCTATTTCGCACCCTTTTTTACCCAGTCCTAGCTCTTTTCAAGCCATTTTGGCCATTTCCAAACCATTTTTTTTTTCATTTCTTTCTAATTTGCTGCCATTTCTAACCCATTTTTGCCCTTTCCTGACTTGGTTTGAACCATTTTTGGCCCTTTCTAACCCAGTTTTGCCCTTTCTAACCCATTTTAAGTCTTTTTTGGCCCTTCCTAAACAAATGCTGGTCGTTCTTATCTTACTTCTGCGCATTTCTGACCAGTTTTAAGCTTTCTTTGGCTATATCTAATCCATTCTTGCCTCTTTGTACCCATTTTAAGCATTTTTTCTATTTCTAACCAATTGATGTCCAGTTCTATCGTATTTTTGCTCATTTCTTACCAGTTTTAAGCCATTTCTGGCTATTTCTGAACTATTTATGGCCATTTCTAGCCAGTTTTTCCCCATTTCTCACCAGTTTTAAGTTTTTTTTGGCTATTTCTAACCCCTTCTTGCCTGTGTCTACCCAATTTGAAGCATTTTATATTATTTCTAAACAGTAGATGACCATTTCTCTCTTATTTTTGCCCATTTCTTACCAGTTTTTAGCAATTTCTGAACTATTTATGGCCATTTCTAGCCTGGTTTAAGCTTTTCTTAGCTATTTCTAAACTGGCTTGTGCTATTTCTAACGTTTATTGCCCAGGTCTAACTCTTTTTAAGCCCTTTTGGAAATTCCAAACCGGTTTTGTCCTGTTCTTACCAATTTCTTCCTATTTCTTATACGTTTTTGCTTTTTCCTAACTTGGTTTAAACCATTTTTGCCACTTTCTATCCCATTTTAAGTCCTTTTTGGCTATTTCTAAACAATTGCTGGTCTTTCTTACCTTATTTTTGCCCTTTTCTCGCTAGTTTTATGTCATTTTGGGCTAATTCTGAACTATTCATGGCCATTTCTAGCCTGTTTTAAGCTTATCTTAGGTATTTCTTAACTGGTTTAGGCTATTTCTAACCAGTTTTTGCCCAGATCTAACTCTTCGTAAGCCATTTCCAAACAGTTTTTGTCCGGTTCTTACAAATCTCATTCGATTTCTTGCCCGGTTTTGGCCTTTCCTGACTTGGTTTATAATATTTTTGGCCGTTCCTAACCCCGTGTTGCCAATTTCTAACCCTTTTTAAGTCTTTTTTTAGCTATTTCTAAAGAATCGATGGTTATTCTAATCTTATTTTTGCCCATTTCTAACTAGTTTTATGCTATTTGGGGCTAATTCTGAACTATTCATGGCCATTTCTAGCCTGTTTTAAGCTTATCTTAGGTATTTCTTAACTTTTTTAGGCTATTTCTAACCAGTTTTTGCCCAGATCTAACTCTTTGTAAGCCATTTCCAAACAGTTTTTGTCCGGTTCTTACAAATCTCATTCGATTTCTTGCCCGGTTTTGGCCTTTCCTGACTTGGTTTATAATATTTTTGGCCGTTCCTAACCCCGTGTTGCCAATTTCTAACCCTTTTTAAGTCTTTTTTTAGCTATTTCTAAAGAATCGATGGTTATTCTAATCTTATTTTTGCCCATTTCTAACTAGTTTTATGCTATTTTGGGCTAAATCTGAACAATTTATGGCCATTTCTAGCCTGTTTTAAGCTCTTCTAAGCTATTTCTAAACTGGCTTGTTGTATTTCTAAGCCTTTTTTGCCCAAATCTAACGGTTTTTTAAGCAATTTTGTCCATATCGAAACCGGTTTTGTCCATTTCTTACTACTTTCCTCCCACTTCTTACCCATTTTGGCCTTTCCTGACTTGGTTTGAACCATTTTTGGCCATTGATAACCCAGTTTTGTCAATTTCCATCCCATTTTAACTCTTTTTTGGCTAGTTCTAAAAAATTAATGGCCATTTATATCCTATTTTTCCCATTTCTTACCAGTTTGAAGCCTTTGTTGGCTATTTCTGAACAATATATGGCCATTTGTAGCCTGGATTAAGCTTTTCTTAGCAATTTCTAATATTGCTTGTGCTATTTCCAACCCATTCTTGCCCAATTCTAACTCTTTTTAAGCCATTTTAAAACTGTTTTGATCCTTCTTTCCAATTGCTTTCTAGTGCTAACCAGTTTTTGCCCTTTCCTAACACGGTTTAAACCACTTTTACCAATTTTTAATCCATTTTAAGTCTTTTTTGGCTATTTCTAAACAAACGCTGCTTATTCTGATCTTATTTTTGCCAATTTCGTACCAGTTTTATGCCATTTTGGGCTAATGCTGAACTATTTATGCTCTTTTCTAGCCTGGTGTAAGCTTTTCTGAGCTACTTCTAAGCTGGTTTGGGCTATTTCGCACCCTTTTTTACCCAGTCCTAGCTCTTTTCAAGCCATTTTGGCCATTTCCAAACCATTTTTTTTTCCATTTCTTTCTAATTTGCTGCCATTTCTAACCCATTTTTGCCCTTTCCTGACTTGGTTTGAACCATTTTTGGCCCTTTCTAACCCAGTTTTTCCCTTTCTAACCCATTTTAAGTCTTTTTTGGCCCTTCCTAAACAAATGCTGATCGTTCTTATCTTACTTTTGCGCATTTCTGACCGGTTTTAAGCTTTCTTTGGCTATATCTAATCCATTCTTGCCTCTTTGTACCCATTTTAAGCATTTTTTCTCTTTCTAACCAATTGATGTCCAGTTCTATCGTATGTTTGCTCATTTCTTACCAGTTTTAAGCCATTTCTGGCTATTTCTGAACTATTTATGGCCATTTCTAGCCAGTTTTTCCCCATTTCTCACCAGTTTTAAGTTTTTTTTGGCTATTTCTAACCCCTTCTTGCCTGTGTCTACCCAATTTGAAGCATTTTATATTATTTCTAAACAGTAGATGACCATTTCTCTCTTATTTTTCCCCATTTCTTACCAGTTTTTTGCAATTTCTGAACTATTTATGGCCATTTCTAGCCAGTTTCAAGCTTTTCTTAGCTATTTCTAAACTGGCTTGTGCTATTTCTAACGTTTTTTTGCCCAGGTCTAACTCTTTTTAAGCCCTTTTGGAAATTCCAAACCGGTTTTGTCCTGTTCTTACCAATTTCTTCCTATTTCTTATACGTTTTTGCTTTTTCCTAACTTGGTTTAAACCATTTTTGCCACTTTCTATCCCATTTTAAGTCCTTTTTGGCTATTTCTAAACAATTGCTGGTCTTTCTTACCTTATTTTTGCCCTTTTCTCGCTAGTTTTATGTCATTTTGGGCTAATTCTGAACTATTCATGGCCATTTCTAGCCTGTTTTAAGCTTATCTTAGGTATTTCTTAACTGGTTTAGGCTATTTCTAACCAGTTTTTGCCCAGATCTAACTCTTCGTAAGCCATTTCCAAACAGTTTTTGTCCGGTTCTTACAAATCTCATTCGATTTCTTGCCCGGTTTTGGCCTTTCCTGACTTGGTTTATAATATTTTTGGCCGTTCCTAACCCCGTGTTGCCAATTTCTAACCCTTTTTAAGTCTTTTTTTAGCTATTTCTAAAGAATCGATGGTTATTCTAATCTTATTTTTGCCCATTTCTAGCAGTTTTATGCTATTTTGGGCTAAATCTGAACAATTTATGGCCATTTCTAGCCTGTTTTAAGCTCTTCTAAGCTATTTCTAAACTGGCTTGTTGTATTTCTAAGCCTTTTTTGCCCAAATCTAACGGTTTTTTAAGCAATTTTGTCCATATCGAAACCGGTTTTGTCCATTTCTTACTACTTTCCTCCCACTTCTTACCCATTTTGGCCTTTCCTGACTTGGTTTGAACCATTTTTGGCCATTGATAACCCAGTTTTGTCAATTTCCATCCCATTTTAACTCTTTTTTGGCTAGTTCTAAAAAATTAATGGCCATTTATATCCTATTTTTCCCATTTCTTACCAGTTTGAAGCCTTTGTTGGCTATTTCTGAACAATATATGGCCATTTGTAGCCTGGATTAAGCTTTTCTTAGCAATTTCTAATATTGCTTGTGCTATTTCCAACCCATTCTTGCCCAATTCTAACTCTTTTTAAGCCATTTTAAAACTGTTTTGATCCTTCTTTCCAATTGCTTTCTAGTGCTAACCAGTTTTTGCCCTTTCCTAACACGGTTTAAACCACTTTTACCAATTTTTAATCCATTTTAAGTCTTTTTTGGCTATTTCTAAACAAACGCTGCTTATTCTGATCTTATTTTTGCCAATTTCGTACCAGTTTTATGCCATTTTGGGCTAATGCTGAACTAGTTATGCTCTTTTCTAGCCTGGTGTAAGCTTTTCTGAGCTACTTCTAAGCTGGTTTGGGCTATTTCGCACCCTTTTTTACCCAGTCCTAGCTCTTTTCAAGCCATTTTGGCCATTTCCAAACTATTTTTTTTCCATTTCTTTCTAATTTGCTGCCATTTCTAACCCATTTTTGCCCTTTCCTGACTTGGTTTGAACCATTTTTGGCCCTTTCTAACCCAGTTTTGCCCTTTCTAACCCATTTTAAGTCTTTTTTGGCCCTTCCTAAACAAATGCTGGTCGTTCTTATCTTACTTTTGCGCATTTCTGACCGGTTTTAAGCTTTCTTTGGCTATATCTAATCCATTCTTGCCTCTTTGTACCCATTTTAAGCATTTTTTCTATTTCTAACCAATTGATGTCCAGTTCTATCGTATTTTTGCTCATTTCTTACCAGTTTTAAGACATTTCTGGCTATTTCTGAACTATTTATGGCCATTTCTAGCCAGTTTTTCCCCATTTCTCACCAGTTTTAAGTTTTTTTTGGCTATTTCTAACCCCTTCTTGCCTGTGTCTACCCAATTTGAAGCATTTTATATTATTTCTAAACAGTAGATGACCATTTCTCTCTTATTTTTCCCCATTTCTTACCAGTTTTTAGCAATTTCTGAACTATTTATGGCCATTTCTAGCCAGTTTTAAGCTTTTCTTAGCTATTTCTAAACTGGCTTGTGCTATTTCTAACGTTTTTTGCCCAGGTCTAACTCTTTTTAAGCCCTTTTGGAAATTCCAAACCGGTTTTGTCCTGTTCTTACCAATTTCTTCCTATTTCTTATACGTTTTTGCTTTTTCCGAACTTGGTTTAAACCATTTTTGCCACTTTCTATCCCATTTTAAGTCCTTTTTGGCTATTTCTAAACAATTGCTGGTCTTTCTTACCTTATTTTTGCCCTTTTCTCGCTAGTTTTATGTCATTTTGGGCTAATTCTGAACTATTCATGGCCATTTCTAGCCTGTTTTAAGCTTATCTTAGGTATTTCTTAACTGGTTTAGGCTATTTCTAACCAGTTTTTGCCCAGATCTAACTCTTCGTAAGCCATTTCCAAACAGTTTTTGTCCGGTTCTTACAAATCTCATTCGATTTCTTGCCCGGTTTTGGCCTTTCCTGACTTGGTTTATAATATTTTTGGCCGTTCCTAACCCCGTGTTGCCAATTTCTAACCCTTTTTAAGTCTTTTTTTAGCTATTTCTAAAGAATCGATGGTTATTCTAATCTTATTTTTGCCCATTTCTAACTAGTTTTATGCTATTTGGGGCTAAATCTGAACAATTTATGGCCATTTCTAGCCTGTTTTAAGCTCTTCTAAGCTATTTCTAAACTGGCTTGTTGTATTTCTAAGCCTTTTTTGCCCAAATCTAACGGTTTTTTAAGCAATTTTGTCCATATCGAAACCGGTTTTGTCCATTTCTTACTACTTTCCTCCCACTTCTTACCCATTTTGGCCTTTCCTGACTTGGTTTGAACCATTTTTGGCCATTGATAACCCAGTTTTGTCAATTTCCATCCCATTTTAACTCTTTTTTGGCTAGTTCTAAAAAATTAATGGCCATTTATATCCTATTTTTCCCATTTCTTACCAGTTTGAAGCCTTTGTTGGCTATTTCTGAACAATATATGGCCATTTGTAGCCTGGATTAAGCTTTTCTTAGCAATTTCTAATATTGCTTGTGCTATTTCCAACCCATTCTTGCCCAATTCTAACTCTTTTTAAGCCATTTTAAAACTGTTTTGATCCTTCTTTCCAATTGCTTTCTAGTGCTAACCAGTTTTTGCCCTTTCCTAACACGGTTTAAACCACTTTTACCAATTTTTAATCCATTTTAAGTCTTTTTTGGCTATTTCTAAACAAACGCTGCTTATTCTGATCTTATTTTTGCCAATTTCGTACCAGTTTTATGCCATTTTGGGCTAATGCTGAACTAGTTATGCTCTTTTCTAGCCTGGTGTAAGCTTTTCTGAGCTACTTCTAAGCTGGTTTGGGCTATTTCGCACCCTTTTTTTCCCAGTCCTAGCTCTTTTCAAGCCATTTTGGCCATTTCCAAACCATTTTTTTTTCCATTTCTTTCTAATTTGCTGCCATTTCTAACCCATTTTTGCCCTTTCCTGACTTGGTTTGAACCATTTTTGGCCCTTTCTAACCCAGTTTTGCCCTTTCTAACCCATTTTAAGTCTTTTTTGGCCCTTCCTAAACAAATGCTGGTCGTTCTTATCTTACTTTTGCGCATTTCTGACCAGTTTTAAGCTTTCTTTGGCTATATCTAATCCATTCTTGCCTCTTTGTACCCATTTTAAGCATTTTTTCTATTTCTAACCAATTGATGTCCAGTTCTATCGTATTTTTGCTCATTTCTTACCAGTTTTAAGCCATTTCTGGCTATTTCTGAACTATTTATGGCCATTTCTAGCCAGTTTTTCCCCATTTCTCACCAGTTTTAAGTTTTTTTTGGCTATTTCTAACCCCTTCTTGCCTGTGTCTACCCAATTTGAAGCATTTTATATTATTTCTAAACAGTAGATGACCATTTCTCTCTTATTTTTCCCCATTTCTTACCAGTTTTTTGCAATTTCTGAACTATTTATGGCCATTTCTAGCCAGTTTTAAGCTTTTCTTAGCTATTTCTAAACTGGCTTGTGCTATTTCTAACGTTTTTTGCCCAGGTCTAACTCTTTTTAAGCCCTTTTGGAAATTCCAAACCGGTTTTGTCCTGTTCTTACCAATTTCTTCCTATTTCTTATATGTTTTTGCTTTTTCCGAACTTGGTTTAAACCATTTTTGCCACTTTCTATCCCATTTTAAGTCCTTTTTGGCTATTTCTAAACAATTGCTGGTCTTTCTTACCTTTTTTTTGCCCTTTTCTCGCTAGTTTTATGTCATTTTGGGCTAATGCTGAACTAGTTATGCTCTTTTCTAGCCTGGTGTAAGCTTTTCTGAGCTACTTCTAAGCTGGTTTGGGCTATTTCGCACCCTTTTTTACCCAGTCCTAGCTCTTTTCAAGCCATTTTGGCCATTTCCAAACCATTTTTTTTTCCATTTCTTTCTAATTTGCTGCCATTTCTAACCCATTTTTGCCCTTTCCTGACTTGGTTTGAACCATTTTTGGCCCTTTCTAACCCAGTTTTGCCCTTTCTAACCCATTTTAAGTCTTTTTTGGCCCTTCCTAAACAAATGCTGGTCGTTCTTATCTTACTTTTGCGCATTTCTGACCGGTTTTAAGCTTTCTTTGGCTATATCTAATCCATTCTTGCTTCTTTGTACCCATTTTAAGCATTTTTTCTCTTTCTAACCAATTGATGTCCAGTTCTATCGTATTTTTGCTCATTTCTTACCAGTTTTAAGACATTTCTGGCTATTTCTGAACTATTTATGGCCATTTCTAGCCAGTTTTTCCCCATTTCTCACCAGTTTTAAGTTTTTTTTGGCTATTTCTAACCCCTTCTTGCCTGTGTCTACCCAATTTGAAGCATTTTATATTATTTCTAAACAGTAGATGACCATTTCTCTCTTATTTTTGCCCATTTCTTACCAGTTTTTTGCAATTTCTGAACTATTTATGGCCATTTCTAGCCAGTTTTAAGCTTTTCTTAGCTATTTCTAAACTGGCTTGTGCTATTTCTAACGTTTATTGCCCAGGTCTAACTCTTTTTAAGCCCTTTTGGAAATTCCAAACCGGTTTTGTCCTGTTCTTACCAATTTCTTCCTATTTCTTATACGTTTTTGCTTTTTCCGAACTTGGTTTAAACCATTTTTGCCACTTTCTATCCCATTTTAAGTCCTTTTTGGCTATTTCTAAACAATTGCTGGTCATTCTTACCTTATTTTTGCCCTTTTCTCGCTAGTTTTATGTCATTTTGGGCTAATGCTGAACTATTTATGCTCTTTTCTAGCCTGGTGTAAGCTTTTCTGAGCTACTTCTAAGCTGGTTTGGGCTATTTCGCACCCTTTTTTATCCAGTCCTAGCTCTTTTCAAGCCATTTTGGCCATTTCCAAACCATTTTTTTTTCCATTTCTTTCTAATTTGCTGCCATTTCTAACCCATTTTTGCCCTTTCCTGACTTGGTTTGAACCATTTTTGGCCCTTTCTAACCCAGTTTTGCCCTTTCTAACCCATTTTAAGTCTTTTTTGGCCCTTCCTAAACAAATGCTGGTCGTTCTTATCTTACTTTTGCGCATTTCTGACCGGTTTTAAGCTTTCTTTGGCTATATCTAATCCATTCTTGCCTCTTTGTACCCATTTTAAGCATTTTTTCTCTTTCTAACCAATTGATGTCCAGTTCTATCGTATTTTTGCTCATTTCTTACCAGTTTTAAGACATTTCTGGCTATTTCTGAACTATTTATGGCCATTTCTAGCCAGTTTTTCCCCATTTCTCACCAGTTTTAAGTTTTTTTTGGCTATTTCTAACCCCTTCTTGCCTGTGTCTACCCAATTTGAAGCATTTTATATTATTTCTAAACAGTAGATGACCATTTCTCTCTTATTTTTCCCCATTTCTTACCAGTTTTTAGCAATTTCTGAACTATTTATGGCCATTTCTAGCCAGTTTTAAGCTTTTCTTAGCTATTTCTAAACTGGCTTGTGCTATTTCTAACGTTTTTTGCCCAGGTCTAACTCTTTTTAAGCCCTTTTGGAAATTCCAAACCGGTTTTGTCCTGTTCTTACCAATTTCTTCCTATTTCTTATACGTTTTTGCTTTTTCCTAACTTGGTTTAAACCATTTTTGCCACTTTCTATCCCATTTTAAGTCCTTTTTGGCTATTTCTAAACAATTGCTGGTCTTTCTTACCTTATTTTTGCCCTTTTCTCGCTAGTTTTATGTCATTTTGGGCTAATTCTGAACTATTCATGGCCATTTCTAGCCTGTTTTAAGCTTATCTTAGGTATTTCTTAACTGGTTTAGGCTATTTCTAACCAGTTTTTGCCCAGATCTAACTCTTCGTAAGCCATTTCCAAACAGTTTTTGTCCGGTTCTTACAAATCTCATTCGATTTCTTTCCCGGTTTTGGCCTTTCCTGACTTGGTGTATAATATTTTTGGCCGTTCCTAACCCCGTGTTGCCAATTTCTAACCCTTTTTAAGTCTTTTTTTAGCTATTTCTAAAGAATCGATGGTTATTCTAATCTTATTTTTGCCCATTTCTAACTAGTTTTATGCTATTTTGGGCTAAATCTGAACAATTTATGGCCATTTCTAGCCTGTTTTAAGCTCTTCTAAGCTATTTCTAAACTGGCTTGTTGTATTTCTAAGCCTTTTTTGCCCAAATCTAACGGTTTTTTAAGCAATTTTGTCCATATCGAAACCGGTTTTGTCCATTTCTTACTACTTTCCTCCCACTTCTTACCCATTTTGGCCTTTCCTGACTTGGTTTGAACCATTTTTGGCCATTGATAACCCAGTTTTGTCAATTTCCATCCCATTTTAACTCTTTTTTGGCTAGTTCTAAAAAATTAATGGCCATTTATATCCTATTTTTCCCATTTCTTACCAGTTTGAAGCCTTTGTTGGCTATTTCTGAACAATATATGGCCATTTGTAGCCTGGATTAAGCTTTTCTTAGCAATTTCTAATATTGCTTGTGCTATTTCCAACCCATTCTTGCCCAATTCTAACTCTTTTTAAGCCATTTTAAAACTGTTTTGATCCTTCTTTCCAATTGCTTTCTAGTGCTAACCAGTTTTTGCCCTTTCCTAACACGGTTTAAACCACTTTTACCAATTTTTAATCCATTTTAAGTCTTTTTTGGCTATTTCTAAACAAACGCTGCTTATTCTGATCTTATTTTTGCCAATTTCGTACCAGTTTTATGCCATTTTGGGCTAATGCTGAACTATTTATGCTCTTTTCTAGCCTGGTGTAAGCTTTTCTGAGCTACTTCTAAGCTGGTTTGGGCTATTTCGCACCCTTTTTTACCCAGTCCTAGCTCTTTTCAAGCCGTTTTGGCCATTTCCAAACCATTTTTTTTTTCCATTTCTTTCTAATTTGCTGCCATTTCTAACCCATTTTTGCCCTTTCCTGACTTGGTTTGAACCATTTTTGGCCCTTTCTAACCCAGTTTTGCCCTTTCTAACCCATTTTAAGTCTTTTTTGGCCCTTCCTAAACAAATGCTGGTCGTTCTTATCTTACTTTTGCGCATTTCTGACCGGTTTTAAGCTTTCTTTGGCTATATCTAATCCATTCTTGCCTCTTTGTACCCATTTTAAGCATTTTTTCTCTTTCTAACCAATTGATGTCCAGTTCTATCGTATTTTTGCTCATTTCTTACCAGTTTTAAGACATTTCTGGCTATTTCTGAACTATTTATGGCCATTTCTAGCCAGTTTTTCCCCATTTCTCACCAGTTTTAAGTTTTTTTTGGCTATTTCTAACCCCTTCTTGCCTGTGTCTACCCAATTTGAAGCATTTTATATTATTTCTAAACAGTAGATGACCATTTCTCTCTTATTTTTCCCCATTTCTTACCAGTTTTTTGCAATTTCTGAACTATTTATGGCCATTTCTAGCCAGCTTTAAGCTTTTCTTAGCTATTTCTAAACTGGCTTGTGCTATTTCTAACGTTTTTTGCCCAGGTCTAACTCTTTTTAAGCCCTTTTGGAAATTCCAAACCGGTTTTGTCCTGTTCTTACCAATTTCTTCCTATTTCTTATACGTTTTTGCTTTTTCCTAACTTGGTTTAAACCATTTTTGCCACTTTCTATCCCATTTTAAGTCCTTTTTGGCTATTTCTAAACAATTGCTGGTCATTCTTACCTTATTTTTGCCCTTTTCTCGCTAGTTTTATGTCATTTTGGGCTAATGCTGAACTATTTATGCTCTTTTCTAGCCTGGTGTAAGCTTTTCTGAGCTACTTCTAAGCTGGTTTGGGCTATTTCGCACCCTTTTTTACCCAGTCCTAGCTCTTTTCAAGCCATTTTGGCCATTTCCAAACCATTTTTTTTTCCATTTCTTTCTAATTTGCTGCCATTTCTAACCCATTTTTGCCCTTTCCTGACTTGGTTTGAACCATTTTTGGCCCTTTCTAACCCAGTTTTGCCCTTTCTAACCCATTTTAAGTCTTTTTTGGCCCTTCCTAAACAAATGCTGGTCGTTCTTATCTTACTTTTGCGCATTTCTGACCGGTTTTAAGCTTTCTTTGACTATATCTAATCCATTCTTGCCTCTTTGTAGCCATTTTGAGCATTTTTTCTCTTTCTAACCAATTGATGTCCAGTTCTATCGTATTTTTGCTCATTTCTTACCAGTTTTAAGACATTTCTGGCTATTTCTGAACTATTTATGGCCATTTCTAGCCAGTTTTTCCCCATTTCTCACCAGTTTTAAGTTTTTTTTGGCTATTTCTAACCCCTTCTTGCCTGTGTCTACCCAATTTGAAGCATTTTATATTATTTCTAAACAGTAGATGACCATTTCTCTCTTATTTTTCCCCATTTCTTACCAGTTTTTTGCAATTTCTGAACTATTTATGGCCATTTCTAGCCAGTTTTAAGCTTTTCTTAGCTATTTCTAAACTGGCTTGTGCTATTTCTAACGTTTATTGCCCAGGTCTAACTCTTTTTAAGCCCTTTTGGAAATTCCAAACCGGTTTTGTCCTGTTCTTACCAATTTCTTCCTATTTCTTATACGTTTTTGCTTTTTCCGAACTTGGTTTAAACCATTTTTGCCACTTTCATTTTGCCATTTTAAGTCCTTTTTGGCTATTTCTAAACAATTGCTGGTCTTTCTTACCTTATTTTTGCCCTTTTCTCGCTAGTTTTATGTCATTTTGGGCTAATTCTGAACTATTCATGGCCATTTCTAGCCTGTTTTAAGCTTATCTTAGGTATTTCTTAACTGGTTTAGGCTATTTCTAACCAGTTTTTGCCCAGATCTAACTCTTCGTAAGCCATTTCCAGACAGTTTTTGTTTGGTTCTTACAAATCTCATTCGATTTCTTGCCCGGTTTTGGACTTTCCTGACTTGGTTTATAATATTTTTGGCCGTTCCTAACCCCGTGTTGCCAATTTCTAACCCTTTTTAAGTCTTTTTTTAGCTATTTCTAAAGAATCGATGGTTATTCTAATCTTATTTTTGCCCATTTCTAACTAGTTTTATGCTATTTGGGGCTAAATCTGAACAATTTATGGCCATTTCTAGCCTGTTTTAAGCTCTTCTAAGCTATTTCTAAACTGGCTTGTTGTATTTCTAAGCCTTTTTTGCCCAAATCTAACGGTTTTTTAAGCAATTTTGTCCATATCGAAACCGGTTTTGTCCATTTCTTACTACTTTCCTCCCACTTCTTACCCATTTTGGCCTTTCCTGACTTGGTTTGAACCATTTTTGGCCATTGATAACCCAGTTTTGTCAATTTCCATCCCATTTTAACTCTTTTTTGGCTAGTTCTAAAAAATTAATGGCCATTTATATCCTATTTTTCCCATTTCTTACCAGTTTGAAGCCTTTGTTGGCTATTTCTGAACAATATATGGCCATTTGTAGCCTGGATTAAGCTTTTCTTAGCAATTTCTAATATTGCTTGTGCTATTTCCAACCCATTCTTGCCCAATTCTAACTCTTTTTAAGCCATTTTAAAACTGTTTTGATCCTTCTTTCCAATTGCTTTCTAGTGCTAACCAGTTTTTGCCCTTTCCTAACACGGTTTAAACCACTTTTACCAATTTTTAATCCATTTTAAGTCTTTTTTGGCTATTTCTAAACAAACGCTGCTTATTCTGATCTTATTTTTGCCAATTTCGTACCAGTTTTATGCCATTTTGGGCTAATGCTGAACTATTTATGCTCTTTTCTAGCCTGGTGTAAGCTTTTCTGAGCTACTTCTAAGCTGGTTTGGGCTATTTCGCACCCTTTTTTACCCAGTCCTAGCTCTTTTCAAGCCATTTTGGCCATTTCCAAACCATTTTTTTTTTCCATTTCTTTCTAATTTGCTGCCATTTCTAACCCATTTTTGCCCTTTCCTGACTTGGTTTTGAAGCATTTTTGGCCCTTTCTAACCCAGTTTTGCCCTTTCTAACCCATTTTAAGTCTTTTTTGGCCCTTCCTAAACAAATGCTGGTCGTTCTTATCTTACTTTTGCGCATTTCTGACCGGTTTTAAGCTTTCTTTGGCTATATCTAATCCATTCTTGCCTCTTTGTACCCATTTTAAGCATTTTTTCTCTTTCTAACCAATTGATGTCCAGTTCTATCGTATTTTTGCTCATTTCTTACCAGTTTTAAGACATTTCTGGCTATTTCTGAACTATTTATGGCCATTTCTAGCCAGTTTTTCCCCATTTCTCACCAGTTTTAAGTTTTTTTTGGCTATTTCTAACCCCTTCTTGCCTGTGTCTACCCAATTTGAAGCATTTTATATTATTTCTAAACAGTAGATGACCATTTCTCTCTTATTTTTCCCCATTTCTTACCAGTTTTTTGCAATTTCTGAACTATTTATGGCCATTTCTAGCCAGTTTTAAGCTTTTCTTAGCTATTTCTAAACTGGCTTGTGCTATTTCTAACGTTTATTGCCCAGGTCTAACTCTTTTTAAGCCCTTTTGGAAATTCCAAACCGGTTTTGTCCTGTTCTTACCAATTTCTTCCTATTTCTTATATGTTTTTGCTTTTTCCTATCTTGGTTTAAACCATTTTTGCCACTTTCTATCCCATTTTAAGTCCTTTTTGGCTATTTCTAAACAATTGCTGGTCTTTCTTACCTTATTTTTGCCCTTTTCTCGCTAGTTTTATGTCATTTTGGGCTAATTCTGAACTATTCATGGCCATTTCTAGCCTGTTTTAAGCTTATCTTAGGTATTTCTTAACTTTTTTAGGCTATTTCTAACCAGTTTTTGCCCAGATCTAACTCTTTGTAAGCCATTTCCAAACAGTTTTTGTCCGGTTCTTACAAATCTCATTCGATTTCTTGCCCGGTTTTGGCCTTTCCTGACTTGGTTTATAATATTTTTGGCCGTTCCTAACCCCGTGTTGCCAATTTCTAACCCTTTTTAAGTCTTTTTTTAGCTATTTCTAAAGAATCGATGGTTATTCTAATCTTATTTTTGCCCATTTCTAGCAGTTTTATGCTATTTTGGGCTAAATCTGAACAATTTATGGCCATTTCTAGCCTGTTTTAAGCTCTTCTAAGCTATTTCTAAACTGGCTTGTTGTATTTCTAAGCCTTTTTTGCCCAAATCTAACGGTTTTTTAAGCAATTTTGTCCATATCGAAACCGGTTTTGTCCATTTCTTACTACTTTCCTCCCACTTCTTACCCATTTTGGCCTTTCCTGACTTGGTTTGAACCATTTTTGGCCATTGATAACCCAGTTTTGTCAATTTCCATCCCATTTTAACTCTTTTTTGGCTAGTTCTAAAAAATTAATGGCCATTTATATCCTATTTTTCCCATTTCTTACCAGTTTGAAGCCTTTGTTGGCTATTTCTGAACAATATATGGCCATTTGTAGCCTGGATTAAGCTTTTCTTAGCAATTTCTAATATTGCTTGTGCTATTTCCAACCCATTCTTGCCCAATTCTAACTCTTTTTAAGCCATTTTAAAACTGTTTTGATCCTTCTTTCCAATTGCTTTCTAGTGCTAACCAGTTTTTGCCCTTTCCTAACACGGTTTAAACCACTTTTACCAATTTTTAATCCATTTTAAGTCTTTTTTGGCTATTTCTAAACAAACGCTGCTTATTCTGATCTTATTTTTGCCAATTTCGTACCAGTTTTATGCCATTTTGGGCTAATGCTGAACTATTTATGCTCTTTTCTAGCCTGGTGTAAGCTTTTCTGAGCTACTTCTAAGCTGGTTTGGGCTATTTCGCACCCTTTTTTACCCAGTCCTAGCTCTTTTCAAGCCATTTTGGCCATTTCCAAACCATTTTTTTTTTCCATTTCTTTCTAATTTGCTGCCATTTCTAACCCATTTTTGCCCTTTCCTGACTTGGTTTGAACCATTTTTGGCCCTTTCTAACCCAGTTTTGCCCTTTCTAACCCATTTTAAGTCTTTTTTGGCCCTTCCTAAACAAATGCTGGTCGTTCTTATCTTACTTTTGCGCATTTCTGACCGGTTTTAAGCTTTCTTTGGCTATATCTAATCCATTCTTGCCTCTTTGTACCCATTTTAAGCATTTTTTCTCTTTCTAACCAATTGATGTCCAGTTCTATCGTATTTTTGCTCATTTCTTACCAGTTTTAAGACATTTCTGGCTATTTCTGAACTATTTATGGCCATTTCTAGCCAGTTTTTCCCCATTTCTCACCAGTTTTAAGTTTTTTTTGGCTATTTCTAACCCCTTCTTGCCTGTGTCTACCCAATTTGAAGCATTTTATATTATTTCTAAACAGTAGATGACCATTTCTCTCTTATTTTTCCCCATTTCTTACCAGTTTTTTGCAATTTCTGAACTATTTATGGCCATTTCTAGCCAGTTTTAAGCTTTTCTTATCTATTTCTAAACTGGCTTGTGCTATTTCTAACGTTTATTGCCCAGGTCTAACTCTTTTTAAGCCCTTTTGGAAATTCCAAACCGGTTTTGTCCTGTTCTTACCAATTTCTTCCTATTTCTTATATGTTTTTGCTTTTTCCTATCTTGGTTTAAACCATTTTTGCCACTTTCTATCCCATTTTAAGTCCTTTTTGGCTATTTCTAAACAATTGCTGGTCTTTCTTACCTTATTTTTGCCCTTTTCTCGCTAGTTTTATGTCATTTTGGGCTAATTCTGAACTATTCATGGCCATTTCTAGCCTGTTTTAAGCTTATCTTAGGTATTTCTTAATTGGTTTAGGCTATTTCTAACCAGTTTTTGCCCAGATCTAACTCTTCGTAAGCCATTTCCAAACAGTTTTTGTCCGGTTCTTACAAATCTCATTCGATTTCTTGCCCGGTTTTGGCCTTTCCTGACTTGGTTTATAATATTTTTGGCCGTTCCTAACCCCGTGTTGCCAATTTCTAACCCTTTTTAAGTCTTTTTTTAGCTATTTCTAAAGAATCGATGGTTATTCTAATCTTATTTTTGCCCATTTCTAGCAGTTTTATGCTATTTTGGGCTAAATCTGAACAATTTATGGCCATTTCTAGCCTGTTTTAAGCTCTTCTAAGCTATTTCTAAACTGGCTTGTTGTATTTCTAAGCCTTTTTTGCCCAAATCTAACGGTTTTTTAAGCAATTTTGTCCATATCGAAACCGGTTTTGTCCATTTCTTACTACTTTCCTCCCACTTCTTACCCATTTTGGCCTTTCCTGACTTGGTTTGAACCATTTTTGGCCATTGATAACCCAGTTTTGTCAATTTCCATCCCATTTTAACTCTTTTTTGGCTAGTTCTAAAAAATTAATGGCCATTTATATCCTATTTTTCCCATTTCTTACCAGTTTGAAGCCTTTGTTGGCTATTTCTGAACAATATATGGCCATTTGTAGCCTGGATTAAGCTTTTCTTAGCAATTTCTAATATTGCTTGTGCTATTTCCAACCCATTCTTGCCCAATTCTAACTCTTTTTAAGCCATTTTAAAACTGTTTTGATCCTTCTTTCCAATTGCTTTCTAGTGCTAACCAGTTTTTGCCCTTTCCTAACACGGTTTAAACCACTTTTACCAATTTTTAATCCATTTTAAGTCTTTTTTGGCTATTTCTAAACAAACGCTGCTTATTCTGATCTTATTTTTGCCAATTTCGTACCAGTTTTATGCCATTTTGGGCTAATGCTGAACTAGTTATGCTCTTTTCTAGCCTGGTGTAAGCTTTTCTGAGCTACTTCTAAGCTGGTTTGGGCTATTTCGCACCCTTTTTTTCCCAGTCCTAGCTCTTTTCAAGCCATTTTGGCCATTTCCAAACCATTTTTTTTTCCATTTCTTTCTAATTTGCTGCCATTTCTAACCCATTTTTGCCCTTTCCTGACTTGGTTTGAACCATTTTTGGCCCTTTCTAACCCAGTTTTGC
This sequence comes from Pezoporus flaviventris, assembly GCF_033815535.1. Classification (NCBI taxonomy): domain Eukaryota; kingdom Metazoa; phylum Chordata; class Aves; order Psittaciformes; family Psittacidae; genus Pezoporus; species Pezoporus flaviventris. Next base: position 476,031 of record NW_026892681.1, on the reverse strand, counting down.
CCTTTCTAACCCATTTTAAGTCTTTTTTGGCCCTTCCTAAACAAATGCTGGTCGTTCTTATCTTACTTTTGCGCATTTCTGACCGGTTTTAAGCTTTCTTTGGCTACATCTAATCCATTCTTGCCTCTTTGTACCCATTTTAAGCATTTTTTCTCTTTCTAACCAATTGATGTCCAGTTCTATCGTATTTTTGCTCATTTCTTACCAGTTTTAAGCCATTTCTGGCTATTTCTGAACTATTTATGGCCATTTCTAGCCAGTTTTTCCCCATTTCTCACCAGTTTTAAGTTTTTTTTGGCTATTTCTAACCCCTTCTTGCCTGTGTCTACCCAATTTGAAGCATTTTATATTATTTCTAAACAGTAGATGACCATTTCTCTCTTATTTTTGCCCATTTCTTACCAGTTTTTTTGCAATTTCTGAACTATTTTTGGCCATTTCTAGCCAGTTTTAAGCTTTTCTTAGCTATTTCTAAACTGGCTTGTGCTATTTCTAACGTTTATTGCCCAGGTCTAACGCTTTTTAAGCCCTTTTGGAAATTCCAAACCGGTTTTGTCCTGTTCTTACCAATTTCTTCCTATTTCTTATACGTTTTTGCTTTTTCCGAACTTGGTTTAAACCATTTTTGCCACTTTCTATCCCATTTTAAGTCCTTTTTGGCTATTTCTAAACAATTGCTGGTCATTCTTACCTTATTTTTGCCCTTTTCTCGCTAGTTTTATGTCATTTTGGGCTAATGCTGAACTATTTATGCTCTTTTCTAGCCTGGTGTAAGCTTTTCTGAGCTACTTCTAAGCTGGTTTGGGCTATTTCACACCCTTTTTTACCCAGTCCTAGCTCTTTTCAAGCCATTTTGGCCATTTCCAAACCATTTTTTTTTCCATTTCTTTCTAATTTGCTGCCATTTCTAACCCATTTTTGCCCTTTCCTGACTTGGTTTGAACCACTTTTGGCCCTTTCTAACCCAGTTTTGCCCTTTCTAACCCATTTTAAGTCTTTTTTGGCCCTTCCTAAACAAATGCTGGTCGTTCTTATCTTACTTTTGCGCATTTCTGACCGTTTTAAGCTTTCTTTGGCTATATCTAATCCATTCTTGCCTCTTTGTACCCATTTTAAGCATTTTTTCTCTTTCTAACCAATTGATGTCCAGTTCTATCGTATTTTTGCTCATTTCTTACCAGTTTTAAGACATTTCTGGCAATTTCTGAACTATTTATGGCCATTTCTAGCCAGTTTTTCCCCATTTCTCACCAGTTTTAAGATTTTTTTGGCTATTTCTAACCCCTTCTTGCCTGTGTCTACCCAATTTGAAGCATTTTATATTATTTCTAAACAGTAGATGACCATTTCTCTCTTATTTTTCCCCATTTCTTACCAGTTTTTTGCAATTTCTGAACTATTTATGGCCATTTCTAGCCAGTTTTAAGCTTTTCTTAGCTATTTCTAAACTGGCTTGTGCTATTTCTAACGTTTATTGCCCAGGTCTAACTCTTTTTAAGCCCTTTTGAAAATTCCAAACCGGTTTTGTCCTGTTCTTACTAATTTCTTCCTATTTCTTATACGTTTTTGCTTTTTCCGAACTTGGTTTAAACCATTTTTGCCACTTTCTATCCCATTTCAAGTCCTTTTTGGCTATTTCTAAACAGTTGCTGGTCATTCTTACCTTATTTTTGCCCTTTTCTCGCTAGTTTTATGTCATTTTGGGCTAATGCTGAACTATTTATGCTCTTTTCTAGCCTGGTGTAAGCTTTTCTGAGCTACTTCTAAGCTGGTTTGGGCTATTTCGCACCCTTTTTTACCCAGTCCTAGCTCTTTTCAAGCCATTTTGGCCATTTCCAAACCATTTTTTTTTCCATTTCTTTCTAATTTGCTGCCATTTCTAACCCATTTTTGCCCTTTCCTGACTTGGTTTGAACCATTTTTGGCCCTTTCTAACCCAGTTTTGCCCTTTCTAACCCATTTTAAGTCTTTTTTGGCCCTTCCTAAACAAATGCTGGTCGTTCTTATCTTACTTTTGCGCATTTCTGACCGGTTTTAAGCTTTCTTTGGCTATATCTAATCCATTCTTGCCTCTTTGTACCCATTTTAAGCATTTTTTCTCTTTCTAACCAATTGATGTCCAGTTCTATCGTATTTTTGCTCATTTCTTACCAGTTTTAAGCCATTTCTGGCTATTTCTGAACTATTTATGGCCATTTCTAGCCAGTTTTTCCCCATTTCTCACCAGTTTTAAGTTTTTTTTGGCTATTTCTAACCCCTTCTTGCCTGTGTCTACCCAATTTGAAGCATTTTATATTATTTCTAAACAGTAGATGACCATTTCTCTCTTATTTTTCCCCATTTCTTACCAGTTTTTTGCAATTTCTGAACTATTTATGGCCATTTCTAGCCAGTTTTAAGCTTTTCTTAGCTATTTCTAAACTGGCTTGTGCTATTTCTAACGTTTATTGCCCAGGTCTAACTCTTTTTAAGCCCTTTTGGAAATTCCAAACCGGTTTTGTCCTGTTCTTACCAATTTCTTCCTATTTCTTATACGTTTTTGCTTTTTCCGAACTTGGTTTAAACCATTTTTGCCACTTTCTATCCCATTTTAAGTCCTTTTTGGCTATTTCTAAACAATTGCTGGTCTTTCTTACCTTATTTTTGCCCTTTTCTCGCTAGTTTTATGTCATTTTGGGCTAATTCTGAACTATTCATGGCCATTTCTAGCCTGTTTTAAGCTTATCTTAGGTATTTCTTAACTGGTTTAGGCTATTTCTAACCAGTTTTTGCCCAGATCTAACTCTTCGTAAGCCATTTCCAGTCAGTTTTTGTCCGGTTCTTACAAATCTCATTCGATTTCTTGCCCGGTTTTGGCCTTTCCTGACTTGGTTTATAATATTTTTGGCCGTTCCTAACCCCGTGTTGCCAATTTCTAACCCTTTTTAAGTCTTTTTTTAGCTATTTCTAAAGAATCGATGGATATTCTAATCTTACTTTTGCCCATTTCTAACAGTTTTATGCTATTTTGGGCTAAATCTGAACAATTTATGGCCATTTCTAGCCTGTTTTAAGCTCTTCTAAGCTATTTCTAAACTGGCTTGTTGTATTTCTAAGCCTTTTTTGCCCAAATCTAACGGTTTTTTAAGCAATTTTGTCCATATCGAAACCGGTTTTGTCCATTTCTTACTACTTTCCTCCCACTTCTTACCCATTTTGGCCTTTCCTGACTTGGTTTGAACCATTTTTGGCCATTGATAACCCAGTTTTGTCAATTTCCATCCCATTTTAACTCTTTTTTGGCTAGTTCTAAAAAATTAATGGCCATTTATATCCTATTTTTCCCATTTCTTACCAGTTTGAAGCCTTTGTTGGCTATTTCTGAACAATATATGGCCATTTGTAGCCTGGATTAAGCTTTTCTTAGCAATTTCTAATATTGCTTGTGCTATTTCCAACCCATTCTTGCCCAATTCTAACTCTTTTTAAGCCATTTTAAAACTGTTTTGATCCTTCTTTCCAATTGCTTTCTAGTGCTAACCAGTTTTTGCCCTTTCCTAACGCGGTTTAAACCACTTTTACCAATTTTTAATCCATTTTAAGTCTTTTTTGGCTATTTCTAAACAAACGCTGCTTATTCTGATCTTATTTTTGCCAATTTCGTACCAGTTTTATGCCATTTTGGGCTAATGCTGAACTAGTTATGCTCTTTTCTAGCCTGGTGTAAGCTTTTCTGAGCTACTTCTAAGCTGGTTTGGGCTATTTCGCACCCTTTTTTACCCAGTCCTAGCTCTTTTCAAGCCATTTTGGCCATTTCCAAACCATTTTTTTTTCCATTTCTTTCTAATTTGCTGCCATTTCTAACCCATTTTTGCCCTTTCCTGACTTGGTTTGAACCATTTTTGGCCCTTTCTAACCCAGTTTTGCCCTTTCTAACCCATTTTAAGTCTTTTTTGGCCCTTCCTAAACAAATGCTGGTCGTTCTTATCTTACTTTTGCGCATTTCTGACCGGTTTTAAGCTTTCTTTGGCTATATCTAATCCATTCTTGCCTCTTTGTACCCATTTTAAGCATTTTTTCTCTTTCTAACCAATTGATGTCCAGTTCTATCGTATTTTTGCTCATTTCTTACCAGTTTTAAGACATTTCTGGCTATTTCTGAACTATTTATGGCCATTTCTAGCCAGTTTTTCCCCATTTCTCACCAGTTTTAAGTTTTTTTTGGCTATTTCTAACCCCTTCTTGCCTGTGTCTACCCAATTTGAAGCATTTTATATTATTTCTAAACAGTAGATGACCATTTCTCTCTTATTTTTCCCCATTTCTTACCAGTTTTTAGCAATTTCTGAACTATTTATGGCCATTTCTAGCCAGTTTTAAGCTTTTCTTAGCTATTTCTAAACTGGCTTGTGCTATTTCTAACGTTTTTTGCCCAGGTCTAACTCTTTTTAAGCCCTTTTGGAAATTCCAAACCGGTTTTGTCCTGTTCTTACCAATTTCTTCCTATTTCTTATACGTTTTTGCTTTTTCCTAACTTGGTTTAAACCATTTTTGCCACTTTCTATCCCATTTTAAGTCCTTTTTGGCTATTTCTAAACAATTGCTGGTCTTTCTTACCTTATTTTTGCCCTTTTCTCGCTAGTTTTATGTCATTTTGGGCTAATTCTGAACTATTCATGGCCATTTCTAGCCTGTTTTAAGCTTATCTTAGGTATTTCTTAATTGGTTTAGGCTATTTCTAACCAGTTTTTGCCCAGATCTAACTCTTCGTAAGCCATTTCCAGTCAGTTTTTGTCCGGTTCTTACAAATCTCATTCGATTTCTTGCCCGGTTTTGGCCTTTCCTGACTTGGTTTATAATATTTTTGGCCGTTCCTAACCCCGTGTTGCCAATTTCTAACCCTTTTTAAGTCTTTTTTTAGCTATTTCTAAAGAATCGATGGTTATTCTAATCTTATTTTTGCCCATTTCTAACAGTTTTATGCTATTTTGGGCTAAATCTGAACAATTTATGGCCATTTCTAGCCTGTTTTAAGCTCTTCTAAGCTATTTCTAAACTGGCTTGTTGTATTTCTAAGCCTTTTTTGCCCAAATCTAACGGTTTTTTAAGCAATTTTGTCCATATCGAAACCGGTTTTGTCCATTTCTTACTACTTTCCTCCCACTTCTTACCCATTTTGGCCTTTCCTGACTTGGTTTGAACCATTTTTGGCCATTGATAACCCAGTTTTGTCAATTTCCATCCCATTTTAACTCTTTTTTGGCTAGTTCTAAAAAATTAATGGCCATTTATATCCTATTTTTCCCATTTCTTACCAGTTTGAAGCCTTTGTTGGCTATTTCTGAACAATATATGGCCATTTGTAGCCTGGATTAAGCTTTTCTTAGCAATTTCTAATATTGCTTGTGCTATTTCCAACCCATTCTTGCCCAATTCTAACTCTTTTTAAGCCATTTTAAAACTGTTTTGATCCTTCTTTCCAATTGCTTTCTAGTGCTAACCAGTTTTTGCCCTTTCCTAACGCGGTTTAAACCACTTTTACCAATTTTTAATCCATTTTAAGTCTTTTTTGGCTATTTCTAAACAAACGCTGCTTATTCTGATCTTATTTTTGCCAATTTCGTACCAGTTTTATGCCATTTTGGGCTAATGCTGAACTAGTTATGCTCTTTTCTAGCCTGGTGTAAGCTTTTCTGAGCTACTTCTAAGCTGGTTTGGGCTATTTCGCACCCTTTTTTACCCAGTCCTAGCTCTTTTCAAGCCATTTTGGCCATTTCCAAACCATTTTTTTTTCCATTTCTTTCTAATTTGCTGCCATTTCTAACCCATTTTTGCCCTTTCCTGACTTGGTTTGAACCATTTTTGGCCCTTTCTAACCCAGTTTTGCCCTTTCTAACCCATTTTAAGTCTTTTTTGGCCCTTCCTAAACAAATGCTGGTCGTTCTTATCTTACTTTTGCGCATTTCTGACCGGTTTTAAGCTTTCTTTGGCTATATCTAATCCATTCTTGCCTCTTTGTACCCATTTTAAGCATTTTTTCTCTTTCTAACCAATTGATGTCCAGTTCTATCGTATTTTTGCTCATTTCTTACCAGTTTTAAGACATTTCTGGCTATTTCTGAACTATTTATGGCCATTTCTAGCCAGTTTTTCCCCATTTCTCACCAGTTTTAAGTTTTTTTTGGCTATTTCTAACCCCTTCTTGCCTGTGTCTACCCAATTTGAAGCATTTTATATTATTTCTAAACAGTAGATGACCATTTCTCTCTTATTTTTCCCCATTTCTTACCAGTTTTTAGCAATTTCTGAACTATTTATGGCCATTTCTAGCCAGTTTTAAGCTTTTCTTAGCTATTTCTAAACTGGCTTGTGCTATTTCTAACGTTTTTTGCCCAGGTCTAACTCTTTTTAAGCCCTTTTGGAAATTCCAAACCGGTTTTGTCCTGTTCTTACCAATTTCTTCCTATTTCTTATACGTTTTTGCTTTTTCCTAACTTGGTTTAAACCATTTTTGCCACTTTCTATCCCATTTTAAGTCCTTTTTGGCTATTTCTAAACAATTGCTGGTCTTTCTTACCTTATTTTTGCCCTTTTCTCGCTAGTTTTATGTCATTTTGGGCTAATTCTGAACTATTCATGGCCATTTCTAGCCTGTTTTAAGCTTATCTTAGGTATTTCTTAATTGGTTTAGGCTATTTCTAACCAGTTTTTGCCCAGATCTAACTCTTCGTAAGCCATTTCCAGTCAGTTTTTGTCCGGTTCTTACAAATCTCATTCGATTTCTTGCCCGGTTTTGGCCTTTCCTGACTTGGTTTATAATATTTTTGGCCGTTCCTAACCCCGTGTTGCCAATTTCTAACCCTTTTTAAGTCTTTTTTTAGCTATTTCTAAAGAATCGATGGTTATTCTAATCTTATTTTTGCCCATTTCTAACAGTTTTATGCTATTTTGGGCTAAATCTGAACAATTTATGGCCATTTCTAGCCTGTTTTAAGCTCTTCTAAGCTATTTCTAAACTGGCTTGTTGTATTTCTAAGCCTTTTTTGCCCAAATCTAACGGTTTTTTAAGCAATTTTGTCCATATCGAAACCGGTTTTGTCCATTTCTTACTACTTTCCTCCCACTTCTTACCCATTTTGGCCTTTCCTGACTTGGTTTGAACCATTTTTGGCCATTGATAACCCAGTTTTGTCAATTTCCATCCCATTTTAACTCTTTTTTGGCTAGTTCTAAAAAATTAATGGCCATTTATATCCTATTTTTCCCATTTCTTACCAGTTTGAAGCCTTTGTTGGCTATTTCTGAACAATATATGGCCATTTGTAGCCTGGATTAAGCTTTTCTTAGCAATTTCTAATATTGCTTGTGCTATTTCCAACCCATTCTTGCCCAATTCTAACTCTTTTTAAGCCATTTTAAAACTGTTTTGATCCTTCTTTCCAATTGCTTTCTAGTGCTAACCAGTTTTTGCCCTTTCCTAACGCGGTTTAAACCACTTTTACCAATTTTTAATCCATTTTAAGTCTTTTTTGGCTATTTCTAAACAAACGCTGCTTATTCTGATCTTATTTTTGCCAATTTCGTACCAGTTTTATGCCATTTTGGGCTAATGCTGAACTAGTTATGCTCTTTTCTAGCCTGGTGTAAGCTTTTCTGAGCTACTTCTAAGCTGGTTTGGGCTATTTCGCACCCTTTTTTACCCAGTCCTAGCTCTTTTCAAGCCATTTTGGCCATTTCCAAACCATTTTTTTTTCCATTTCTTTCTAATTTGCTGCCATTTCTAACCCATTTTTGCCCTTTCCTGACTTGGTTTGAACCATTTTTGGCCCTTTCTAACCCAGTTTTGCCCTTTCTAACCCATTTTAAGTCTTTTTTGGCCCTTCCTAAACAAATGCTGGTCGTTCTTATCTTACTTTTGCGCATTTCTGACCGGTTTTAAGCTTTCTTTGGCTATATCTAATCCATTCTTGCCTCTTTGTAGCCCTTTTGAGCATTTTTTCTCTTTCTAACCAATTGATGTCCAGTTCTATCGTATTTTTGCTCATTTCTTACCAGTTTTAAGCCATTTCTGGCTATTTCTGAACTATTTATGGCCATTTCTAGCCAGTTTTTCCCCATTTCTCACCAGTTTTAAGTTTTTTTTGGCTATTTCTAACCCCTTCTTGCCTGTGTCTACCCAATTTGAAGCATTTTATATTATTTCTAAACAGTAGATGACCATTTCTCTCTTATTTTTCCCCATTTCTTACCAGTTTTTAGCAATTTCTGAACTATTTATGGCCATTTCTAGCCAGTTTTAAGCTTTTCTTAGCTATTTCTAAACTGGCTTGTGCTATTTCTAACGTTTTTTGCCCAGGTCTAACTCTTTTTAAGCCATTTTGGAAATTCCAAACCGGTTTTGTCCTGTTCTTACCAATTTCTTCCTATTTCTTATACGTTTTTGCTTTTTCCTAACTTGGTTTAAACCATTTTTGCCACTTTCTATCCCATTTTAAGTCCTTTTTGGCTATTTCTAAACAATTGCTGGTCTTTCTTACCTTATTTTTGCCCTTTTCTCGCTAGTTTTATGTCATTTTGGGCTAATTCTGAACTATTCATGGCCATTTCTAGCCTGTTTTAAGCTTATCTTAGGTATTTCTTAACTGGTTTAGGCTATTTCTAACCAGTTTTTGCCCAGATCTAACTCTTCGTAAGCCATTTCCAAACAGTTTTTGTCCGGTTCTTACAAATCTCATTCGATTTCTTGCCCGGTTTTGGCCTTTCCTGACTTGGTTTATAATATTTTTGGCCGTTCCTAACCCCGTGTTGCCAATTTCTAACCCTTTTTAAGTCTTTTTTTAGCTATTTCTAAAGAATCGATGGTTATTCTAATCTTATTTTTGCCCATTTCTAACAGTTTTATGCTATTTTGGGCTAAATCTGAACAATTTATGGCCATTTCTAGCCTGTTTTAAGCTCTTCTAAGCTATTTCTAAACTGGCTTGTTGTATTTCTAAGCCTTTTTTGCCCAAATCTAACGTTTTTTTAAGCAATTTTGTCCATATCGAAACCGGTTTTGTCCATTTCTTACTACTTTCCTCCCACTTCTTACCCATTTTGGCCTTTCCTGACTTGGTTTGAACCATTTTTGGCCATTGATAACCCAGTTTTGTCAATTTCCATCCCATTTTAACTCTTTTTTGGCTAGTTCTAAAAAATTAATGGCCATTTATATCCTATTTTTCCCATTTCTTACCAGTTTGAAGCCTTTGTTGGCTATTTCTGAACAATATATGGCCATTTGTAGCCTGGATTAAGCTTTTCTTAGCAATTTCTAATATTGCTTGTGCTATTTCCAACCCATTCTTGCCCAATTCTAACTCTTTTTAAGCCATTTTAAAACTGTTTTGATCCTTCTTTCCAATTGCTTTCTAGTGCTAACCAGTTTTTGCCCTTTCCTAACGCGGTTTAAACCACTTTTACCAATTTTTAATCCATTTTAAGTCTTTTTTGGCTATTTCTAAACAAACGCTGCTTATTCTGATCTTATTTTTGCCAATTTCGTACCAGTTTTATGCCATTTTGGGCTAATGCTGAACTAGTTATGCTCTTTTCTAGCCTGGTGTAAGCTTTTCTGAGCTACTTCTATGCTGGTTTGGGCTATTTCGCACCCTTTTTTACCCAGTCCTAGCTCTTTTCAAGCCATTTTGGCCATTTCCAAACCATTTTTTTTTCCATTTCTTTCTAATTTGCTGCCATTTCTAACCCATTTTTGCCCTTTCCTGACTTGGTTTGAACCATTTTTGGCCCTTTCTAACCCAGTTTTGCCCTTTCTAACCCATTTTAAGTCTTTTTTGGCCCTTCCTAAACAAATGCTGGTCGTTCTTATCTTACTTTTGCGCATTTCTGACCGGTTTTAAGCTTTCTTTGGCTATATCTAATCCATTCTTGCCTCTTTGTACCCATTTTAAGCATTTTTTCTCTTTCTAACCAATTGATGTCCAGTTCTATCGTATTTTTGCTCATTTCTTACCAGTTTTAAGCCATTTCTGGCTATTTCTGAACTATTTATGGCCATTTCTAGCCAGTTTTTCCCCATTTCTCACCAGTTTTAAGTTTTTTTTGGCTATTTCTAACCCCTTCTTGCCTGTGTCTACCCAATTTGAAGCATTTTATATTATTTCTAAACAGTAGATGACCATTTCTCTCTTATTTTTCCCCATTTCTTACCAGTTTTTAGCAATTTCTGAACTATTTATGGCCATTTCTAGCCAGTTTTAAGCTTTTCTTAGCTATTTCTAAACTGGCTTGTGCTATTTCTAACTTTTTTTGCCCAGGTCTAACTCTTTTTAAGCCATTTTGGAAATTCCAAACCGGTTTTGTCCTGTTCTTACCAATTTCTTCCTATTTCTTATACGTTTTTGCTTTTTCCGAACTTGGTTTAAACCATTTTTGCCACTTTCTATCCCATTTTAAGTCCTTTTTGGCTATTTCTAAACAATTGCTGGTCTTTCTTACCTTATTTTTGCCCTTTTCTCGCTAGTTTTATGTCATTTTGGGCTAATTCTGAACTATTCATGGCCATTTCTAGCCTGTTTTAAGCTTATCTTAGGTATTTCTTAACTGGTTTAGGCTATTTCTAACCAGTTTTTGCCCAGATCTAACTCTTCGTAAGCCATTTCCAAACAGTTTTTGTCCGGTTCTTACAAATCTCATTCGATTTCTTGCCCGGTTTTGGCCTTTCCTGACTTGGTTTATAATATTTTTGGCCGTTCCTAACCCCGTGTTGCCAATTTCTAACCCTTTTTAAGTCTTTTTTTAGCTATTTCTAAAGAATCGATGGTTATTCTAATCTTATTTTTGCCCATTTCTAACAGTTTTATGCTATTTTGGGCTAAATCTGAACAATTTATGGCCATTTCTAGCCTGTTTTAAGCTCTTCTAAGCTATTTCTAAACTGGCTTGTTGTATTTCTAAGCCTTTTTTGCCCAAATCTAATGTTTTTTTAAGCAATTTTGTCCATATCGAAACCGGTTTTGTCCATTTCTTACTACTTTCCTCCCACTTCTTACCCATTTTGGCCTTTCCTGACTTGGTTTGAACCATTTTTGGCCATTGATAACCCAGTTTTGTCAATTTCCATCCCATTTTAACTCTTTTTTGGCTAGTTCTAAAAAATTAATGGCCATTTATATCCTATTTTTCCCATTTCTTACCAGTTTGAAGCCTTTGTTGGCTATTTCTGAACAATATATGGCCATTTGTAGCCTGGATTAAGCTTTTCTTAGCAATTTCTAATATTGCTTGTGCTATTTCCAACCCATTCTTGCCCAATTCTAACTCTTTTTAAGCCATTTTAAAACTGTTTTGATCCTTCTTTCCAATTGCTTTCTAGTGCTAACCAGTTTTTGCCCTTTCCTAACGCGGTTTAAACCACTTTTACCAATTTTTAATCCATTTTAAGTCTTTTTTGGCTATTTCTAAACAAACGCTGCTTATTCTGATCTTATTTTTGCCAATTTCGTACCAGTTTTATGCCATTTTGGGCTAATGCTGAACTAGTTATGCTCTTTTCTAGCCTGGTGTAAGCTTTTCTGAGCTACTTCTAAGCTGGTTTGGGCTATTTCGCACCCTTTTTTACCCAGTCCTAGCTCTTTTCAAGCCATTTTGGCCATTTCCAAACCATTTTTTTTTCCATTTCTTTCTAATTTGCTGCCATTTCTAACCCATTTTGGCCTTTCCTGACTTGGTTTGAACCATTTTTGGCCATTGATAACCCACTTTTGTCAATTTCCATCCCATTTTAACTCTTTTTTGGCTAGTTCTAAAAATTTAATGGCCATTTATATCCTATTTTTCCCATTTCTTACCAGTTTGAAGCCTTTGTTGGCTATTTCTGAACAATATATGGCCATTTGTAGCCTGGATTAAGCTTTTCTTAGCAATTTCTAATATTGCTTGTGCTATTTCCAACCCATTCTTGCCCAATTCTAACTCTTTTTAAGCCATTTTAAAACTGTTTTGATCCTTCTTTCCAATTGCTTTCTAGTGCTAACCAGTTTTTGCCCTTTCCTAACGCGGTTTAAACCACTTTTACCAATTTTTAATCCATTTTAAGTCTTTTTTGGCTATTTCTAAACAAACGCTGCTTATTCTGATCTTATTTTTGCCAATTTCGTACCAGTTTTATTCCATTTTGGGCTAATGCTGAACTAGTTATGCTCTTTTCTAGCCTGGTGTAAGCTTTTCTGAGCTACTTCTAAGCTGGTTTGGGCTATTTCGCACCCTTTTTTACCCAGTCCTAGCTCTTTTCAAGCCATTTTGGCCATTTCCAAACCATTTTTTTTTCCATTTCTTTCTAATTTGCTGCCATTTCTAACCCATTTTTGCCCTTTCCTGACTTGGTTTGAACCATTTTTGGCCCTTTCTAACCCAGTTTTGCCCTTTCTAACCCATTTTAAGTCTTTTTTGGCCCTTCCTAAACAAATGCTGGTCGTTCTTATCTTACTTTTGCGCATTTCTGACCGGTTTTAAGCTTTCTTTGGCTATATCTAATCCATTCTTGCCTCTTTGTACCCATTTTAAGCATTTTTTCTATTTCTAACCAATTGATGTCCAGTTCTATCGTATTTTTGCTCATTTCTTACCAGTTTTAAGCCATTTCTGGCTATTTCTGAACTATTTATGGCCATTTCTAGCCAGTTTTTCCCCATTTCTCACCAGTTTTAAGTTTTTTTTGGCTATTTCTAACCCCTTCTTGCCTGTGTCTACCCAATTTGAAGCATTTTATATTATTTCTAAACAGTAGATGACCATTTCTCTCTTATTTTTCCCCATTTCTTACCAGTTTTTAGCAATTTCTGAACTATTTATGGCCATTTCTAGCCAGTTTTAAGCTTTTCTTAGCTATTTCTAAACTGGCTTGTGCTATTTCTAACGTTTTTTGCCCAGGTCTAACTCTTTTTAAGCCATTTTGGAAATTCCAAACCGGTTTTGTCCTGTTCTTACCAATTTCTTCCTATTTCTTATACGTTTTTGCTTTTTCCGAACTTGGTTTAAACCATTTTTGCCACTTTCTATCCCATTTTAAGTCCTTTTTGGCTATTTCTAAACAATTGCTGGTCTTTCTTACCTTATTTTTGCCCTTTTCTCGCTAGTTTTATGTCATTTTGGGCTAATTCTGAACTATTCATGGCCATTTCTAGCCTGTTTTAAGCTTATCTTAGGTATTTCTTAACTGGTTTAGGCTATTTCTAACCAGTTTTTGCCCAGATCTAACTCTTCGTAAGCCATTTCCAAACAGTTTTTGTCCGGTTCTTACAAATCTCATTCGATTTCTTGCCCGGTTTTGGCCTTTCCTGACTTGGTTTATAATATTTTTGGCCGTTCCTAACCCCGTGTTGCCAATTTCTAACCCTTTTTAAGTCTTTTTTTAGCTATTTCTAAAGAATCGATGGTTATTCTAATCTTATTTTTGCCCATTTCTAACAGTTTTATGCTATTTTGGGCTAAATCTGAACAATTTATGGCCATTTCTAGCCTGTTTTAAGCTCTTCTAAGCTATTTCTAAACTGGCTTGTTGTATTTCTAAGCCTTTTTTGCCCAAATCTAACGTTTTTTTAAGCAATTTTGTCCATATCGAAACCGGTTTTGTCCATTTCTTACTACTTTCCTCCCACTTCTTACCCATTTTGGCCTTTCCTGACTTGGTTTGAACCATTTTTGGCCATTGATAACCCAGTTTTGTCAATTTCCATCCCATTTTAACTCTTTTTTGGCTAGTTCTAAAAAATTAATGGCCATTTATATCCTATTTTTCCCATTTCTTACCAGTTTGAAGCCTTTGTTGGCTATTTCTGAACAATATATGGCCATTTGTAGCCTGGATTAAGCTTTTCTTAGCAATTTCTAATATTGCTTGTGCTATTTCCAACCCATTCTTGCCCAATTCTAACTCTTTTTAAGCCATTTTAAAACTGTTTTGATCCTTCTTTCCAATTGCTTTCTAGTGCTAACCAGTTTTTGCCCTTTCCTAACGCGGTTTAAACCACTTTTACCAATTTTTAATCCATTTTAAGTCTTTTTTGGCTATTTCTAAACAAACGCTGCTTATTCTGATCTTATTTTTGCCAATTTCGTACCAGTTTTATGCCATTTTGGGCTAATGCTGAACTAGTTATGCTCTTTTCTAGCCTGGTGTAAGCTTTTCTGAGCTACTTCTATGCTGGTTTGGGCTATTTCGCACCCTTTTTTACCCAGTCCTAGCTCTTTTCAAGCCATTTTGGCCATTTCCAAACCATTTTTTTTTCCATTTCTTTCTAATTTGCTGCCATTTCTAACCCATTTTGGCCTTTCCTGACTTGGTTTGAACCATTTTTGGCCATTGATAACCCACTTTTGTCAATTTCCATCCCATTTTAACTCTTTTTTGGCTAGTTCTAAAAATTTAATGGCCATTTATATCCTATTTTTCCCATTTCTTACCAGTTTGAAGCCTTTGTTGGCTATTTCTGAACAATATATGGCCATTTGTAGCCTGGATTAAGCTTTTCTTAGCAATTTCTAATATTGCTTGTGCTATTTCCAACCCATTCTTGCCCAATTCTAACTCTTTTTAAGCCATTTTAAAACTGTTTTGATCCTTCTTTCCAATTGCTTTCTAGTGCTAACCAGTTTTTGCCCTTTCCTAACGCGGTTTAAACCACTTTTACCAATTTTTAATCCATTTTAAGTCTTTTTTGGCTATTTCTAAACAAACGCTGCTTATTCTGATCTTATTTTTGCCAATTTCGTACCAGTTTTATGCCATTTTGGGCTAATGCTGAACTAGTTATGCTCTTTTCTAGCCTGGTGTAAGCTTTTCTGAGCTACTTCTAAGCTGGTTTGGGCTATTTCGCACCCTTTTTTACCCAGTCCTAGCTCTTTTCAAGCCATTTTGGCCATTTCCAAACCATTTTTTTTTCCATTTCTTTCTAATTTGCTGCCATTTCTAACCCATTTTTGCCCTTTCCTGACTTGGTTTGAACCATTTTTGGCCCTTTCTAACCCAGTTTTGCCCTTTCTAACCCATTTTAAGTCTTTTTTGGCCCTTCCTAAACAAATGCTGGTCGTTCTTATCTTACTTTTGCGCATTTCTGACCGGTTTTAAGCTTTCTTTGGCTATATCTAATCCATTCTTGCCTCTTTGTACCCATTTTAAGCATTTTTTCTCTTTCTAACCAATTGATGTCCAGTTCTATCGTATTTTTGCTCATTTCTTACCAGTTTTAAGACATTTCTGGCTATTTCTGAACTATTTATGGCCATTTCTAGCCAGTTTTTCCCCATTTCTCACCAGTTTTAAGTTTTTTTTGGCTATTTCTAACCCCTTCTTGCCTGTGTCTACCCAATTTGAAGCATTTTATATTATTTCTAAACAGTAGATGACCATTTCTCTCTTATTTTTCCCCATTTCTTACCAGTTTTTAGCAATTTCTGAACTATTTATGGCCATTTCTAGCCAGTTTTAAGCTTTTCTTAGCTATTTCTAAACTGGCTTGTGCTATTTCTAACGTTTTTTGCCCAGGTCTAACTCTTTTTAAGCCCTTTTGGAAATTCCAAACCGGTTTTGTCCTGTTCTTACCAATTTCTTCCTATTTCTTATACGTTTTTGCTTTTTCCTAACTTGGTTTAAACCATTTTTGCCACTTTCTATCCCATTTTAAGTCCTTTTTGGCTATTTCTAAACAATTGCTGGTCTTTCTTACCTTATTTTTGCCCTTTTCTCGCTAGTTTTATGTCATTTTGGGCTAATTCTGAACTATTCATGGCCATTTCTAGCCTGTTTTAAGCTTATCTTAGGTATTTCTTAATTGGTTTAGGCTATTTCTAACCAGTTTTTGCCCAGATCTAACTCTTCGTAAGCCATTTCCAAACAGTTTTTGTCCGGTTCTTACAAATCTCATTCGATTTCTTGCCCGGTTTTGGCCTTTCCTGACTTGGTTTATAATATTTTTGGCCGTTCCTAACCCCGTGTTGCCAATTTCTAACCCTTTTTAAGTCTTTTTTTAGCTATTTCTAAAGAATCGATGGTTATTCTAATCTTATTTTTGCCCATTTCTAACTAGTTTTATGCTATTTTGGGCTAAATCTGAACAATTTATGGCCATTTCTAGCCTGTTTTAAGCTCTTCTAAGCTATTTCTAAACTGGCTTGTTGTATTTCTAAGCCTTTTTTGCCCAAATCTAACGTTTTTTTAAGCAATTTTGTCCATATCGAAACCGGTTTTGTCCATTTCTTACTACTTTCCTCCCACTTCTTACCCATTTTGGCCTTTCCTGACTTGGTTTGAACCATTTTTGGCCATTGATAACCCAGTTTTGTCAATTTCCATCCCATTTTAACTCTTTTTTGGCTAGTTCTAAAAAATTAATGGCCATTTATATCCTATTTTTCCCATTTCTTACCAGTTTGAAGCCTTTGTTGGCTATTTCTGAACAATATATGGCCATTTGTAGCCTGGATTAAGCTTTTCTTAGCAATTTCTAATATTGCTTGTGCTATTTCCAACCCATTCTTGCCCAATTCTAACTCTTTTTAAGCCATTTTAAAACTGTTTTGATCCTTCTTTCCAATTGCTTTCTAGTGCTAACCAGTTTTTGCCCTTTCCTAACGCGGTTTAAACCACTTTTACCAATTTTTAATCCATTTTAAGTCTTTTTTGGCTATTTCTAAACAAACGCTGCTTATTCTGATCTTATTTTTGCCAATTTCGTACCAGTTTTATGCCATTTTGGGCTAATGCTGAACTAGTTATGCTCTTTTCTAGCCTGGTGTAAGCTTTTCTGAGCTACTTCTAAGCTGGTTTGGGCTATTTCGCACCCTTTTTTACCCAGTCCTAGCTCTTTTCAAGCCATTTTGGCCATTTCCAAACCATTTTTTTTTCCATTTCTTTCTAATTTGCTGCCATTTCTAACCCATTTTTGCCCTTTCCTGACTTGGTTTGAACCATTTTTGGCCCTTTCTAACCCAGTTTTGCCCTTTCTAACCCATTTTAAGTCTTTTTTGGCCCTTCCTAAACAAATGCTGGTCGTTCTTATCTTACTTTTGCGCATTTCTGACCGGTTTTAAGCTTTCTTTGGCTATATCTAATCCATTCTTGCCTCTTTGTACCCATTTTAAGCATTTTTTCTCTTTCTAACCAATTGATGTCCAGTTCTATCGTATTTTTGCTCATTTCTTACCAGTTTTAAGACATTTCTGGCTATTTCTGAACTATTTATGGCCATTTCTAGCCATTTTTTCCCCATTTCTCACCAGTTTTAAGTTTTTTTTGGCTATTTCTAACCCCTTCTTGCCTGTGTCTACCCAATTTGAAGCATTTTATATTATTTCTAAACAGTAGATGACCATTTCTCTCTTATTTTTCCCCATTTCTTACCAGTTTTTAGCAATTTCTGAACTATTTATGGCCATTTCTAGCCAGTTTTAAGCTTTTCTTAGCTATTTCTAAACTGGCTTGTGCTATTTCTAACGTTTTTTGCCCAGGTCTAACTCTTTTTAAGCCCTTTTGGAAATTCCAAACCGGTTTTGTCCTGTTCTTACCAATTTCTTCCTATTTCTTATACGTTTTTGCTTTTTCCGAACTTGGTTTAAACCATTTTTGCCACTTTCTATCCCATTTTAAGTCCTTTTTGGCTATTTCTAAACAATTGCTGGTCTTTCTTACCTTATTTTTGCCCTTTTCTCGCTAGTTTTATGTCATTTTGGGCTAATTCTGAACTATTCATGGCCATTTCTAGCCTGTTTTAAGCTTATCTTAGGTATTTCTTAATTGGTTTAGGCTATTTCTAACCAGTTTTTGCCCAGATCTAACTCTTCGTAAGCCATTTCCAAACAGTTTTTGTCCGGTTCTTACAAATCTCATTCGATTTCTTGCCCGGTTTTGGCCTTTCCTGACTTGGTTTATAATATTTTTGGCCGTTCCTAACCCCGTGTTGCCAATTTCTAACCCTTTTTAAGTCTTTTTTTAGCTATTTCTAAAGAATCGATGGTTATTCTAATCTTATTTTTGCCCATTTCTAACAGTTTTATGCTATTTTGGGCTAAATCTGAACAATTTATGGCCATTTCTAGCCTGTTTTAAGCTCTTCTAAGCTATTTCTAAACTGGCTTGTTGTATTTCTAAGCCTTTTTTGCCCAAATCTAACGGTTTTTTAAGCAATTTTGTCCATATCGAAACCGGTTTTGTCCATTTCTTACTACTTTCCTCCCACTTCTTACCCATTTTGGCCTTTCCTGACTTGGTTTGAACCATTTTTGGCCATTGATAACCCAGTTTTGTCAATTTCCATCCCATTTTAACTCTTTTTTGGCTAGTTCTAAAAAATTAATGGCCATTTATATCCTATTTTTCCCATTTCTTACCAGTTTGAAGCCTTTGTTGGCTATTTCTGAACAATATATGGCCATTTGTAGCCTGGATTAAGCTTTTCTTAGCAATTTCTAATATTGCTTGTGCTATTTCCAACCCATTCTTGCCCAATTCTAACTCTTTTTAAGCCATTTTAAAACTGTTTTGATCCTTCTTTCCAATTGCTTTCTAGTGCTAACCAGTTTTTGCCCTTTCCTAACGCGGTTTAAACCACTTTTACCAATTTTTAATCCATTTTAAGTCTTTTTTGGCTATTTCTAAACAAACGCTGCTTATTCTGATCTTATTTTTGCCAATTTCGTACCAGTTTTATGCCATTTTGGGCTAATGCTGAACTAGTTATGCTCTTTTCTAGCCTGGTGTAAGCTTTTCTGAGCTACTTCTAAGCTGGTTTGGGCTATTTCGCACCCTTTTTTACCCAGTCCTAGCTCTTTTCAAGCCATTTTGGCCATTTCCAAACCATTTTTTTTTCCATTTCTTTCTAATTTGCTGCCATTTCTAACCCATTTTTGCCCTTTCCTGACTTGGTTTGAACCATTTTTGGCCCTTTCTAACCCAGTTTTGCCCTTTCTAACCCATTTTAAGTCTTTTTTGGCCCTTCCTAAACAAATGCTGGTCGTTCTTATCTTACTTTTGCGCATTTCTGACCGGTTTTAAGCTTTCTTTGGCTATATCTAATCCATTCTTGCCTCTTTGTACCCATTTTAAGCATTTTTTCTCTTTCTAACCAATTGATGTCCAGTTCTATCGTATTTTTGCTCATTTCTTACCAGTTTTAAGCCATTTCTGGCTATTTCTGAACTATTTATGGCCATTTCTAGCCAGTTTTTCCCCATTTCTCACCAGTTTTAAGTTTTTTTTGGCTATTTCTAACCCCTTCTTGCCTGTGTCTACCCAATTTGAAGCATTTTATATTATTTCTAAACAGTAGATGACCATTTCTCTCTTATTTTTCCCCATTTCTTACCAGTTTTTAGCAATTTCTGAACTATTTATGGCCATTTCTAGCCAGCTTTAAGCTTTTCTTAGCTATTTCTAAACTGGCTTGTGCTATTTCTAACGTTTTTTGCCCAGGTCTAACTCTTTTTAAGCCCTTTTGGAAATTCCAAACCGGTTTTGTCCTGTTCTTACCAATTTCTTCCTATTTCTTATACGTTTTTGCTTTTTCCTAACTTGGTTTAAACCATTTTTGCCACTTTCTATCCCATTTTAAGTCCTTTTTGGCTATTTCTAAACAATTGCTGGTCTTTCTTACCTTATTTTTGCCCTTTTCTCGCTAGTTTTATGTCATTTTGGGCTAATTCTGAACTATTCATGGCCATTTCTAGCCTGTTTTAAGCTTATCTTAGGTATTTCTTAATTGGTTTAGGCTATTTCTAACCAGTTTTTGCCCAGATCTAACTCTTCGTAAGCCATTTCCAAACAGTTTTTGTCCGGTTCTTACAAATCTCATTCGATTTCTTGCCCGGTTTTGGCCTTTCCTGACTTGGTTTATAATATTTTTGGCCGTTCCTAACCCCGTGTTGCCAATTTCTAACCCTTTTTAAGTCTTTTTTTAGCTATTTCTAAAGAATCGATGGTTATTCTAATCTTATTTTTGCCCATTTCTAACAGTTTTATGCTATTTTGGGCTAAATCTGAACAATTTATGGCCATTTCTAGCCTGTTTTAAGCTCTTCTAAGCTATTTCTAAACTGGCTTGTTGTATTTCTAAGCCTTTTTTGCCCAAATCTAACGTTTTTTTAAGCAATTTTGTCCATATCGAAACCGGTTTTGTCCATTTCTTACTACTTTCCTCCCACTTCTTACCCATTTTGGCCTTTCCTGACTTGGTTTGAACCATTTTTGGCCATTGATAACCCAGTTTTGTCAATTTCCATCCCATTTTAACTCTTTTTTGGCTAGTTCTAAAAAATTAATGGCCATTTATATCCTATTTTTCCCATTTCTTACCAGTTTGAAGCCTTTGTTGGCTATTTCTGAACAATATATGGCCATTTGTAGCCTGGATTAAGCTTTTCTTAGCAATTTCTAATATTGCTTGTGCTATTTCCAACCCATTCTTGCCCAATTCTAACTCTTTTTAAGCCATTTTAAAACTGTTTTGATCCTTCTTTCCAATTGCTTTCTAGTGCTAACCAGTTTTTGCCCTTTCCTAACGCGGTTTAAACCACTTTTACCAATTTTTAATCCATTTTAAGTCTTTTTTGGCTATTTCTAAACAAACGCTGCTTATTCTGATCTTATTTTTGCCAATTTCGTACCAGTTTTATGCCATTTTGGGCTAATGCTGAACTAGTTATGCTCTTTTCTAGCCTGGTGTAAGCTTTTCTGAGCTACTTCTAAGCTGGTTTGGGCTATTTCGCACCCTTTTTTACCCAGTCCTAGCTCTTTTCAAGCCATTTTGGCCATTTCCAAACCATTTTTTTTTCCATTTCTTTCTAATTTGCTGCCATTTCTAACCCATTTTTGCCCTTTCCTGACTTGGTTTGAACCATTTTTGGCCCTTTCTAACCCAGTTTTGCCCTTTCTAACCCATTTTAAGTCTTTTTTGGCCCTTCCTAAACAAATGCTGGTCGTTCTTATCTTACTTTTGCGCATTTCTGACCGGTTTTAAGCTTTCTTTGGCTATATCTAATCCATTCTTGCCTCTTTGTACCCATTTTAAGCATTTTTTCTCTTTCTAACCAATTGATGTCCAGTTCTATCGTATTTTTGCTCATTTCTTACCAGTTTTAAGACATTTCTGGCTATTTCTGAACTATTTATGGCCATTTCTAGCCATTTTTTCCCCATTTCTCACCAGTTTTAAGTTTTTTTTGGCTATTTCTAACCCCTTCTTGCCTGTGTCTACCCAATTTGAAGCATTTTATATTATTTCTAAACAGTAGATGACCATTTCTCTCTTATTTTTCCCCATTTCTTACCAGTTTTTAGCAATTTCTGAACTATTTATGGCCATTTCTAGCCAGTTTTAAGCTTTTCTTAGCTATTTCTAAACTGGCTTGTGCTATTTCTAACGTTTTTTGCCCAGGTCTAACTCTTTTTAAGCCCTTTTGGAAATTCCAAACCGGTTTTGTCCTGTTCTTACCAATTTCTTCCTATTTCTTATACGTTTTTGCTTTTTCCGAACTTGGTTTAAACCATTTTTGCCACTTTCTATCCCATTTTAAGTCCTTTTTGGCTATTTCTAAACAATTGCTGGTCTTTCTTACCTTATTTTTGCCCTTTTCTCGCTAGTTTTATGTCATTTTGGGCTAATTCTGAACTATTCATGGCCATTTCTAGCCTGTTTTAAGCTTATCTTAGGTATTTCTTAATTGGTTTAGGCTATTTCTAACCAGTTTTTGCCCAGATCTAACTCTTCGTAAGCCATTTCCAAACAGTTTTTGTCCGGTTCTTACAAATCTCATTCGATTTCTTGCCCGGTTTTGGCCTTTCCTGACTTGGTTTATAATATTTTTGGCCGTTCCTAACCCCGTGTTGCCAATTTCTAACCCTTTTTAAGTCTTTTTTTAGCTATTTCTAAAGAATCGATGGTTATTCTAATCTTATTTTTGCCCATTTCTAACAGTTTTATGCTATTTTGGGCTAAATCTGAACAATTTATGGCCATTTCTAGCCTGTTTTAAGCTCTTCTAAGCTATTTCTAAACTGGCTTGTTGTATTTCTAAGCCTTTTTTGCCCAAATCTAACGGTTTTTTAAGCAATTTTGTCCATATCGAAACCGGTTTTGTCCATTTCTTACTACTTTCCTCCCACTTCTTACCCATTTTGGCCTTTCCTGACTTGGTTTGAACCATTTTTGGCCATTGATAACCCAGTTTTGTCAATTTCCATCCCATTTTAACTCTTTTTTGGCTAGTTCTAAAAAATTAATGGCCATTTATATCCTATTTTTCCCATTTCTTACCAGTTTGAAGCCTTTGTTGGCTATTTCTGAACAATATATGGCCATTTGTAGCCTGGATTAAGCTTTTCTTAGCAATTTCTAATATTGCTTGTGCTATTTCCAACCCATTCTTGCCCAATTCTAACTCTTTTTAAGCCATTTTAAAACTGTTTTGATCCTTCTTTCCAATTGCTTTCTAGTGCTAACCAGTTTTTGCCCTTTCCTAACGCGGTTTAAACCACTTTTACCAATTTTTAATCCATTTTAAGTCTTTTTTGGCTATTTCTAAACAAACGCTGCTTATTCTGATCTTATTTTTGCCAATTTCGTACCAGTTTTATGCCATTTTGGGCTAATGCTGAACTAGTTATGCTCTTTTCTAGCCTGGTGTAAGCTTTTCTGAGCTACTTCTAAGCTGGTTTGGGCTATTTCGCACCCTTTTTTACCCAGTCCTAGCTCTTTTCAAGCCATTTTGGCCATTTCCAAACCATTTTTTTTTCCATTTCTTTCTAATTTGCTGCCATTTCTAACCCATTTTTGCCCTTTCCTGACTTGGTTTGAACCATTTTTGGCCCTTTCTAACCCAGTTTTGCCCTTTCTAACCCATTTTAAGTCTTTTTTGGCCCTTCCTAAACAAATGCTGGTCGTTCTTATCTTACTTTTGCGCATTTCTGACCGGTTTTAAGCTTTCTTTGGCTATATCTAATCCATTCTTGCCTCTTTGTACCCATTTTAAGCATTTTTTCTCTTTCTAACCAATTGATGTCCAGTTCTATCGTATTTTTGCTCATTTCTTACCAGTTTTAAGACATTTCTGGCTATTTCTGAACTATTTATGGCCATTTCTAGCCATTTTTTCCCCATTTCTCACCAGTTTTAAGTTTTTTTTGGCTATTTCTAACCCCTTCTTGCCTGTGTCTACCCAATTTGAAGCATTTTATATTATTTCTAAACAGTAGATGACCATTTCTCTCTTATTTTTCCCCATTTCTTACCAGTTTTTAGCAATTTCTGAACTATTTATGGCCATTTCTAGCCAGCTTTAAGCTTTTCTTAGCTATTTCTAAACTGGCTTGTGCTATTTCTAACGTTTTTTGCCCAGGTCTAACTCTTTTTAAGCCCTTTTGGAAATTCCAAACCGGTTTTGTCCTGTTCTTACCAATTTCTTCCTATTTCTTATACGTTTTTGCTTTTTCCGAACTTGGTTTAAACCATTTTTGCCACTTTCTATCCCATTTTAAGTCCTTTTTGGCTATTTCTAAACAATTGCTGGTCTTTCTTACCTTATTTTTGCCCTTTTCTCGCTAGTTTTATGTCATTTTGGGCTAATTCTGAACTATTCATGGCCATTTCTAGCCTGTTTTAAGCTTATCTTAGGTATTTCTTAACTGGTTTAGGCTATTTCTAACCAGTTTTTGCCCAGATCTAACTCTTCGTAAGCCATTTCCAAACAGTTTTTGTCCGGTTCTTACAAATCTCATTCGATTTCTTGCCCGGTTTTGGCCTTTCCTGACTTGGTTTATAATATTTTTGGCCGTTCCTAACCCCGTGTTGCCAATTTCTAACCCTTTTTAAGTCTTTTTTTAGCTATTTCTAAAGAATCGATGGTTATTCTAATCTTATTTTTGCCCATTTCTAACAGTTTTATGCTATTTTGGGCTAAATCTGAACAATTTATGGCCATTTCTAGCCTGTTTTAAGCTCTTCTAAGCTATTTCTAAACTGGCTTGTTGTATTTCTAAGCCTTTTTTGCCCAAATCTAACGTTTTTTTTAAGCAATTTTGTCCATATCGAAACCGGTTTTGTCCATTTCTTACTACTTTCCTCCCACTTCTTACCCATTTTGGCCTTTCCTGACTTGGTTTGAACCATTTTTGGCCATTGATAACCCAGTTTTGTCAATTTCCATCCCATTTTAACTCTTTTTTGGCTAGTTCTAAAAAATTAATGGCCATTTATATCCTATTTTTCCCATTTCTTACCAGTTTGAAGCCTTTGTTGGCTATTTCTGAACAATATATGGCCATTTGTAGCCTGGATTAAGCTTTTCTTAGCAATTTCTAATATTGCTTGTGCTATTTCCAACCCATTCTTGCCCAATTCTAACTCTTTTTAAGCCATTTTAAAACTGTTTTGATCCTTCTTTCCAATTGCTTTCTAGTGCTAACCAGTTTTTGCCCTTTCCTAACGCGGTTTAAACCACTTTTACCAATTTTTAATCCATTTTAAGTCTTTTTTGGCTATTTCTAAACAAACGCTGCTTATTCTGATCTTATTTTTGCCAATTTCGTACCAGTTTTATGCCATTTTGGGCTAATGCTGAACTAGTTATGCTCTTTTCTAGCCTGGTGTAAGCTTTTCTGAGCTACTTCTAAGCTGGTTTGGGCTATTTCGCACCCTTTTTTACCCAGTCCTAGCTCTTTTCAAGCCATTTTGGCCATTTCCAAACCATTTTTTTTTCCATTTCTTTCTAATTTGCTGCCATTTCTAACCCATTTTTGCCCTTTCCTGACTTGGTTTGAACCATTTTTGGCCCTTTCTAACCCAGTTTTGCCCTTTCTAACCCATTTTAAGTCTTTTTTGGCCCTTCCTAAACAAATGCTGGTCGTTCTTATCTTACTTTTGCGCATTTCTGACCGGTTTTAAGCTTTCTTTGGCTATATCTAATCCATTCTTGCCTCTTTGTACCCATTTTAAGCATTTTTTCTCTTTCTAACCAATTGATGTCCAGTTCTATCGTATTTTTGCTCATTTCTTACCAGTTTTAAGACATTTCTGGCTATTTCTGAACTATTTATGGCCATTTCTAGCCAGTTTTTCCCCATTTCTCACCAGTTTTAAGTTTTTTTTGGCTATTTCTAACCCCTTCTTGCCTGTGTCTACCCAATTTGAAGCATTTTATATTATTTCTAAACAGTAGATGACCATTTCTCTCTTATTTTTCCCCATTTCTTACCAGTTTTTAGCAATTTCTGAACTATTTATGGCCATTTCTAGCCAGTTTTAAGCTTTTCTTAGCTATTTCTAAACTGGCTTGTGCTATTTCTAACGTTTTTTGCCCAGGTCTAACTCTTTTTAAGCCCTTTTGGAAATTCCAAACCGGTTTTGTCCTGTTCTTACCAATTTCTTCCTATTTCTTATACGTTTTTGCTTTTTCCGAACTTGGTTTAAACCATTTTTGCCACTTTCTATCCCATTTTAAGTCCTTTTTGGCTATTTCTAAACAATTGCTGGTCTTTCTTACCTTATTTTTGCCCTTTTCTCGCTAGTTTTATGTCATTTTGGGCTAATTCTGAACTATTCATGGCCATTTCTAGCCTGTTTTAAGCTTATCTTAGGTATTTCTTAACTGGTTTAGGCTATTTCTAACCAGTTTTTGCCCAGATCTAACTCTTCGTAAGCCATTTCCAGTCAGTTTTTGTCCGGTTCTTACAAATCTCATTCGATTTCTTGCCCGGTTTTGGCCTTTCCTGACTTGGTTTATAATATTTTTGGCCGTTCCTAACCCCGTGTTGCCAATTTCTAACCCTTTTTAAGTCTTTTTTTAGCTATTTCTAAAGAATCGATGGATATTCTAATCTTACTTTTGCCCATTTCTAACAGTTTTATGCTATTTTGGGCTAAATCTGAACAATTTATGGCCATTTCTAGCCTGTTTTAAGCTCTTCTAAGCTATTTCTAAACTGGCTTGTTGTATTTCTAAGCCTTTTTTGCCCAAATCTAACGTTTTTTTAAGCAATTTTGTCCATATCGAAACCGGTTTTGTCCATTTCTTACTACTTTCCTCCCACTTCTTACCCATTTTGGCCTTTCCTGACTTGGTTTGAACCATTTTTGGCCATTGATAACCCAGTTTTGTCAATTTCCATCCCATTTTAACTCTTTTTTGGCTAGTTCTAAAAAATTAATGGCCATTTATATCCTATTTTTCCCATTTCTTACCAGTTTGAAGCCTTTGTTGGCTATTTCTGAACAATATATGGCCATTTGTAGCCTGGATTAAGCTTTTCTTAGCAATTTCTAATATTGCTTGTGCTATTTCCAACCCATTCTTGCCCAATTCTAACTCTTTTTAAGCCATTTTAAAACTGTTTTGATCCTTCTTTCCAATTGCTTTCTAGTGCTAACCAGTTTTTGCCCTTTCCTAACACGGTTTAAACCACTTTTACCAATTTTTAATCCATTTTAAGTCTTTTTTGGCTATTTCTAAACAAACGCTGCTTATTCTGATCTTATTTTTGCCAATTTCGTACCAGTTTTATGCCATTTTGGGCTAATGCTGAACTAGTTATGCTCTTTTCTAGCCTGGTGTAAGCTTTTCTGAGCTACTTCTAAGCTGGTTTGGGCTATTTCGCACCCTTTTTTACCCAGTCCTAGCTCTTTTCAAGCCATTTTGGCCATTTCCAAACCATTTTTTTTTCCATTTCTTTCTAATTTGCTGCCATTTCTAACCCATTTTTGCCCTTTCCTGACTTGGTTTGAACCATTTTTGGCCCTTTCTAACCCAGTTTTGCCCTTTCTAACCCATTTTAAGTCTTTTTTGGCCCTTCCTAAACAAATGCTGGTCGTTCTTATCTTACTTTTGCGCATTTCTGACCGGTTTTAAGCTTTCTTTGGCTATATCTAATCCATTCTTGCCTCTTTGTACCCATTTTAAGCATTTTTTCTCTTTCTAACCAATTGATGTCCAGTTCTATCGTATTTTTGCTCATTTCTTACCAGTTTTAAGACATTTCTGGCTATTTCTGAACTATTTATGGCCATTTCTAGCCATTTTTTCCCCATTTCTCACCAGTTTTAAGTTTTTTTTGGCTATTTCTAACCCCTTCTTGCCTGTGTCTACCCAATTTGAAGCATTTTATATTATTTCTAAACAGTAGATGACCATTTCTCTCTTATTTTTCCCCATTTCTTACCAGTTTTTAGCAATTTCTGAACTATTTATGGCCATTTCTAGCCAGCTTTAAGCTTTTCTTAGCTATTTCTAAACTGGCTTGTGCTATTTCTAACGTTTTTTGCCCAGGTCTAACTCTTTTTAAGCCCTTTTGGAAATTCCAAACCGGTTTTGTCCTGTTCTTACCAATTTCTTCCTATTTCTTATACGTTTTTGCTTTTTCCGAACTTGGTTTAAACCATTTTTGCCACTTTCTATCCCATTTTAAGTCCTTTTTGGCTATTTCTAAACAATTGCTGGTCTTTCTTACCTTATTTTTGCCCTTTTCTCGCTAGTTTTATGTCATTTTGGGCTAATTCTGAACTATTCATGGCCATTTCTAGCCTGTTTTAAGCTTATCTTAGGTATTTCTTAACTGGTTTAGGCTATTTCTAACCAGTTTTTGCCCAGATCTAACTCTTCGTAAGCCATTTCCAAACAGTTTTTGTCCGGTTCTTACAAATCTCATTCGATTTCTTGCCCGGTTTTGGCCTTTCCTGACTTGGTTTATAATATTTTTGGCCGTTCCTAACCCCGTGTTGCCAATTTCTAACCCTTTTTAAGTCTTTTTTTAGCTATTTCTAAAGAATCGATGGTTATTCTAATCTTATTTTTGCCCATTTCTAACAGTTTTATGCTATTTTGGGCTAAATCTGAACAATTTATGGCCATTTCTAGCCTGTTTTAAGCTCTTCTAAGCTATTTCTAAACTGGCTTGTTGTATTTCTAAGCCTTTTTTGCCCAAATCTAACGTTTTTTTTAAGCAATTTTGTCCATATCGAAACCGGTTTTGTCCATTTCTTACTACTTTCCTCCCACTTCTTACCCATTTTGGCCTTTCCTGACTTGGTTTGAACCATTTTTGGCCATTGATAACCCAGTTTTGTCAATTTCCATCCCATTTTAACTCTTTTTTGGCTAGTTCTAAAAAATTAATGGCCATTTATATCCTATTTTTCCCATTTCTTACCAGTTTGAAGCCTTTGTTGGCTATTTCTGAACAATATATGGCCATTTGTAGCCTGGATTAAGCTTTTCTTAGCAATTTCTAATATTGCTTGTGCTATTTCCAACCCATTCTTGCCCAATTCTAACTCTTTTTAAGCCATTTTAAAACTGTTTTGATCCTTCTTTCCAATTGCTTTCTAGTGCTAACCAGTTTTTGCCCTTTCCTAACGCGGTTTAAACCACTTTTACCAATTTTTAATCCATTTTAAGTCTTTTTTGGCTATTTCTAAACAAACGCTGCTTATTCTGATCTTATTTTTGCCAATTTCGTACCAGTTTTATGCCATTTTGGGCTAATGCTGAACTAGTTATGCTCTTTTCTAGCCTGGTGTAAGCTTTTCTGAGCTACTTCTAAGCTGGTTTGGGCTATTTCGCACCCTTTTTTACCCAGTCCTAGCTCTTTTCAAGCCATTTTGGCCATTTCCAAACCATTTTTTTTTCCATTTCTTTCTAATTTGCTGCCATTTCTAACCCATTTTTGCCCTTTCCTGACTTGGTTTGAACCATTTTTGGCCCTTTCTAACCCAGTTTTCCCCTTTCTAACCCATTTTAAGCCTTTTTTGGCCCTTCCTAAACAAATGCAGGTCGTTCTTATCTTACTTTTGCGCATTTCTGACCGGTTTTAAGCTTTCTTTGGCTATATCTAATCCATTCTTGCCTCTTTGTACCCATTTTAAGCATTTTTTCTCTTTCTAACCAATTGATGTCCAGTTCTATCGTATTTTTGCTCATTTCTTACCAGTTTTAAGACATTTCTGGCTATTTCTGAACTATTTATGGCCATTTCTAGCCATTTTTTCCCCATTTCTCACCAGTTTTAAGTTTTTTTTGGCTATTTCTAACCCCTTCTTGCCTGTGTCTACCCAATTTGAAGCATTTTATATTATTTCTAAACAGTAGATGACCATTTCTCTCTTATTTTTCCCCATTTCTTACCAGTTTTTAGCAATTTCTGAACTATTTATGGCCATTTCTAGCCAGTTTTAAGCTTTTCTTAGCTATTTCTAAACTGGCTTGTGCTATTTCTAACGTTTTTTGCCCAGGTCTAACTCTTTTTAAGCCCTTTTGGAAATTCCAAACCGGTTTTGTCCTGTTCTTACCAATTTCTTCCTATTTCTTATACGTTTTTGCTTTTTCCGAACTTGGTTTAAACCATTTTTGCCACTTTCTATCCCATTTTAAGTCCTTTTTGGCTATTTCTAAACAATTGCTGGTCTTTCTTACCTTATTTTTGCCCTTTTCTCGCTAGTTTTATGTCATTTTGGGCTAATTCTGAACTATTCATGGCCATTTCTAGCCTGTTTTAAGCTTATCTTAGGTATTTCTTAATTGGTTTAGGCTATTTCTAACCAGTTTTTGCCCAGATCTAACTCTTCGTAAGCCATTTCCAAACAGTTTTTGTCCGGTTCTTACAAATCTCATTCGATTTCTTGCCCGGTTTTGGCCTTTCCTGACTTGGTTTATAATATTTTTGGCCGTTCCTAACCCCGTGTTGCCAATTTCTAACCCTTTTTAAGTCTTTTTTTAGCTATTTCTAAAGAATCGATGGTTATTCTAATCTTATTTTTGCCCATTTCTAACAGTTTTATGCTATTTTGGGCTAAATCTGAACAATTTATGGCCATTTCTAGCCTGTTTTAAGCTCTTCTAAGCTATTTCTAAACTGGCTTGTTGTATTTCTAAGCCTTTTTTGCCCAAATCTAACGTTTTTTTTAAGCAATTTTGTCCATATCGAAACCGGTTTTGTCCATTTCTTACTACTTTCCTCCCACTTCTTACCCATTTTGGCCTTTCCTGACTTGGTTTGAACCATTTTTGGCCATTGATAACCCAGTTTTGTCAATTTCCATCCCATTTTAACTCTTTTTTGGCTAGTTCTAAAAAATTAATGGCCATTTATATCCTATTTTTCCCATTTCTTACCAGTTTGAAGCCTTTGTTGGCTATTTCTGAACAATATATGGCCATTTGTAGCCTGGATTAAGCTTTTCTTAGCAATTTCTAATATTGCTTGTGCTATTTCCAACCCATTCTTGCCCAATTCTAACTCTTTTTAAGCCATTTTAAAACTGTTTTGATCCTTCTTTCCAATTGCTTTCTAGTGCTAACCAGTTTTTGCCCTTTCCTAACACGGTTTAAACCACTTTTACCAATTTTTAATCCATTTTAAGTCTTTTTTGGCTATTTCTAAACAAACGCTGCTTATTCTGATCTTATTTTTGCCAATTTCGTACCAGTTTTATGCCATTTTGGGCTAATGCTGAACTAGTTATGCTCTTTTCTAGCCTGGTGTAAGCTTTTCTGAGCTACTTCTAAGCTGGTTTGGGCTATTTCGCACCCTTTTTTACCCAGTCCTAGCTCTTTTCAAGCCATTTTGGCCATTTCCAAACCATTTTTTTTTCCATTTCTTTCTAATTTGCTGCCATTTCTAACCCATTTTTGCCCTTTCCTGACTTGGTTTGAACCATTTTTGGCCCTTTCTAACCCAGTTTTGCCCTTTCTAACCCATTTTAAGTCTTTTTTGGCCCTTCCTAAACAAATGCTGGTCGTTCTTATCTTACTTTTGCGCATTTCTGACCGGTTTTAAGCTTTCTTTGGCTATATCTAATCCATTCTTGCCTCTTTGTACCCATTTTAAGCATTTTTTCTCTTTCTAACCAATTGATGTCCAGTTCTATCGTATTTTTGCTCATTTCTTACCAGTTTTAAGACATTTCTGGCTATTTCTGAACTATTTATGGCCATTTCTAGCCATTTTTTCCCCATTTCTCACCAGTTTTAAGTTTTTTTTGGCTATTTCTAACCCCTTCTTGCCTGTGTCTACCCAATTTGAAGCATTTTATATTATTTCTAAACAGTAGATGACCATTTCTCTCTTATTTTTCCCCATTTCTTACCAGTTTTTAGCAATTTCTGAACTATTTATGGCCATTTCTAGCCAGTTTTAAGCTTTTCTTAGCTATTTCTAAACTGGCTTGTGCTATTTCTAACGTTTTTTGCCCAGGTCTAACTCTTTTTAAGCCCTTTTGGAAATTCCAAACCGGTTTTGTCCTGTTCTTACCAATTTCTTCCTATTTCTTATACGTTTTTGCTTTTTCCTAACTTGGTTTAAACCATTTTTGCCACTTTCTATCCCATTT
Source organism: Pezoporus flaviventris (assembly GCF_033815535.1). Classification (NCBI taxonomy): domain Eukaryota; kingdom Metazoa; phylum Chordata; class Aves; order Psittaciformes; family Psittacidae; genus Pezoporus; species Pezoporus flaviventris. The sequence continues at coordinate 444,688 of NW_026892681.1, read as the reverse complement.
TAAGTCCTTTTTGGCTATTTCTAAACAATTGCTGGTCTTTCTTACCTTATTTTTGCCCTTTTCTCGCTAGTTTTATGTCATTTTGGGCTAATTCTGAACTATTCATGGCCATTTCTAGCCTGTTTTAAGCTTATCTTAGGTATTTCTTAATTGGTTTAGGCTATTTCTAACCAGTTTTTGCCCAGATCTAACTCTTCGTAAGCCATTTCCAAACAGTTTTTGTCCGGTTCTTACAAATCTCATTCGATTTCTTGCCCGGTTTTGGCCTTTCCTGACTTGGTTTATAATATTTTTGGCCGTTCCTAACCCCGTGTTGCCAATTTCTAACCCTTTTTAAGTCTTTTTTTAGCTATTTCTAAAGAATCGATGGTTATTCTAATCTTATTTTTGCCCATTTCTAACAGTTTTATGCTATTTTGGGCTAAATCTGAACAATTTATGGCCATTTCTAGCCTGTTTTAAGCTCTTCTAAGCTATTTCTAAACTGGCTTGTTGTATTTCTAAGCCTTTTTTGCCCAAATCTAACGTTTTTTTTAAGCAATTTTGTCCATATCGAAACCGGTTTTGTCCATTTCTTACTACTTTCCTCCCACTTCTTACCCATTTTGGCCTTTCCTGACTTGGTTTGAACCATTTTTGGCCATTGATAACCCAGTTTTGTCAATTTCCATCCCATTTTAACTCTTTTTTGGCTAGTTCTAAAAAATTAATGGCCATTTATATCCTATTTTTCCCATTTCTTACCAGTTTGAAGCCTTTGTTGGCTATTTCTGAACAATATATGGCCATTTGTAGCCTGGATTAAGCTTTTCTTAGCAATTTCTAATATTGCTTGTGCTATTTCCAACCCATTCTTGCCCAATTCTAACTCTTTTTAAGCCATTTTAAAACTGTTTTGATCCTTCTTTCCAATTGCTTTCTAGTGCTAACCGGTTTTTGCCCTTTCCTAACGCGGTTTAAACCACTTTTACCAATTTTTAATCCATTTTAAGTCTTTTTTGGCTATTTCTAAACAAACGCTGCTTATTCTGATCTTATTTTTGCCAATTTCGTACCAGTTTTATGCCATTTTGGGCTAATGCTGAACTAGTTATGCTCTTTTCTAGCCTGGTGTAAGCTTTTCTGAGCTACTTCTAAGCTGGTTTGGGCTATTTCGCACCCGTTTTTACCCAGTCCTAGCTCTTTTCAAGCCATTTTGGCCATTTCCAAACCATTTTTTTTTCCATTTCTTTCTAATTTGCTGCCATTTCTAACCCATTTTTGCCCTTTCCTGACTTGGTTTGAACCATTTTTGGCCCTTTCTAACCCAGTTTTGCCCTTTCTAACCCATTTTAAGTCTTTTTTGGCCCTTCCTAAACAAATGCTGGTCGTTCTTATCTTACTTTTGCGCATTTCTGACCGGTTTTAAGCTTTCTTTGGCTATATCTAATCCATTCTTGCCTCTTTGTACCCATTTTAAGCATTTTTTCTCTTTCTAACCAATTGATGTCCAGTTCTATCGTATTTTTGCTCATTTCTTACCAGTTTTAAGACATTTCTGGCTATTTCTGAACTATTTATGGCCATTTCTAGCCAGTTTTTCCCCATTTCTCACCAGTTTTAAGTTTTTTTTGGCTATTTCTAACCCCTTCTTGCCTGTGTCTACCCAATTTGAAGCATTTTATATTATTTCTAAACAGTAGATGACCATTTCTCTCTTATTTTTCCCCATTTCTTACCAGTTTTTAGCAATTTCTGAACTATTTATGGCCATTTCTAGCCAGTTTTAAGCTTTTCTTAGCTATTTCTAAACTGGCTTGTGCTATTTCTAACGTTTTTTGCCCAGGTCTAACTCTTTTTAAGCCCTTTTGGAAATTCCAAACCGGTTTTGTCCTGTTCTTACCAATTTCTTCCTATTTCTTATACGTTTTTGCTTTTTCCTAACTTGGTTTAAACCATTTTTGCCACTTTCTATCCCATTTTAAGTCCTTTTTGGCTATTTCTAAACAATTGCTGGTCTTTCTTACCTTATTTTTGCCCTTTTCTCGCTAGTTTTATGTCATTTTGGGCTAATTCTGAACTATTCATGGCCATTTCTAGCCTGTTTTAAGCTTATCTTAGGTATTTCTTAATTGGTTTAGGCTATTTCTAACCAGTTTTTGCCCAGATCTAACTCTTCGTAAGCCATTTCCAAACAGTTTTTGTCCGGTTCTTACAAATCTCATTCGATTTCTTGCCCGGTTTTGGCCTTTCCTGACTTGGTTTATAATATTTTTGGCCGTTCCTAACCCCGTGTTGCCAATTTCTAACCCTTTTTAAGTCTTTTTTTAGCTATTTCTAAAGAATCGATGGTTATTCTAATCTTATTTTTGCCCATTTCTAACAGTTTTATGCTATTTTGGGCTAAATCTGAACAATTTATGGCCATTTCTAGCCTGTTTTAAGCTCTTCTAAGCTATTTCTAAACTGGCTTGTTGTATTTCTAAGCCTTTTTTGCCCAAATCTAACGTTTTTTTTAAGCAATTTTGTCCATATCGAAACCGGTTTTGTCCATTTCTTACTACTTTCCTCCCACTTCTTACCCATTTTGGCCTTTCCTGACTTGGTTTGAACCATTTTTGGCCATTGATAACCCAGTTTTGTCAATTTCCATCCCATTTTAACTCTTTTTTGGCTAGTTCTAAAAAATTAATGGCCATTTATATCCTATTTTTCCCATTTCTTACCAGTTTGAAGCCTTTGTTGGCTATTTCTGAACAATATATGGCCATTTGTAGCCTGGATTAAGCTTTTCTTAGCAATTTCTAATATTGCTTGTGCTATTTCCAACCCATTCTTGCCCAATTCTAACTCTTTTTAAGCCATTTTAAAACTGTTTTGATCCTTCTTTCCAATTGCTTTCTAGTGCTAACCAGTTTTTGCCCTTTCCTAACACGGTTTAAACCACTTTTACCAATTTTTAATCCATTTTAAGTCTTTTTTGGCTATTTCTAAACAAACGCTGCTTATTCTGATCTTATTTTTGCCAATTTCGTACCAGTTTTATGCCATTTTGGGCTAATGCTGAACTAGTTATGCTCTTTTCTAGCCTGGTGTAAGCTTTTCTGAGCTACTTCTAAGCTGGTTTGGGCTATTTCGCACCCTTTTTTACCCAGTCCTAGCTCTTTTCAAGCCATTTTGGCCATTTCCAAACCATTTTTTTTTCCATTTCTTTCTAATTTGCTGCCATTTCTAACCCATTTTTGCCCTTTCCTGACTTGGTTTGAACCATTTTTGGCCCTTTCTAACCCAGTTTTGCCCTTTCTAACCCATTTTAAGTCTTTTTTGGCCCTTCCTAAACAAATGCAGGTCGTTCTTATCTTACTTTTGCGCATTTCTGACCGGTTTTAAGCTTTCTTTGGCTATATCTAATCCATTCTTGCCTCTTTGTACCCATTTTAAGCATTTTTTCTCTTTCTAACCAATTGATGTCCAGTTCTATCGTATTTTTGCTCATTTCTTACCAGTTTTAAGACATTTCTGGCTATTTCTGAACTATTTATGGCCATTTCTAGCCATTTTTTCCCCATTTCTCACCAGTTTTAAGTTTTTTTTGGCTATTTCTAACCCCTTCTTGCCTGTGTCTACCCAATTTGAAGCATTTTATATTATTTCTAAACAGTAGATGACCATTTCTCTCTTATTTTTCCCCATTTCTTACCAGTTTTTAGCAATTTCTGAACTATTTATGGCCATTTCTAGCCAGTTTTAAGCTTTTCTTAGCTATTTCTAAACTGGCTTGTGCTATTTCTAACGTTTTTTGCCCAGGTCTAACTCTTTTTAAGCCCTTTTGGAAATTCCAAACCGGTTTTGTCCTGTTCTTACCAATTTCTTCCTATTTCTTATACGTTTTTGCTTTTTCCTAACTTGGTTTAAACCATTTTTGCCACTTTCTATCCCATTTTAAGTCCTTTTTGGCTATTTCTAAACAATTGCTGGTCTTTCTTACCTTATTTTTGCCCTTTTCTCGCTAGTTTTATGTCATTTTGGGCTAATTCTGAACTATTCATGGCCATTTCTAGCCTGTTTTAAGCTTATCTTAGGTATTTCTTAATTGGTTTAGGCTATTTCTAACCAGTTTTTGCCCAGATCTAACTCTTCGTAAGCCATTTCCAAACAGTTTTTGTCCGGTTCTTACAAATCTCATTCGATTTCTTGCCCGGTTTTGGCCTTTCCTGACTTGGTTTATAATATTTTTGGCCGTTCCTAACCCCGTGTTGCCAATTTCTAACCCTTTTTAAGTCTTTTTTTAGCTATTTCTAAAGAATCGATGGTTATTCTAATCTTATTTTTGCCCATTTCTAACAGTTTTATGCTATTTTGGGCTAAATCTGAACAATTTATGGCCATTTCTAGCCTGTTTTAAGCTCTTCTAAGCTATTTCTAAACTGGCTTGTTGTATTTCTAAGCCTTTTTTGCCCAAATCTAACGTTTTTTTTAAGCAATTTTGTCCATATCGAAACCGGTTTTGTCCATTTCTTACTACTTTCCTCCCACTTCTTACCCATTTTGGCCTTTCCTGACTTGGTTTGAACCATTTTTGGCCATTGATAACCCAGTTTTGTCAATTTCCATCCCATTTTAACTCTTTTTTGGCTAGTTCTAAAAAATTAATGGCCATTTATATCCTATTTTTCCCATTTCTTACCAGTTTGAAGCCTTTGTTGGCTATTTCTGAACAATATATGGCCATTTGTAGCCTGGATTAAGCTTTTCTTAGCAATTTCTAATATTGCTTGTGCTATTTCCAACCCATTCTTGCCCAATTCTAACTCTTTTTAAGCCATTTTAAAACTGTTTTGATCCTTCTTTCCAATTGCTTTCTAGTGCTAACCGGTTTTTGCCCTTTCCTAACGCGGTTTAAACCACTTTTACCAATTTTTAATCCATTTTAAGTCTTTTTTGGCTATTTCTAAACAAACGCTGCTTATTCTGATCTTATTTTTGCCAATTTCGTACCAGTTTTATGCCATTTTGGGCTAATGCTGAACTAGTTATGCTCTTTTCTAGCCTGGTGTAAGCTTTTCTGAGCTACTTCTAAGCTGGTTTGGGCTATTTCGCACCCTTTTTTACCCAGTCCTAGCTCTTTTCAAGCCATTTTGGCCATTTCCAAACCATTTTTTTTTCCATTTCTTTCTAATTTGCTGCCATTTCTAACCCATTTTTGCCCTTTTCTGACTTGGTTTGAACCATTTTTGGCCCTTTCTAACCCAGTTTTGCCCTTTCTAACCCATTTTAAGTCTTTTTTGGCCCTTCCTAAACAAATGCTGGTCGTTCTTATCTTACTTTTGCGCATTTCTGACCGGTTTTAAGCTTTCTTTGGCTATATCTAATCCATTCTTGCCTCTTTGTACCCATTTTAAGCATTTTTTCTCTTTCTAACCAATTGATGTCCAGTTCTATCGTATTTTTGCTCATTTCTTACCAGTTTTAAGACATTTCTGGCTATTTCTGAACTATTTATGGCCATTTCTAGCCATTTTTTCCCCATTTCTCACCAGTTTTAAGTTTTTTTTGGCTATTTCTAACCCCTTCTTGCCTGTGTCTACCCAATTTGAAGCATTTTATATTATTTCTAAACAGTAGATGACCATTTCTCTCTTATTTTTGCCCATTTCTTACCAGTTTTTAGCAATTTCTGAACTATTTATGGCCATTTCTAGCCAGTTTTAAGCTTTTCTTAGCTATTTCTAAACTGGCTTGTGCTATTTCTAACGTTTTTTGCCCAGGTCTAACTCTTTTTAAGCCCTTTTGGAAATTCCAAACCGGTTTTGTCCTGTTCTTACCAATTTCTTCCTATTTCTTATACGTTTTTGCTTTTTCCTAACTTGGTTTAAACCATTTTTGCCACTTTCTATCCCATTTTAAGTCCTTTTTGGCTATTTCTAAACAATTGCTGGTCTTTCTTACCTTATTTTTGCCCTTTTCTCGCTAGTTTTATGTCATTTTGGGCTAATTCTGAACTATTCATGGCCATTTCTAGCCTGTTTTAAGCTTATCTTAGGTATTTCTTAATTGGTTTAGGCTATTTCTAACCAGTTTTTGCCCAGATCTAACTCTTCGTAAGCCATTTCCAAACAGTTTTTGTCCGGTTCTTACAAATCTCATTCGATTTCTTGCCCGGTTTTGGCCTTTCCTGACTTGGTTTATAATATTTTTGGCCGTTCCTAACCCCGTGTTGCCAATTTCTAACCCTTTTTAAGTCTTTTTTTAGCTATTTCTAAAGAATCGATGGTTATTCTAATCTTATTTTTGCCCATTTCTAACAGTTTTATGCTATTTTGGGCTAAATCTGAACAATTTATGGCCATTTCTAGCCTGTTTTAAGCTCTTCTAAGCTATTTCTAAACTGGCTTGTTGTATTTCTAAGCCTTTTTTGCCCAAATCTAACGTTTTTTTAAGCAATTTTGTCCATATCGAAACCGGTTTTGTCCATTTCTTACTACTTTCCTCCCACTTCTTACCCATTTTGGCCTTTCCTGACTTGGTTTGAACCATTTTTGGCCATTGATAACCCAGTTTTGTCAATTTCCATCCCATTTTAACTCTTTTTTGGCTAGTTCTAAAAAATTAATGGCCATTTATATCCTATTTTTCCCATTTCTTACCAGTTTGAAGCCTTTGTTGGCTATTTCTGAACAATATATGGCCATTTGTAGCCTGGATTAAGCTTTTCTTAGCAATTTCTAATATTGCTTGTGCTATTTCCAACCCATTCTTGCCCAATTCTAACTCTTTTTAAGCCATTTTAAAACTGTTTTGATCCTTCTTTCCAATTGCTTTCTAGTGCTAACCAGTTTTTGCCCTTTCCTAACGCGGTTTAAACCACTTTTACCAATTTTTAATCCATTTTAAGTCTTTTTTGGCTATTTCTAAACAAACGCTGCTTATTCTGATCTTATTTTTGCCAATTTCGTACCAGTTTTATGCCATTTTGGGCTAATGCTGAACTAGTTATGCTCTTTTCTAGCCTGGTGTAAGCTTTTCTGAGCTACTTCTAAGCTGGTTTGGGCTATTTCGCACCCTTTTTTACCCAGTCCTAGCTCTTTTCAAGCCATTTTGGCCATTTCCAAACCATTTTTTTTTCCATTTCTTTCTAATTTGCTGCCATTTCTAACCCATTTTTGCCCTTTCCTGACTTGGTTTGAACCATTTTTGGCCCTTTCTAACCCAGTTTTGCCCTTTCTAACCCATTTTAAGTCTTTTTTGGCCCTTCCTAAACAAATGCTGGTCGTTCTTATCTTACTTTTGCGCATTTCTGACCGGTTTTAAGCTTTCTTTGGCTATATCTAATCCATTCTTGCCTCTTTGTACCCATTTTAAGCATTTTTTCTCTTTCTAACCAATTGATGTCCAGTTCTATCGTATTTTTGCTCATTTCTTACCAGTTTTAAGACATTTCTGGCTATTTCTGAACTATTTATGGCCATTTCTAGCCAGTTTTTCCCCATTTCTCACCAGTTTTAAGTTTTTTTTGGCTATTTCTAACCCCTTCTTGCCTGTGTCTACCCAATTTGAAGCATTTTATATTATTTCTAAACAGTAGATGACCATTTCTCTCTTATTTTTCCCCATTTCTTACCAGTTTTTAGCAATTTCTGAACTATTTATGGCCATTTCTAGCCAGTTTTAAGCTTTTCTTAGCTATTTCTAAACTGGCTTGTGCTATTTCTAACGTTTTTTGCCCAGGTCTAACTCTTTTTAAGCCCTTTTGGAAATTCCAAACCGGTTTTGTCCTGTTCTTACCAATTTCTTCCTATTTCTTATACGTTTTTGCTTTTTCCGAACTTGGTTTAAACCATTTTTGCCACTTTCTATCCCATTTTAAGTCCTTTTTGGCTATTTCTAAACAATTGCTGGTCTTTCTTACCTTATTTTTGCCCTTTTCTCGCTAGTTTTATGTCATTTTGGGCTAATTCTGAACTATTCATGGCCATTTCTAGCCTGTTTTAAGCTTATCTTAGGTATTTCTTAATTGGTTTAGGCTATTTCTAACCAGTTTTTGCCCAGATCTAACTCTTCGTAAGCCATTTCCAAACAGTTTTTGTCCGGTTCTTACAAATCTCATTCGATTTCTTGCCCGGTTTTGGCCTTTCCTGACTTGGTTTATAATATTTTTGGCCGTTCCTAACCCCGTGTTGCCAATTTCTAACCCTTTTTAAGTCTTTTTTTAGCTATTTCTAAAGAATCGATGGTTATTCTAATCTTATTTTTGCCCATTTCTAACAGTTTTATGCTATTTTGGGCTAAATCTGAACAATTTATGGCCATTTCTAGCCTGTTTTAAGCTCTTCTAAGCTATTTCTAAACTGGCTTGTTGTATTTCTAAGCCTTTTTTGCCCAAATCTAACGTTTTTTTAAGCAATTTTGTCCATATCGAAACCGGTTTTGTCCATTTCTTACTACTTTCCTCCCACTTCTTACCCATTTTGGCCTTTCCTGACTTGGTTTGAACCATTTTTGGCCATTGATAACCCAGTTTTGTCAATTTCCATCCCATTTTAACTCTTTTTTGGCTAGTTCTAAAAAATTAATGGCCATTTATATCCTATTTTTCCCATTTCTTACCAGTTTGAAGCCTTTGTTGGCTATTTCTGAACAATATATGGCCATTTGTAGCCTGGATTAAGCTTTTCTTAGCAATTTCTAATATTGCTTGTGCTATTTCCAACCCATTCTTGCCCAATTCTAACTCTTTTTAAGCCATTTTAAAACTGTTTTGATCCTTCTTTCCAATTGCTTTCTAGTGCTAACCAGTTTTTGCCCTTTCCTAACACGGTTTAAACCACTTTTACCAATTTTTAATCCATTTTAAGTCTTTTTTGGCTATTTCTAAACAAACGCTGCTTATTCTGATCTTATTTTTGCCAATTTCGTACCAGTTTTATGCCATTTTGGGCTAATGCTGAACTAGTTATGCTCTTTTCTAGCCTGGTGTAAGCTTTTCTGAGCTACTTCTAAGCTGGTTTGGGCTATTTCGCACCCTTTTTTACCCAGTCCTAGCTCTTTTCAAGCCATTTTGGCCATTTCCAAACCATTTTTTTTTCCATTTCTTTCTAATTTGCTGCCATTTCTAACCCATTTTTGCCCTTTCCTGACTTGGTTTGAACCATTTTTGGCCCTTTCTAACCCAGTTTTGCCCTTTCTAACCCATTTTAAGTCTTTTTTGGCCCTTCCTAAACAAATGCTGGTCGTTCTTATCTTACTTTTGCGCATTTCTGACCGGTTTTAAGCTTTCTTTGGCTATATCTAATCCATTCTTGCCTCTTTGTACCCATTTTAAGCATTTTTTCTCTTTCTAACCAATTGATGTCCAGTTCTATCGTATTTTTGCTCATTTCTTACCAGTTTTAAGACATTTCTGGCTATTTCTGAACTATTTATGGCCATTTCTAGCCAGTTTTTCCCCATTTCTCACCAGTTTTAAGTTTTTTTTGGCTATTTCTAACCCCTTCTTGCCTGTGTCTACCCAATTTGAAGCATTTTATATTATTTCTAAACAGTAGATGACCATTTCTCTCTTATTTTTCCCCATTTCTTACCAGTTTTTAGCAATTTCTGAACTATTTATGGCCATTTCTAGCCAGTTTTAAGCTTTTCTTAGCTATTTCTAAACTGGCTTGTGCTATTTCTAACGTTTTTTGCCCAGGTCTAACTCTTTTTAAGCCCTTTTGGAAATTCCAAACCGGTTTTGTCCTGTTCTTACCAATTTCTTCCTATTTCTTATACGTTTTTGCTTTTTCCGAACTTGGTTTAAACCATTTTTGCCACTTTCTATCCCATTTTAAGTCCTTTTTGGCTATTTCTAAACAATTGCTGGTCTTTCTTACCTTATTTTTGCCCTTTTCTCGCTAGTTTTATGTCATTTTGGGCTAATTCTGAACTATTCATGGCCATTTCTAGCCTGTTTTAAGCTTATCTTAGGTATTTCTTAATTGGTTTAGGCTATTTCTAACCAGTTTTTGCCCAGATCTAACTCTTCGTAAGCCATTTCCAAACAGTTTTTGTCCGGTTCTTACAAATCTCATTCGATTTCTTGCCCGGTTTTGGCCTTTCCTGACTTGGTTTATAATATTTTTGGCCGTTCCTAACCCCGTGTTGCCAATTTCTAACCCTTTTTAAGTCTTTTTTTAGCTATTTCTAAAGAATCGATGGTTATTCTAATCTTATTTTTGCCCATTTCTAACAGTTTTATGCTATTTTGGGCTAAATCTGAACAATTTATGGCCATTTCTAGCCTGTTTTAAGCTCTTCTAAGCTATTTCTAAACTGGCTTGTTGTATTTCTAAGCCTTTTTTGCCCAAATCTAACGTTTTTTTAAGCAATTTTGTCCATATCGAAACCGGTTTTGTCCATTTCTTACTACTTTCCTCCCACTTCTTACCCATTTTGGCCTTTCCTGACTTGGTTTGAACCATTTTTGGCCATTGATAACCCAGTTTTGTCAATTTCCATCCCATTTTAACTCTTTTTTGGCTAGTTCTAAAAAATTAATGGCCATTTATATCCTATTTTTCCCATTTCTTACCAGTTTGAAGCCTTTGTTGGCTATTTCTGAACAATATATGGCCATTTGTAGCCTGGATTAAGCTTTTCTTAGCAATTTCTAATATTGCTTGTGCTATTTCCAACCCATTCTTGCCCAATTCTAACTCTTTTTAAGCCATTTTAAAACTGTTTTGATCCTTCTTTCCAATTGCTTTCTAGTGCTAACCAGTTTTTGCCCTTTCCTAACACGGTTTAAACCACTTTTACCAATTTTTAATCCATTTTAAGTCTTTTTTGGCTATTTCTAAACAAACGCTGCTTATTCTGATCTTATTTTTGCCAATTTCGTACCAGTTTTATGCCATTTTGGGCTAATGCTGAACTAGTTATGCTCTTTTCTAGCCTGGTGTAAGCTTTTCTGAGCTACTTCTAAGCTGGTTTGGGCTATTTCGCACCCTTTTTTACCCAGTCCTAGCTCTTTTCAAGCCATTTTGGCCATTTCCAAACCATTTTTTTTTCCATTTCTTTCTAATTTGCTGCCATTTCTAACCCATTTTTGCCCTTTCCTGACTTGGTTTGAACCATTTTTGGCCCTTTCTAACCCAGTTTTGCCCTTTCTAACCCATTTTAAGTCTTTTTTGGCCCTTCCTAAACAAATGCTGGTCGTTCTTATCTTACTTTTGCGCATTTCTGACCGGTTTTAAGCTTTCTTTGGCTATATCTAATCCATTCTTGCCTCTTTGTACCCATTTTAAGCATTTTTTCTCTTTCTAACCAATTGATGTCCAGTTCTATCGTATTTTTGCTCATTTCTTACCAGTTTTAAGACATTTCTGGCTATTTCTGAACTATTTATGGCCATTTCTAGCCAGTTTTTCCCCATTTCTCACCAGTTTTAAGTTTTTTTTGGCTATTTCTAACCCCTTCTTGCCTGTGTCTACCCAATTTGAAGCATTTTATATTATTTCTAAACAGTAGATGACCATTTCTCTCTTATTTTTCCCCATTTCTTACCAGTTTTTAGCAATTTCTGAACTATTTATGGCCATTTCTAGCCAGTTTTAAGCTTTTCTTAGCTATTTCTAAACTGGCTTGTGCTATTTCTAACGTTTTTTGCCCAGGTCTAACTCTTTTTAAGCCCTTTTGGAAATTCCAAACCGGTTTTGTCCTGTTCTTACCAATTTCTTCCTATTTCTTATACGTTTTTGCTTTTTCCGAACTTGGTTTAAACCATTTTTGCCACTTTCTATCCCATTTTAAGTCCTTTTTGGCTATTTCTAAACAATTGCTGGTCTTTCTTACCTTATTTTTGCCCTTTTCTCGCTAGTTTTATGTCATTTTGGGCTAATTCTGAACTATTCATGGCCATTTCTAGCCTGTTTTAAGCTTATCTTAGGTATTTCTTAATTGGTTTAGGCTATTTCTAACCAGTTTTTGCCCAGATCTAACTCTTCGTAAGCCATTTCCAAACAGTTTTTGTCCGGTTCTTACAAATCTCATTCGATTTCTTGCCCGGTTTTGGCCTTTCCTGACTTGGTTTATAATATTTTTGGCCGTTCCTAACCCCGTGTTGCCAATTTCTAACCCTTTTTAAGTCTTTTTTTAGCTATTTCTAAAGAATCGATGGTTATTCTAATCTTATTTTTGCCCATTTCTAACAGTTTTATGCTATTTTGGGCTAAATCTGAACAATTTATGGCCATTTCTAGCCTGTTTTAAGCTCTTCTAAGCTATTTCTAAACTGGCTTGTTGTATTTCTAAGCCTTTTTTGCCCAAATCTAACGGTTTTTTAAGCAATTTTGTCCATATCGAAACCGGTTTTGTCCATTTCTTACTACTTTCCTCCCACTTCTTACCCATTTTGGCCTTTCCTGACTTGGTTTGAACCATTTTTGGCCATTGATAACCCAGTTTTGTCAATTTCCATCCCATTTTAACTCTTTTTTGGCTAGTTCTAAAAAATTAATGGCCATTTATATCCTATTTTTCCCATTTCTTACCAGTTTGAAGCCTTTGTTGGCTATTTCTGAACAATATATGGCCATTTGTAGCCTGGATTAAGCTTTTCTTAGCAATTTCTAATATTGCTTGTGCTATTTCCAACCCATTCTTGCCCAATTCTAACTCTTTTTAAGCCATTTTAAAACTGTTTTGATCCTTCTTTCCAATTGCTTTCTAGTGCTAACCGGTTTTTGCCCTTTCCTAACGCGGTTTAAACCACTTTTACCAATTTTTAATCCATTTTAAGTCTTTTTTGGCTATTTCTAAACAAACGCTGCTTATTCTGATCTTATTTTTGCCAATTTCGTACCAGTTTTATGCCATTTTGGGCTAATGCTGAACTAGTTATGCTCTTTTCTAGCCTGGCGTAAGCTTTTCTGAGCTACTTCTAAGCTGGTTTGGGCTATTTCGCACCCTTTTTTACCCAGTCCTAGCTCTTTTCAAGCCATTTTGGCCATTTCCAAACCATTTTTTTTTCCATTTCTTTCTAATTTGCTGCCATTTCTAACCCATTTTTGCCCTTTCCTGACTTGGTTTGAACCATTTTTGGCCCTTTCTAACCCAGTTTTGCCCTTTCTAACCCATTTTAAGTCTTTTTTGGCCCTTCCTAAACAAATGCTGGTCGTTCTTATCTTACTTTTGCGCATTTCTGACCGGTTTTAAGCTTTTTTTGGCTATATCTAATCCATTCTTGCCTCTTTGTACCCATTTTAAGCATTTTTTCTCTTTCTAACCAATTGATGTCCAGTTCTATCGTATTTTTGCTCATTTCTTACCAGTTTTAAGACATTTCTGGCTATTTCTGAACTATTTATGGCCATTTCTAGCCAGTTTTTCCCCATTTCTCACCAGTTTTAAGTTTTTTTTGGCTATTTCTAACCCCTTCTTGCCTGTGTCTACCCAATTTGAAGCATTTTATATTATTTCTAAACAGTAGATGACCATTTCTCTCTTATTTTTCCCCATTTCTTACCAGTTTTTAGCAATTTCTGAACTATTTATGGCCATTTCTAGCCAGTTTTAAGCTTTTCTTAGCTATTTCTAAACTGGCTTGTGCTATTTCTAACGTTTTTTGCCCAGGTCTAACTCTTTTTAAGCCCTTTTGGAAATTCCAAACCGGTTTTGTCCTGTTCTTACCAATTTCTTCCTATTTCTTATACGTTTTTGCTTTTTCCTAACTTGGTTTAAACCATTTTTGCCACTTTCTATCCCATTTTAAGTCCTTTTTGGCTATTTCTAAACAATTGCTGGTCTTTCTTACCTTATTTTTGCCCTTTTCTCGCTAGTTTTATGTCATTTTGGGCTAATTCTGAACTATTCATGGCCATTTCTAGCCTGTTTTAAGCTTATCTTAGGTATTTCTTAATTGGTTTAGGCTATTTCTAACCAGTTTTTGCCCAGATCTAACTCTTCGTAAGCCATTTCCAAACAGTTTTTGTCCGGTTCTTACAAATCTCATTCGATTTCTTGCCCGGTTTTGGCCTTTCCTGACTTGGTTTATAATATTTTTGGCCGTTCCTAACCCCGTGTTGCCAATTTCTAACCCTTTTTAAGTCTTTTTTTAGCTATTTCTAAAGAATCGATGGTTATTCTAATCTTATTTTTGCCCATTTCTAACAGTTTTATGCTATTTTGGGCTAAATCTGAACAATTTATGGCCATTTCTAGCCTGTTTTAAGCTCTTCTAAGCTATTTCTAAACTGGCTTGTTGTATTTCTAAGCCTTTTTTGCCCAAATCTAACGTTTTTTTAAGCAATTTTGTCCATATCGAAACCGGTTTTGTCCATTTCTTACTACTTTCCTCCCACTTCTTACCCATTTTGGCCTTTCCTGACTTGGTTTGAACCATTTTTGGCCATTGATAACCCAGTTTTGTCAATTTCCATCCCATTTTAACTCTTTTTTGGCTAGTTCTAAAAAATTAATGGCCATTTATATCCTATTTTTCCCATTTCTTACCAGTTTGAAGCCTTTGTTGGCTATTTCTGAACAATATATGGCCATTTGTAGCCTGGATTAAGCTTTTCTTAGCAATTTCTAATATTGCTTGTGCTATTTCCAACCCATTCTTGCCCAATTCTAACTCTTTTTAAGCCATTTTAAAACTGTTTTGATCCTTCTTTCCAATTGCTTTCTAGTGCTAACCGGTTTTTGCCCTTTCCTAACGCGGTTTAAACCACTTTTACCAATTTTTAATCCATTTTAAGTCTTTTTTGGCTATTTCTAAACAAACGCTGCTTATTCTGATCTTATTTTTGCCAATTTCGTACCAGTTTTATGCCATTTTGGGCTAATGCTGAACTAGTTATGCTCTTTTCTAGCCTGGTGTAAGCTTTTCTGAGCTACTTCTAAGCTGGTTTGGGCTATTTCGCACCCTTTTTTACCCAGTCCTAGCTCTTTTCAAGCCATTTTGGCCATTTCCAAACCATTTTTTTTTCCATTTCTTTCTAATTTGCTGCCATTTCTAACCCATTTTTGCCCTTTCCTGACTTGGTTTGAACCATTTTTGGCCCTTTCTAACCCAGTTTTGCCCTTTCTAACCCATTTTAAGTCTTTTTTGGCCCTTCCTAAACAAATGCTGGTCGTTCTTATCTTACTTTTGCGCATTTCTGACCGGTTTTAAGCTTTCTTTGGCTATATCTAATCCATTCTTGCCTCTTTGTACCCATTTTAAGCATTTTTTCTCTTTCTAACCAATTGATGTCCAGTTCTATCGTATTTTTGCTCATTTCTTACCAGTTTTAAGACATTTCTGGCTATTTCTGAACTATTTATGGCCATTTCTAGCCAGTTTTTCCCCATTTCTCACCAGTTTTAAGTTTTTTTTGGCTATTTCTAACCCCTTCTTGCCTGTGTCTACCCAATTTGAAGCATTTTATATTATTTCTAAACAGTAGATGACCATTTCTCTCTTATTTTTGCCCATTTCTTACCAGTTTTTAGCAATTTCTGAACTATTTATGGCCATTTCTAGCCAGTTTTAAGCTTTTCTTAGCTATTTCTAAACTGGCTTGTGCTATTTCTAACGTTTTTTGCCCAGGTCTAACTCTTTTTAAGCCCTTTTGGAAATTCCAAACCGGTTTTGTCCTGTTCTTACCAATTTCTTCCTATTTCTTATACGTTTTTGCTTTTTCCTAACTTGGTTTAAACCATTTTTGCCACTTTCTATCCCATTTTAAGTCCTTTTTGGCTATTTCTAAACAATTGCTGGTCTTTCTTACCTTATTTTTGCCCTTTTCTCGCTAGTTTTATGTCATTTTGGGCTAATTCTGAACTATTCATGGCCATTTCTAGCCTGTTTTAAGCTTATCTTAGGTATTTCTTAATTGGTTTAGGCTATTTCTAACCAGTTTTTGCCCAGATCTAACTCTTCGTAAGCCATTTCCAAACAGTTTTTGTCCGGTTCTTACAAATCTCATTCGATTTCTTGCCCGGTTTTGGCCTTTCCTGACTTGGTTTATAATATTTTTGGCCGTTCCTAACCCCGTGTTGCCAATTTCTAACCCTTTTTAAGTCTTTTTTTAGCTATTTCTAAAGAATCGATGGTTATTCTAATCTTATTTTTGCCCATTTCTAACAGTTTTATGCTATTTTGGGCTAAATCTGAACAATTTATGGCCATTTCTAGCCTGTTTTAAGCTCTTCTAAGCTATTTCTAAACTGGCTTGTTGTATTTCTAAGCCTTTTTTGCCCAAATCTAACGTTTTTTTAAGCAATTTTGTCCATATCGAAACCGGTTTTGTCCATTTCTTACTACTTTCCTCCCACTTCTTACCCATTTTGGCCTTTCCTGACTTGGTTTGAACCATTTTTGGCCATTGATAACCCAGTTTTGTCAATTTCCATCCCATTTTAACTCTTTTTTGGCTAGTTCTAAAAAATTAATGGCCATTTATATCCTATTTTTCCCATTTCTTACCAGTTTGAAGCCTTTGTTGGCTATTTCTGAACAATATATGGCCATTTGTAGCCTGGATTAAGCTTTTCTTAGCAATTTCTAATATTGCTTGTGCTATTTCCAACCCATTCTTGCCCAATTCTAACTCTTTTTAAGCCATTTTAAAACTGTTTTGATCCTTCTTTCCAATTGCTTTCTAGTGCTAACCGGTTTTTGCCCTTTCCTAACGCGGTTTAAACCACTTTTACCAATTTTTAATCCATTTTAAGTCTTTTTTGGCTATTTCTAAACAAACGCTGCTTATTCTGATCTTATTTTTGCCAATTTCGTACCAGTTTTATGCCATTTTGGGCTAATGCTGAACTAGTTATGCTCTTTTCTAGCCTGGCGTAAGCTTTTCTGAGCTACTTCTAAGCTGGTTTGGGCTATTTCGCACCCTTTTTTACCCAGTCCTAGCTCTTTTCAAGCCATTTTGGCCATTTCCAAACCATTTTTTTTTCCATTTCTTTCTAATTTGCTGCCATTTCTAACCCATTTTTGCCCTTTCCTGACTTGGTTTGAACCATTTTTGGCCCTTTCTAACCCAGTTTTGCCCTTTCTAACCCATTTTAAGTCTTTTTTGGCCCTTCCTAAACAAATGCTGGTCGTTCTTATCTTACTTTTGCGCATTTCTGACCGGTTTTAAGCTTTCTTTGGCTATATCTAATCCATTCTTGCCTCTTTGTACCCATTTTAAGCATTTTTTCTCTTTCTAACCAATTGATGTCCAGTTCTATCGTATTTTTGCTCATTTCTTACCAGTTTTAAGACATTTCTGGCTATTTCTGAACTATTTATGGCCATTTCTAGCCAGTTTTTCCCCATTTCTCACCAGTTTTAAGTTTTTTTTGGCTATTTCTAACCCCTTCTTGCCTGTGTCTACCCAATTTGAAGCATTTTATATTATTTCTAAACAGTAGATGACCATTTCTCTCTTATTTTTGCCCATTTCTTACCAGTTTTTAGCAATTTCTGAACTATTTATGGCCATTTCTAGCCAGTTTTAAGCTTTTCTTAGCTATTTCTAAACTGGCTTGTGCTATTTCTAACGTTTTTTGCCCAGGTCTAACTCTTTTTAAGCCCTTTTGGAAATTCCAAACCGGTTTTGTCCTGTTCTTACCAATTTCTTCCTATTTCTTATACGTTTTTGCTTTTTCCTAACTTGGTTTAAACCATTTTTGCCACTTTCTATCCCATTTTAAGTCCTTTTTGGCTATTTCTAAACAATTGCTGGTCTTTCTTACCTTATTTTTGCCCTTTTCTCGCTAGTTTTATGTCATTTTGGGCTAATTCTGAACTATTCATGGCCATTTCTAGCCTGTTTTAAGCTTATCTTAGGTATTTCTTAATTGGTTTAGGCTATTTCTAACCAGTTTTTGCCCAGATCTAACTCTTCGTAAGCCATTTCCAAACAGTTTTTGTCCGGTTCTTACAAATCTCATTCGATTTCTTGCCCGGTTTTGGCCTTTCCTGACTTGGTTTATAATATTTTTGGCCGTTCCTAACCCCGTGTTGCCAATTTCTAACCCTTTTTAAGTCTTTTTTTAGCTATTTCTAAAGAATCGATGGTTATTCTAATCTTATTTTTGCCCATTTCTAACAGTTTTATGCTATTTTGGGCTAAATCTGAACAATTTATGGCCATTTCTAGCCTGTTTTAAGCTCTTCTAAGCTATTTCTAAACTGGCTTGTTGTATTTCTAAGCCTTTTTTGCCCAAATCTAACGTTTTTTTAAGCAATTTTGTCCATATCGAAACCGGTTTTGTCCATTTCTTACTACTTTCCTCCCACTTCTTACCCATTTTGGCCTTTCCTGACTTGGTTTGAACCATTTTTGGCCATTGATAACCCAGTTTTGTCAATTTCCATCCCATTTTAACTCTTTTTTGGCTAGTTCTAAAAAATTAATGGCCATTTATATCCTATTTTTCCCATTTCTTACCAGTTTGAAGCCTTTGTTGGCTATTTCTGAACAATATATGGCCATTTGTAGCCTGGATTAAGCTTTTCTTAGCAATTTCTAATATTGCTTGTGCTATTTCCAACCCATTCTTGCCCAATTCTAACTCTTTTTAAGCCATTTTAAAACTGTTTTGATCCTTCTTTCCAATTGCTTTCTAGTGCTAACCGGTTTTTGCCCTTTCCTAACGCGGTTTAAACCACTTTTACCAATTTTTAATCCATTTTAAGTCTTTTTTGGCTATTTCTAAACAAACGCTGCTTATTCTGATCTTATTTTTGCCAATTTCGTACCAGTTTTATGCCATTTTGGGCTAATGCTGAACTAGTTATGCTCTTTTCTAGCCTGGCGTAAGCTTTTCTGAGCTACTTCTAAGCTGGTTTGGGCTATTTCGCACCCTTTTTTACCCAGTCCTAGCTCTTTTCAAGCCATTTTGGCCATTTCCAAACCATTTTTTTTTCCATTTCTTTCTAATTTGCTGCCATTTCTAACCCATTTTTGCCCTTTCCTGACTTGGTTTGAACCATTTTTGGCCCTTTCTAACCCAGTTTTGCCCTTTCTAACCCATTTTAAGTCTTTTTTGGCCCTTCCTAAACAAATGCTGGTCGTTCTTATCTTACTTTTGCGCATTTCTGACCGGTTTTAAGCTTTCTTTGGCTATATCTAATCCATTCTTGCCTCTTTGTACCCATTTTAAGCATTTTTTCTCTTTCTAACCAATTGATGTCCAGTTCTATCGTATTTTTGCTCATTTCTTACCAGTTTTAAGACATTTCTGGCTATTTCTGAACTATTTATGGCCATTTCTAGCCAGTTTTTCCCCATTTCTCACCAGTTTTAAGTTTTTTTTGGCTATTTCTAACCCCTTCTTGCCTGTGTCTACCCAATTTGAAGCATTTTATATTATTTCTAAACAGTAGATGACCATTTCTCTCTTATTTTTCCCCATTTCTTACCAGTTTTTAGCAATTTCTGAACTATTTATGGCCATTTCTAGCCAGTTTTAAGCTTTTCTTAGCTATTTCTAAACTGGCTTGTGCTATTTCTAACGTTTTTTGCCCAGGTCTAACTCTTTTTAAGCCATTTTGGAAATTCCAAACCGGTTTTGTCCTGTTCTTACCAATTTCTTCCTATTTCTTATACGTTTTTGCTTTTTCCTAACTTGGTTTAAACCATTTTTGCCACTTTCTATCCCATTTTAAGTCCTTTTTGGCTATTTCTAAACAATTGCTGGTCTTTCTTACCTTATTTTTGCCCTTTTCTCGCTAGTTTTATGTCATTTTGGGCTAATTCTGAACTATTCATGGCCATTTCTAGCCTGTTTTAAGCTTATCTTAGGTATTTCTTAATTGGTTTAGGCTATTTCTAACCAGTTTTTGCCCAGATCTAACTCTTCGTAAGCCATTTCCAAACAGTTTTTGTCCGGTTCTTACAAATCTCATTCGATTTCTTGCCCGGTTTTGGCCTTTCCTGACTTGGTTTATAATATTTTTGGCCGTTCCTAACCCCGTGTTGCCAATTTCTAACCCTTTTTAAGTCTTTTTTTAGCTATTTCTAAAGAATCGATGGTTATTCTAATCTTATTTTTGCCCATTTCTAACAGTTTTATGCTATTTTGGGCTAAATCTGAACAATTTATGGCCATTTCTAGCCTGTTTTAAGCTCTTCTAAGCTATTTCTAAACTGGCTTGTTGTATTTCTAAGCCTTTTTTGCCCAAATCTAACGTTTTTTTAAGCAATTTTGTCCATATCGAAACCGGTTTTGTCCATTTCTTACTACTTTCCTCCCACTTCTTACCCATTTTGGCCTTTCCTGACTTGGTTTGAACCATTTTTGGCCATTGATAACCCAGTTTTGTCAATTTCCATCCCATTTTAACTCTTTTTTGGCTAGTTCTAAAAAATTAATGGCCATTTATATCCTATTTTTCCCATTTCTTACCAGTTTGAAGCCTTTGTTGGCTATTTCTGAACAATATATGGCCATTTGTAGCCTGGATTAAGCTTTTCTTAGCAATTTCTAATATTGCTTGTGCTATTTCCAACCCATTCTTGCCCAATTCTAACTCTTTTTAAGCCATTTTAAAACTGTTTTGATCCTTCTTTCCAATTGCTTTCTAGTGCTAACCAGTTTTTGCCCTTTCCTAACGCGGTTTAAACCACTTTTACCAATTTTTAATCCATTTTAAGTCTTTTTTGGCTATTTCTAAACAAACGCTGCTTATTCTGATCTTATTTTTGCCAATTTCGTACCAGTTTTATGCCATTTTGGGCTAATGCTGAACTAGTTATGCTCTTTTCTAGCCTGGTGTAAGCTTTTCTGAGCTACTTCTAAGCTGGTTTGGGCTATTTCGCACCCTTTTTTACCCAGTCCTAGCTCTTTTCAAGCCATTTTGGCCATTTCCAAACCATTTTTTTTTCCATTTCTTTCTAATTTGCTGCCATTTCTAACCCATTTTTGCCCTTTCCTGACTTGGTTTGAACCATTTTTGGCCCTTTCTAAC
The DNA here is from genome assembly GCF_033815535.1 of Pezoporus flaviventris. Lineage (NCBI taxonomy): Eukaryota > Metazoa > Chordata > Aves > Psittaciformes > Psittacidae > Pezoporus > Pezoporus flaviventris. The sequence goes on along the minus strand of NW_026892681.1, from coordinate 423,780 downwards.
CCAGTTTTGCCCTTTCTAACCCATTTTAAGTCTTTTTTGGCCCTTCCTAAACAAATGCTGGTCGTTCTTATCTTACTTTTGCGCATTTCTGACCGGTTTTAAGCTTTCTTTGGCTATATCTAATCCATTCTTGCCTCTTTGTACCCATTTTAAGCATTTTTTCTCTTTCTAACCAATTGATGTCCAGTTCTATCGTATTTTTGCTCATTTCTTACCAGTTTTAAGACATTTCTGGCTATTTCTGAACTATTTATGGCCATTTCTAGCCAGTTTTTCCCCATTTCTCACCAGTTTTAAGTTTTTTTTGGCTATTTCTAACCCCTTCTTGCCTGTGTCTACCCAATTTGAAGCATTTTATATTATTTCTAAACAGTAGATGACCATTTCTCTCTTATTTTTCCCCATTTCTTACCAGTTTTTAGCAATTTCTGAACTATTTATGGCCATTTCTAGCCAGTTTTAAGCTTTTCTTAGCTATTTCTAAACTGGCTTGTGCTATTTCTAACGTTTTTTGCCCAGGTCTAACTCTTTTTAAGCCCTTTTGGAAATTCCAAACCGGTTTTGTCCTGTTCTTACCAATTTCTTCCTATTTCTTATACGTTTTTGCTTTTTCCGAACTTGGTTTAAACCATTTTTGCCACTTTCTATCCCATTTTAAGTCCTTTTTGGCTATTTCTAAACAATTGCTGGTCTTTCTTACCTTATTTTTGCCCTTTTCTCGCTAGTTTTATGTCATTTTGGGCTAATTCTGAACTATTCATGGCCATTTCTAGCCTGTTTTAAGCTTATCTTAGGTATTTCTTAATTGGTTTAGGCTATTTCTAACCAGTTTTTGCCCAGATCTAACTCTTCGTAAGCCATTTCCAAACAGTTTTTGTCCGGTTCTTACAAATCTCATTCGATTTCTTGCCCGGTTTTGGCCTTTCCTGACTTGGTTTATAATATTTTTGGCCGTTCCTAACCCCGTGTTGCCAATTTCTAACCCTTTTTAAGTCTTTTTTTAGCTATTTCTAAAGAATCGATGGTTATTCTAATCTTATTTTTGCCCATTTCTAACAGTTTTATGCTATTTTGGGCTAAATCTGAACAATTTATGGCCATTTCTAGCCTGTTTTAAGCTCTTCTAAGCTATTTCTAAACTGGCTTGTTGTATTTCTAAGCCTTTTTTGCCCAAATCTAACGGTTTTTTAAGCAATTTTGTCCATATCGAAACCGGTTTTGTCCATTTCTTACTACTTTCCTCCCACTTCTTACCCATTTTGGCCTTTCCTGACTTGGTTTGAACCATTTTTGGCCATTGATAACCCAGTTTTGTCAATTTCCATCCCATTTTAACTCTTTTTTGGCTAGTTCTAAAAAATTAATGGCCATTTATATCCTATTTTTCCCATTTCTTACCAGTTTGAAGCCTTTGTTGGCTATTTCTGAACAATATATGGCCATTTGTAGCCTGGATTAAGCTTTTCTTAGCAATTTCTAATATTGCTTGTGCTATTTCCAACCCATTCTTGCCCAATTCTAACTCTTTTTAAGCCATTTTAAAACTGTTTTGATCCTTCTTTCCAATTGCTTTCTAGTGCTAACCGGTTTTTGCCCTTTCCTAACGCGGTTTAAACCACTTTTACCAATTTTTAATCCATTTTAAGTCTTTTTTGGCTATTTCTAAACAAACGCTGCTTATTCTGATCTTATTTTTGCCAATTTCGTACCAGTTTTATGCCATTTTGGGCTAATGCTGAACTAGTTATGCTCTTTTCTAGCCTGGCGTAAGCTTTTCTGAGCTACTTCTAAGCTGGTTTGGGCTATTTCGCACCCTTTTTTACCCAGTCCTAGCTCTTTTCAAGCCATTTTGGCCATTTCCAAACCATTTTTTTTTCCATTTCTTTCTAATTTGCTGCCATTTCTAACCCATTTTTGCCCTTTCCTGACTTGGTTTGAACCATTTTTGGCCCTTTCTAACCCAGTTTTGCCCTTTCTAACCCATTTTAAGTCTTTTTTGGCCCTTCCTAAACAAATGCTGGTCGTTCTTATCTTACTTTTGCGCATTTCTGACCGGTTTTAAGCTTTCTTTGGCTATATCTAATCCATTCTTGCCTCTTTGTACCCATTTTAAGCATTTTTTCTCTTTCTAACCAATTGATGTCCAGTTCTATCGTATTTTTGCTCATTTCTTACCAGTTTTAAGACATTTCTGGCTATTTCTGAACTATTTATGGCCATTTCTAGCCAGTTTTTCCCCATTTCTCACCAGTTTTAAGTTTTTTTTGGCTATTTCTAACCCCTTCTTGCCTGTGTCTACCCAATTTGAAGCATTTTATATTATTTCTAAACAGTAGATGACCATTTCTCTCTTATTTTTCCCCATTTCTTACCAGTTTTTAGCAATTTCTGAACTATTTATGGCCATTTCTAGCCAGTTTTAAGCTTTTCTTAGCTATTTCTAAACTGGCTTGTGCTATTTCTAACGTTTTTTGCCCAGGTCTAACTCTTTTTAAGCCATTTTGGAAATTCCAAACCAGTTTTGTCCTGTTCTTACCAATTTCTTCCTATTTCTTATACGTTTTTGCTTTTTCCGAACTTGGTTTAAACCATTTTTGCCACTTTCTATCCCATTTTAAGTCCTTTTTGGCTATTTCTAAACAATTGCTGGTCTTTCTTACCTTATTTTTGCCCTTTTCTCGCTAGTTTTATGTCATTTTGGGCTAATTCTGAACTATTCATGGCCATTTCTAGCCTGTTTTAAGCTTATCTTAGGTATTTCTTAATTGGTTTAGGCTATTTCTAACCAGTTTTTGCCCAGATCTAACTCTTCGTAAGCCATTTCCAAACAGTTTTTGTCCGGTTCTTACAAATCTCATTCGATTTCTTGCCCGGTTTTGGCCTTTCCTGACTTGGTTTATAATATTTTTGGCCGTTCCTAACCCCGTGTTGCCAATTTCTAACCCTTTTTAAGTCTTTTTTTAGCTATTTCTAAAGAATCGATGGTTATTCTAATCTTATTTTTGCCCATTTCTAACAGTTTTATGCTATTTTGGGCTAAATCTGAACAATTTATGGCCATTTCTAGCCTGTTTTAAGCTCTTCTAAGCTATTTCTAAACTGGCTTGTTGTATTTCTAAGCCTTTTTTGCCCAAATCTAACGTTTTTTTAAGCAATTTTGTCCATATCGAAACCGGTTTTGTCCATTTCTTACTACTTTCCTCCCACTTCTTACCCATTTTGGCCTTTCCTGACTTGGTTTGAACCATTTTTGGCCATTGATAACCCAGTTTTGTCAATTTCCATCCCATTTTAACTCTTTTTTGGCTAGTTCTAAAAAATTAATGGCCATTTATATCCTATTTTTCCCATTTCTTACCAGTTTGAAGCCTTTGTTGGCTATTTCTGAACAATATATGGCCATTTGTAGCCTGGATTAAGCTTTTCTTAGCAATTTCTAATATTGCTTGTGCTATTTCCAACCCATTCTTGCCCAATTCTAACTCTTTTTAAGCCATTTTAAAACTGTTTTGATCCTTCTTTCCAATTGCTTTCTAGTGCTAACCAGTTTTTGCCCTTTCCTAACGCGGTTTAAACCACTTTTACCAATTTTTAATCCATTTTAAGTCTTTTTTGGCTATTTCTAAACAAACGCTGCTTATTCTGATCTTATTTTTGCCAATTTCGTACCAGTTTTATGCCATTTTGGGCTAATGCTGAACTAGTTATGCTCTTTTCTAGCCTGGTGTAAGCTTTTCTGAGCTACTTCTAAGCTGGTTTGGGCTATTTCGCACCCTTTTTTACCCAGTCCTAGCTCTTTTCAAGCCATTTTGGCCATTTCCAAACCATTTTTTTTTCCATTTCTTTCTAATTTGCTGCCATTTCTAACCCATTTTTGCCCTTTCCTGACTTGGTTTGAACCATTTTTGGCCCTTTCTAACCCAGTTTTGCCCTTTCTAACCCATTTTAAGTCTTTTTTGGCCCTTCCTAAACAAATGCTGGTCGTTCTTATCTTACTTTTGCGCATTTCTGACCGGTTTTAAGCTTTCTTTGGCTATATCTAATCCATTCTTGCCTCTTTGTACCCATTTTAAGCATTTTTTCTCTTTCTAACCAATTGATGTCCAGTTCTATCGTATTTTTGCTCATTTCTTACCAGTTTTAAGCCATTTCTGGCTATTTCTGAACTATTTATGGCCATTTCTAGCCAGTTTTTCCCGCATTTCTCACCAGCTTTAAGTTTTTTTTGGCTATTTCTAACCCCTTCTTGCCTGTGTCTGCCCAATTTGAAGCATTTTATATTATTTCTAAACAGTAGATGACCATTTCTCTCTTATTTTTCCCCATTTCTTACCAGTTTTTAGCAATTTCTGAACTATTTATGGCCATTTCTAGCCAGTTTTAAGCTTTTCTTAGCTATTTCTAAACTGGCTTGTGCTATTTCTAACGTTTTTTGCCCAGGTCTAACTCTTTTTAAGCCCTTTTGGAAATTCCAAACCGGTTTTGTCCTGTTCTTACCAATTTCTTCCTATTTCTTATATGTTTTTGCTTTTTCCTAACTTGGTTTAAACCATTTTTGCCACCTTCTGTCCCATTTTAAGTCCTTTTTGGCTATTTCTAAACAATTGCTGGTCTTTCTTACCTTATTTTTGCCCTTTTCTCGCTAGTTTTATGTCATTTTGGGCTAATTCTGAACTATTCATGGCCATTTCTAGCCTGTTTTAAGCTTATCTTAGGTATTTCTTAACTGGTTTAGGCTATTTCTAACCAGTTTTTGCCCAGATCTAACTCTTCGTAAGCCATTTCCAAACAGTTTTTGTCCGGTTCTTACAAATCTCATTCGATTTCTTGCCCGGTTTTGGCCTTTCCTGACTTGGTTTATAATATTTTTGGCCGTTCCTAACCCCGTGTTGCCAATTTCTAACCCTTTTTAAGTCTTTTTTTAGCTATTTCTAAAGAATCGATGGTTATTCTAATCTTATTTTTGCCCATTTCTAACTAGTTTTATGCTATTTTGGGCTAAATCTGAACAATTTATGGCCATTTCTAGCCTGTTTTAAGCTCTTCTAAGCTATTTCTAAACTGGCTTGTTGTATTTCTAAGCATTTTTGCCCAAATCTAACGGTTTTTTAAGCAATTTTGTCCATATCGAAACCGGTTTTGTCCATTTCTTACTACTTTCCTCCCACTTCTTACCCATTTTGGCCTTTCCTGACTTGGTTTGAACCATTTTTGGCCATTGATAACCCAGTTTTGTCAATTTCCATCCCATTTTAACTCTTTTTTGGCTAGTTCTAAAAAATTAATGGCCATTTATATCCTATTTTTCCCATTTCTTACCAGTTTGAAGCCTTTGTTGGCTATTTCTGAACAATATATGGCCATTTGTAGCCTGGATTAATCTTTTCTTAGCAATTTCTAATATTGCTTGTGCTATTTCCAACCCATTCTTGCCCAATTCTAACTCTTTTTAAGCCATTTTAAAACTGTTTTGATCCTTCTTTCCAATTGCTTTCTAGTGCTAACCAGTTTTTGCCCTTTCCTAACGCGGTTTAAACCACTTTTACCAATTTTTAATCCATTTTAAGTCTTTTTTGGCTATTTCTAAACAAACGCTGCTTATTCTGATCTTATTTTTGCCAATTTCGTACCAGTTTTATTCCATTTTGGGCTAATGCTGAACTAGTTATGCTCTTTTCTAGCCTGGTGTAAGCTTTTCTGAGCTACTTCTAAGCTGGTTTGGGCTATTTCGCACCCTTTTTTACCCAGTCCTAGCTCTTTTCAAGCCATTTTGGCCATTTCCAAACCATTTTTTTTTCCATTTCTTTCTAATTTGCTGCCATTTCTAACCCATTTTTGCCCTTTCCTGACTTGGTTTGAACCATTTTTGGCCCTTTCTAACCCAGTTTTGCCCTTTCTAACCCATTTTAAGTCTTTTTTGGCCCTTCCTAAACAAATGCTGGTCGTTCTTATCTTACTTTTGCGCATTTCTGACCGGTTTTAAGCTTTCTTTGGCTATATCTAGTCCATTCTTGCCTCTTTGTACCCATTTTAAGCATTTTTTCTCTTTCTAACCAATTGATGTCCAGTTCTATCGTATTTTTGCTCATTTCTTACCAGTTTTAAGCCATTTCTGGCTATTTCTGAACTATTTATGGCCATTTCTAGCCAGTTTTTCCCCATTTCTCACCAGTTTTAAGATTTTTTTGGCTATTTCTAACCCCTTCTTGCCTGTGTCTACCCAATTTGAAGCATTTTATATTATTTCTAAACAGTAGATGACCATTTCTCTCTTATTTTTCCCCATTTCTTACCAGTTTTTAGCAATTTCTGAACTATTTATGGCCATTTCTAGCCAGTTTTAAGCTTTTCTTAGCTATTTCTAAACTGGCTTGTGCTATTTCTAACGTTTTTTGCCCAGGTCTAACTCTTTTTAAGCCATTTTGGAAATTCCAAACCGGTTTTGTCCTGTTCTTACCAATTTCTTCCTATTTCTTATACGTTTTTGCTTTTTCCGAACTTGGTTTAAACCATTTTTGCCACTTTCTATCCCATTTTAAGTCCTTTTTGGCTATTTCTAAACAATTGCTGGTCTTTCTTACCTTATTTTTGCCCTTTTCTCGCTAGTTTTATGTCATTTTGGGCTAATTCTGAACTATTCATGGCCATTTCTAGCCTGTTTTAAGCTTATCTTAGGTATTTCTTAACTGGTTTAGGCTATTTCTAACCAGTTTTTGCCCAGATCTAACTCTTCGTAAGCCATTTCCAAACAGTTTTTGTCCGGTTCTTACAAATCTCATTCGATTTCTTGCCCGGTTTTGGCCTTTCCTGACTTGGTTTATAATATTTTTGGCCGTTCCTAACCCCGTGTTGCCAATTTCTAACCCTTTTTAAGTCTTTTTTTAGCTATTTCTAAAGAATCGATGGTTATTCTAATCTTATTTTTGCCCATTTCTAACAGTTTTATGCTATTTTGGGCTAAATCTGAACAATTTATGGCCATTTCTAGCCTGTTTTAAGCTCTTCTAAGCTATTTCTAAACTGGCTTGTTGTATTTCTAAGCCTTTTTTGCCCAAATCTAACGTTTTTTTAAGCAATTTTGTCCATATCGAAACCGGTTTTGTCCATTTCTTACTACTTTCCTCCCACTTCTTACCCATTTTGGCCTTTCCTGACTTGGTTTGAACCATTTTTGGCCATTGATAACCCAGTTTTGTCAATTTCCATCCCATTTTAACTCTTTTTTGGCTAGTTCTAAAAAATTAATGGCCATTTATATCCTATTTTTCCCATTTCTTACCAGTTTGAAGCCTTTGTTGGCTATTTCTGAACAATATATGGCCATTTGTAGCCTGGATTAAGCTTTTCTTAGCAATTTCTAATATTGCTTGTGCTATTTCCAACCCATTCTTGCCCAATTCTAACTCTTTTTAAGCCATTTTAAAACTGTTTTGATCCTTCTTTCCAATTGCTTTCTAGTGCTAACCAGTTTTTGCCCTTTCCTAACGCGGTTTAAACCACTTTTACCAATTTTTAATCCATTTTAAGTCTTTTTTGGCTATTTCTAAACAAACGCTGCTTATTCTGATCTTATTTTTGCCAATTTCGTACCAGTTTTATGCCATTTTGGGCTAATGCTGAACAATTTATGGCCATTTCTAGCCTGTTTTAAGCTTTTCTGAGCTACTTCTATGCTGGTTTGGGCTATTTCGCACCCTTTTTTACCCAGTCCTAGCTCTTTTCAAGCCATTTTGGCCATTTCCAAACCATTTTTTTTTCCATTTCTTTCTAATTTGCTGCCATTTCTAACCCATTTTGGCCTTTCCTGACTTGGTTTGAACCATTTTTGGCCATTGATAACCCACTTTTGTCAATTTCCATCCCATTTTAACTCTTTTTTGGCTAGTTCTAAAAATTTAATGGCCATTTATATCCTATTTTTCCCATTTCTTACCAGTTTGAAGCCTTTGTTGGCTATTTCTGAACAATATATGGCCATTTGTAGCCTGGATTAAGCTTTTCTTAGCAATTTCTAATATTGCTTGTGCTATTTCCAACCCATTCTTGCCCAATTCTAACTCTTTTTAAGCCATTTTAAAACTGTTTTGATCCTTCTTTCCAATTGCTTTCTAGTGCTAACCAGTTTTTGCCCTTTCCTAACGCGGTTTAAACCACTTTTACCAATTTTTAATCCATTTTAAGTCTTTTTTGGCTATTTCTAAACAAACGCTGCTTATTCTGATCTTATTTTTGCCAATTTCGTACCAGTTTTATTCCATTTTGGGCTAATGCTGAACTAGTTATGCTCTTTTCTAGCCTGGTGTAAGCTTTTCTGAGCTACTTCTAAGCTGGTTTGGGCTATTTCGCACCCTTTTTTACCCAGTCCTAGCTCTTTTCAAGCCATTTTGGCCATTTCCAAACCATTTTTTTTTCCATTTCTTTCTAATTTGCTGCCATTTCTAACCCATTTTTGCCCTTTCCTGACTTGGTTTGAACCATTTTTGGCCCTTTCTAACCCAGTTTTGCCCTTTCTAACCCATTTTAAGTCTTTTTTGGCCCTTCCTAAACAAATGCTGGTCGTTCTTATCTTACTTTTGCGCATTTCTGACCGGTTTTAAGCTTTCTTTGGCTATATCTAATCCATTCTTGCCTCTTTGTACCCATTTTAAGCATTTTTTCTCTTTCTAACCAATTGATGTCCAGTTCTATCGTATTTTTGCTCATTTCTTACCAGTTTTAAGCCATTTCTGGCTATTTCTGAACTATTTATGGCCATTTCTAGCCAGTTTTTCCCCATTTCTCACCAGTTTTAAGTTTTTTTTGGCTATTTCTAACCCCTTCTTGCCTGTGTCTACCCAATTTGAAGCATTTTATATTATTTCTAAACAGTAGATGACCATTTCTCTCTTATTTTTCCCCATTTCTTACCAGTTTTTAGCAATTTCTGAACTATTTATGGCCATTTCTAGCCAGCTTTAAGCTTTTCTTAGCTATTTCTAAACTGGCTTGTGCTATTTCTAACGTTTTTTGCCCAGGTCTAACTCTTTTTAAGCCCTTTTGGAAATTCCAAACCGGTTTTGTCCTGTTCTTACCAATTTCTTCCTATTTCTTATACGTTTTTGCTTTTTCCTAACTTGGTTTAAACCATTTTTGCCACTTTCTATCCCATTTTAAGTCCTTTTTGGCTATTTCTAAACAATTGCTGGTCTTTCTTACCTTATTTTTGCCCTTTTCTCGCTAGTTTTATGTCATTTTGGGCTAATTCTGAACTATTCATGGCCATTTCTAGCCTGTTTTAAGCTTATCTTAGGTATTTCTTAATTGGTTTAGGCTATTTCTAACCAGTTTTTGCCCAGATCTAACTCTTCGTAAGCCATTTCCAAACAGTTTTTGTCCGGTTCTTACAAATCTCATTCGATTTCTTGCCCGGTTTTGGCCTTTCCTGACTTGGTTTATAATATTTTTGGCCGTTCCTAACCCCGTGTTGCCAATTTCTAACCCTTTTTAAGTCTTTTTTTAGCTATTTCTAAAGAATCGATGGTTATTCTAATCTTATTTTTGCCCATTTCTAACAGTTTTATGCTATTTTGGGCTAAATCTGAACAATTTATGGCCATTTCTAGCCTGTTTTAAGCTCTTCTAAGCTATTTCTAAACTGGCTTGTTGTATTTCTAAGCCTTTTTTGCCCAAATCTAACGTTTTTTTAAGCAATTTTGTCCATATCGAAACCGGTTTTGTCCATTTCTTACTACTTTCCTCCCACTTCTTACCCATTTTGGCCTTTCCTGACTTGGTTTGAACCATTTTTGGCCATTGATAACCCAGTTTTGTCAATTTCCATCCCATTTTAACTCTTTTTTGGCTAGTTCTAAAAAATTAATGGCCATTTATATCCTATTTTTCCCATTTCTTACCAGTTTGAAGCCTTTGTTGGCTATTTCTGAACAATATATGGCCATTTGTAGCCTGGATTAAGCTTTTCTTAGCAATTTCTAATATTGCTTGTGCTATTTCCAACCCATTCTTGCCCAATTCTAACTCTTTTTAAGCCATTTTAAAACTGTTTTGATCCTTCTTTCCAATTGCTTTCTAGTGCTAACCAGTTTTTGCCCTTTCCTAACGCGGTTTAAACCACTTTTACCAATTTTTAATCCATTTTAAGTCTTTTTTGGCTATTTCTAAACAAACGCTGCTTATTCTGATCTTATTTTTGCCAATTTCGTACCAGTTTTATGCCATTTTGGGCTAATGCTGAACTAGTTATGCTCTTTTCTAGCCTGGTGTAAGCTTTTCTGAGCTACTTCTAAGCTGGTTTGGGCTATTTCGCACCCTTTTTTACCCAGTCCTAGCTCTTTTCAAGCCATTTTGGCCATTTCCAAACCATTTTTTTTTCCATTTCTTTCTAATTTGCTGCCATTTCTAACCCATTTTTGCCCTTTCCTGACTTGGTTTGAACCATTTTTGGCCCTTTCTAACCCAGTTTTGCCCTTTCTAACCCATTTTAAGTCTTTTTTGGCCCTTCCTAAACAAATGCTGGTCGTTCTTATCTTACTTTTGCGCATTTCTGACCGGTTTTAAGCTTTCTTTGGCTATATCTAATCCATTCTTGCCTCTTTGTACCCATTTTAAGCATTTTTTCTCTTTCTAACCAATTGATGTCCAGTTCTATCGTATTTTTGCTCATTTCTTACCAGTTTTAAGCCATTTCTGGCTATTTCTGAACTATTTATGGCCATTTCTAGCCAGTTTTTCCCCATTTCTCACCAGTTTTAAGTTTTTTTTGGCTATTTCTAACCCCTTCTTGCCTGTGTCTACCCAATTTGAAGCATTTTATATTATTTCTAAACAGTAGATGACCATTTCTCTCTTATTTTTCCCCATTTCTTACCAGTTTTTAGCAATTTCTGAACTATTTATGGCCATTTCTAGCCAGTTTTAAGCTTTTCTTAGCTATTTCTAAACTGGCTTGTGCTATTTCTAACGTTTTTTGCCCAGGTCTAACTCTTTTTAAGCCCTTTTGGAAATTCCAAACCGGTTTTGTCCTGTTCTTACCAATTTCTTCCTATTTCTTATACGTTTTTGCTTTTTCCGAACTTGGTTTAAACCATTTTTGCCACTTTCTATCCCATTTTAAGTCCTTTTTGGCTATTTCTAAACAATTGCTGGTCTTTCTTACCTTATTTTTGCCCTTTTCTCGCTAGTTTTATGTCATTTTGGGCTAATTCTGAACTATTCATGGCCATTTCTAGCCTGTTTTAAGCTTATCTTAGGTATTTCTTAACTGGTTTAGGCTATTTCTAACCAGTTTTTGCCCAGATCTAACTCTTCGTAAGCCATTTCCAGTCAGTTTTTGTCCGGTTCTTACAAATCTCATTCGATTTCTTGCCCGGTTTTGGCCTTTCCTGACTTGGTTTATAATATTTTTGGCCGTTCCTAACCCCGTGTTGCCAATTTCTAACCCTTTTTAAGTCTTTTTTTAGCTATTTCTAAAGAATCGATGGATATTCTAATCTTACTTTTGCCCATTTCTAACAGTTTTATGCTATTTTGGGCTAAATCTGAACAATTTATGGCCATTTCTAGCCTGTTTTAAGCTCTTCTAAGCTATTTCTAAACTGGCTTGTTGTATTTCTAAGCCTTTTTTGCCCAAATCTAACGTTTTTTTAAGCAATTTTGTCCATATCGAAACCGGTTTTGTCCATTTCTTACTACTTTCCTCCCACTTCTTACCCATTTTGGCCTTTCCTGACTTGGTTTGAACCATTTTTGGCCATTGATAACCCAGTTTTGTCAATTTCCATCCCATTTTAACTCTTTTTTGGCTAGTTCTAAAAAATTAATGGCCATTTATATCCTATTTTTCCCATTTCTTACCAGTTTGAAGCCTTTGTTGGCTATTTCTGAACAATATATGGCCATTTGTAGCCTGGATTAAGCTTTTCTTAGCAATTTCTAATATTGCTTGTGCTATTTCCAACCCATTCTTGCCCAATTCTAACTCTTTTTAAGCCATTTTAAAACTGTTTTGATCCTTCTTTCCAATTGCTTTCTAGTGCTAACCAGTTTTTGCCCTTTCCTAACACGGTTTAAACCACTTTTACCAATTTTTAATCCATTTTAAGTCTTTTTTGGCTATTTCTAAACAAACGCTGCTTATTCTGATCTTATTTTTGCCAATTTCGTACCAGTTTTATGCCATTTTGGGCTAATGCTGAACTAGTTATGCTCTTTTCTAGCCTGGTGTAAGCTTTTCTGAGCTACTTCTAAGCTGGTTTGGGCTATTTCGCACCCTTTTTTACCCAGTCCTAGCTCTTTTCAAGCCATTTTGGCCATTTCCAAACCATTTTTTTTTCCATTTCTTTCTAATTTGCTGCCATTTCTAACCCATTTTTGCCCTTTCCTGACTTGGTTTGAACCATTTTTGGCCCTTTCTAACCCAGTTTTGCCCTTTCTAACCCATTTTAAGTCTTTTTTGGCCCTTCCTAAACAAATGCTGGTCGTTCTTATCTTACTTTTGCGCATTTCTGACCGGTTTTAAGCTTTCTTTGGCTATATCTAATCCATTCTTGCCTCTTTGTACCCATTTTAAGCATTTTTTCTCTTTCTAACCAATTGATGTCCAGTTCTATCGTATTTTTGCTCATTTCTTACCAGTTTTAAGACATTTCTGGCTATTTCTGAACTATTTATGGCCATTTCTAGCCATTTTTTCCCCATTTCTCACCAGTTTTAAGTTTTTTTTGGCTATTTCTAACCCCTTCTTGCCTGTGTCTACCCAATTTGAAGCATTTTATATTATTTCTAAACAGTAGATGACCATTTCTCTCTTATTTTTCCCCATTTCTTACCAGTTTTTAGCAATTTCTGAACTATTTATGGCCATTTCTAGCCAGCTTTAAGCTTTTCTTAGCTATTTCTAAACTGGCTTGTGCTATTTCTAACGTTTTTTGCCCAGGTCTAACTCTTTTTAAGCCCTTTTGGAAATTCCAAACCGGTTTTGTCCTGTTCTTACCAATTTCTTCCTATTTCTTATACGTTTTTGCTTTTTCCGAACTTGGTTTAAACCATTTTTGCCACTTTCTATCCCATTTTAAGTCCTTTTTGGCTATTTCTAAACAATTGCTGGTCTTTCTTACCTTATTTTTGCCCTTTTCTCGCTAGTTTTATGTCATTTTGGGCTAATTCTGAACTATTCATGGCCATTTCTAGCCTGTTTTAAGCTTATCTTAGGTATTTCTTAATTGGTTTAGGCTATTTCTAACCAGTTTTTGCCCAGATCTAACTCTTCGTAAGCCATTTCCAAACAGTTTTTGTCCGGTTCTTACAAATCTCATTCGATTTCTTGCCCGGTTTTGGCCTTTCCTGACTTGGTTTATAATATTTTTGGCCGTTCCTAACCCCGTGTTGCCAATTTCTAACCCTTTTTAAGTCTTTTTTTAGCTATTTCTAAAGAATCGATGGTTATTCTAATCTTATTTTTGCCCATTTCTAACAGTTTTATGCTATTTTGGGCTAAATCTGAACAATTTATGGCCATTTCTAGCCTGTTTTAAGCTCTTCTAAGCTATTTCTAAACTGGCTTGTTGTATTTCTAAGCCTTTTTTGCCCAAATCTAACGTTTTTTTTAAGCAATTTTGTCCATATCGAAACCGGTTTTGTCCATTTCTTACTACTTTCCTCCCACTTCTTACCCATTTTGGCCTTTCCTGACTTGGTTTGAACCATTTTTGGCCATTGATAACCCAGTTTTGTCAATTTCCATCCCATTTTAACTCTTTTTTGGCTAGTTCTAAAAAATTAATGGCCATTTATATCCTATTTTTCCCATTTCTTACCAGTTTGAAGCCTTTGTTGGCTATTTCTGAACAATATATGGCCATTTGTAGCCTGGATTAAGCTTTTCTTAGCAATTTCTAATATTGCTTGTGCTATTTCCAACCCATTCTTGCCCAATTCTAACTCTTTTTAAGCCATTTTAAAACTGTTTTGATCCTTCTTTCCAATTGCTTTCTAGTGCTAACCAGTTTTTGCCCTTTCCTAACGCGGTTTAAACCACTTTTACCAATTTTTAATCCATTTTAAGTCTTTTTTGGCTATTTCTAAACAAACGCTGCTTATTCTGATCTTATTTTTGCCAATTTCGTACCAGTTTTATGCCATTTTGGGCTAATGCTGAACTAGTTATGCTCTTTTCTAGCCTGGTGTAAGCTTTTCTGAGCTACTTCTAAGCTGGTTTGGGCTATTTCGCACCCTTTTTTACCCAGTCCTAGCTCTTTTCAAGCCATTTTGGCCATTTCCAAACCATTTTTTTTTCCATTTCTTTCTAATTTGCTGCCATTTCTAACCCATTTTTGCCCTTTCCTGACTTGGTTTGAACCATTTTTGGCCCTTTCTAACCCAGTTTTCCCCTTTCTAACCCATTTTAAGTCTTTTTTGGCCCTTCCTAAACAAATGCAGGTCGTTCTTATCTTACTTTTGCGCATTTCTGACCGGTTTTAAGCTTTCTTTGGCTATATCTAATCCATTCTTGCCTCTTTGTACCCATTTTAAGCATTTTTTCTCTTTCTAACCAATTGATGTCCAGTTCTATCGTATTTTTGCTCATTTCTTACCAGTTTTAAGACATTTCTGGCTATTTCTGAACTATTTATGGCCATTTCTAGCCAGTTTTTCCCCATTTCTCACCAGTTTTAAGTTTTTTTTGGCTATTTCTAACCCCTTCTTGCCTGTGTCTACCCAATTTGAAGCATTTTATATTATTTCTAAACAGTAGATGACCATTTCTCTCTTATTTTTCCCCATTTCTTACCAGTTTTTAGCAATTTCTGAACTATTTATGGCCATTTCTAGCCAGTTTTAAGCTTTTCTTAGCTATTTCTAAACTGGCTTGTGCTATTTCTAACGTTTTTTGCCCAGGTCTAACTCTTTTTAAGCCCTTTTGGAAATTCCAAACCGGTTTTGTCCTGTTCTTACCAATTTCTTCCTATTTCTTATACGTTTTTGCTTTTTCCTAACTTGGTTTAAACCATTTTTGCCACTTTCTATCCCATTTTAAGTCCTTTTTGGCTATTTCTAAACAATTGCTGGTCTTTCTTACCTTATTTTTGCCCTTTTCTCGCTAGTTTTATGTCATTTTGGGCTAATTCTGAACTATTCATGGCCATTTCTAGCCTGTTTTAAGCTTATCTTAGGTATTTCTTAATTGGTTTAGGCTATTTCTAACCAGTTTTTGCCCAGATCTAACTCTTCGTAAGCCATTTCCAAACAGTTTTTGTCCGGTTCTTACAAATCTCATTCGATTTCTTGCCCGGTTTTGGCCTTTCCTGACTTGGTTTATAATATTTTTGGCCGTTCCTAACCCCGTGTTGCCAATTTCTAACCCTTTTTAAGTCTTTTTTTAGCTATTTCTAAAGAATCGATGGTTATTCTAATCTTATTTTTGCCCATTTCTAACAGTTTTATGCTATTTTGGGCTAAATCTGAACAATTTATGGCCATTTCTAGCCTGTTTTAAGCTCTTCTAAGCTATTTCTAAACTGGCTTGTTGTATTTCTAAGCCTTTTTTGCCCAAATCTAACGTTTTTTTTAAGCAATTTTGTCCATATCGAAACCGGTTTTGTACATTTCTTACTACTTTCCTCCCACTTCTTACCCATTTTGGCCTTTCCTGACTTGGTTTGAACCATTTTTGGCCATTGATAACCCAGTTTTGTCAATTTCCATCCCATTTTAACTCTTTTTTGGCTAGTTCTAAAAAATTAATGGCCATTTATATCCTATTTTTCCCATTTCTTACCAGTTTGAAGCCTTTGTTGGCTATTTCTGAACAATATATGGCCATTTGTAGCCTGGATTAAGCTTTTCTTAGCAATTTCTAATATTGCTTGTGCTATTTCCAACCCATTCTTGCCCAATTCTAACTCTTTTTAAGCCATTTTAAAACTGTTTTGATCCTTCTTTCCAATTGCTTTCTAGTGCTAACCAGTTTTTGCCCTTTCCTAACACGGTTTAAACCACTTTTACCAATTTTTAATCCATTTTAAGTCTTTTTTGGCTATTTCTAAACAAACGCTGCTTATTCTGATCTTATTTTTGCCAATTTCGTACCAGTTTTATGCCATTTTGGGCTAATGCTGAACTAGTTATGCTCTTTTCTAGCCTGGTGTAAGCTTTTCTGAGCTACTTCTAAGCTGGTTTGGGCTATTTCGCACCCTTTTTTACCCAGTCCTAGCTCTTTTCAAGCCATTTTGGCCATTTCCAAACCATTTTTTTTTCCATTTCTTTCTAATTTGCTGCCATTTCTAACCCATTTTTGCCCTTTCCTGACTTGGTTTGAACCATTTTTGGCCCTTTCTAACCCAGTTTTGCCCTTTCTAACCCATTTTAAGTCTTTTTTGGCCCTTCCTAAACAAATGCAGGTCGTTCTTATCTTACTTTTGCGCATTTCTGACCGGTTTTAAGCTTTCTTTGGCTATATCTAATCCATTCTTGCCTCTTTGTACCCATTTTAAGCATTTTTTCTCTTTCTAACCAATTGATGTCCAGTTCTATCGTATTTTTGCTCATTTCTTACCAGTTTTAAGACATTTCTGGCTATTTCTGAACTATTTATGGCCATTTCTAGCCATTTTTTCCCCATTTCTCACCAGTTTTAAGTTTTTTTTGGCTATTTCTAACCCCTTCTTGCCTGTGTCTACCCAATTTGAAGCATTTTATATTATTTCTAAACAGTAGATGACCATTTCTCTCTTATTTTTCCCCATTTCTTACCAGTTTTTAGCAATTTCTGAACTATTTATGGCCATTTCTAGCCAGTTTTAAGCTTTTCTTAGCTATTTCTAAACTGGCTTGTGCTATTTCTAACGTTTTTTGCCCAGGTCTAACTCTTTTTAAGCCCTTTTGGAAATTCCAAACCGGTTTTGTCCTGTTCTTACCAATTTCTTCCTATTTCTTATACGTTTTTGCTTTTTCCTAACTTGGTTTAAACCATTTTTGCCACTTTCTATCCCATTTTAAGTCCTTTTTGGCTATTTCTAAACAATTGCTGGTCTTTCTTACCTTATTTTTGCCCTTTTCTCGCTAGTTTTATGTCATTTTGGGCTAATTCTGAACTATTCATGGCCATTTCTAGCCTGTTTTAAGCTTATCTTAGGTATTTCTTAATTGGTTTAGGCTATTTCTAACCAGTTTTTGCCCAGATCTAACTCTTCGTAAGCCATTTCCAAACAGTTTTTGTCCGGTTCTTACAAATCTCATTCGATTTCTTGCCCGGTTTTGGCCTTTCCTGACTTGGTTTATAATATTTTTGGCCGTTCCTAACCCCGTGTTGCCAATTTCTAACCCTTTTTAAGTCTTTTTTTAGCTATTTCTAAAGAATCGATGGTTATTCTAATCTTATTTTTGCCCATTTCTAACAGTTTTATGCTATTTTGGGCTAAATCTGAACAATTTATGGCCATTTCTAGCCTGTTTTAAGCTCTTCTAAGCTATTTCTAAACTGGCTTGTTGTATTTCTAAGCCTTTTTTGCCCAAATCTAACGTTTTTTTTAAGCAATTTTGTCCATATCGAAACCGGTTTTGTCCATTTCTTACTACTTTCCTCCCACTTCTTACCAATTTTGGCCTTTCCTGACTTGGTTTGAACCATTTTTGGCCATTGATAACCCAGTTTTGTCAATTTCCATCCCATTTTAACTCTTTTTTGGCTAGTTCTAAAAAATTAATGGCCATTTATATCCTATTTTTCCCATTTCTTACCAGTTTGAAGCCTTTGTTGGCTATTTCTGAACAATATATGGCCATTTGTAGCCTGGATTAAGCTTTTCTTAGCAATTTCTAATATTGCTTGTGCTATTTCCAACCCATTCTTGCCCAATTCTAACTCTTTTTAAGCCATTTTAAAACTGTTTTGATCCTTCTTTCCAATTGCTTTCTAGTGCTAACCGGTTTTTGCCCTTTCCTAACGCGGTTTAAACCACTTTTACCAATTTTTAATCCATTTTAAGTCTTTTTTGGCTATTTCTAAACAAACGCTGCTTATTCTGATCTTATTTTTGCCAATTTCGTACCAGTTTTATGCCATTTTGGGCTAATGCTGAACTAGTTATGCTCTTTTCTAGCCTGGTGTAAGCTTTTCTGAGCTACTTCTAAGCTGGTTTGGGCTATTTCGCACCCGTTTTTACCCAGTCCTAGCTCTTTTCAAGCCATTTTGGCCATTTCCAAACCATTTTTTTTTCCATTTCTTTCTAATTTGCTGCCATTTCTAACCCATTTTTGCCCTTTTCTGACTTGGTTTGAACCATTTTTGGCCCTTTCTAACCCAGTTTTGCCCTTTCTAACCCATTTTAAGTCTTTTTTGGCCCTTCCTAAACAAATGCTGGTCGTTCTTATCTTACTTTTGCGCATTTCTGACCGGTTTTAAGCTTTCTTTGGCTATATCTAATCCATTCTTGCCTCTTTGTACCCATTTTAAGCATTTTTTCTCTTTCTAACCAATTGATGTCCAGTTCTATCGTATTTTTGCTCATTTCTTACCAGTTTTAAGACATTTCTGGCTATTTCTGAACTATTTATGGCCATTTCTAGCCATTTTTTCCCCATTTCTCACCAGTTTTAAGTTTTTTTTGGCTATTTCTAACCCCTTCTTGCCTGTGTCTACCCAATTTGAAGCATTTTATATTATTTCTAAACAGTAGATGACCATTTCTCTCTTATTTTTCCCCATTTCTTACCAGTTTTTAGCAATTTCTGAACTATTTATGGCCATTTCTAGCCAGTTTTAAGCTTTTCTTAGCTATTTCTAAACTGGCTTGTGCTATTTCTAACGTTTTTTGCCCAGGTCTAACTCTTTTTAAGCCCTTTTGGAAATTCCAAACCGGTTTTGTCCTGTTCTTACCAATTTCTTCCTATTTCTTATACGTTTTTGCTTTTTCCGAACTTGGTTTAAACCATTTTTGCCACTTTCTATCCCATTTTAAGTCCTTTTTGGCTATTTCTAAACAATTGCTGGTCTTTCTTACCTTATTTTTGCCCTTTTCTCGCTAGTTTTATGTCATTTTGGGCTAATTCTGAACTATTCATGGCCATTTCTAGCCTGTTTTAAGCTTATCTTAGGTATTTCTTAATTGGTTTAGGCTATTTCTAACCAGTTTTTGCCCAGATCTAACTCTTCGTAAGCCATTTCCAAACAGTTTTTGTCCGGTTCTTACAAATCTCATTCGATTTCTTGCCCGGTTTTGGCCTTTCCTGACTTGGTTTATAATATTTTTGGCCGTTCCTAACCCCGTGTTGCCAATTTCTAACCCTTTTTAAGTCTTTTTTTAGCTATTTCTAAAGAATCGATGGTTATTCTAATCTTATTTTTGCCCATTTCTAACAGTTTTATGCTATTTTGGGCTAAATCTGAACAATTTATGGCCATTTCTAGCCTGTTTTAAGCTCTTCTAAGCTATTTCTAAACTGGCTTGTTGTATTTCTAAGCCTTTTTTGCCCAAATCTAACGTTTTTTTTAAGCAATTTTGTCCATATCGAAACCGGTTTTGTCCATTTCTTACTACTTTCCTCCCACTTCTTACCCATTTTGGCCTTTCCTGACTTGGTTTGAACCATTTTTGGCCATTGATAACCCAGTTTTGTCAATTTCCATCCCATTTTAACTCTTTTTTGGCTAGTTCTAAAAAATTAATGGCCATTTATATCCTATTTTTCCCATTTCTTACCAGTTTGAAGCCTTTGTTGGCTATTTCTGAACAATATATGGCCATTTGTAGCCTGGATTAAGCTTTTCTTAGCAATTTCTAATATTGCTTGTGCTATTTCCAACCCATTCTTGCCCAATTCTAACTCTTTTTAAGCCATTTTAAAACTGTTTTGATCCTTCTTTCCAATTGCTTTCTAGTGCTAACCAGTTTTTGCCCTTTCCTAACGCGGTTTAAACCACTTTTACCAATTTTTAATCCATTTTAAGTCTTTTTTGGCTATTTCTAAACAAACGCTGCTTATTCTGATCTTATTTTTGCCAATTTCGTACCAGTTTTATGCCATTTTGGGCTAATGCTGAACTAGTTATGCTCTTTTCTAGCCTGGTGTAAGCTTTTCTGAGCTACTTCTAAGCTGGTTTGGGCTATTTCGCACCCTTTTTTACCCAGTCCTAGCTCTTTTCAAGCCATTTTGGCCATTTCCAAACCATTTTTTTTTCCATTTCTTTCTAATTTGCTGCCATTTCTAACCCATTTTTGCCCTTTCCTGACTTGGTTTGAACCATTTTTGGCCCTTTCTAACCCAGTTTTCCCCTTTCTAACCCATTTTAAGTCTTTTTTGGCCCTTCCTAAACAAATGCAGGTCGTTCTTATCTTACTTTTGCGCATTTCTGACCGGTTTTAAGCTTTCTTTGGCTATATCTAATCCATTCTTGCCTCTTTGTACCCATTTTAAGCATTTTTTCTCTTTCTAACCAATTGATGTCCAGTTCTATCGTATTTTTGCTCATTTCTTACCAGTTTTAAGACATTTCTGGCTATTTCTGAACTATTTATGGCCATTTCTAGCCAGTTTTTCCCCATTTCTCACCAGTTTTAAGTTTTTTTTGGCTATTTCTAACCCCTTCTTGCCTGTGTCTACCCAATTTGAAGCATTTTATATTATTTCTAAACAGTAGATGACCATTTCTCTCTTATTTTTCCCCATTTCTTACCAGTTTTTAGCAATTTCTGAACTATTTATGGCCATTTCTAGCCAGTTTTAAGCTTTTCTTAGCTATTTCTAAACTGGCTTGTGCTATTTCTAACGTTTTTTGCCCAGGTCTAACTCTTTTTAAGCCCTTTTGGAAATTCCAAACCGGTTTTGTCCTGTTCTTACCAATTTCTTCCTATTTCTTATACGTTTTTGCTTTTTCCTAACTTGGTTTAAACCATTTTTGCCACTTTCTATCCCATTTTAAGTCCTTTTTGGCTATTTCTAAACAATTGCTGGTCTTTCTTACCTTATTTTTGCCCTTTTCTCGCTAGTTTTATGTCATTTTGGGCTAATTCTGAACTATTCATGGCCATTTCTAGCCTGTTTTAAGCTTATCTTAGGTATTTCTTAATTGGTTTAGGCTATTTCTAACCAGTTTTTGCCCAGATCTAACTCTTCGTAAGCCATTTCCAAACAGTTTTTGTCCGGTTCTTACAAATCTCATTCGATTTCTTGCCCGGTTTTGGCCTTTCCTGACTTGGTTTATAATATTTTTGGCCGTTCCTAACCCCGTGTTGCCAATTTCTAACCCTTTTTAAGTCTTTTTTTAGCTATTTCTAAAGAATCGATGGTTATTCTAATCTTATTTTTGCCCATTTCTAACAGTTTTATGCTATTTTGGGCTAAATCTGAACAATTTATGGCCATTTCTAGCCTGTTTTAAGCTCTTCTAAGCTATTTCTAAACTGGCTTGTTGTATTTCTAAGCCTTTTTTGCCCAAATCTAACGTTTTTTTTAAGCAATTTTGTCCATATCGAAACCGGTTTTGTCCATTTCTTACTACTTTCCTCCCACTTCTTACCCATTTTGGCCTTTCCTGACTTGGTTTGAACCATTTTTGGCCATTGATAACCCAGTTTTGTCAATTTCCATCCCATTTTAACTCTTTTTTGGCTAGTTCTAAAAAATTAATGGCCATTTATATCCTATTTTTCCCATTTCTTACCAGTTTGAAGCCTTTGTTGGCTATTTCTGAACAATATATGGCCATTTGTAGCCTGGATTAAGCTTTTCTTAGCAATTTCTAATATTGCTTGTGCTATTTCCAACCCATTCTTGCCCAATTCTAACTCTTTTTAAGCCATTTTAAAACTGTTTTGATCCTTCTTTCCAATTGCTTTCTAGTGCTAACCAGTTTTTGCCCTTTCCTAACACGGTTTAAACCACTTTTACCAATTTTTAATCCATTTTAAGTCTTTTTTGGCTATTTCTAAACAAACGCTGCTTATTCTGATCTTATTTTTGCCAATTTCGTACCAGTTTTATGCCATTTTGGGCTAATGCTGAACTAGTTATGCTCTTTTCTAGCCTGGTGTAAGCTTTTCTGAGCTACTTCTAAGCTGGTTTGGGCTATTTCGCACCCTTTTTTACCCAGTCCTAGCTCTTTTCAAGCCATTTTGGCCATTTCCAAACCATTTTTTTTTCCATTTCTTTCTAATTTGCTGCCATTTCTAACCCATTTTTGCCCTTTCCTGACTTGGTTTGAACCATTTTTGGCCCTTTCTAACCCAGTTTTGCCCTTTCTAACCCATTTTAAGTCTTTTTTGGCCCTTCCTAAACAAATGCAGGTCGTTCTTATCTTACTTTTGCGCATTTCTGACCGGTTTTAAGCTTTCTTTGGCTATATCTAATCCATTCTTGCCTCTTTGTACCCATTTTAAGCATTTTTTCTCTTTCTAACCAATTGATGTCCAGTTCTATCGTATTTTTGCTCATTTCTTACCAGTTTTAAGACATTTCTGGCTATTTCTGAACTATTTATGGCCATTTCTAGCCATTTTTTCCCCATTTCTCACCAGTTTTAAGTTTTTTTTGGCTATTTCTAACCCCTTCTTGCCTGTGTCTACCCAATTTGAAGCATTTTATATTATTTCTAAACAGTAGATGACCATTTCTCTCTTATTTTTCCCCATTTCTTACCAGTTTTTAGCAATTTCTGAACTATTTATGGCCATTTCTAGCCAGTTTTAAGCTTTTCTTAGCTATTTCTAAACTGGCTTGTGCTATTTCTAACGTTTTTTGCCCAGGTCTAACTCTTTTTAAGCCCTTTTGGAAATTCCAAACCGGTTTTGTCCTGTTCTTACCAATTTCTTCCTATTTCTTATACGTTTTTGCTTTTTCCTAACTTGGTTTAAACCATTTTTGCCACTTTCTATCCCATTTTAAGTCCTTTTTGGCTATTTCTAAACAATTGCTGGTCTTTCTTACCTTATTTTTGCCCTTTTCTCGCTAGTTTTATGTCATTTTGGGCTAATTCTGAACTATTCATGGCCATTTCTAGCCTGTTTTAAGCTTATCTTAGGTATTTCTTAATTGGTTTAGGCTATTTCTAACCAGTTTTTGCCCAGATCTAACTCTTCGTAAGCCATTTCCAAACAGTTTTTGTCCGGTTCTTACAAATCTCATTCGATTTCTTGCCCGGTTTTGGCCTTTCCTGACTTGGTTTATAATATTTTTGGCCGTTCCTAACCCCGTGTTGCCAATTTCTAACCCTTTTTAAGTCTTTTTTTAGCTATTTCTAAAGAATCGATGGTTATTCTAATCTTATTTTTGCCCATTTCTAACAGTTTTATGCTATTTTGGGCTAAATCTGAACAATTTATGGCCATTTCTAGCCTGTTTTAAGCTCTTCTAAGCTATTTCTAAACTGGCTTGTTGTATTTCTAAGCCTTTTTTGCCCAAATCTAACGTTTTTTTTAAGCAATTTTGTCCATATCGAAACCGGTTTTGTCCATTTCTTACTACTTTCCTCCCACTTCTTACCCATTTTGGCCTTTCCTGACTTGGTTTGAACCATTTTTGGCCATTGATAACCCAGTTTTGTCAATTTCCATCCCATTTTAACTCTTTTTTGGCTAGTTCTAAAAAATTAATGGCCATTTATATCCTATTTTTCCCATTTCTTACCAGTTTGAAGCCTTTGTTGGCTATTTCTGAACAATATATGGCCATTTGTAGCCTGGATTAAGCTTTTCTTAGCAATTTCTAATATTGCTTGTGCTATTTCCAACCCATTCTTGCCCAATTCTAACTCTTTTTAAGCCATTTTAAAACTGTTTTGATCCTTCTTTCCAATTGCTTTCTAGTGCTAACCGGTTTTTGCCCTTTCCTAACGCGGTTTAAACCACTTTTACCAATTTTTAATCCATTTTAAGTCTTTTTTGGCTATTTCTAAACAAACGCTGCTTATTCTGATCTTATTTTTGCCAATTTCGTACCAGTTTTATGCCATTTTGGGCTAATGCTGAACTAGTTATGCTCTTTTCTAGCCTGGTGTAAGCTTTTCTGAGCTACTTCTAAGCTGGTTTGGGCTATTTCGCACCCGTTTTTACCCAGTCCTAGCTCTTTTCAAGCCATTTTGGCCATTTCCAAACCATTTTTTTTTCCATTTCTTTCTAATTTGCTGCCATTTCTAACCCATTTTTGCCCTTTTCTGACTTGGTTTGAACCATTTTTGGCCCTTTCTAACCCAGTTTTGCCCTTTCTAACCCATTTTAAGTCTTTTTTGGCCCTTCCTAAACAAATGCTGGTCGTTCTTATCTTACTTTTGCGCATTTCTGACCGGTTTTAAGCTTTCTTTGGCTATATCTAATCCATTCTTGCCTCTTTGTACCCATTTTAAGCATTTTTTCTCTTTCTAACCAATTGATGTCCAGTTCTATCGTATTTTTGCTCATTTCTTACCAGTTTTAAGACATTTCTGGCTATTTCTGAACTATTTATGGCCATTTCTAGCCATTTTTTCCCCATTTCTCACCAGTTTTAAGTTTTTTTTGGCTATTTCTAACCCCTTCTTGCCTGTGTCTACCCAATTTTAAGCATTTTATATTATTTCTAAACAGTAGATGACCATTTCTCTCTTATTTTTCCCCATTTCTTACCAGTTTTTAGCAATTTCTGAACTATTTATGGCCATTTCTAGCCAGTTTTAAGCTTTTCTTAGCTATTTCTAAACTGGCTTGTGCTATTTCTAACGTTTTTTGCCCAGGTCTAACTCTTTTTAAGCCCTTTTGGAAATTCCAAACCGGTTTTGTCCTGTTCTTACCAATTTCTTCCTATTTCTTATACGTTTTTGCTTTTTCCGAACTTGGTTTAAACCATTTTTGCCACTTTCTATCCCATTTTAAGTCCTTTTTGGCTATTTCTAAACAATTGCTGGTCTTTCTTACCTTATTTTTGCCCTTTTCTCGCTAGTTTTATGTCATTTTGGGCTAATTCTGAACTATTCATGGCCATTTCTAGCCTGTTTTAAGCTTATCTTAGGTATTTCTTAATTGGTTTAGGCTATTTCTAACCAGTTTTTGCCCAGATCTAACTCTTCGTAAGCCATTTCCAAACAGTTTTTGTCCGGTTCTTACAAATCTCATTCGATTTCTTGCCCGGTTTTGGCCTTTCCTGACTTGGTTTATAATATTTTTGGCCGTTCCTAACCCCGTGTTGCCAATTTCTAACCCTTTTTAAGTCTTTTTTTAGCTATTTCTAAAGAATCGATGGTTATTCTAATCTTATTTTTGCCCATTTCTAACAGTTTTATGCTATTTTGGGCTAAATCTGAACAATTTATGGCCATTTCTAGCCTGTTTTAAGCTCTTCTAAGCTATTTCTAAACTGGCTTGTTGTATTTCTAAGCCTTTTTTGCCCAAATCTAACGTTTTTTTTAAGCAATTTTGTCCATATCGAAACCGGTTTTGTCCATTTCTTACTACTTTCCTCCCACTTCTTACCCATTTTGGCCTTTCCTGACTTGGTTTGAACCATTTTTGGCCATTGATAACCCAGTTTTGTCAATTTCCATCCCATTTTAACTCTTTTTTGGCTAGTTCTAAAAAATTAATGGCCATTTATATCCTATTTTTCCCATTTCTTACCAGTTTGAAGCCTTTGTTGGCTATTTCTGAACAATATATGGCCATTTGTAGCCTGGATTAAGCTTTTCTTAGCAATTTCTAATATTGCTTGTGCTATTTCCAACCCATTCTTGCCCAATTCTAACTCTTTTTAAGCCATTTTAAAACTGTTTTGATCCTTCTTTCCAATTGCTTTCTAGTGCTAACCAGTTTTTGCCCTTTCCTAACACGGTTTAAACCACTTTTACCAATTTTTAATCCATTTTAAGTCTTTTTTGGCTATTTCTAAACAAACGCTGCTTATTCTGATCTTATTTTTGCCAATTTCGTACCAGTTTTATTCCATTTTGGGCTAATGCTGAACTATTTATGCTCTTTTCTAGCCTGGTGTAAGCTTTTCTGAGCTACTTCTAAGCTGGTTTGGGCTATTTCGCACCCTTTTTTACCCAGTCCTAGCTCTTTTCAAGCCATTTTGGCCATTTCCAAACCATTTTTTTTTCCATTTCTTTCTAATTTGCTGCCATTTCTAACCCATTTTTGCCCTTTCCTGACTTGGTTTGAACCATTTTTGGCCCTTTCTAACCCAGTTTTGCCCTTTCTAACCCATTTTAAGTCTTTTTTGGCCCTTCCTAAACAAATGCAGGTCGTTCTTATCTTACTTTTGCGCATTTCTGACCGGTTTTAAGCTTTCTTTGGCTATATCTAATCCATTCTTGCCTCTTTGTACCCATTTTAAGCATTTTTTCTCTTTCTAACCAATTGATGTCCAGTTCTATCGTATTTTTGCTCATTTCTTACCAGTTTTAAGACATTTCTGGCTATTTCTGAACTATTTATGGCCATTTCTAGCCATTTTTTCCCCATTTCTCACCAGTTTTAAGTTTTTTTTGGCTATTTCTAACCCCTTCTTGCCTGTGTCTACCCAATTTGAAGCATTTTATATTATTTCTAAACAGTAGATGACCATTTCTCTCTTATTTTTCCCCATTTCTTACCAGTTTTTAGCAATTTCTGAACTATTTATGGCCATTTCTAGCCAGTTTTAAGCTTTTCTTAGCTATTTCTAAACTGGCTTGTGCTATTTCTAACGTTTTTTGCCCAGGTCTAACTCTTTTTAAGCCCTTTTGGAAATTCCAAACCGGTTTTGTCCTGTTCTTACCAATTTCTTCCTATTTCTTATACGTTTTTGCTTTTTCCTAACTTGGTTTAAACCATTTTTGCCACTTTCTATCCCATTTTAAGTCCTTTTTGGCTATTTCTAAACAATTGCTGGTCTTTCTTACCTTATTTTTGCCCTTTTCTCGCTAGTTTTATGTCATTTTGGGCTAATTCTGAACTATTCATGGCCATTTCTAGCCTGTTTTAAGCTTATCTTAGGTATTTCTTAATTGGTTTAGGCTATTTCTAACCAGTTTTTGCCCAGATCTAACTCTTCGTAAGCCATTTCCAAACAGTTTTTGTCCGGTTCTTACAAATCTCATTCGATTTCTTGCCCGGTTTTGGCCTTTCCTGACTTGGTTTATAATATTTTTGGCCGTTCCTAACCCCGTGTTGCCAATTTCTAACCCTTTTTAAGTCTTTTTTTAGCTATTTCTAAAGAATCGATGGTTATTCTAATCTTATTTTTGCCCATTTCTAACAGTTTTATGCTATTTTGGGCTAAATCTGAACAATTTATGGCCATTTCTAGCCTGTTTTAAGCTCTTCTAAGCTATTTCTAAACTGGCTTGTTGTATTTCTAAGCCTTTTTTGCCCAAATCTAACGTTTTTTTTAAGCAATTTTGTCCATATCGAAACCGGTTTTGTCCATTTCTTACTACTTTCCTCCCACTTCTTACCCATTTTGGCCTTTCCTGACTTGGTTTGAACCATTTTTGGCCATTGATAACCCAGTTTTGTCAATTTCCATCCCATTTTAACTCTTTTTTGGCTAGTTCTAAAAAATTAATGGCCATTTATATCCTATTTTTCCCATTTCTTACCAGTTTGAAGCCTTTGTTGGCTATTTCTGAACAATATATGGCCATTTGTAGCCTGGATTAAGCTTTTCTTAGCAATTTCTAATATTGCTTGTGCTATTTCCAACCCATTCTTGCCCAATTCTAACTCTTTTTAAGCCATTTTAAAACTGTTTTGATCCTTCTTTCCAATTGCTTTCTAGTGCTAACCGGTTTTTGCCCTTTCCTAACGCGGTTTAAACCACTTTTACCAATTTTTAATCCATTTTAAGTCTTTTTTGGCTATTTCTAAACAAACGCTGCTTATTCTGATCTTATTTTTGCCAATTTCGTACCAGTTTTATGCCATTTTGGGCTAATGCTGAACTAGTTATGCTCTTTTCTAGCCTGGTGTAAGCTTTTCTGAGCTACTTCTAAGCTGGTTTGGGCTATTTCGCACCCTTTTTTACCCAGTCCTAGCTCTTTTCAAGCCATTTTGGCCATTTCCAAACCATTTTTTTTTCCATTTCTTTCTAATTTGCTGCCATTTCTAACCCATTTTTGCCCTTTCCTGACTTGGTTTGAACCATTTTTGGCCCTTTCTAACCCAGTTTTGCCCTTTCTAACCCATTTTAAGTCTTTTTTGGCCCTTCCTAAACAAATGCTGGTCGTTCTTATCTTACTTTTGCGCATTTCTGACCGGTTTTAAGCTTTCTTTGGCTATATCTAATCCATTCTTGCCTCTTTGTACCCATTTTAAGCATTTTTTCTCTTTCTAACCAATTGATGTCCAGTTCTATCGTATTTTTGCTCATTTCTTACCAGTTTTAAGACATTTCTGGCTATTTCTGAACTATTTATGGCCATTTCTAGCCAGTTTTTCCCCATTTCTCACCAGTTTTAAGTTTTTTTTGGCTATTTCTAACCCCTTCTTGCCTGTGTCTACCCAATTTGAAGCATTTTATATTATTTCTAAACAGTAGATGACCATTTCTCTCTTATTTTTCCCCATTTCTTACCAGTTTTTAGCAATTTCTGAACTATTTATGGCCATTTCTAGCCAGTTTTAAGCTTTTCTTAGCTATTTCTAAACTGGCTTGTGCTATTTCTAACGTTTTTTGCCCAGGTCTAACTCTTTTTAAGCCCTTTTGGAAATTCCAAACCGGTTTTGTCCTGTTCTTACCAATTTCTTCCTATTTCTTATACGTTTTTGCTTTTTCCGAACTTGGTTTAAACCATTTTTGCCACTTTCTATCCCATTTTAAGTCCTTTTTGGCTATTTCTAAACAATTGCTGGTCTTTCTTACCTTATTTTTGCCCTTTTCTCGCTAGTTTTATGTCATTTTGGGCTAATTCTGAACTATTCATGGCCATTTCTAGCCTGTTTTAAGCTTATCTTAGGTATTTCTTATTTGGTTTAGGCTATTTCTAACCAGTTTTTGCCCAGATCTAACTCTTCGTAAGCCATTTCCAAACAGTTTTTGTCCGGTTCTTACAAATCTCATTCGATTTCTTGCCCGGTTTTGGCCTTTCCTGACTTGGTTTATAATATTTTTGGCCGTTCCTAACCCCGTGTTGCCAATTTCTAACCCTTTTTAAGTCTTTTTTTAGCTATTTCTAAAGAATCGATGGTTATTCTAATCTTATTTTTGCCCATTTCTAACAGTTTTATGCTATTTTGGGCTAAATCTGAACAATTTATGGCCATTTCTAGCCTGTTTTAAGCTCTTCTAAGCTATTTCTAAACTGGCTTGTTGTATTTCTAAGCCTTTTTTGCCCAAATCTAACGTTTTTTTAAGCAATTTTGTCCATATCGAAACCGGTTTTGTCCATTTCTTACTACTTTCCTCCCACTTCTTACCCATTTTGGCCTTTCCTGACTTGGTTTGAACCATTTTTGGCCATTGATAACCCAGTTTTGTCAATTTCCATCCCATTTTAACTCTTTTTTGGCTAGTTCTAAAAAATTAATGGCCATTTATATCCTATTTTTCCCATTTCTTACCAGTTTGAAGCCTTTGTTGGCTATTTCTGAACAATATATGGCCATTTGTAGCCTGGATTAAGCTTTTCTTAGCAATTTCTAATATTGCTTGTGCTATTTCCAACCCATTCTTGCCCAATTCTAACTCTTTTTAAGCCATTTTAAAACTGTTTTGATCCTTCTTTCCAATTGCTTTCTAGTGCTAACCGGTTTTTGCCCTTTCCTAACGCGGTTTAAACCACTTTTACCAATTTTTAATCCATTTTAAGTCTTTTTTGGCTATTTCTAAACAAACGCTGCTTATTCTGATCTTATTTTTGCCAATTTCGTACCAGTTTTATGCCATTTTGGGCTAATGCTGAACTAGTTATGCTCTTTTCTAGCCTGGTGTAAGCTTTTCTGAGCTACTTCTAAGCTGGTTTGGGCTATTTCGCACCCGTTTTTACCCAGTCCTAGCTCTTTTCAAGCCATTTTGGCCATTTCCAAACCATTTTTTTTTCCATTTCTTTCTAATTTGCTGCCATTTCTAACCCATTTTTGCCCTTTCCTGACTTGGTTTGAACCATTTTTGGCCCTTTCTAACCCAGTTTTGCCCTTTCTAACCCATTTTAAGTCTTTTTTGGCCCTTCCTAAACAAATGCTGGTCGTTCTTATCTTACTTTTGCGCATTTCTGACCGGTTTTAAGCTTTCTTTGGCTATATCTAATCCATTCTTGCCTCTTTGTACCCATTTTAAGCATTTTTTCTCTTTCTAACCAATTGATGTCCAGTTCTATCGTATTTTTGCTCATTTCTTACCAGTTTTAAGACATTTCTGGCTATTTCTGAACTATTTATGGCCATTTCTAGCCAGTTTTTCCCCATTTCTCACCAGTTTTAAGTTTTTTTTGGCTATTTCTAACCCCTTCTTGCCTGTGTCTACCCAATTTGAAGCATTTTATATTATTTCTAAACAGTAGATGACCATTTCTCTCTTATTTTTGCCCATTTCTTACCAGTTTTTAGCAATTTCTGAACTATTTATGGCCATTTCTAGCCAGCTTTAAGCTTTTCTTAGCTATTTCTAAACTGGCTTGTGCTATTTCTAACGTTTTTTGCCCAGGTCTAACTCTTTTTAAGCCCTTTTGGAAATTCCAAACCGGTTTTGTCCTGTTCTTACCAATTTCTTCCTATTTCTTATACGTTTTTGCTTTTTCCTAACTTGGTTTAAACCATTTTTGCCACTTTCTATCCCATTTTAAGTCCTTTTTGGCTATTTCTAAACAATTGCTGGTCTTTCTTACCTTATTTTTGCCCTTTTCTCGCTAGTTTTATGTCATTTTGGGCTAATTCTGAACTATTCATGGCCATTTCTAGCCTGTTTTAAGCTTATCTTAGGTATTTCTTAATTGGTTTAGGCTATTTCTAACCAGTTTTTGCCCAGATCTAACTCTTCGTAAGCCATTTCCAAACAGTTTTTGTCCGGTTCTTACAAATCTCATTCGATTTCTTGCCCGGTTTTGGCCTTTCCTGACTTGGTTTATAATATTTTTGGCCGTTCCTAACCCCGTGTTGCCAATTTCTAACCCTTTTTAAGTCTTTTTTTAGCTATTTCTAAAGAATCGATGGTTATTCTAATCTTATTTTTGCCCATTTCTAACAGTTTTATGCTATTTTGGGCTAAATCTGAACAATTTATGGCCATTTCTAGCCTGTTTTAAGCTCTTCTAAGCTATTTCTAAACTGGCTTGTTGTATTTCTAAGCCTTTTTTGCCCAAATCTAACGTTTTTTTAAGCAATTTTGTCCATATCGAAACCGGTTTTGTCCATTTCTTACTACTTTCCTCCCACTTCTTACCCATTTTGGCCTTTCCTGACTTGGTTTGAACCATTTTTGGCCATTGATAACCCAGTTTTGTCAATTTCCATCCCATTTTAACTCTTTTTTGGCTAGTTCTAAAAAATTAATGGCCATTTATATCCTATTTTTCCCATTTCTTACCAGTTTGAAGCCTTTGTTGGCTATTTCTGAACAATATATGGCCATTTGTAGCCTGGATTAAGCTTTTCTTAGCAATTTCTAATATTGCTTGTGCTATTTCCAACCCATTCTTGCCCAATTCTAACTCTTTTTAAGCCATTTTAAAACTGTTTTGATCCTTCTTTCCAATTGCTTTCTAGTGCTAACCGGTTTTTGCCCTTTCCTAACGCGGTTTAAACCACTTTTACCAATTTTTAATCCATTTTAAGTCTTTTTTGGCTATTTCTAAACAAACGCTGCTTATTCTGATCTTATTTTTGCCAATTTCGTACCAGTTTTATGCCATTTTGGGCTAATGCTGAACTAGTTATGCTCTTTTCTAGCCTGGTGTAAGCTTTTCTGAGCTACTTCTATGCTGGTTTGGGCTATTTCGCACCCGTTTTTACCCAGTCCTAGCTCTTTTCAAGCCATTTTGGCCATTTCCAAACCATTTTTTTTTCCATTTCTTTCTAATTTGCTGCCATTTCTAACCCATTTTTGCCCTTTCCTGACTTGGTTTGAACCATTTTTGGCCCTTTCTAACCCAGTTTTGCCCTTTCTAACCCATTTTAAGTCTTTTTTGGCCCTTCCTAAACAAATGCTGGTCGTTCTTATCTTACTTTTGCGCATTTCTGACCGGTTTTAAGCTTTCTTTGGCTATATCTAATCCATTCTTGCCTCTTTGTACCCATTTTAAGCATTTTTTCTCTTTCTAACCAATTGATGTCCAGTTCTATCGTATTTTTGCTCATTTCTTACCAGTTTTAAGACATTTCTGGCTATTTCTGAACTATTTATGGCCATTTCTAGCCAGTTTTTCCCCATTTCTCACCAGTTTTAAGTTTTTTTTGGCTATTTCTAACCCCTTCTTGCCTGTGTCTACCCAATTTGAAGCATTTTATATTATTTCTAAACAGTAGATGACCATTTCTCTCTTATTTTTCCCCATTTCTTACCAGTTTTTAGCAATTTCTGAACTATTTATGGCCATTTCTAGCCAGCTTTAAGCTTTTCTTAGCTATTTCTAAACTGGCTTGTGCTATTTCTAACGTTTTTTGCCCAGGTCTAACTCTTTTTAAGCCCTTTTGGAAATTCCAAACCGGTTTTGTCCTGTTCTTACCAATTTCTTCCTATTTCTTATACGTTTTTGCTTTTTCCGAACTTGGTTTAAACCATTTTTGCCACTTTCTATCCCATTTTAAGTCCTTTTTGGCTATTTCTAAACAATTGCTGGTCTTTCTTACCTTATTTTTGCCCTTTTCTCGCTAGTTTTATGTCATTTTGGGCTAATTCTGAACTATTCATGGCCATTTCTAGCCTGTTTTAAGCTTATCTTAGGTATTTCTTAATTGGTTTAGGCTATTTCTAACCAGTTTTTGCCCAGATCTAACTCTTCGTAAGCCATTTCCAAACAGTTTTTGTCCGGTTCTTACAAATCTCATTCGATTTCTTGCCCGGTTTTGGCCTTTCCTGACTTGGTTTATAATATTTTTGGCCGTTCCTAACCCCGTGTTGCCAATTTCTAACCCTTTTTAAGTCTTTTTTTAGCTATTTCTAAAGAATCGATGGTTATTCTAATCTTATTTTTGCCCATTTCTAACAGTTTTATGCTATTTTGGGCTAAATCTGAACAATTTATGGCCATTTCTAGCCTGTTTTAAGCTCTTCTAAGCTATTTCTAAACTGGCTTGTTGTATTTCTAAGCCTTTTTTGCCCAAATCTAACGTTTTTTTAAGCAATTTTGTCCATATCGAAACCGGTTTTGTCCATTTCTTACTACTTTCCTCCCACTTCTTACCCATTTTGGCCTTTCCTGACTTGGTTTGAACCATTTTTGGCCATTGATAACCCAGTTTTGTCAATTTCCATCCCATTTTAACTCTTTTTTGGCTAGTTCTAAAAAATTAATGGCCATTTATATCCTATTTTTCCCATTTCTTACCAGTTTGAAGCCTTTGTTGGCTATTTCTGAACAATATATGGCCATTTGTAGCCTGGATTAAGCTTTTCTTAGCAATTTCTAATATTGCTTGTGCTATTTCCAACCCATTCTTGCCCAATTCTAACTCTTTTTAAGCCATTTTAAAACTGTTTTGATCCTTCTTTCCAATTGCTTTCTAGTGCTAACCGGTTTTTGCCCTTTCCTAACGCGGTTTAAACCACTTTTACCAATTTTTAATCCATTTTAAGTCTTTTTTGGCTATTTCTAAACAAACGCTGCTTATTCTGATCTTATTTTTGCCAATTTCGTACCAGTTTTATGCCATTTTGGGCTAATGCTGAACTAGTTATGCTCTTTTCTAGCCTGGTGTAAGCTTTTCTGAGCTACTTCTAAGCTGGTTTGGGCTATTTCGCACCCGTTTTTACCCAGTCCTAGCTCTTTTCAAGCCATTTTGGCCATTTCCAAACCATTTTTTTTTCCATTTCTTTCTAATTTGCTGCCATTTCTAACCCATTTTTGCCCTTTCCTGACTTGGTTTGAACCATTTTTGGCCCTTTCTAACCCAGTTTTGCCCTTTCTAACCCATTTTAAGTCTTTTTTGGCCCTTCCTAAACAAATGCTGGTCGTTCTTATCTTACTTTTGCGCATTTCTGACCGGTTTTAAGCTTTCTTTGGCTATATCTAATCCATTCTTGCCTCTTTGTACCCATTTTAAGCATTTTTTCTCTTTCTAACCAATTGATGTCCAGTTCTATCGTATTTTTGCTCATTTCTTACCAGTTTTAAGACATTTCTGGCTATTTCTGAACTATTTATGGCCATTTCTAGCCAGTTTTTCCCCATTTCTCACCAGTTTTAAGTTTTTTTTGGCTATTTCTAACCCCTTCTTGCCTGTGTCTGCCCAATTTGAAGCATTTTATATTATTTCTAAACAGTAGATGACCATTTCTCTCTTATTTTTGCCCATTTCTTACCAGTTTTTAGCAATTTCTGAACTATTTATGGCCATTTCTAGCCAGTTTTAAGCTTTTCTTAGCTATTTCTAAACTGGCTTGTGCTATTTCTAACGTTTTTTGCCCAGGTCTAACTCTTTTTAAGCCCTTTTGGAAATTCCAAACCGGTTTTGTCCTGTTCTTACCAATTTCTTCCTATTTCTTATACGTTTTTGCTTTTTCCGAACTTGGTTTAAACCATTTTTGCCACTTTCTATCCCATTTTAAGTCCTTTTTGGCTATTTCTAAACAATTGCTGGTCTTTCTTACCTTATTTTTGCCCTTTTCTCGCTAGTTTTATGTCATTTTGGGCTAATTCTGAACTATTCATGGCCATTTCTAGCCTGTTTTAAGCTTATCTTAGGTATTTCTTAATTGGTTTAGGCTATTTCTAACCAGTTTTTGCCCAGATCTAACTCTTCGTAAGCCATTTCCAAACAGTTTTTGTCCGGTTCTTACAAATCTCATTCGATTTCTTGCCCGGTTTTGGCCTTTCCTGACTTGGTTTATAATATTTTTGGCCGTTCCTAACCCCGTGTTGCCAATTTCTAACCCTTTTTAAGTCTTTTTTTAGCTATTTCTAAAGAATCGATGGTTATTCTAATCTTATTTTTGCCCATTTCTAACAGTTTTATGCTATTTTGGGCTAAATCTGAACAATTTATGGCCATTTCTAGCCTGTTTTAAGCTCTTCTAAGCTATTTCTAAACTGGCTTGTTGTATTTCTAAGCCTTTTTTGCCCAAATCTAACGTTTTTTTAAGCAATTTTGTCCATATCGAAACCGGTTTTGTCCATTTCTTACTACTTTCCTCCCACTTCTTACCCATTTTGGCCTTTCCTGACTTGGTTTGAACCATTTTTGGCCATTGATAACCCAGTTTTGTCAATTTCCATCCCATTTTAACTCTTTTTTGGCTAGTTCTAAAAAATTAATGGCCATTTATATCCTATTTTTCCCATTTCTTACCAGTTTGAAGCCTTTGTTGGCTATTTCTGAACAATATATGGCCATTTGTAGCCTGGATTAAGCTTTTCTTAGCAATTTCTAATATTGCTTGTGCTATTTCCAACCCATTCTTGCCCAATTCTAACTCTTTTTAAGCCATTTTAAAACTGTTTTGATCCTTCTTTCCAATTGCTTTCTAGTGCTAACCGGTTTTTGCCCTTTCCTAACGCGGTTTAAACCACTTTTACCAATTTTTAATCCATTTTAAGTCTTTTTTGGCTATTTCTAAACAAACGCTGCTTATTCTGATCTTATTTTTGCCAATTTCGTACCAGTTTTATGCCATTTTGGGCTAATGCTGAACTAGTTATGCTCTTTTCTAGCCTGGCGTAAGCTTTTCTGAGCTACTTCTAAGCTGGTTTGGGCTATTTCGCACCCTTTTTTACCCAGTCCTAGCTCTTTTCAAGCCATTTTGGCCATTTCCAAACCATTTTTTTTTCCATTTCTTTCTAATTTGCTGCCATTTCTAACCCATTTTTGCCCTTTCCTGACTTGGTTTGAACCATTTTTGGCCCTTTCTAACCCAGTTTTGCCCTTTCTAACCCATTTTAAGTCTTTTTTGGCCCTTCCTAAACAAATGCTGGTCGTTCTTATCTTACTTTTGCGCATTTCTGACCGGTTTTAAGCTTTCTTTGGCTATATCTAATCCATTCTTGCCTCTTTGTACCCATTTTAAGCATTTTTTCTCTTTCTAACCAATTGATGTCCAGTTCTATCGTATTTTTGCTCATTTCTTACCAGTTTTAAGACATTTCTGGCTATTTCTGAACTATTTATGGCCATTTCTAGCCAGTTTTTCCCCATTTCTCACCAGTTTTAAGTTTTTTTTGGCTATTTCTAACCCCTTCTTGCCTGTGTCTGCCCAATTTGAAGCATTTTATATTATTTCTAAACAGTAGATGACCATTTCTCTCTTATTTTTCCCCATTTCTTACCAGTTTTTAGCAATTTCTGAACTATTTATGGCCATTTCTAGCCAGTTTTAAGCTTTTCTTAGCTATTTCTAAACTGGCTTGTGCTATTTCTAACGTTTTTTGCCCAGGTCTAACTCTTTTTAAGCCCTTTTGGAAATTCCAAACCGGTTTTGTCCTGTTCTTACCAATTTCTTCCTATTTCTTATACGTTTTTGCTTTTTCCTAACTTGGTTTAAACCATTTTTGCCACTTTCTATCCCATTTTAAGTCCTTTTTGGCTATTTCTAAACAATTGCTGGTCTTTCTTACCTTATTTTTGCCCTTTTCTCGCTAGTTTTATGTCATTTTGGGCTAATTCTGAACTATTCATGGCCATTTCTAGCCTGTTTTAAGCTTATCTTAGGTATTTCTTAATTGGTTTAGGCTATTTCTAACCAGTTTTTGCCCAGATCTAACTCTTCGTAAGCCATTTCCAAACAGTTTTTGTCCGGTTCTTACAAATCTCATTCGATTTCTTGCCCGGTTTTGGCCTTTCCTGACTTGGTTTATAATATTTTTGGCCGTTCCTAACCCCGTGTTGCCAATTTCTAACCCTTTTTAAGTCTTTTTTTAGCTATTTCTAAAGAATCGATGGTTATTCTAATCTTATTTTTGCCCATTTCTAACAGTTTTATGCTATTTTGGGCTAAATCTGAACAATTTATGGCCATTTCTAGCCTGTTTTAAGCTCTTCTAAGCTATTTCTAAACTGGCTTGTTGTATTTCTAAGCCTTTTTTGCCCAAATCTAACGTTTTTTTAAGCAATTTTGTCCATATCGAAACCGGTTTTGTCCATTTCTTACTACTTTCCTCCCACTTCTTACCCATTTTGGCCTTTCCTGACTTGGTTTGAACCATTTTTGGCCATTGATAACCCAGTTTTGTCAATTTCCATCCCATTTTAACTCTTTTTTGGCTAGTTCTAAAAAATTAATGGCCATTTATATCCTATTTTTCCCATTTCTTACCAGTTTGAAGCCTTTGTTGGCTATTTCTGAACAATATATGGCCATTTGTAGCCTGGATTAAGCTTTTCTTAGCAATTTCTAATATTGCTTGTGCTATTTCCAACCCATTCTTGCCCAATTCTAACTCTTTTTAAGCCATTTTAAAACTGTTTTGATCCTTCTTTCCAATTG
The DNA here is from genome assembly GCF_033815535.1 of Pezoporus flaviventris. NCBI lineage: Eukaryota > Metazoa > Chordata > Aves > Psittaciformes > Psittacidae > Pezoporus > Pezoporus flaviventris. The sequence goes on along the minus strand of NW_026892681.1, from coordinate 386,268 downwards.
CTTTCTAGTGCTAACCAGTTTTTGCCCTTTCCTAACGCGGTTTAAACCACTTTTACCAATTTTTAATCCATTTTAAGTCTTTTTTGGCTATTTCTAAACAAACGCTGCTTATTCTGATCTTATTTTTGCCAATTTCGTACCAGTTTTATGCCATTTTGGGCTAATGCTGAACTAGTTATGCTCTTTTCTAGCCTGGTGTAAGCTTTTCTGAGCTACTTCTAAGCTGGTTTGGGCTATTTCGCACCCTTTTTTACCCAGTCCTAGCTCTTTTCAAGCCATTTTGGCCATTTCCAAACCATTTTTTTTTCCATTTCTTTCTAATTTGCTGCCATTTCTAACCCATTTTTGCCCTTTCCTGACTTGGTTTGAACCATTTTTGGCCCTTTCTAACCCAGTTTTGCCCTTTCTAACCCATTTTAAGTCTTTTTTGGCCCTTCCTAAACAAATGCTGGTCGTTCTTATCTTACTTTTGCGCATTTCTGACCGGTTTTAAGCTTTCTTTGGCTATATCTAATCCATTCTTGCCTCTTTGTACCCATTTTAAGCATTTTTTCTCTTTCTAACCAATTGATGTCCAGTTCTATCGTATTTTTGCTCATTTCTTACCAGTTTTAAGACATTTCTGGCTATTTCTGAACTATTTATGGCCATTTCTAGCCAGTTTTTCCCCATTTCTCACCAGTTTTAAGTTTTTTTTGGCTATTTCTAACCCCTTCTTGCCTGTGTCTGCCCAATTTGAAGCATTTTATATTATTTCTAAACAGTAGATGACCATTTCTCTCTTATTTTTCCCCATTTCTTACCAGTTTTTAGCAATTTCTGAACTATTTATGGCCATTTCTAGCCAGTTTTAAGCTTTTCTTAGCTATTTCTAAACTGGCTTGTGCTATTTCTAACGTTTTTTGCCCAGGTCTAACTCTTTTTAAGCCCTTTTGGAAATTCCAAACCGGTTTTGTCCTGTTCTTACCAATTTCTTCCTATTTCTTATACGTTTTTGCTTTTTCCGAACTTGGTTTAAACCATTTTTGCCACTTTCTATCCCATTTTAAGTCCTTTTTGGCTATTTCTAAACAATTGCTGGTCTTTCTTACCTTATTTTTGCCCTTTTCTCGCTAGTTTTATGTCATTTTGGGCTAATTCTGAACTATTCATGGCCATTTCTAGCCTGTTTTAAGCTTATCTTAGGTATTTCTTAATTGGTTTAGGCTATTTCTAACCAGTTTTTGCCCAGATCTAACTCTTCGTAAGCCATTTCCAAACAGTTTTTGTCCGGTTCTTACAAATCTCATTCGATTTCTTGCCCGGTTTTGGCCTTTCCTGACTTGGTTTATAATATTTTTGGCCGTTCCTAACCCCGTGTTGCCAATTTCTAACCCTTTTTAAGTCTTTTTTTAGCTATTTCTAAAGAATCGATGGTTATTCTAATCTTATTTTTGCCCATTTCTAACAGTTTTATGCTATTTTGGGCTAAATCTGAACAATTTATGGCCATTTCTAGCCTGTTTTAAGCTCTTCTAAGCTATTTCTAAACTGGCTTGTTGTATTTCTAAGCCTTTTTTGCCCAAATCTAACGTTTTTTTAAGCAATTTTGTCCATATCGAAACCGGTTTTGTCCATTTCTTACTACTTTCCTCCCACTTCTTACCCATTTTGGCCTTTCCTGACTTGGTTTGAACCATTTTTGGCCATTGATAACCCAGTTTTGTCAATTTCCATCCCATTTTAACTCTTTTTTGGCTAGTTCTAAAAAATTAATGGCCATTTATATCCTATTTTTCCCATTTCTTACCAGTTTGAAGCCTTTGTTGGCTATTTCTGAACAATATATGGCCATTTGTAGCCTGGATTAAGCTTTTCTTAGCAATTTCTAATATTGCTTGTGCTATTTCCAACCCATTCTTGCCCAATTCTAACTCTTTTTAAGCCATTTTAAAACTGTTTTGATCCTTCTTTCCAATTGCTTTCTAGTGCTAACCAGTTTTTGCCCTTTCCTAACGCGGTTTAAACCACTTTTACCAATTTTTAATCCATTTTAAGTCTTTTTTGGCTATTTCTAAACAAACGCTGCTTATTCTGATCTTATTTTTGCCAATTTCGTACCAGTTTTATGCCATTTTGGGCTAATGCTGAACTAGTTATGCTCTTTTCTAGCCTGGCGTAAGCTTTTCTGAGCTACTTCTAAGCTGGTTTGGGCTATTTCGCACCCTTTTTTACCCAGTCCTAGCTCTTTTCAAGCCATTTTGGCCATTTCCAAACCATTTTTTTTTCCATTTCTTTCTAATTTGCTGCCATTTCTAACCCATTTTTGCCCTTTCCTGACTTGGTTTGAACCATTTTTGGCCCTTTCTAACCCAGTTTTGCCCTTTCTAACCCATTTTAAGTCTTTTTTGGCCCTTCCTAAACAAATGCTGGTCGTTCTTATCTTACTTTTGCGCATTTCTGACCGGTTTTAAGCTTTCTTTGGCTATATCTAATCCATTCTTGCCTCTTTGTACCCATTTTAAGCATTTTTTCTCTTTCTAACCAATTGATGTCCAGTTCTATCGTATTTTTGCTCATTTCTTACCAGTTTTAAGACATTTCTGGCTATTTCTGAACTATTTATGGCCATTTCTAGCCAGTTTTTCCCCATTTCTCACCAGTTTTAAGTTTTTTTTGGCTATTTCTAACCCCTTCTTGCCTGTGTCTGCCCAATTTGAAGCATTTTATATTATTTCTAAACAGTAGATGACCATTTCTCTCTTATTTTTCCCCATTTCTTACCAGTTTTTAGCAATTTCTGAACTATTTATGGCCATTTCTAGCCAGTTTTAAGCTTTTCTTAGCTATTTCTAAACTGGCTTGTGCTATTTCTAACGTTTTTTGCCCAGGTCTAACTCTTTTTAAGCCCTTTTGGAAATTCCAAACCGGTTTTGTCCTGTTCTTACCAATTTCTTCCTATTTCTTATACGTTTTTGCTTTTTCCTAACTTGGTTTAAACCATTTTTGCCACTTTCTATCCCATTTTAAGTCCTTTTTGGCTATTTCTAAACAATTGCTGGTCTTTCTTACCTTATTTTTGCCCTTTTCTCGCTAGTTTTATGTCATTTTGGGCTAATTCTGAACTATTCATGGCCATTTCTAGCCTGTTTTAAGCTTATCTTAGGTATTTCTTAATTGGTTTAGGCTATTTCTAACCAGTTTTTGCCCAGATCTAACTCTTCGTAAGCCATTTCCAAACAGTTTTTGTCCGGTTCTTACAAATCTCATTCGATTTCTTGCCCGGTTTTGGCCTTTCCTGACTTGGTTTATAATATTTTTGGCCGTTCCTAACCCCGTGTTGCCAATTTCTAACCCTTTTTAAGTCTTTTTTTAGCTATTTCTAAAGAATCGATGGTTATTCTAATCTTATTTTTGCCCATTTCTAACAGTTTTATGCTATTTTGGGCTAAATCTGAACAATTTATGGCCATTTCTAGCCTGTTTTAAGCTCTTCTAAGCTATTTCTAAACTGGCTTGTTGTATTTCTAAGCCTTTTTTGCCCAAATCTAACGTTTTTTTAAGCAATTTTGTCCATATCGAAACCGGTTTTGTCCATTTCTTACTACTTTCCTCCCACTTCTTACCCATTTTGGCCTTTCCTGACTTGGTTTGAACCATTTTTGGCCATTGATAACCCAGTTTTGTCAATTTCCATCCCATTTTAACTCTTTTTTGGCTAGTTCTAAAAAATTAATGGCCATTTATATCCTATTTTTCCCATTTCTTACCAGTTTGAAGCCTTTGTTGGCTATTTCTGAACAATATATGGCCATTTGTAGCCTGGATTAAGCTTTTCTTAGCAATTTCTAATATTGCTTGTGCTATTTCCAACCCATTCTTGCCCAATTCTAACTCTTTTTAAGCCATTTTAAAACTGTTTTGATCCTTCTTTCCAATTGCTTTCTAGTGCTAACCAGTTTTTGCCCTTTCCTAACGCGGTTTAAACCACTTTTACCAATTTTTAATCCATTTTAAGTCTTTTTTGGCTATTTCTAAACAAACGCTGCTTATTCTGATCTTATTTTTGCCAATTTCGTACCAGTTTTATGCCATTTTGGGCTAATGCTGAACTAGTTATGCTCTTTTCTAGCCTGGTGTAAGCTTTTCTGAGCTACTTCTAAGCTGGTTTGGGCTATTTCGCACCCTTTTTTACCCAGTCCTAGCTCTTTTCAAGCCATTTTGGCCATTTCCAAACCATTTTTTTTTCCATTTCTTTCTAATTTGCTGCCATTTCTAACCCATTTTTGCCCTTTCCTGACTTGGTTTGAACCATTTTTGGCCCTTTCTAACCCAGTTTTGCCCTTTCTAACCCATTTTAAGTCTTTTTTGGCCCTTCCTAAACAAATGCTGGTCGTTCTTATCTTACTTTTGCGCATTTCTGACCGGTTTTAAGCTTTCTTTGGCTATATCTAATCCATTCTTGCCTCTTTGTACCCATTTTAAGCATTTTTTCTCTTTCTAACCAATTGATGTCCAGTTCTATCGTATTTTTGCTCATTTCTTACCAGTTTTAAGACATTTCTGGCTATTTCTGAACTATTTATGGCCATTTCTAGCCAGTTTTTCCCCATTTCTCACCAGTTTTAAGTTTTTTTTGGCTATTTCTAACCCCTTCTTGCCTGTGTCTACCCAATTTGAAGCATTTTATATTATTTCTAAACAGTAGATGACCATTTCTCTCTTATTTTTGCCCATTTCTTACCAGTTTTTAGCAATTTCTGAACTATTTATGGCCATTTCTAGCCAGTTTTAAGCTTTTCTTAGCTATTTCTAAACTGGCTTGTGCTATTTCTAACGTTTTTTGCCCAGGTCTAACTCTTTTTAAGCCCTTTTGGAAATTCCAAACCGGTTTTGTCCTGTTCTTACCAATTTCTTCCTATTTCTTATACGTTTTTGCTTTTTCCTAACTTGGTTTAAACCATTTTTGCCACTTTCTATCCCATTTTAAGTCCTTTTTGGCTATTTCTAAACAATTGCTGGTCTTTCTTACCTTATTTTTGCCCTTTTCTCGCTAGTTTTATGTCATTTTGGGCTAATTCTGAACTATTCATGGCCATTTCTAGCCTGTTTTAAGCTTATCTTAGGTATTTCTTAATTGGTTTAGGCTATTTCTAACCAGTTTTTGCCCAGATCTAACTCTTCGTAAGCCATTTCCAAACAGTTTTTGTCCGGTTCTTACAAATCTCATTCGATTTCTTGCCCGGTTTTGGCCTTTCCTGACTTGGTTTATAATATTTTTGGCCGTTCCTAACCCCGTGTTGCCAATTTCTAACCCTTTTTAAGTCTTTTTTTAGCTATTTCTAAAGAATCGATGGTTATTCTAATCTTATTTTTGCCCATTTCTAACAGTTTTATGCTATTTTGGGCTAAATCTGAACAATTTATGGCCATTTCTAGCCTGTTTTAAGCTCTTCTAAGCTATTTCTAAACTGGCTTGTTGTATTTCTAAGCCTTTTTTGCCCAAATCTAACGTTTTTTTAAGCAATTTTGTCCATATCGAAACCGGTTTTGTCCATTTCTTACTACTTTCCTCCCACTTCTTACCCATTTTGGCCTTTCCTGACTTGGTTTGAACCATTTTTGGCCATTGATAACCCAGTTTTGTCAATTTCCATCCCATTTTAACTCTTTTTTGGCTAGTTCTAAAAAATTAATGGCCATTTATATCCTATTTTTCCCATTTCTTACCAGTTTGAAGCCTTTGTTGGCTATTTCTGAACAATATATGGCCATTTGTAGCCTGGATTAAGCTTTTCTTAGCAATTTCTAATATTGCTTGTGCTATTTCCAACCCATTCTTGCCCAATTCTAACTCTTTTTAAGCCATTTTAAAACTGTTTTGATCCTTCTTTCCAATTGCTTTCTAGTGCTAACCAGTTTTTGCCCTTTCCTAACGCGGTTTAAACCACTTTTACCAATTTTTAATCCATTTTAAGTCTTTTTTGGCTATTTCTAAACAAACGCTGCTTATTCTGATCTTATTTTTGCCAATTTCGTACCAGTTTTATGCCATTTTGGGCTAATGCTGAACTAGTTATGCTCTTTTCTAGCCTGGTGTAAGCTTTTCTGAGCTACTTCTAAGCTGGTTTGGGCTATTTCGCACCCTTTTTTACCCAGTCCTAGCTCTTTTCAAGCCATTTTGGCCATTTCCAAACCATTTTTTTTTCCATTTCTTTCTAATTTGCTGCCATTTCTAACCCATTTTTGCCCTTTCCTGACTTGGTTTGAACCATTTTTGGCCCTTTCTAACCCAGTTTTGCCCTTTCTAACCCATTTTAAGTCTTTTTTGGCCCTTCCTAAACAAATGCTGGTCGTTCTTATCTTACTTTTGCGCATTTCTGACCGGTTTTAAGCTTTCTTTGGCTATATCTAATCCATTCTTGCCTCTTTGTACCCATTTTAAGCATTTTTTCTCTTTCTAACCAATTGATGTCCAGTTCTATCGTATTTTTGCTCATTTCTTACCAGTTTTAAGACATTTCTGGCTATTTCTGAACTATTTATGGCCATTTCTAGCCAGTTTTTCCCCATTTCTCACCAGTTTTAAGTTTTTTTTGGCTATTTCTAACCCCTTCTTGCCTGTGTCTACCCAATTTGAAGCATTTTATATTATTTCTAAACAGTAGATGACCATTTCTCTCTTATTTTTCCCCATTTCTTACCAGTTTTTAGCAATTTCTGAACTATTTATGGCCATTTCTAGCCAGTTTTAAGCTTTTCTTAGCTATTTCTAAACTGGCTTGTGCTATTTCTAACGTTTTTTGCCCAGGTCTAACTCTTTTTAAGCCCTTTTGGAAATTCCAAACCGGTTTTGTCCTGTTCTTACCAATTTCTTCCTATTTCTTATACGTTTTTGCTTTTTCCTAACTTGGTTTAAACCATTTTTGCCACTTTCTATCCCATTTTAAGTCCTTTTTGGCTATTTCTAAACAATTGCTGGTCTTTCTTACCTTATTTTTGCCCTTTTCTCGCTAGTTTTATGTCATTTTGGGCTAATTCTGAACTATTCATGGCCATTTCTAGCCTGTTTTAAGCTTATCTTAGGTATTTCTTAATTGGTTTAGGCTATTTCTAACCAGTTTTTGCCCAGATCTAACTCTTCGTAAGCCATTTCCAAACAGTTTTTGTCCGGTTCTTACAAATCTCATTCGATTTCTTGCCCGGTTTTGGCCTTTCCTGACTTGGTTTATAATATTTTTGGCCGTTCCTAACCCCGTGTTGCCAATTTCTAACCCTTTTTAAGTCTTTTTTTAGCTATTTCTAAAGAATCGATGGTTATTCTAATCTTATTTTTGCCCATTTCTAACAGTTTTATGCTATTTTGGGCTAAATCTGAACAATTTATGGCCATTTCTAGCCTGTTTTAAGCTCTTCTAAGCTATTTCTAAACTGGCTTGTTGTATTTCTAAGCCTTTTTTGCCCAAATCTAACGTTTTTTTAAGCAATTTTGTCCATATCGAAACCGGTTTTGTCCATTTCTTACTACTTTCCTCCCACTTCTTACCCATTTTGGCCTTTCCTGACTTGGTTTGAACCATTTTTGGCCATTGATAACCCAGTTTTGTCAATTTCCATCCCATTTTAACTCTTTTTTGGCTAGTTCTAAAAAATTAATGGCCATTTATATCCTATTTTTCCCATTTCTTACCAGTTTGAAGCCTTTGTTGGCTATTTCTGAACAATATATGGCCATTTGTAGCCTGGATTAAGCTTTTCTTAGCAATTTCTAATATTGCTTGTGCTATTTCCAACCCATTCTTGCCCAATTCTAACTCTTTTTAAGCCATTTTAAAACTGTTTTGATCCTTCTTTCCAATTGCTTTCTAGTGCTAACCAGTTTTTGCCCTTTCCTAACGCGGTTTAAACCACTTTTACCAATTTTTAATCCATTTTAAGTCTTTTTTGGCTATTTCTAAACAAACGCTGCTTATTCTGATCTTATTTTTGCCAATTTCGTACCAGTTTTATGCCATTTTGGGCTAATGCTGAACTAGTTATGCTCTTTTCTAGCCTGGTGTAAGCTTTTCTGAGCTACTTCTAAGCTGGTTTGGGCTATTTCGCACCCTTTTTTACCCAGTCCTAGCTCTTTTCAAGCCATTTTGGCCATTTCCAAACCATTTTTTTTTCCATTTCTTTCTAATTTGCTGCCATTTCTAACCCATTTTTGCCCTTTCCTGACTTGGTTTGAACCATTTTTGGCCCTTTCTAACCCAGTTTTGCCCTTTCTAACCCATTTTAAGTCTTTTTTGGCCCTTCCTAAACAAATGCTGGTCGTTCTTATCTTACTTTTGCGCATTTCTGACCGGTTTTAAGCTTTCTTTGGCTATATCTAATCCATTCTTGCCTCTTTGTACCCATTTTAAGCATTTTTTCTCTTTCTAACCAATTGATGTCCAGTTCTATCGTATTTTTGCTCATTTCTTACCAGTTTTAAGACATTTCTGGCTATTTCTGAACTATTTATGGCCATTTCTAGCCAGTTTTTCCCCATTTCTCACCAGTTTTAAGTTTTTTTTGGCTATTTCTAACCCCTTCTTGCCTGTGTCTACCCAATTTGAAGCATTTTATATTATTTCTAAACAGTAGATGACCATTTCTCTCTTATTTTTCCCCATTTCTTACCAGTTTTTAGCAATTTCTGAACTATTTATGGCCATTTCTAGCCAGTTTTAAGCTTTTCTTAGCTATTTCTAAACTGGCTTGTGCTATTTCTAACGTTTTTTGCCCAGGTCTAACTCTTTTTAAGCCCTTTTGGAAATTCCAAACCGGTTTTGTCCTGTTCTTACCAATTTCTTCCTATTTCTTATACGTTTTTGCTTTTTCCTAACTTGGTTTAAACCATTTTTGCCACTTTCTATCCCATTTTAAGTCCTTTTTGGCTATTTCTAAACAATTGCTGGTCTTTCTTACCTTATTTTTGCCCTTTTCTCGCTAGTTTTATGTCATTTTGGGCTAATTCTGAACTATTCATGGCCATTTCTAGCCTGTTTTAAGCTTATCTTAGGTATTTCTTAATTGGTTTAGGCTATTTCTAACCAGTTTTTGCCCAGATCTAACTCTTCGTAAGCCATTTCCAAACAGTTTTTGTCCGGTTCTTACAAATCTCATTCGATTTCTTGCCCGGTTTTGGCCTTTCCTGACTTGGTTTATAATATTTTTGGCCGTTCCTAACCCCGTGTTGCCAATTTCTAACCCTTTTTAAGTCTTTTTTTAGCTATTTCTAAAGAATCGATGGTTATTCTAATCTTATTTTTGCCCATTTCTAACAGTTTTATGCTATTTTGGGCTAAATCTGAACAATTTATGGCCATTTCTAGCCTGTTTTAAGCTCTTCTAAGCTATTTCTAAACTGGCTTGTTGTATTTCTAAGCCTTTTTTGCCCAAATCTAACGTTTTTTTAAGCAATTTTGTCCATATCGAAACCGGTTTTGTCCATTTCTTACTACTTTCCTCCCACTTCTTACCCATTTTGGCCTTTCCTGACTTGGTTTGAACCATTTTTGGCCATTGATAACCCAGTTTTGTCAATTTCCATCCCATTTTAACTCTTTTTTGGCTAGTTCTAAAAAATTAATGGCCATTTATATCCTATTTTTCCCATTTCTTACCAGTTTGAAGCCTTTGTTGGCTATTTCTGAACAATATATGGCCATTTGTAGCCTGGATTAAGCTTTTCTTAGCAATTTCTAATATTGCTTGTGCTATTTCCAACCCATTCTTGCCCAATTCTAACTCTTTTTAAGCCATTTTAAAACTGTTTTGATCCTTCTTTCCAATTGCTTTCTAGTGCTAACCAGTTTTTGCCCTTTCCTAACGCGGTTTAAACCACTTTTACCAATTTTTAATCCATTTTAAGTCTTTTTTGGCTATTTCTAAACAAACGCTGCTTATTCTGATCTTATTTTTGCCAATTTCGTACCAGTTTTATGCCATTTTGGGCTAATGCTGAACTAGTTATGCTCTTTTCTAGCCTGGTGTAAGCTTTTCTGAGCTACTTCTAAGCTGGTTTGGGCTATTTCGCACCCTTTTTTACCCAGTCCTAGCTCTTTTCAAGCCATTTTGGCCATTTCCAAACCATTTTTTTTTCCATTTCTTTCTAATTTGCTGCCATTTCTAACCCATTTTTGCCCTTTCCTGACTTGGTTTGAACCATTTTTGGCCCTTTCTAACCCAGTTTTGCCCTTTCTAACCCATTTTAAGTCTTTTTTGGCCCTTCCTAAACAAATGCTGGTCGTTCTTATCTTACTTTTGCGCATTTCTGACCGGTTTTAAGCTTTCTTTGGCTATATCTAATCCATTCTTGCCTCTTTGTACCCATTTTAAGCATTTTTTCTCTTTCTAACCAATTGATGTCCAGTTCTATCGTATTTTTGCTCATTTCTTACCAGTTTTAAGACATTTCTGGCTATTTCTGAACTATTTATGGCCATTTCTAGCCAGTTTTTCCCCATTTCTCACCAGTTTTAAGTTTTTTTTGGCTATTTCTAACCCCTTCTTGCCTGTGTCTACCCAATTTGAAGCATTTTATATTATTTCTAAACAGTAGATGACCATTTCTCTCTTATTTTTGCCCATTTCTTACCAGTTTTTAGCAATTTCTGAACTATTTATGGCCATTTCTAGCCAGTTTTAAGCTTTTCTTAGCTATTTCTAAACTGGCTTGTGCTATTTCTAACGTTTTTTGCCCAGGTCTAACTCTTTTTAAGCCCTTTTGGAAATTCCAAACCGGTTTTGTCCTGTTCTTACCAATTTCTTCCTATTTCTTATACGTTTTTGCTTTTTCCTAACTTGGTTTAAACCATTTTTGCCACTTTCTATCCCATTTTAAGTCCTTTTTGGCTATTTCTAAACAATTGCTGGTCTTTCTTACCTTATTTTTGCCCTTTTCTCGCTAGTTTTATGTCATTTTGGGCTAATTCTGAACTATTCATGGCCATTTCTAGCCTGTTTTAAGCTTATCTTAGGTATTTCTTAATTGGTTTAGGCTATTTCTAACCAGTTTTTGCCCAGATCTAACTCTTCGTAAGCCATTTCCAAACAGTTTTTGTCCGGTTCTTACAAATCTCATTCGATTTCTTGCCCGGTTTTGGCCTTTCCTGACTTGGTTTATAATATTTTTGGCCGTTCCTAACCCCGTGTTGCCAATTTCTAACCCTTTTTAAGTCTTTTTTTAGCTATTTCTAAAGAATCGATGGTTATTCTAATCTTATTTTTGCCCATTTCTAACAGTTTTATGCTATTTTGGGCTAAATCTGAACAATTTATGGCCATTTCTAGCCTGTTTTAAGCTCTTCTAAGCTATTTCTAAACTGGCTTGTTGTATTTCTAAGCCTTTTTTGCCCAAATCTAACGTTTTTTTAAGCAATTTTGTCCATATCGAAACCGGTTTTGTCCATTTCTTACTACTTTCCTCCCACTTCTTACCCATTTTGGCCTTTCCTGACTTGGTTTGAACCATTTTTGGCCATTGATAACCCAGTTTTGTCAATTTCCATCCCATTTTAACTCTTTTTTGGCTAGTTCTAAAAAATTAATGGCCATTTATATCCTATTTTTCCCATTTCTTACCAGTTTGAAGCCTTTGTTGGCTATTTCTGAACAATATATGGCCATTTGTAGCCTGGATTAAGCTTTTCTTAGCAATTTCTAATATTGCTTGTGCTATTTCCAACCCATTCTTGCCCAATTCTAACTCTTTTTAAGCCATTTTAAAACTGTTTTGATCCTTCTTTCCAATTGCTTTCTAGTGCTAACCAGTTTTTGCCCTTTCCTAACGCGGTTTAAACCACTTTTACCAATTTTTAATCCATTTTAAGTCTTTTTTGGCTATTTCTAAACAAACGCTGCTTATTCTGATCTTATTTTTGCCAATTTCGTACCAGTTTTATGCCATTTTGGGCTAATGCTGAACTAGTTATGCTCTTTTCTAGCCTGGTGTAAGCTTTTCTGAGCTACTTCTAAGCTGGTTTGGGCTATTTCGCACCCTTTTTTACCCAGTCCTAGCTCTTTTCAAGCCATTTTGGCCATTTCCAAACCATTTTTTTTTCCATTTCTTTCTAATTTGCTGCCATTTCTAACCCATTTTTGCCCTTTCCTGACTTGGTTTGAACCATTTTTGGCCCTTTCTAACCCAGTTTTGCCCTTTCTAACCCATTTTAAGTCTTTTTTGGCCCTTCCTAAACAAATGCTGGTCGTTCTTATCTTACTTTTGCGCATTTCTGACCGGTTTTAAGCTTTCTTTGGCTATATCTAATCCATTCTTGCCTCTTTGTACCCATTTTAAGCATTTTTTCTCTTTCTAACCAATTGATGTCCAGTTCTATCGTATTTTTGCTCATTTCTTACCAGTTTTAAGACATTTCTGGCTATTTCTGAACTATTTATGGCCATTTCTAGCCAGTTTTTCCCCATTTCTCACCAGTTTTAAGTTTTTTTTGGCTATTTCTAACCCCTTCTTGCCTGTGTCTACCCAATTTGAAGCATTTTATATTATTTCTAAACAGTAGATGACCATTTCTCTCTTATTTTTCCCCATTTCTTACCAGTTTTTAGCAATTTCTGAACTATTTATGGCCATTTCTAGCCAGTTTTAAGCTTTTCTTAGCTATTTCTAAACTGGCTTGTGCTATTTCTAACGTTTTTTGCCCAGGTCTAACTCTTTTTAAGCCCTTTTGGAAATTCCAAACCGGTTTTGTCCTGTTCTTACCAATTTCTTCCTATTTCTTATACGTTTTTGCTTTTTCCTAACTTGGTTTAAACCATTTTTGCCACTTTCTATCCCATTTTAAGTCCTTTTTGGCTATTTCTAAACAATTGCTGGTCTTTCTTACCTTATTTTTGCCCTTTTCTCGCTAGTTTTATGTCATTTTGGGCTAATTCTGAACTATTCATGGCCATTTCTAGCCTGTTTTAAGCTTATCTTAGGTATTTCTTAATTGGTTTAGGCTATTTCTAACCAGTTTTTGCCCAGATCTAACTCTTCGTAAGCCATTTCCAAACAGTTTTTGTCCGGTTCTTACAAATCTCATTCGATTTCTTGCCCGGTTTTGGCCTTTCCTGACTTGGTTTATAATATTTTTGGCCGTTCCTAACCCCGTGTTGCCAATTTCTAACCCTTTTTAAGTCTTTTTTTAGCTATTTCTAAAGAATCGATGGTTATTCTAATCTTATTTTTGCCCATTTCTAACAGTTTTATGCTATTTTGGGCTAAATCTGAACAATTTATGGCCATTTCTAGCCTGTTTTAAGCTCTTCTAAGCTATTTCTAAACTGGCTTGTTGTATTTCTAAGCCTTTTTTGCCCAAATCTAACGTTTTTTTAAGCAATTTTGTCCATATCGAAACCGGTTTTGTCCATTTCTTACTACTTTCCTCCCACTTCTTACCCATTTTGGCCTTTCCTGACTTGGTTTGAACCATTTTTGGCCATTGATAACCCAGTTTTGTCAATTTCCATCCCATTTTAACTCTTTTTTGGCTAGTTCTAAAAAATTAATGGCCATTTATATCCTATTTTTCCCATTTCTTACCAGTTTGAAGCCTTTGTTGGCTATTTCTGAACAATATATGGCCATTTGTAGCCTGGATTAAGCTTTTCTTAGCAATTTCTAATATTGCTTGTGCTATTTCCAACCCATTCTTGCCCAATTCTAACTCTTTTTAAGCCATTTTAAAACTGTTTTGATCCTTCTTTCCAATTGCTTTCTAGTGCTAACCAGTTTTTGCCCTTTCCTAACGCGGTTTAAACCACTTTTACCAATTTTTAATCCATTTTAAGTCTTTTTTGGCTATTTCTAAACAAACGCTGCTTATTCTGATCTTATTTTTGCCAATTTCGTACCAGTTTTATGCCATTTTGGGCTAATGCTGAACTAGTTATGCTCTTTTCTAGCCTGGCGTAAGCTTTTCTGAGCTACTTCTAAGCTGGTTTGGGCTATTTCGCACCCTTTTTTACCCAGTCCTAGCTCTTTTCAAGCCATTTTGGCCATTTCCAAACCATTTTTTTTTCCATTTCTTTCTAATTTGCTGCCATTTCTAACCCATTTTTGCCCTTTCCTGACTTGGTTTGAACCATTTTTGGCCCTTTCTAACCCAGTTTTGCCCTTTCTAACCCATTTTAAGTCTTTTTTGGCCCTTCCTAAACAAATGCTGGTCGTTCTTATCTTACTTTTGCGCATTTCTGACCGGTTTTAAGCTTTCTTTGGCTATATCTAATCCATTCTTGCCTCTTTGTACCCATTTTAAGCATTTTTTCTCTTTCTAACCAATTGATGTCCAGTTCTATCGTATTTTTGCTCATTTCTTACCAGTTTTAAGACATTTCTGGCTATTTCTGAACTATTTATGGCCATTTCTAGCCAGTTTTTCCCCATTTCTCACCAGTTTTAAGTTTTTTTTGGCTATTTCTAACCCCTTCTTGCCTGTGTCTACCCAATTTGAAGCATTTTATATTATTTCTAAACAGTAGATGACCATTTCTCTCTTATTTTTCCCCATTTCTTACCAGTTTTTAGCAATTTCTGAACTATTTATGGCCATTTCTAGCCAGTTTTAAGCTTTTCTTAGCTATTTCTAAACTGGCTTGTGCTATTTCTAACGTTTTTTGCCCAGGTCTAACTCTTTTTAAGCCCTTTTGGAAATTCCAAACCGGTTTTGTCCTGTTCTTACCAATTTCTTCCTATTTCTTATACGTTTTTGCTTTTTCCGAACTTGGTTTAAACCATTTTTGCCACTTTCTATCCCATTTTAAGTCCTTTTTGGCTATTTCTAAACAATTGCTGGTCTTTCTTACCTTATTTTTGCCCTTTTCTCGCTAGTTTTATGTCATTTTGGGCTAATTCTGAACTATTCATGGCCATTTCTAGCCTGTTTTAAGCTTATCTTAGGTATTTCTTAATTGGTTTAGGCTATTTCTAACCAGTTTTTGCCCAGATCTAACTCTTCGTAAGCCATTTCCAAACAGTTTTTGTCCGGTTCTTACAAATCTCATTCGATTTCTTGCCCGGTTTTGGCCTTTCCTGACTTGGTTTATAATATTTTTGGCCGTTCCTAACCCCGTGTTGCCAATTTCTAACCCTTTTTAAGTCTTTTTTTAGCTATTTCTAAAGAATCGATGGTTATTCTAATCTTATTTTTGCCCATTTCTAACAGTTTTATGCTATTTTGGGCTAAATCTGAACAATTTATGGCCATTTCTAGCCTGTTTTAAGCTCTTCTAAGCTATTTCTAAACTGGCTTGTTGTATTTCTAAGCCTTTTTTGCCCAAATCTAACGTTTTTTTAAGCAATTTTGTCCATATCGAAACCGGTTTTGTCCATTTCTTACTACTTTCCTCCCACTTCTTACCCATTTTGGCCTTTCCTGACTTGGTTTGAACCATTTTTGGCCATTGATAACCCAGTTTTGTCAATTTCCATCCCATTTTAACTCTTTTTTGGCTAGTTCTAAAAAATTAATGGCCATTTATATCCTATTTTTCCCATTTCTTACCAGTTTGAAGCCTTTGTTGGCTATTTCTGAACAATATATGGCCATTTGTAGCCTGGATTAAGCTTTTCTTAGCAATTTCTAATATTGCTTGTGCTATTTCCAACCCATTCTTGCCCAATTCTAACTCTTTTTAAGCCATTTTAAAACTGTTTTGATCCTTCTTTCCAATTGCTTTCTAGTGCTAACCAGTTTTTGCCCTTTCCTAACACGGTTTAAACCACTTTTACCAATTTTTAATCCATTTTAAGTCTTTTTTGGCTATTTCTAAACAAACGCTGCTTATTCTGATCTTATTTTTGCCAATTTCGTACCAGTTTTATGCCATTTTGGGCTAATGCTGAACTAGTTATGCTCTTTTCTAGCCTGGTGTAAGCTTTTCTGAGCTACTTCTAAGCTGGTTTGGGCTATTTCGCACCCTTTTTTACCCAGTCCTAGCTCTTTTCAAGCCATTTTGGCCATTTCCAAACCATTTTTTTTTCCATTTCTTTCTAATTTGCTGCCATTTCTAACCCATTTTTGCCCTTTCCTGACTTGGTTTGAACCATTTTTGGCCCTTTCTAACCCAGTTTTGCCCTTTCTAACCCATTTTAAGTCTTTTTTGGCCCTTCCTAAACAAATGCTGGTCGTTCTTATCTTACTTTTGCGCATTTCTGACCGGTTTTAAGCTTTCTTTGGCTATATCTAATCCATTCTTGCCTCTTTGTACCCATTTTAAGCATTTTTTCTCTTTCTAACCAATTGATGTCCAGTTCTATCGTATTTTTGCTCATTTCTTACCAGTTTTAAGACATTTCTGGCTATTTCTGAACTATTTATGGCCATTTCTAGCCAGTTTTTCCCCATTTCTCACCAGTTTTAAGTTTTTTTTGGCTATTTCTAACCCCTTCTTGCCTGTGTCTACCCAATTTGAAGCATTTTATATTATTTCTAAACAGTAGATGACCATTTCTCTCTTATTTTTGCCCATTTCTTACCAGTTTTTAGCAATTTCTGAACTATTTATGGCCATTTCTAGCCAGTTTTAAGCTTTTCTTAGCTATTTCTAAACTGGCTTGTGCTATTTCTAACGTTTTTTGCCCAGGTCTAACTCTTTTTAAGCCCTTTTGGAAATTCCAAACCGGTTTTGTCCTGTTCTTACCAATTTCTTCCTATTTCTTATACGTTTTTGCTTTTTCCGAACTTGGTTTAAACCATTTTTGCCACTTTCTATCCCATTTTAAGTCCTTTTTGGCTATTTCTAAACAATTGCTGGTCTTTCTTACCTTATTTTTGCCCTTTTCTCGCTAGTTTTATGTCATTTTGGGCTAATTCTGAACTATTCATGGCCATTTCTAGCCTGTTTTAAGCTTATCTTAGGTATTTCTTAATTGGTTTAGGCTATTTCTAACCAGTTTTTGCCCAGATCTAACTCTTCGTAAGCCATTTCCAAACAGTTTTTGTCCGGTTCTTACAAATCTCATTCGATTTCTTGCCCGGTTTTGGCCTTTCCTGACTTGGTTTATAATATTTTTGGCCGTTCCTAACCCCGTGTTGCCAATTTCTAACCCTTTTTAAGTCTTTTTTTAGCTATTTCTAAAGAATCGATGGTTATTCTAATCTTATTTTTGCCCATTTCTAACAGTTTTATGCTATTTTGGGCTAAATCTGAACAATTTATGGCCATTTCTAGCCTGTTTTAAGCTCTTCTAAGCTATTTCTAAACTGGCTTGTTGTATTTCTAAGCCTTTTTTGCCCAAATCTAACGTTTTTTTTAAGCAATTTTGTCCATATCGAAACCGGTTTTGTCCATTTCTTACTACTTTCCTCCCACTTCTTACCCATTTTGGCCTTTCCTGACTTGGTTTGAACCATTTTTGGCCATTGATAACCCAGTTTTGTCAATTTCCATCCCATTTTAACTCTTTTTTGGCTAGTTCTAAAAAATTAATGGCCATTTATATCCTATTTTTCCCATTTCTTACCAGTTTGAAGCCTTTGTTGGCTATTTCTGAACAATATATGGCCATTTGTAGCCTGGATTAAGCTTTTCTTAGCAATTTCTAATATTGCTTGTGCTATTTCCAACCCATTCTTGCCCAATTCTAACTCTTTTTAAGCCATTTTAAAACTGTTTTGATCCTTCTTTCCAATTGCTTTCTAGTGCTAACCGGTTTTTGCCCTTTCCTAACGCGGTTTAAACCACTTTTACCAATTTTTAATCCATTTTAAGTCTTTTTTGGCTATTTCTAAACAAACGCTGCTTATTCTGATCTTATTTTTGCCAATTTCGTACCAGTTTTATGCCATTTTGGGCTAATGCTGAACTAGTTATGCTCTTTTCTAGCCTGGTGTAAGCTTTTCTGAGCTACTTCTAAGCTGGTTTGGGCTATTTCGCACCCTTTTTTACCCAGTCCTAGCTCTTTTCAAGCCATTTTGGCCATTTCCAAACCATTTTTTTTTCCATTTCTTTCTAATTTGCTGCCATTTCTAACCCATTTTTGCCCTTTCCTGACTTGGTTTGAACCATTTTTGGCCCTTTCTAACCCAGTTTTGCCCTTTCTAACCCATTTTAAGTCTTTTTTGGCCCTTCCTAAACAAATGCTGGTCGTTCTTATCTTACTTTTGCGCATTTCTGACCGGTTTTAAGCTTTCTTTGGCTATATCTAATCCATTCTTGCCTCTTTGTACCCATTTTAAGCATTTTTTCTCTTTCTAACCAATTGATGTCCAGTTCTATCGTATTTTTGCTCATTTCTTACCAGTTTTAAGACATTTCTGGCTATTTCTGAACTATTTATGGCCATTTCTAGCCAGTTTTTCCCCATTTCTCACCAGTTTTAAGTTTTTTTTGGCTATTTCTAACCCCTTCTTGCCTGTGTCTACCCAATTTGAAGCATTTTATATTATTTCTAAACAGTAGATGACCATTTCTCTCTTATTTTTCCCCATTTCTTACCAGTTTTTAGCAATTTCTGAACTATTTATGGCCATTTCTAGCCAGTTTTAAGCTTTTCTTAGCTATTTCTAAACTGGCTTGTGCTATTTCTAACGTTTTTTGCCCAGGTCTAACTCTTTTTAAGCCCTTTTGGAAATTCCAAACCGGTTTTGTCCTGTTCTTACCAATTTCTTCCTATTTCTTATACGTTTTTGCTTTTTCCTAACTTGGTTTAAACCATTTTTGCCACTTTCTATCCCATTTTAAGTCCTTTTTGGCTATTTCTAAACAATTGCTGGTCTTTCTTACCTTATTTTTGCCCTTTTCTCGCTAGTTTTATGTCATTTTGGGCTAATTCTGAACTATTCATGGCCATTTCTAGCCTGTTTTAAGCTTATCTTAGGTATTTCTTAATTGGTTTAGGCTATTTCTAACCAGTTTTTGCCCAGATCTAACTCTTCGTAAGCCATTTCCAAACAGTTTTTGTCCGGTTCTTACAAATCTCATTCGATTTCTTGCCCGGTTTTGGCCTTTCCTGACTTGGTTTATAATATTTTTGGCCGTTCCTAACCCCGTGTTGCCAATTTCTAACCCTTTTTAAGTCTTTTTTTAGCTATTTCTAAAGAATCGATGGTTATTCTAATCTTATTTTTGCCCATTTCTAACAGTTTTATGCTATTTTGGGCTAAATCTGAACAATTTATGGCCATTTCTAGCCTGTTTTAAGCTCTTCTAAGCTATTTCTAAACTGGCTTGTTGTATTTCTAAGCCTTTTTTGCCCAAATCTAACGTTTTTTTAAGCAATTTTGTCCATATCGAAACCGGTTTTGTCCATTTCTTACTACTTTCCTCCCACTTCTTACCCATTTTGGCCTTTCCTGACTTGGTTTGAACCATTTTTGGCCATTGATAACCCAGTTTTGTCAATTTCCATCCCATTTTAACTCTTTTTTGGCTAGTTCTAAAAAATTAATGGCCATTTATATCCTATTTTTCCCATTTCTTACCAGTTTGAAGCCTTTGTTGGCTATTTCTGAACAATATATGGCCATTTGTAGCCTGGATTAAGCTTTTCTTAGCAATTTCTAATATTGCTTGTGCTATTTCCAACCCATTCTTGCCCAATTCTAACTCTTTTTAAGCCATTTTAAAACTGTTTTGATCCTTCTTTCCAATTGCTTTCTAGTGCTAACCGGTTTTTGCCCTTTCCTAACGCGGTTTAAACCACTTTTACCAATTTTTAATCCATTTTAAGTCTTTTTTGGCTATTTCTAAACAAACGCTGCTTATTCTGATCTTATTTTTGCCAATTTCGTACCAGTTTTATGCCATTTTGGGCTAATGCTGAACTAGTTATGCTCTTTTCTAGCCTGGCGTAAGCTTTTCTGAGCTACTTCTAAGCTGGTTTGGGCTATTTCGCACCCTTTTTTACCCAGTCCTAGCTCTTTTCAAGCCATTTTGGCCATTTCCAAACCATTTTTTTTTCCATTTCTTTCTAATTTGCTGCCATTTCTAACCCATTTTTGCCCTTTCCTGACTTGGTTTGAACCATTTTTGGCCCTTTCTAACCCAGTTTTGCCCTTTCTAACCCATTTTAAGTCTTTTTTGGCCCTTCCTAAACAAATGCTGGTCGTTCTTATCTTACTTTTGCGCATTTCTGACCGGTTTTAAGCTTTCTTTGGCTATATCTAATCCATTCTTGCCTCTTTGTACCCATTTTAAGCATTTTTTCTCTTTCTAACCAATTGATGTCCAGTTCTATCGTATTTTTGCTCATTTCTTACCAGTTTTAAGACATTTCTGGCTATTTCTGAACTATTTATGGCCATTTCTAGCCAGTTTTTCCCCATTTCTCACCAGTTTTAAGTTTTTTTTGGCTATTTCTAACCCCTTCTTGCCTGTGTCTACCCAATTTGAAGCATTTTATATTATTTCTAAACAGTAGATGACCATTTCTCTCTTATTTTTGCCCATTTCTTACCAGTTTTTAGCAATTTCTGAACTATTTATGGCCATTTCTAGCCAGTTTTAAGCTTTTCTTAGCTATTTCTAAACTGGCTTGTGCTATTTCTAACGTTTTTTGCCCAGGTCTAACTCTTTTTAAGCCCTTTTGGAAATTCCAAACCGGTTTTGTCCTGTTCTTACCAATTTCTTCCTATTTCTTATACGTTTTTGCTTTTTCCGAACTTGGTTTAAACCATTTTTGCCACTTTCTATCCCATTTTAAGTCCTTTTTGGCTATTTCTAAACAATTGCTGGTCTTTCTTACCTTATTTTTGCCCTTTTCTCGCTAGTTTTATGTCATTTTGGGCTAATTCTGAACTATTCATGGCCATTTCTAGCCTGTTTTAAGCTTATCTTAGGTATTTCTTAATTGGTTTAGGCTATTTCTAACCAGTTTTTGCCCAGATCTAACTCTTCGTAAGCCATTTCCAAACAGTTTTTGTCCGGTTCTTACAAATCTCATTCGATTTCTTGCCCGGTTTTGGCCTTTCCTGACTTGGTTTATAATATTTTTGGCCGTTCCTAACCCCGTGTTGCCAATTTCTAACCCTTTTTAAGTCTTTTTTTAGCTATTTCTAAAGAATCGATGGTTATTCTAATCTTATTTTTGCCCATTTCTAACAGTTTTATGCTATTTTGGGCTAAATCTGAACAATTTATGGCCATTTCTAGCCTGTTTTAAGCTCTTCTAAGCTATTTCTAAACTGGCTTGTTGTATTTCTAAGCCTTTTTTTCCCAAATCTAACGTTTTTTTTAAGCAATTTTGTCCATATCGAAACCGGTTTTGTCCATTTCTTACTACTTTCCTCCCACTTCTTACCCATTTTGGCCTTTCCTGACTTGGTTTGAACCATTTTTGGCCATTGATAACCCAGTTTTGTCAATTTCCATCCCATTTTAACTCTTTTTTGGCTAGTTCTAAAAAATTAATGGCCATTTATATCCTATTTTTCCCATTTCTTACCAGTTTGAAGCCTTTGTTGGCTATTTCTGAACAATATATGGCCATTTGTAGCCTGGATTAAGCTTTTCTTAGCAATTTCTAATATTGCTTGTGCTATTTCCAACCCATTCTTGCCCAATTCTAACTCTTTTTAAGCCATTTTAAAACTGTTTTGATCCTTCTTTCCAATTGCTTTCTAGTGCTAACCGGTTTTTGCCCTTTCCTAACGCGGTTTAAACCACTTTTACCAATTTTTAATCCATTTTAAGTCTTTTTTGGCTATTTCTAAACAAACGCTGCTTATTCTGATCTTATTTTTGCCAATTTCGTACCAGTTTTATGCCATTTTGGGCTAATGCTGAACTAGTTATGCTCTTTTCTAGCCTGGTGTAAGCTTTTCTGAGCTACTTCTAAGCTGGTTTGGGCTATTTCGCACCCTTTTTTACCCAGTCCTAGCTCTTTTCAAGCCATTTTGGCCATTTCCAAACCATTTTTTTTTCCATTTCTTTCTAATTTGCTGCCATTTCTAACCCATTTTTGCCCTTTCCTGACTTGGTTTGAACCATTTTTGGCCCTTTCTAACCCAGTTTTGCCCTTTCTAACCCATTTTAAGTCTTTTTTGGCCCTTCCTAAACAAATGCTGGTCGTTCTTATCTTACTTTTGCGCATTTCTGACCGGTTTTAAGCTTTCTTTGGCTATATCTAATCCATTCTTGCCTCTTTGTACCCATTTTAAGCATTTTTTCTCTTTCTAACCAATTGATGTCCAGTTCTATCGTATTTTTGCTCATTTCTTACCAGTTTTAAGACATTTCTGGCTATTTCTGAACTATTTATGGCCATTTCTAGCCAGTTTTTCCCCATTTCTCACCAGTTTTAAGTTTTTTTTGGCTATTTCTAACCCCTTCTTGCCTGTGTCTACCCAATTTGAAGCATTTTATATTATTTCTAAACAGTAGATGACCATTTCTCTCTTATTTTTCCCCATTTCTTACCAGTTTTTAGCAATTTCTGAACTATTTATGGCCATTTCTAGCCAGTTTTAAGCTTTTCTTAGCTATTTCTAAACTGGCTTGTGCTATTTCTAACGTTTTTTGCCCAGGTCTAACTCTTTTTAAGCCCTTTTGGAAATTCCAAACCGGTTTTGTCCTGTTCTTACCAATTTCTTCCTATTTCTTATACGTTTTTGCTTTTTCCTAACTTGGTTTAAACCATTTTTGCCACTTTCTATCCCATTTTAAGTCCTTTTTGGCTATTTCTAAACAATTGCTGGTCTTTCTTACCTTATTTTTGCCCTTTTCTCGCTAGTTTTATGTCATTTTGGGCTAATTCTGAACTATTCATGGCCATTTCTAGCCTGTTTTAAGCTTATCTTAGGTATTTCTTAATTGGTTTAGGCTATTTCTAACCAGTTTTTGCCCAGATCTAACTCTTCGTAAGCCATTTCCAAACAGTTTTTGTCCGGTTCTTACAAATCTCATTCGATTTCTTGCCCGGTTTTGGCCTTTCCTGACTTGGTTTATAATATTTTTGGCCGTTCCTAACCCCGTGTTGCCAATTTCTAACCCTTTTTAAGTCTTTTTTTAGCTATTTCTAAAGAATCGATGGTTATTCTAATCTTATTTTTGCCCATTTCTAACAGTTTTATGCTATTTTGGGCTAAATCTGAACAATTTATGGCCATTTCTAGCCTGTTTTAAGCTCTTCTAAGCTATTTCTAAACTGGCTTGTTGTATTTCTAAGCCTTTTTTGCCCAAATCTAACGTTTTTTTAAGCAATTTTGTCCATATCGAAACCGGTTTTGTCCATTTCTTACTACTTTCCTCCCACTTCTTACCCATTTTGGCCTTTCCTGACTTGGTTTGAACCATTTTTGGCCATTGATAACCCAGTTTTGTCAATTTCCATCCCATTTTAACTCTTTTTTGGCTAGTTCTAAAAAATTAATGGCCATTTATATCCTATTTTTCCCATTTCTTACCAGTTTGAAGCCTTTGTTGGCTATTTCTGAACAATATATGGCCATTTGTAGCCTGGATTAAGCTTTTCTTAGCAATTTCTAATATTGCTTGTGCTATTTCCAACCCATTCTTGCCCAATTCTAACTCTTTTTAAGCCATTTTAAAACTGTTTTGATCCTTCTTTCCAATTGCTTTCTAGTGCTAACCGGTTTTTGCCCTTTCCTAACGCGGTTTAAACCACTTTTACCAATTTTTAATCCATTTTAAGTCTTTTTTGGCTATTTCTAAACAAACGCTGCTTATTCTGATCTTATTTTTGCCAATTTCGTACCAGTTTTATGCCATTTTGGGCTAATGCTGAACTAGTTATGCTCTTTTCTAGCCTGGCGTAAGCTTTTCTGAGCTACTTCTAAGCTGGTTTGGGCTATTTCGCACCCTTTTTTACCCAGTCCTAGCTCTTTTCAAGCCATTTTGGCCATTTCCAAACCATTTTTTTTTCCATTTCTTTCTAATTTGCTGCCATTTCTAACCCATTTTTGCCCTTTCCTGACTTGGTTTGAACCATTTTTGGCCCTTTCTAACCCAGTTTTGCCCTTTCTAACCCATTTTAAGTCTTTTTTGGCCCTTCCTAAACAAATGCTGGTCGTTCTTATCTTACTTTTGCGCATTTCTGACCGGTTTTAAGCTTTTTTTGGCTATATCTAATCCATTCTTGCCTCTTTGTACCCATTTTAAGCATTTTTTCTCTTTCTAACCAATTGATGTCCAGTTCTATCGTATTTTTGCTCATTTCTTACCAGTTTTAAGACATTTCTGGCTATTTCTGAACTATTTATGGCCATTTCTAGCCAGTTTTTCCCCATTTCTCACCAGTTTTAAGTTTTTTTTGGCTATTTCTAACCCCTTCTTGCCTGTGTCTACCCAATTTGAAGCATTTTATATTATTTCTAAACAGTAGATGACCATTTCTCTCTTATTTTTCCCCATTTCTTACCAGTTTTTAGCAATTTCTGAACTATTTATGGCCATTTCTAGCCAGTTTTAAGCTTTTCTTAGCTATTTCTAAACTGGCTTGTGCTATTTCTAACGTTTTTTGCCCAGGTCTAACTCTTTTTAAGCCCTTTTGGAAATTCCAAACCGGTTTTGTCCTGTTCTTACCAATTTCTTCCTATTTCTTATACGTTTTTGCTTTTTCCGAACTTGGTTTAAACCATTTTTGCCACTTTCTATCCCATTTTAAGTCCTTTTTGGCTATTTCTAAACAATTGCTGGTCTTTCTTACCTTATTTTTGCCCTTTTCTCGCTAGTTTTATGTCATTTTGGGCTAATTCTGAACTATTCATGGCCATTTCTAGCCTGTTTTAAGCTTATCTTAGGTATTTCTTAATTGGTTTAGGCTATTTCTAACCAGTTTTTGCCCAGATCTAACTCTTCGTAAGCCATTTCCAAACAGTTTTTGTCCGGTTCTTACAAATCTCATTCGATTTCTTGCCCGGTTTTGGCCTTTCCTGACTTGGTTTATAATATTTTTGGCCGTTCCTAACCCCGTGTTGCCAATTTCTAACCCTTTTTAAGTCTTTTTTTAGCTATTTCTAAAGAATCGATGGTTATTCTAATCTTATTTTTGCCCATTTCTAACAGTTTTATGCTATTTTGGGCTAAATCTGAACAATTTATGGCCATTTCTAGCCTGTTTTAAGCTCTTCTAAGCTATTTCTAAACTGGCTTGTTGTATTTCTAAGCCTTTTTTGCCCAAATCTAACGTTTTTTTAAGCAATTTTGTCCATATCGAAACCGGTTTTGTCCATTTCTTACTACTTTCCTCCCACTTCTTACCCATTTTGGCCTTTCCTGACTTGGTTTGAACCATTTTTGGCCATTGATAACCCAGTTTTGTCAATTTCCATCCCATTTTAACTCTTTTTTGGCTAGTTCTAAAAAATTAATGGCCATTTATATCCTATTTTTCCCATTTCTTACCAGTTTGAAGCCTTTGTTGGCTATTTCTGAACAATATATGGCCATTTGTAGCCTGGATTAAGCTTTTCTTAGCAATTTCTAATATTGCTTGTGCTATTTCCAACCCATTCTTGCCCAATTCTAACTCTTTTTAAGCCATTTTAAAACTGTTTTGATCCTTCTTTCCAATTGCTTTCTAGTGCTAACCGGTTTTTGCCCTTTCCTAACGCGGTTTAAACCACTTTTACCAATTTTTAATCCATTTTAAGTCTTTTTTGGCTATTTCTAAACAAACGCTGCTTATTCTGATCTTATTTTTGCCAATTTCGTACCAGTTTTATGCCATTTTGGGCTAATGCTGAACTAGTTATGCTCTTTTCTAGCCTGGTGTAAGCTTTTCTGAGCTACTTCTAAGCTGGTTTGGGCTATTTCGCACCCTTTTTTACCCAGTCCTAGCTCTTTTCAAGCCATTTTGGCCATTTCCAAACCATTTTTTTTTCCATTTCTTTCTAATTTGCTGCCATTTCTAACCCATTTTTGCCCTTTCCTGACTTGGTTTGAACCATTTTTGGCCCTTTCTAACCCAGTTTTGCCCTTTCTAACCCATTTTAAGTCTTTTTTGGCCCTTCCTAAACAAATGCTGGTCGTTCTTATCTTACTTTTGCGCATTTCTGACCGGTTTTAAGCTTTCTTTGGCTATATCTAATCCATTCTTGCCTCTTTGTACCCATTTTAAGCATTTTTTCTCTTTCTAACCAATTGATGTCCAGTTCTATCGTATTTTTGCTCATTTCTTACCAGTTTTAAGACATTTCTGGCTATTTCTGAACTATTTATGGCCATTTCTAGCCAGTTTTTCCCCATTTCTCACCAGTTTTAAGTTTTTTTTGGCTATTTCTAACCCCTTCTTGCCTGTGTCTACCCAATTTGAAGCATTTTATATTATTTCTAAACAGTAGATGACCATTTCTCTCTTATTTTTGCCCATTTCTTACCAGTTTTTAGCAATTTCTGAACTATTTATGGCCATTTCTAGCCAGTTTTAAGCTTTTCTTAGCTATTTCTAAACTGGCTTGTGCTATTTCTAACGTTTTTTGCCCAGGTCTAACTCTTTTTAAGCCCTTTTGGAAATTCCAAACCGGTTTTGTCCTGTTCTTACCAATTTCTTCCTATTTCTTATACGTTTTTGCTTTTTCCTAACTTGGTTTAAACCATTTTTGCCACTTTCTATCCCATTTTAAGTCCTTTTTGGCTATTTCTAAACAATTGCTGGTCTTTCTTACCTTATTTTTGCCCTTTTCTCGCTAGTTTTATGTCATTTTGGGCTAATTCTGAACTATTCATGGCCATTTCTAGCCTGTTTTAAGCTTATCTTAGGTATTTCTTAATTGGTTTAGGCTATTTCTAACCAGTTTTTGCCCAGATCTAACTCTTCGTAAGCCATTTCCAAACAGTTTTTGTCCGGTTCTTACAAATCTCATTCGATTTCTTGCCCGGTTTTGGCCTTTCCTGACTTGGTTTATAATATTTTTGGCCGTTCCTAACCCCGTGTTGCCAATTTCTAACCCTTTTTAAGTCTTTTTTTAGCTATTTCTAAAGAATCGATGGTTATTCTAATCTTATTTTTGCCCATTTCTAACAGTTTTATGCTATTTTGGGCTAAATCTGAACAATTTATGGCCATTTCTAGCCTGTTTTAAGCTCTTCTAAGCTATTTCTAAACTGGCTTGTTGTATTTCTAAGCCTTTTTTGCCCAAATCTAACGTTTTTTTAAGCAATTTTGTCCATATCGAAACCGGTTTTGTCCATTTCTTACTACTTTCCTCCCACTTCTTACCCATTTTGGCCTTTCCTGACTTGGTTTGAACCATTTTTGGCCATTGATAACCCAGTTTTGTCAATTTCCATCCCATTTTAACTCTTTTTTGGCTAGTTCTAAAAAATTAATGGCCATTTATATCCTATTTTTCCCATTTCTTACCAGTTTGAAGCCTTTGTTGGCTATTTCTGAACAATATATGGCCATTTGTAGCCTGGATTAAGCTTTTCTTAGCAATTTCTAATATTGCTTGTGCTATTTCCAACCCATTCTTGCCCAATTCTAACTCTTTTTAAGCCATTTTAAAACTGTTTTGATCCTTCTTTCCAATTGCTTTCTAGTGCTAACCAGTTTTTGCCCTTTCCTAACGCGGTTTAAACCACTTTTACCAATTTTTAATCCATTTTAAGTCTTTTTTGGCTATTTCTAAACAAACGCTGCTTATTCTGATCTTATTTTTGCCAATTTCGTACCAGTTTTATGCCATTTTGGGCTAATGCTGAACTAGTTATGCTCTTTTCTAGCCTGGCGTAAGCTTTTCTGAGCTACTTCTAAGCTGGTTTGGGCTATTTCGCACCCTTTTTTACCCAGTCCTAGCTCTTTTCAAGCCATTTTGGCCATTTCCAAACCATTTTTTTTTCCATTTCTTTCTAATTTGCTGCCATTTCTAACCCATTTTTGCCCTTTCCTGACTTGGTTTGAACCATTTTTGGCCCTTTCTAACCCAGTTTTGCCCTTTCTAACCCATTTTAAGTCTTTTTTGGCCCTTCCTAAACAAATGCTGGTCGTTCTTATCTTACTTTTGCGCATTTCTGACCGGTTTTAAGCTTTTTTTGGCTATATCTAATCCATTCTTGCCTCTTTGTACCCATTTTAAGCATTTTTTCTCTTTCTAACCAATTGATGTCCAGTTCTATCGTATTTTTGCTCATTTCTTACCAGTTTTAAGACATTTCTGGCTATTTCTGAACTATTTATGGCCATTTCTAGCCAGTTTTTCCCCATTTCTCACCAGTTTTAAGTTTTTTTTGGCTATTTCTAACCCCTTCTTGCCTGTGTCTACCCAATTTGAAGCATTTTATATTATTTCTAAACAGTAGATGACCATTTCTCTCTTATTTTTCCCCATTTCTTACCAGTTTTTAGCAATTTCTGAACTATTTATGGCCATTTCTAGCCAGTTTTAAGCTTTTCTTAGCTATTTCTAAACTGGCTTGTGCTATTTCTAACGTTTTTTGCCCAGGTCTAACTCTTTTTAAGCCATTTTGGAAATTCCAAACCGGTTTTGTCCTGTTCTTACCAATTTCTTCCTATTTCTTATACGTTTTTGCTTTTTCCTAACTTGGTTTAAACCATTTTTGCCACTTTCTATCCCATTTTAAGTCCTTTTTGGCTATTTCTAAACAATTGCTGGTCTTTCTTACCTTATTTTTGCCCTTTTCTCGCTAGTTTTATGTCATTTTGGGCTAATTCTGAACTATTCATGGCCATTTCTAGCCTGTTTTAAGCTTATCTTAGGTATTTCTTAATTGGTTTAGGCTATTTCTAACCAGTTTTTGCCCAGATCTAACTCTTCGTAAGCCATTTCCAAACAGTTTTTGTCCGGTTCTTACAAATCTCATTCGATTTCTTGCCCGGTTTTGGCCTTTCCTGACTTGGTTTATAATATTTTTGGCCGTTCCTAACCCCGTGTTGCCAATTTCTAACCCTTTTTAAGTCTTTTTTTAGCTATTTCTAAAGAATCGATGGTTATTCTAATCTTATTTTTGCCCATTTCTAACAGTTTTATGCTATTTTGGGCTAAATCTGAACAATTTATGGCCATTTCTAGCCTGTTTTAAGCTCTTCTAAGCTATTTCTAAACTGGCTTGTTGTATTTCTAAGCCTTTTTTGCCCAAATCTAACGTTTTTTTAAGCAATTTTGTCCATATCGAAACCGGTTTTGTCCATTTCTTACTACTTTCCTCCCACTTCTTACCCATTTTGGCCTTTCCTGACTTGGTTTGAACCATTTTTGGCCATTGATAACCCAGTTTTGTCAATTTCCATCCCATTTTAACTCTTTTTTGGCTAGTTCTAAAAAATTAATGGCCATTTATATCCTATTTTTCCCATTTCTTACCAGTTTGAAGCCTTTGTTGGCTATTTCTGAACAATATATGGCCATTTGTAGCCTGGATTAAGCTTTTCTTAGCAATTTCTAATATTGCTTGTGCTATTTCCAACCCATTCTTGCCCAATTCTAACTCTTTTTAAGCCATTTTAAAACTGTTTTGATCCTTCTTTCCAATTGCTTTCTAGTGCTAACCAGTTTTTGCCCTTTCCTAACGCGGTTTAAACCACTTTTACCAATTTTTAATCCATTTTAAGTCTTTTTTGGCTATTTCTAAACAAACGCTGCTTATTCTGATCTTATTTTTGCCAATTTCGTACCAGTTTTATGCCATTTTGGGCTAATGCTGAACTAGTTATGCTCTTTTCTAGCCTGGTGTAAGCTTTTCTGAGCTACTTCTAAGCTGGTTTGGGCTATTTCGCACCCTTTTTTACCCAGTCCTAGCTCTTTTCAAGCCATTTTGGCCATTTCCAAACCATTTTTTTTTCCATTTCTTTCTAATTTGCTGCCATTTCTAACCCATTTTTGCCCTTTCCTGACTTGGTTTGAACCATTTTTGGCCCTTTCTAACCCAGTTTTGCCCTTTCTAACCCATTTTAAGTCTTTTTTGGCCCTTCCTAAACAAATGCTGGTCGTTCTTATCTTACTTTTGCGCATTTCTGACCGGTTTTAAGCTTTCTTTGGCTATATCTAATCCATTCTTGCCTCTTTGTACCCATTTTAAGCATTTTTTCTCTTTCTAACCAATTGATGTCCAGTTCTATCGTATTTTTGCTCATTTCTTACCAGTTTTAAGACATTTCTGGCTATTTCTGAACTATTTATGGCCATTTCTAGCCAGTTTTTCCCCATTTCTCACCAGTTTTAAGTTTTTTTTGGCTATTTCTAACCCCTTCTTGCCTGTGTCTACCCAATTTGAAGCATTTTATATTATTTCTAAACAGTAGATGACCATTTCTCTCTTATTTTTGCCCATTTCTTACCAGTTTTTAGCAATTTCTGAACTATTTATGGCCATTTCTAGCCAGTTTTAAGCTTTTCTTAGCTATTTCTAAACTGGCTTGTGCTATTTCTAACGTTTTTTGCCCAGGTCTAACTCTTTTTAAGCCCTTTTGGAAATTCCAAACCGGTTTTGTCCTGTTCTTACCAATTTCTTCCTATTTCTTATACGTTTTTGCTTTTTCCTAACTTGGTTTAAACCATTTTTGCCACTTTCTATCCCATTTTAAGTCCTTTTTGGCTATTTCTAAACAATTGCTGGTCTTTCTTACCTTATTTTTGCCCTTTTCTCGCTAGTTTTATGTCATTTTGGGCTAATTCTGAACTATTCATGGCCATTTCTAGCCTGTTTTAAGCTTATCTTAGGTATTTCTTAATTGGTTTAGGCTATTTCTAACCAGTTTTTGCCCAGATCTAACTCTTCGTAAGCCATTTCCAAACAGTTTTTGTCCGGTTCTTACAAATCTCATTCGATTTCTTGCCCGGTTTTGGCCTTTCCTGACTTGGTTTATAATATTTTTGGCCGTTCCTAACCCCGTGTTGCCAATTTCTAACCCTTTTTAAGTCTTTTTTTAGCTATTTCTAAAGAATCGATGGTTATTCTAATCTTATTTTTGCCCATTTCTAACAGTTTTATGCTATTTTGGGCTAAATCTGAACAATTTATGGCCATTTCTAGCCTGTTTTAAGCTCTTCTAAGCTATTTCTAAACTGGCTTGTTGTATTTCTAAGCCTTTTTTGCCCAAATCTAACGTTTTTTTAAGCAATTTTGTCCATATCGAAACCGGTTTTGTCCATTTCTTACTACTTTCCTCCCACTTCTTACCCATTTTGGCCTTTCCTGACTTGGTTTGAACCATTTTTGGCCATTGATAACCCAGTTTTGTCAATTTCCATCCCATTTTAACTCTTTTTTGGCTAGTTCTAAAAAATTAATGGCCATTTATATCCTATTTTTCCCATTTCTTACCAGTTTGAAGCCTTTGTTGGCTATTTCTGAACAATATATGGCCATTTGTAGCCTGGATTAAGCTTTTCTTAGCAATTTCTAATATTGCTTGTGCTATTTCCAACCCATTCTTGCCCAATTCTAACTCTTTTTAAGCCATTTTAAAACTGTTTTGATCCTTCTTTCCAATTGCTTTCTAGTGCTAACCGGTTTTTGCCCTTTCCTAACGCGGTTTAAACCACTTTTACCAATTTTTAATCCATTTTAAGTCTTTTTTGGCTATTTCTAAACAAACGCTGCTTATTCTGATCTTATTTTTGCCAATTTCGTACCAGTTTTATGCCATTTTGGGCTAATGCTGAACTAGTTATGCTCTTTTCTAGCCTGGCGTAAGCTTTTCTGAGCTACTTCTAAGCTGGTTTGGGCTATTTCGCACCCTTTTTTACCCAGTCCTAGCTCTTTTCAAGCCATTTTGGCCATTTCCAAACCATTTTTTTTTCCATTTCTTTCTAATTTGCTGCCATTTCTAACCCATTTTTGCCCTTTCCTGACTTGGTTTGAACCATTTTTGGCCCTTTCTAACCCAGTTTTGCCCTTTCTAACCCATTTTAAGTCTTTTTTGGC
Source organism: Pezoporus flaviventris (assembly GCF_033815535.1). Classification (NCBI taxonomy): domain Eukaryota; kingdom Metazoa; phylum Chordata; class Aves; order Psittaciformes; family Psittacidae; genus Pezoporus; species Pezoporus flaviventris. Next base: position 354,474 of record NW_026892681.1, on the reverse strand, counting down.
CCTTCCTAAACAAATGCTGGTCGTTCTTATCTTACTTTTGCGCATTTCTGACCGGTTTTAAGCTTTTTTTGGCTATATCTAATCCATTCTTGCCTCTTTGTACCCATTTTAAGCATTTTTTCTCTTTCTAACCAATTGATGTCCAGTTCTATCGTATTTTTGCTCATTTCTTACCAGTTTTAAGCCATTTCTGGCTATTTCTGAACTATTTATGGCCATTTCTAGCCAGTTTTTCCCCATTTCTCACCAGTTTTAAGTTTTTTTTGGCTATTTCTAACCCCTTCTTGCCTGTGTCTGCCCAATTTGAAGCATTTTATATTATTTCTAAACAGTAGATGACCATTTCTCTCTTATTTTTCCCCATTTCTTACCAGTTTTTAGCAATTTCTGAACTATTTATGGCCATTTCTAGCCAGTTTTAAGCTTTTCTTAGCTATTTCTAAACTGGCTTGTGCTATTTCTAACGTTTTTTGCCCAGGTCTAACTCTTTTTAAGCCCTTTTGGAAATTCCAAACCGGTTTTGTCCTGTTCTTACCAATTTCTTCCTATTTCTTATACGTTTTTGCTTTTTCCTAACTTGGTTTAAACCATTTTTGCCACTTTCTATCCCATTTTAAGTCCTTTTTGGCTATTTCTAAACAATTGCTGGTCTTTCTTACCTTATTTTTGCCCTTTTCTCGCTAGTTTTATGTCATTTTGGGCTAATTCTGAACTATTCATGGCCATTTCTAGCCTGTTTTAAGCTTATCTTAGGTATTTCTTAATTGGTTTAGGCTATTTCTAACCAGTTTTTGCCCAGATCTAACTCTTCGTAAGCCATTTCCAAACAGTTTTTGTCCGGTTCTTACAAATCTCATTCGATTTCTTGCCCGGTTTTGGCCTTTCCTGACTTGGTTTATAATATTTTTGGCCGTTCCTAACCCCGTGTTGCCAATTTCTAACCCTTTTTAAGTCTTTTTTTAGCTATTTCTAAAGAATCGATGGTTATTCTAATCTTATTTTTGCCCATTTCTAACAGTTTTATGCTATTTTGGGCTAAATCTGAACAATTTATGGCCATTTCTAGCCTGTTTTAAGCTCTTCTAAGCTATTTCTAAACTGGCTTGTTGTATTTCTAAGCCTTTTTTGCCCAAATCTAACGTTTTTTTAAGCAATTTTGTCCATATCGAAACCGGTTTTGTCCATTTCTTACTACTTTCCTCCCACTTCTTACCCATTTTGGCCTTTCCTGACTTGGTTTGAACCATTTTTGGCCATTGATAACCCAGTTTTGTCAATTTCCATCCCATTTTAACTCTTTTTTGGCTAGTTCTAAAAAATTAATGGCCATTTATATCCTATTTTTCCCATTTCTTACCAGTTTGAAGCCTTTGTTGGCTATTTCTGAACAATATATGGCCATTTGTAGCCTGGATTAAGCTTTTCTTAGCAATTTCTAATATTGCTTGTGCTATTTCCAACCCATTCTTGCCCAATTCTAACTCTTTTTAAGCCATTTTAAAACTGTTTTGATCCTTCTTTCCAATTGCTTTCTAGTGCTAACCAGTTTTTGCCCTTTCCTAACGCGGTTTAAACCACTTTTACCAATTTTTAATCCATTTTAAGTCTTTTTTGGCTATTTCTAAACAAACGCTGCTTATTCTGATCTTATTTTTGCCAATTTCGTACCAGTTTTATGCCATTTTGGGCTAATGCTGAACTAGTTATGCTCTTTTCTAGCCTGGTGTAAGCTTTTCTGAGCTACTTCTAAGCTGGTTTGGGCTATTTCGCACCCTTTTTTACCCAGTCCTAGCTCTTTTCAAGCCATTTTGGCCATTTCCAAACCATTTTTTTTTCCATTTCTTTCTAATTTGCTGCCATTTCTAACCCATTTTTGCCCTTTCCTGACTTGGTTTGAACCATTTTTGGCCCTTTCTAACCCAGTTTTGCCCTTTCTAACCCATTTTAAGTCTTTTTTGGCCCTTCCTAAACAAATGCTGGTCGTTCTTATCTTACTTTTGCGCATTTCTGACCGGTTTTAAGCTTTCTTTGGCTATATCTAATCCATTCTTGCCTCTTTGTACCCATTTTAAGCATTTTTTCTCTTTCTAACCAATTGATGTCCAGTTCTATCGTATTTTTGCTCATTTCTTACCAGTTTTAAGACATTTCTGGCTATTTCTGAACTATTTATGGCCATTTCTAGCCAGTTTTTCCCCATTTCTCACCAGTTTTAAGTTTTTTTTGGCTATTTCTAACCCCTTCTTGCCTGTGTCTACCCAATTTGAAGCATTTTATATTATTTCTAAACAGTAGATGACCATTTCTCTCTTATTTTTCCCCATTTCTTACCAGTTTTTAGCAATTTCTGAACTATTTATGGCCATTTCTAGCCAGTTTTAAGCTTTTCTTAGCTATTTCTAAACTGGCTTGTGCTATTTCTAACGTTTTTTGCCCAGGTCTAACTCTTTTTAAGCCATTTTGGAAATTCCAAACCGGTTTTGTCCTGTTCTTACCAATTTCTTCCTATTTCTTATACGTTTTTGCTTTTTCCTAACTTGGTTTAAACCATTTTTGCCACTTTCTATCCCATTTTAAGTCCTTTTTGGCTATTTCTAAACAATTGCTGGTCTTTCTTACCTTATTTTTGCCCTTTTCTCGCTAGTTTTATGTCATTTTGGGCTAATTCTGAACTATTCATGGCCATTTCTAGCCTGTTTTAAGCTTATCTTAGGTATTTCTTAATTGGTTTAGGCTATTTCTAACCAGTTTTTGCCCAGATCTAACTCTTCGTAAGCCATTTCCAAACAGTTTTTGTCCGGTTCTTACAAATCTCATTCGATTTCTTGCCCGGTTTTGGCCTTTCCTGACTTGGTTTATAATATTTTTGGCCGTTCCTAACCCCGTGTTGCCAATTTCTAACCCTTTTTAAGTCTTTTTTTAGCTATTTCTAAAGAATCGATGGTTATTCTAATCTTATTTTTGCCCATTTCTAACAGTTTTATGCTATTTTGGGCTAAATCTGAACAATTTATGGCCATTTCTAGCCTGTTTTAAGCTCTTCTAAGCTATTTCTAAACTGGCTTGTTGTATTTCTAAGCCTTTTTTGCCCAAATCTAACGTTTTTTTAAGCAATTTTGTCCATATCGAAACCGGTTTTGTCCATTTCTTACTACTTTCCTCCCACTTCTTACCCATTTTGGCCTTTCCTGACTTGGTTTGAACCATTTTTGGCCATTGATAACCCAGTTTTGTCAATTTCCATCCCATTTTAACTCTTTTTTGGCTAGTTCTAAAAAATTAATGGCCATTTATATCCTATTTTTCCCATTTCTTACCAGTTTGAAGCCTTTGTTGGCTATTTCTGAACAATATATGGCCATTTGTAGCCTGGATTAAGCTTTTCTTAGCAATTTCTAATATTGCTTGTGCTATTTCCAACCCATTCTTGCCCAATTCTAACTCTTTTTAAGCCATTTTAAAACTGTTTTGATCCTTCTTTCCAATTGCTTTCTAGTGCTAACCAGTTTTTGCCCTTTCCTAACGCGGTTTAAACCACTTTTACCAATTTTTAATCCATTTTAAGTCTTTTTTGGCTATTTCTAAACAAACGCTGCTTATTCTGATCTTATTTTTGCCAATTTCGTACCAGTTTTATGCCATTTTGGGCTAATGCTGAACTAGTTATGCTCTTTTCTAGCCTGGTGTAAGCTTTTCTGAGCTACTTCTAAGCTGGTTTGGGCTATTTCGCACCCTTTTTTACCCAGTCCTAGCTCTTTTCAAGCCATTTTGGCCATTTCCAAACCATTTTTTTTTCCATTTCTTTCTAATTTGCTGCCATTTCTAACCCATTTTTGCCCTTTCCTGACTTGGTTTGAACCATTTTTGGCCCTTTCTAACCCAGTTTTGCCCTTTCTAACCCATTTTAAGTCTTTTTTGGCCCTTCCTAAACAAATGCTGGTCGTTCTTATCTTACTTTTGCGCATTTCTGACCGGTTTTAAGCTTTCTTTGGCTATATCTAATCCATTCTTGCCTCTTTGTACCCATTTTAAGCATTTTTTCTCTTTCTAACCAATTGATGTCCAGTTCTATCGTATTTTTGCTCATTTCTTACCAGTTTTAAGACATTTCTGGCTATTTCTGAACTATTTATGGCCATTTCTAGCCAGTTTTTCCCCATTTCTCACCAGTTTTAAGTTTTTTTTGGCTATTTCTAACCCCTTCTTGCCTGTGTCTACCCAATTTGAAGCATTTTATATTATTTCTAAACAGTAGATGACCATTTCTCTCTTATTTTTCCCCATTTCTTACCAGTTTTTAGCAATTTCTGAACTATTTATGGCCATTTCTAGCCAGTTTTAAGCTTTTCTTAGCTATTTCTAAACTGGCTTGTGCTATTTCTAACGTTTTTTGCCCAGGTCTAACTCTTTTTAAGCCATTTTGGAAATTCCAAACCGGTTTTGTCCTGTTCTTACCAATTTCTTCCTATTTCTTATACGTTTTTGCTTTTTCCGAACTTGGTTTAAACCATTTTTGCCACTTTCTATCCCATTTTAAGTCCTTTTTGGCTATTTCTAAACAATTGCTGGTCTTTCTTACCTTATTTTTGCCCTTTTCTCGCTAGTTTTATGTCATTTTGGGCTAATTCTGAACTATTCATGGCCATTTCTAGCCTGTTTTAAGCTTATCTTAGGTATTTCTTAATTGGTTTAGGCTATTTCTAACCAGTTTTTGCCCAGATCTAACTCTTCGTAAGCCATTTCCAAACAGTTTTTGTCCGGTTCTTACAAATCTCATTCGATTTCTTGCCCGGTTTTGGCCTTTCCTGACTTGGTTTATAATATTTTTGGCCGTTCCTAACCCCGTGTTGCCAATTTCTAACCCTTTTTAAGTCTTTTTTTAGCTATTTCTAAAGAATCGATGGTTATTCTAATCTTATTTTTGCCCATTTCTAACAGTTTTATGCTATTTTGGGCTAAATCTGAACAATTTATGGCCATTTCTAGCCTGTTTTAAGCTCTTCTAAGCTATTTCTAAACTGGCTTGTTGTATTTCTAAGCCTTTTTTGCCCAAATCTAACGTTTTTTTAAGCAATTTTGTCCATATCGAAACCGGTTTTGTCCATTTCTTACTACTTTCCTCCCACTTCTTACCCATTTTGGCCTTTCCTGACTTGGTTTGAACCATTTTTGGCCATTGATAACCCAGTTTTGTCAATTTCCATCCCATTTTAACTCTTTTTTGGCTAGTTCTAAAAAATTAATGGCCATTTATATCCTATTTTTCCCATTTCTTACCAGTTTGAAGCCTTTGTTGGCTATTTCTGAACAATATATGGCCATTTGTAGCCTGGATTAAGCTTTTCTTAGCAATTTCTAATATTGCTTGTGCTATTTCCAACCCATTCTTGCCCAATTCTAACTCTTTTTAAGCCATTTTAAAACTGTTTTGATCCTTCTTTCCAATTGCTTTCTAGTGCTAACCGGTTTTTGCCCTTTCCTAACGCGGTTTAAACCACTTTTACCAATTTTTAATCCATTTTAAGTCTTTTTTGGCTATTTCTAAACAAACGCTGCTTATTCTGATCTTATTTTTGCCAATTTCGTACCAGTTTTATGCCATTTTGGGCTAATGCTGAACTAGTTATGCTCTTTTCTAGCCTGGTGTAAGCTTTTCTGAGCTACTTCTAAGCTGGTTTGGGCTATTTCGCACCCTTTTTTACCCAGTCCTAGCTCTTTTCAAGCCATTTTGGCCATTTCCAAACCATTTTTTTTTCCATTTCTTTCTAATTTGCTGCCATTTCTAACCCATTTTTGCCCTTTCCTGACTTGGTTTGAACCATTTTTGGCCCTTTCTAACCCAGTTTTGCCCTTTCTAACCCATTTTAAGTCTTTTTTGGCCCTTCCTAAACAAATGCTGGTCGTTCTTATCTTACTTTTGCGCATTTCTGACCGGTTTTAAGCTTTCTTTGGCTATATCTAATCCATTCTTGCCTCTTTGTACCCATTTTAAGCATTTTTTCTCTTTCTAACCAATTGATGTCCAGTTCTATCGTATTTTTGCTCATTTCTTACCAGTTTTAAGCCATTTCTGGCTATTTCTGAACTATTTATGGCCATTTCTAGCCAGTTTTTCCCGCATTTCTCACCAGCTTTAAGTTTTTTTTGGCTATTTCTAACCCCTTCTTGCCTGTGTCTGCCCAATTTGAAGCATTTTATATTATTTCTAAACAGTAGATGACCATTTCTCTCTTATTTTTGCCCATTTCTTACCAGTTTTTAGCAATTTCTGAACTATTTATGGCCATTTCTAGCCAGTTTTAAGCTTTTCTTAGCTATTTCTAAACTGGCTTGTGCTATTTCTAACGTTTTTTGCCCAGGTCTAACTCTTTTTAAGCCCTTTTGGAAATTCCAAACCGGTTTTGTCCTGTTCTTACCAATTTCTTCCTATTTCTTATATGTTTTTGCTTTTTCCTAACTTGGTTTAAACCATTTTTGCCACCTTCTGTCCCATTTTAAGTCCTTTTTGGCTATTTCTAAACAATTGCTGGTCTTTCTTACCTTATTTTTGCCCTTTTCTCGCTAGTTTTATGTCATTTTGGGCTAATTCTGAACTATTCATGGCCATTTCTAGCCTGTTTTAAGCTTATCTTAGGTATTTCTTAACTGGTTTAGGCTATTTCTAACCAGTTTTTGCCCAGATCTAACTCTTCGTAAGCCATTTCCAAACAGTTTTTGTCCGGTTCTTACAAATCTCATTCGATTTCTTGCCCGGTTTTGGCCTTTCCTGACTTGGTTTATAATATTTTTGGCCGTTCCTAACCCCGTGTTGCCAATTTCTAACCCTTTTTAAGTCTTTTTTTAGCTATTTCTAAAGAATCGATGGTTATTCTAATCTTATTTTTGCCCATTTCTAACTAGTTTTATGCTATTTTGGGCTAAATCTGAACAATTTATGGCCATTTCTAGCCTGTTTTAAGCTCTTCTAAGCTATTTCTAAACTGGCTTGTTGTATTTCTAAGCATTTTTGCCCAAATCTAACGGTTTTTTAAGCAATTTTGTCCATATCGAAACCGGTTTTGTCCATTTCTTACTACTTTCCTCCCACTTCTTACCCATTTTGGCCTTTCCTGACTTGGTTTGAACCATTTTTGGCCATTGATAACCCAGTTTTGTCAATTTCCATCCCATTTTAACTCTTTTTTGGCTAGTTCTAAAAAATTAATGGCCATTTATATCCTATTTTTCCCATTTCTTACCAGTTTGAAGCCTTTGTTGGCTATTTCTGAACAATATATGGCCATTTGTAGCCTGGATTAATCTTTTCTTAGCAATTTCTAATATTGCTTGTGCTATTTCCAACCCATTCTTGCCCAATTCTAACTCTTTTTAAGCCATTTTAAAACTGTTTTGATCCTTCTTTCCAATTGCTTTCTAGTGCTAACCAGTTTTTGCCCTTTCCTAACACGGTTTAAACCACTTTTACCAATTTTTAATCCATTTTAAGTCTTTTTTGGCTATTTCTAAACAAACGCTGCTTATTCTGATCTTATTTTTGCCAATTTCGTACCAGTTTTATTCCATTTTGGGCTAATGCTGAACTAGTTATGCTCTTTTCTAGCCTGGTGTAAGCTTTTCTGAGCTACTTCTAAGCTGGTTTGGGCTATTTCGCACCCTTTTTTACCCAGTCCTAGCTCTTTTCAAGCCATTTTGGCCATTTCCAAACCATTTTTTTTTCCATTTCTTTCTAATTTGCTGCCATTTCTAACCCATTTTTGCCCTTTCCTGACTTGGTTTGAACCATTTTTGGCCCTTTCTAACCCAGTTTTGCCCTTTCTAACCCATTTTAAGTCTTTTTTGGCCCTTCCTAAACAAATGCTGGTCGTTCTTATCTTACTTTTGCGCATTTCTGACCGGTTTTAAGCTTTCTTTGGCTATATCTAGTCCATTCTTGCCTCTTTGTACCCATTTTAAGCATTTTTTCTCTTTCTAACCAATTGATGTCCAGTTCTATCGTATTTTTGCTCATTTCTTACCAGTTTTAAGCCATTTCTGGCTATTTCTGAACTATTTATGGCCATTTCTAGCCAGTTTTTCCCCATTTCTCACCAGTTTTAAGATTTTTTTGGCTATTTCTAACCCCTTCTTGCCTGTGTCTACCCAATTTGAAGCATTTTATATTATTTCTAAACAGTAGATGACCATTTCTCTCTTATTTTTCCCCATTTCTTACCAGTTTTTAGCAATTTCTGAACTATTTATGGCCATTTCTAGCCAGTTTTAAGCTTTTCTTAGCTATTTCTAAACTGGCTTGTGCTATTTCTAACGTTTTTTGCCCAGGTCTAACTCTTTTTAAGCCCTTTTGGAAATTCCAAACCGGTTTTGTCCTGTTCTTACCAATTTCTTCCTATTTCTTATACGTTTTTGCTTTTTCCTAACTTGGTTTAAACCATTTTTGCCACTTTCTATCCCATTTTAAGTCCTTTTTGGCTATTTCTAAACAATTGCTGGTCTTTCTTACCTTATTTTTGCCCTTTTCTCGCTAGTTTTATGTCATTTTGGGCTAATTCTGAACTATTCATGGCCATTTCTAGCCTGTTTTAAGCTTATCTTAGGTATTTCTTAACTGGTTTAGGCTATTTCTAACCAGTTTTTGCCCAGATCTAACTCTTCGTAAGCCATTTCCAAACAGTTTTTGTCCGGTTCTTACAAATCTCATTCGATTTCTTGCCCGGTTTTGGCCTTTCCTGACTTGGTTTATAATATTTTTGGCCGTTCCTAACCCCGTTTTGCCAATTTCTAACCCTTTTTAAGTCTTTTTTTAGCTATTTCTAAAGAATCGATGGTTATTCTAATCTTATTTTTGCCCATTTCTAACTAGTTTTATGCTATTTTGGGCTAAATCTGAACAATTTATGGCCATTTCTAGCCTGTTTTAAGCTCTTCTAAGCTATTTCTAAACTGGCTTGTTGTATTTCTAAGCCTTTTTTGCCCAAATCTAACGTTTTTTTAAGCAATTTTGTCCATATCGAAACCGGTTTTGTCCATTTCTTACTACTTTCCTCCCACTTCTTACCCATTTTGGCCTTTCCTGACTTGGTTTGAACCATTTTTGGCCATTGATAACCCAGTTTTGTCAATTTCCTTCCCATTTTAACTCTTTTTTGGCTAGTTCTAAAAAATTAATGGCCATTTATATCCTATTTTTCCCATTTCTTACCAGTTTGAAGCCTTTGTTGGCTATTTCTGAACAATATATGGCCATTTGTAGCCTGGATTAAGCTTTTCTTAGCAATTTCTAATATTGCTTGTGCTATTTCCAACCCATTCTTGCCCAATTCTAACTCTTTTTAAGCCATTTTAAAACTGTTTTGATCCTTCTTTCCAATTGCTTTCTAGTGCTAACCAGTTTTTGCCCTTTCCTAACACGGTTTAAACCACTTTTACCAATTTTTAATCCATTTTAAGTCTTTTTTGGCTATTTCTAAACAAACGCTGCTTATTCTGATCTTATTTTTGCCAATTTCGTACCAGTTTTATTCCATTTTGGGCTAATGCTGAACTAGTTATGCTCTTTTCTAGCCTGGTGTAAGCTTTTCTGAGCTACTTCTAAGCTGGTTTGGGCTATTTCGCACCCTTTTTTACCCAGTCCTAGCTCTTTTCAAGCCATTTTGGCCATTTCCAAACCATTTTTTTTTCCATTTCTTTCTAATTTGCTGCCATTTCTAACCCATTTTTGCCCTTTCCTGACTTGGTTTGAACCATTTTTGGCCCTTTCTAACCCAGTTTTGCCCTTTCTAACCCATTTTAAGTCTTTTTTGGCCCTTCCTAAACAAATGCTGGTCGTTCTTATCTTACTTTTGCGCATTTCTGACCGGTTTTAAGCTTTCTTTGGCTATATCTAGTCCATTCTTGCCTCTTTGTACCCATTTTAAGCATTTTTTCTCTTTCTAACCAATTGATGTCCAGTTCTATCGTATTTTTGCTCATTTCTTACCAGTTTTAAGCCATTTCTGGCTATTTCTGAACTATTTATGGCCATTTCTAGCCAGTTTTTCCCCATTTCTCACCAGTTTTAAGATTTTTTTGGCTATTTCTAACCCCTTCTTGCCTGTGTCTACCCAATTTGAAGCATTTTATATTATTTCTAAACAGTAGATGACCATTTCTCTCTTATTTTTCCCCATTTCTTACCAGTTTTTAGCAATTTCTGAACTATTTATGGCCATTTCTAGCCAGTTTTAAGCTTTTCTTAGCTATTTCTAAACTGGCTTGTGCTATTTCTAACGTTTTTTGCCCAGGTCTAACTCTTTTTAAGCCCTTTTGGAAATTACAAACCGGTTTTGTCCTGTTCTTACCAATTTCTTCCTATTTCTTATACGTTTTTGCTTTTTCCTAACTTGGTTTAAACCATTTTTGCCACTTTCTATCCCATTTTAAGTCCTTTTTGGCTATTTCTAAACAATTGCTGGTCTTTCTTACCTTATTTTTGCCCTTTTCTCGCTAGTTTTATGTCATTTTGGGCTAATTCTGAACTATTCATGGCCATTTCTAGCCTGTTTTAAGCTTATCTTAGGTATTTCTTAACTGGTTTAGGCTATTTCTAACCAGTTTTTGCCCAGATCTAACTCTTCGTAAGCCATTTCCAAACAGTTTTTGTCCGGTTCTTACAAATCTCATTCGATTTCTTGCCCGGTTTTGGCCTTTCCTGACTTGGTTTATAATATTTTTGGCCGTTCCTAACCCCGTTTTGCCAATTTCTAACCCTTTTTAAGTCTTTTTTTAGCTATTTCTAAAGAATCGATGGTTATTCTAATCTTATTTTTGCCCATTTCTAACTAGTTTTATGCTATTTTGGGCTAAATCTGAACAATTTATGGCCATTTCTAGCCTGTTTTAAGCTCTTCTAAGCTATTTCTAAACTGGCTTGTTGTATTTCTAAGCCTTTTTTGCCCAAATCTAACGTTTTTTTAAGCAATTTTGTCCATATCGAAACCGGTTTTGTCCATTTCTTACTACTTTCCTCCCACTTCTTACCCATTTTGGCCTTTCCTGACTTGGTTTGAACCATTTTTGGCCATTGATAACCCAGTTTTGTCAATTTCCATCCCATTTTAACTCTTTTTTGGCTAGTTCTAAAAAATTAATGGCCATTTATATCCTATTTTTCCCATTTCTTACCAGTTTGAAGCCTTTGTTGGCTATTTCTGAACAATATATGGCCATTTGTAGCCTGGATTAATCTTTTCTTAGCAATTTCTAATATTGCTTGTGCTATTTCCAACCCATTCTTGCCCAATTCTAACTCTTTTTAAGCCATTTTAAAACTGTTTTGATCCTTCTTTCCAATTGCTTTCTAGTGCTAACCAGTTTTTGCCCTTTCCTAACACGGTTTAAACCACTTTTACCAATTTTTAATCCATTTTAAGTCTTTTTTGGCTATTTCTAAACAAACGCTGCTTATTCTGATCTTATTTTTGCCAATTTCGTACCAGTTTTATGCCATTTTGGGCTAATGCTGAACTAGTTATGCTCTTTTCTAGCCTGGTGTAAGCTTTTCTGAGCTACTTCTAAGCTGGTTTGGGCTATTTCGCACCCTTTTTTACCCAGTCCTAGCTCTTTTCAAGCCATTTTGGCCATTTCCAAACCATTTTTTTTTCCATTTCTTTCTAATTTGCTGCCATTTCTAACCCATTTTTGCCCTTTCCTGACTTGGTTTGAACCATTTTTGGCCCTTTCTAACCCAGTTTTGCCCTTTCTAACCCATTTTAAGTCTTTTTTGGCCCTTCCTAAACAAATGCTGGTCGTTCTTATCTTACTTTTGCGCATTTCTGACCGGTTTTAAGCATTCTTTGGCTATATCTAGTCCATTCTTGCCTCTTTGTACCCATTTTAAGCATTTTTTCTCTTTCTAACCAATTGATGTCCAGTTCTATCGTATTTTTGCTCATTTCTTACCAGTTTTAAGACATTTCTGGCTATTTCTGAACTATTTATGGCCATTTCTAGCCAGTTTTTCCCCATTTCTCACCAGTTTTAAGATTTTTTTGGCTATTTCTAACCCCTTCTTGCCTGTGTCTACCCAATTTGAAGCATTTTATATTATTTCTAAACAGTAGATGACCATTTCTCTCTTATTTTTCCCCATTTCTTACCAGTTTTTAGCAATTTCTGAACTATTTATGGCCATTTCTAGCCAGTTTTAAGCTTTTCTTAGCTATTTCTAAACTGGCTTGTGCTATTTCTAACGTTTTTTGCCCAGGTCTAACTCTTTTTAAGCCCTTTTGGAAATTCCAAACCGGTTTTGTCCTGTTCTTACCAATTTCTTCCTATTTCTTATACGTTTTTGCTTTTTCCTAACTTGGTTTAAACCATTTTTGCCACTTTCTATCCCATTTTAAGTCCTTTTTGGCTATTTCTAAACAATTGCTGGTCTTTCTTACCTTATTTTTGCCCTTTTCTCGCTAGTTTTATGTCATTTTGGGCTAATTCTGAACTATTCATGGCCATTTCTAGCCTGTTTTAAGCTTATCTTAGGTATTTCTTAACTGGTTTAGGCTATTTCTAACCAGTTTTTGCCCAGATCTAACTCTTCGTAAGCCATTTCCAAACAGTTTTTGTCCGGTTCTTACAAATCTCATTCGATTTCTTGCCCGGTTTTGGCCTTTCCTGACTTGGTTTATAATATTTTTGGCCGTTCCTAACCCCGTTTTGCCAATTTCTAACCGTTTTTAAGTCTTTTTTTAGCTATTTCTAAAGAATCGATGGTTATTCTAATCTTATTTTTGCCCATTTCTAACTAGTTTTATGCTATTTTGGGCTAAATCTGAACAATTTATGGCCATTTCTAGCCTGTTTTAAGCTCTTCTAAGCTATTTCTAAACTGGCTTGTTGTATTTCTAAGCCTTTTTTGCCCAAATCTAACGTTTTTTTAAGCAATTTTGTCCATATCGAAACCGGTTTTGTCCATTTCTTACTACTTTCCTCCCACTTCTTACCCATTTTGGCCTTTCCTGACTTGGTTTGAACCATTTTTGGCCATTGATAACCCAGTTTTGTCAATTTCCTTCCCATTTTAACTCTTTTTTGGCTAGTTCTAAAAAATTAATGGCCATTTATATCCTATTTTTCCCATTTCTTACCAGTTTGAAGCCTTTGTTGGCTATTTCTGAACAATATATGGCCATTTGTAGCCTGGATTAAGCTTTTCTTAGCAATTTCTAATATTGCTTGTGCTATTTCCAACCCATTCTTGCCCAATTCTAACTCTTTTTAAGCCATTTTAAAACTGTTTTGATCCTTCTTTCCAATTGCTTTCTAGTGCTAACCAGTTTTTGCCCTTTCCTAACACGGTTTAAACCACTTTTACCAATTTTTAATCCATTTTAAGTCTTTTTTGGCTATTTCTAAACAAACGCTGCTTATTCTGATCTTATTTTTGCCAATTTCGTACCAGTTTTATTCCATTTTGGGCTAATGCTGAACTAGTTATGCTCTTTTCTAGCCTGGTGTAAGCTTTTCTGAGCTACTTCTAAGCTGGTTTGGGCTATTTCGCACCCTTTTTTACCCAGTCCTAGCTCTTTTCAAGCCATTTTGGCCATTTCCAAACCATTTTTTTTTCCATTTCTTTCTAATTTGCTGCCATTTCTAACCCATTTTTGCCCTTTCCTGACTTGGTTTGAACCATTTTTGGCCCTTTCTAACCCAGTTTTGCCCTTTCTAACCCATTTTAAGTCTTTTTTGGCCCTTCCTAAACAAATGCTGGTCGTTCTTATCTTACTTTTGCGCATTTCTGACCGGTTTTAAGCTTTCTTTGGCTATATCTAGTCCATTCTTGCCTCTTTGTACCCATTTTAAGCATTTTTTCTCTTTCTAACCAATTGATGTCCAGTTCTATCGTATTTTTGCTCATTTCTTACCAGTTTTAAGCCATTTCTGGCTATTTCTGAACTATTTATGGCCATTTCTAGCCAGTTTTTCCCCATTTCTCACCAGTTTTAAGATTTTTTTGGCTATTTCTAACCCCTTCTTGCCTGTGTCTACCCAATTTGAAGCATTTTATATTATTTCTAAACAGTAGATGACCATTTCTCTCTTATTTTTCCCCATTTCTTACCAGTTTTTAGCAATTTCTGAACTATTTATGGCCATTTCTAGCCAGTTTTAAGCTTTTCTTAGCTATTTCTAAACTGGCTTGTGCTATTTCTAACGTTTTTTGCCCAGGTCTAACTCTTTTTAAGCCCTTTTGGAAATTACAAACCGGTTTTGTCCTGTTCTTACCAATTTCTTCCTATTTCTTATACGTTTTTGCTTTTTCCTAACTTGGTTTAAACCATTTTTGCCACTTTCTATCCCATTTTAAGTCCTTTTTGGCTATTTCTAAACAATTGCTGGTCTTTCTTACCTTATTTTTGCCCTTTTCTCGCTAGTTTTATGTCATTTTGGGCTAATTCTGAACTATTCATGGCCATTTCTAGCCTGTTTTAAGCTTATCTTAGGTATTTCTTAACTGGTTTAGGCTATTTCTAACCAGTTTTTGCCCAGATCTAACTCTTCGTAAGCCATTTCCAAACAGTTTTTGTCCGGTTCTTACAAATCTCATTCGATTTCTTGCCCGGTTTTGGCCTTTCCTGACTTGGTTTATAATATTTTTGGCCGTTCCTAACCCCGTTTTGCCAATTTCTAACCCTTTTTAAGTCTTTTTTTAGCTATTTCTAAAGAATCGATGGTTATTCTAATCTTATTTTTGCCCATTTCTAACTAGTTTTATGCTATTTTGGGCTAAATCTGAACAATTTATGGCCATTTCTAGCCTGTTTTAAGCTCTTCTAAGCTATTTCTAAACTGGCTTGTTGTATTTCTAAGCCTTTTTTGCCCAAATCTAACGTTTTTTTAAGCAATTTTGTCCATATCGAAACCGGTTTTGTCCATTTCTTACTACTTTCCTCCCACTTCTTACCCATTTTGGCCTTTCCTGACTTGGTTTGAACCATTTTTGGCCATTGATAACCCAGTTTTGTCAATTTCCATCCCATTTTAACTCTTTTTTGGCTAGTTCTAAAAAATTAATGGCCATTTATATCCTATTTTTCCCATTTCTTACCAGTTTGAAGCCTTTGTTGGCTATTTCTGAACAATATATGGCCATTTGTAGCCTGGATTAATCTTTTCTTAGCAATTTCTAATATTGCTTGTGCTATTTCCAACCCATTCTTGCCCAATTCTAACTCTTTTTAAGCCATTTTAAAACTGTTTTGATCCTTCTTTCCAATTGCTTTCTAGTGCTAACCAGTTTTTGCCCTTTCCTAACACGGTTTAAACCACTTTTACCAATTTTTAATCCATTTTAAGTCTTTTTTGGCTATTTCTAAACAAACGCTGCTTATTCTGATCTTATTTTTGCCAATTTCGTACCAGTTTTATGCCATTTTGGGCTAATGCTGAACTAGTTATGCTCTTTTCTAGCCTGGTGTAAGCTTTTCTGAGCTACTTCTAAGCTGGTTTGGGCTATTTCGCACCCTTTTTTACCCAGTCCTAGCTCTTTTCAAGCCATTTTGGCCATTTCCAAACCATTTTTTTTTCCATTTCTTTCTAATTTGCTGCCATTTCTAACCCATTTTTGCCCTTTCCTGACTTGGTTTGAACCATTTTTGGCCCTTTCTAACCCAGTTTTGCCCTTTCTAACCCATTTTAAGTCTTTTTTGGCCCTTCCTAAACAAATGCTGGTCGTTCTTATCTTACTTTTGCGCATTTCTGACCGGTTTTAAGCTTTCTTTGGCTATATCTAATCCATTCTTGCCTCTTTGTACCCATTTTAAGCATTTTTTCTCTTTCTAACCAATTGATGTCCAGTTCTATCGTATTTTTGCTCATTTCTTACCAGTTTTAAGCCATTTCTGGCTATTTCTGAACTATTTATGGCCATTTCTAGCTAGTTTTTCCCCATTTCTCACCAGTTTTAAGATTTTTTTGGCTATTTCTAACCCCTTCTTGCCTGTGTCTACCCAATTTGAAGCATTTTATATTATTTCTAAACAGTAGATGACCATTTCTCTCTTATTTTTCCCCATTTCTTACCAGTTTTTAGCAATTTCTGAACTATTTATGGCCATTTCTAGCCAGTTTTAAGCTTTTCTTAGCTATTTCTAAACTGGCTTGTGCTATTTCTAACGTTTTTTGCCCAGGTCTAACTCTTTTTAAGCCCTTTTGGAAATTCCAAACCGGTTTTGTCCTGTTCTTACCAATTTCTTCCTATTTCTTATACGTGCTTGCTTTTTCCTAACTTGGTTTAAACCATTTTTGCCACTTTCTATCCCATTTTAAGTCCTTTTTGGCTATTTCTAAACAATTGCTGGTCTTTCTTACCTTATTTTTGCCCTTTTCTCGCTAGTTTTATGTCATTTTGGGCTAATTCTGAACTATTCATGGCCATTTCTAGCCTGTTTTAAGCTTATCTTAGGTATTTCTTAACTGGTTTAGGCTATTTCTAACCAGTTTTTGCCCAGATCTAACTCTTCGTAAGCCATTTCCTAACAGTTTTTGTCCGGTTCTTACAAATCTCATTCGATTTCTTGCCCGGTTTTGGCCTTTCCTAACTTGGTTTATAATATTTTTGGCCGTTCCTAACCCCGTGTTGCCAATTTCTAACCCTTTTTAAGTCTTTTTTTAGCTATTTCTAAAGAATCGATGGTTATTCTAATCTTATTTTTGCCCATTTCTAACTAGTTTTATGCTATTTTGGGCTAAATCTGAACAATTTATGGCCATTTCTAGCCTGTTTTAAGCTCTTCTAAGCTATTTCTAAACTGGCTTGTTGTATTTCTAAGCCTTTTTTGCCCAAATCTAACGGTTTTTTAAGCAATTTTGTCCATATCGAAACCGGTTTTGTCCATTTCTTACTACTTTCCTCCCACTTCTTACCCATTTTGGCCTTTCCTGACTTGGTTTGAACCATTTTTGGCCATTGATAACCCAGTTTTGTCAATTTCCATCCCATTTTAACTCTTTTTTGGCTAGTTCTAAAAAATTAATGGCCATTTATATCCTATTTTTCCCATTTCTTACCAGTTTGAAGCCTTTGTTGGCTATTTCTGAACAATATATGGCCATTTGTAGCCTGGATTAAGCTTTTCTTAGCAATTTCTAATATTGCTTGTGCTATTTCCAACCCATTCTTGCCCAATTCTAACTCTTTTTAAGCCATTTTAAAACTGTTTTGATCCTTCTTTCCAATTGCTTTCTAGTGCTAACCAGTTTTTGCCCTTTCCTAACACGGTTTAAACCACTTTTACCAATTTTTAATCCATTTTAAGTCTTTTTTGGCTATTTCTAAACAAACGCTGCTTATTCTGATCTTATTTTTGCCAATTTCGTACCAGTTTTATTCCATTTTGGGCTAATGCTGAACTAGTTATGCTCTTTTCTAGCCTGGTGTAAGCTTTTCTGAGCTACTTCTAAGCTGGTTTGGGCTATTTCGCACCCTTTTTTACCCAGTCCTAGCTCTTTTCAAGCCATTTTGGCCATTTCCAAACCATTTTTTTTTCCATTTCTTTCTAATTTGCTGCCATTTCTAACCCATTTTTGCCCTTTCCTGACTTGGTTTGAACCATTTTTGGCCCTTTCTAACCCAGTTTTGCCCTTTCTAACCCATTTTAAGTCTTTTTTGGCCCTTCCTAAACAAATGCTGGTCGTTCTTATCTTACTTTTGCGCATTTCTGACCGGTTTTAAGCTTTCTTTGGCTATATCTAATCCATTCTTGCCTCTTTGTACCCATTTTAAGCATTTTTTCCCTTTCTAACCAATTGATGTCCAGTTCTATCGTATTTTTGCTCATTTCTTACCAGTTTTAAGCCATTTCTGGCTATTTCTGAACTATTTATGGCCATTTCTAGCCAGTTTTTCCCCATTTCTCACCAGTTTTAAGTTTTTTTTGGCTATTTCTAACCCCTTCTTGCCTGTGTCTGCCCAATTTGAAGCATTTTATATTATTTCTAAACAGTAGATGACCATTTCTCTCTTATTTTTCCCCATTTCTTACCAGTTTTTAGCAATTTCTGAACTATTTATGGCCATTTCTAGCCAGTTTTAAGCTTTTCTTAGCTATTTCTAAACTGGCTTGTGCTATTTCTAACGTTTTTTGCCCAGGTCTAACTCTTTTTAAGCCCTTTTGGAAATTCCAAACCGGTTTTGTCCTGTTCTTACCAATTTCTTCCTATTTCTTATACGTTTTTGCTTTTTCCTAACTTGGTTTAAACCATTTTTGCCACTTTCTATCCCATTTTAAGTCCTTTTTGGCTATTTCTAAACAATTGCTGGTCTTTCTTACCTTATTTTTGCCCTTTTCTCGCTAGTTTTATGTCATTTTGGGCTAATTCTGAACTATTCATGGCCATTTCTAGCCTGTTTTAAGCTTATCTTAGGTATTTCTTAACTGGTTTAGGCTATTTCTAACCAGTTTTTGCCCAGATCTAACTCTTCGTAAGCCATTTCCAAACAGTTTTTGTCCGGTTCTTACAAATCTCATTCGATTTCTTGCCCGGTTTTGGCCTTTCCTGACTTGGTTTATAATATTTTTGGCCGTTCCTAACCCCGTTTTGCCAATTTCTAACCCTTTTTAAGTCTTTTTTTAGCTATTTCTAAAGAATCGATGGTTATTCTAATCTTATTTTTGCCCATTTCTAACTAGTTTTATGCTATTTTGGGCTAAATCTGAACAATTTATGGCCATTTCTAGCCTGTTTTAAGCTCTTCTAAGCTATTTCTAAACTGGCTTGTTGTATTTCTAAGCCTTTTTTGCCCAAATCTAACGTTTTTTTAAGCAATTTTGTCCATATCGAAACCGGTTTTGTCCATTTCTTACTACTTTCCTCCCACTTCTTACCCATTTTGGCCTTTCCTGACTTGGTTTGAACCATTTTTGGCCATTGATAACCCAGTTTTGTCAATTTCCTTCCCATTTTAACTCTTTTTTGGCTAGTTCTAAAAAATTAATGGCCATTTATATCCTATTTTTCCCATTTCTTACCAGTTTGAAGCCTTTGTTGGCTATTTCTGAACAATATATGGCCATTTGTAGCCTGGATTAAGCTTTTCTTAGCAATTTCTAATATTGCTTGTGCTATTTCCAACCCATTCTTGCCCAATTCTAACTCTTTTTAAGCCATTTTAAAACTGTTTTGATCCTTCTTTCCAATTGCTTTCTAGTGCTAACCAGTTTTTGCCCTTTCCTAACGCGGTTTAAACCACTTTTACCAATTTTTAATCCATTTTAAGTCTTTTTTGGCTATTTCTAAACAAACGCTGCTTATTCTGATCTTATTTTTGCCAATTTCGTACCAGTTTTATTCCATTTTGGGCTAATGCTGAACTAGTTATGCTCTTTTCTAGCCTGGTGTAAGCTTTTCTGAGCTACTTCTAAGCTGGTTTGGGCTATTTCGCACCCTTTTTTACCCAGTCCTAGCTCTTTTCAAGCCATTTTGGCCATTTCCAAACCATTTTTTTTTCCATTTCTTTCTAATTTGCTGCCATTTCTAACCCATTTTTGCCCTTTCCTGACTTGGTTTGAACCATTTTTGGCCCTTTCTAACCCAGTTTTGCCCTTTCTAACCCATTTTAAGTCTTTTTTGGCCCTTCCTAAACAAATGCTGGTCGTTCTTATCTTACTTTTGCGCATTTCTGACCGGTTTTAAGCTTTCTTTGGCTATATCTAATCCATTCTTGCCTCTTTGTACCCATTTTAAGCATTTTTTCCCTTTCTAACCAATTGATGTCCAGTTCTATCGTATTTTTGCTCATTTCTTACCAGTTTTAAGCCATTTCTGGCTATTTCTGAACTATTTATGGCCATTTCTAGCCAGTTTTTCCCCATTTCTCACCAGTTTTAAGTTTTTTTTGGCTATTTCTAACCCCTTCTTGCCTGTGTCTGCCCAATTTGAAGCATTTTATATTATTTCTAAACAGTAGATGACCATTTCTCTCTTATTTTTCCCCATTTCTTACCAGTTTTTAGCAATTTCTGAACTATTTATGGCCATTTCTAGCCAGTTTTAAGCTTTTCTTAGCTATTTCTAAACTGGCTTGTGCTATTTCTAACGTTTTTTGCCCAGGTCTAACTCTTTTTAAGCCCTTTTGGAAATTCCAAACCGGTTTTGTCCTGTTCTTACCAATTTCTTCCTATTTCTTATACGTTTTTGCTTTTTCCTAACTTGGTTTAAACCATTTTTGCCACTTTCTATCCCATTTTAAGTCCTTTTTGGCTATTTCTAAACAATTGCTGGTCTTTCTTACCTTATTTTTGCCCTTTTCTCGCTAGTTTTATGTCATTTTGGGCTAATTCTGAACTATTCATGGCCATTTCTAGCCTGTTTTAAGCTTATCTTAGGTATTTCTTAACTGGTTTAGGCTATTTCTAACCAGTTTTTGCCCAGATCTAACTCTTCGTAAGCCATTTCCAAACAGTTTTTGTCCGGTTCTTACAAATCTCATTCGATTTCTTGCCCGGTTTTGGCCTTTCCTGACTTGGTTTATAATATTTTTGGCCGTTCCTAACCCCGTGTTGCCAATTTCTAACCCTTTTTAAGTCTTTTTTTAGCTATTTCTAAAGAATCGATGGTTATTCTAATCTTATTTTTGCCCATTTCTAACAGTTTTATGCTATTTTGGGCTAAATCTGAACAATTTATGGCCATTTCTAGCCTGTTTTAAGCTCTTCTAAGCTATTTCTAAACTGGCTTGTTGTATTTCTAAGCCTTTTTTGCCCAAATCTAACGTTTTTTTAAGCAATTTTGTCCATATCGAAACCGGTTTTGTCCATTTCTTACTACTTTCCTCCCACTTCTTACCCATTTTGGCCTTTCCTGACTTGGTTTGAACCATTTTTGGCCATTGATAACCCAGTTTTGTCAATTTCCATCCCATTTTAACTCTTTTTTGGCTAGTTCTAAAAAATTAATGGCCATTTATATCCTATTTTTCCCATTTCTTACCAGTTTGAAGCCTTTGTTGGCTATTTCTGAACAATATATGGCCATTTGTAGCCTGGATTAATCTTTTCTTAGCAATTTCTAATATTGCTTGTGCTATTTCCAACCCATTCTTGCCCAATTCTAACTCTTTTTAAGCCATTTTAAAACTGTTTTGATCCTTCTTTCCAATTGCTTTCTAGTGCTAACCAGTTTTTGCCCTTTCCTAACGCGGTTTAAACCACTTTTACCAATTTTTAATCCATTTTAAGTCTTTTTTGGCTATTTCTAAACAAACGCTGCTTATTCTGATCTTATTTTTGCCAATTTCGTACCAGTTTTATGCCATTTTGGGCTAATGCTGAACTAGTTATGCTCTTTTCTAGCCTGGTGTAAGCTTTTCTGAGCTACTTCTAAGCTGGTTTGGGCTATTTCGCACCCTTTTTTACCCAGTCCTAGCTCTTTTCAAGCCATTTTGGCCATTTCCAAACCATTTTTTTTTCCATTTCTTTCTAATTTGCTGCCATTTCTAACCCATTTTTGCCCTTTCCTGACTTGGTTTGAACCATTTTTGGCCCTTTCTAACCCAGTTTTGCCCTTTCTAACCCATTTTAAGTCTTTTTTGGCCCTTCCTAAACAAATGCTGGTCGTTCTTATCTTACTTTTGCGCATTTCTGACCGGTTTTAAGCTTTCTTTGGCTATATCTAATCCATTCTTGCCTCTTTGTACCCATTTTAAGCATTTTTTCTCTTTCTAACCAATTGATGTCCAGTTCTATCGTATTTTTGCTCATTTCTTACCAGTTTTAAGACATTTCTGGCTATTTCTGAACTATTTATGGCCATTTCTAGCCAGTTTTTCCCCATTTCTCACCAGTTTTAAGTTTTTTTTGGCTATTTCTAACCCCTTCTTGCCTGTGTCTACCCAATTTGAAGCATTTTATATTATTTCTAAACAGTAGATGACCATTTCTCTCTTATTTTTGCCCATTTCTTACCAGTTTTTAGCAATTTCTGAACTATTTATGGCCATTTCTAGCCAGTTTTAAGCTTTTCTTAGCTATTTCTAAACTGGCTTGTGCTATTTCTAACGTTTTTTGCCCAGGTCTAACTCTTTTTAAGCCCTTTTGGAAATTCCAAACCGGTTTTGTCCTGTTCTTACCGATTTCTTCCTATTTCTTATACGTTTTTGCTTTTTCCTAACTTGGTTTAAACCATTTTTGCCACTTTCTGTCCCATTTTAAGTCCTTTTTGGCTATTTCTAAACAATTGCTGGTCTTTCTTACCTTATTTTTGCCCTTTTCTCGCTAGTTTTATGTCATTTTGGGCTAATTCTGAACTATTCATGGCCATTTCTAGCCTGTTTTAAGCTTATCTTAGGTATTTCTTAACTGGTTTAGGCTATTTCTAACCAGTTTTTGCCCAGATCTAACTCTTCGTAAGCCATTTCCAAACAGTTTTTGTCCGGTTCTTACAAATCTCATTCGATTTCTTGCCCGGTTTTGGCCTTTCCTGACTTGGTTTATAATATTTTTGGCCGTTCCTAACCCCGTGTTGCCAATTTCTAACCCTTTTTAAGTCTTTTTTTAGCTATTTCTAAAGAATCGATGGTTATTCTAATCTTATTTTTGCCCATTTCTAACTAGTTTTATGCTATTTTGGGCTAAATCTGAACAATTTATGGCCATTTCTAGCCTGTTTTAAGCTCTTCTAAGCTATTTCTAAACTGGCTTGTTGTATTTCTAAGCCTTTTTTGCCCAAATCTAACGTTTTTTTAAGCAATTTTGTCCATATCGAAACCGGTTTTGTCCATTTCTTACTACTTTCCTCCCACTTCTTACCCATTTTGGCCTTTCCTGACTTGGTTTGAACCATTTTTGGCCATTGATAACCCAGTTTTGTCAATTTCCTTCCCATTTTAACTCTTTTTTGGCTAGTTCTAAAAAATTAATGGCCATTTATATCCTATTTTTCCCATTTCTTACCAGTTTGAAGCCTTTGTTGGCTATTTCTGAACAATATATGGCCATTTGTAGCCTGGATTAAGCTTTTCTTAGCAATTTCTAATATTGCTTGTGCTATTTCCAACCCATTCTTGCCCAATTCTAACTCTTTTTAAGCCATTTTAAAACTGTTTTGATCCTTCTTTCCAATTGCTTTCTAGTGCTAACCAGTTTTTGCCCTTTCCTAACACGGTTTAAACCACTTTTACCAATTTTTAATCCATTTTAAGTCTTTTTTGGCTATTTCTAAACAAACGCTGCTTATTCTGATCTTATTTTTGCCAATTTCGTACCAGTTTTATGCCATTTTGGGCTAATGCTGAACTAGTTATGCTCTTTTCTAGCCTGGTGTAAGCTTTTCTGAGCTACTTCTAAGCTGGTTTGGGCTATTTCGCACCCTTTTTTACCCAGTCCTAGCTCTTTTCAAGCCATTTTGGCCATTTCCAAACCATTTTTTTTTCCATTTCTTTCTAATTTGCTGCCATTTCTAACCCATTTTTGCCCTTTCCTGACTTGGTTTGAACCATTTTTGGCCCTTTCTAACCCAGTTTTGCCCTTTCTAACCCATTTTAAGTCTTTTTTGGCCCTTCCTAAACAAATGCTGGTCGTTCTTATCTTACTTTTGCGCATTTCTGACCGGTTTTAAGCTTTCTTTGGCTATATCTAATCCATTCTTGCCTCTTTGTACCCATTTTAAGCATTTTTTCTCTTTCTAACCAATTGATGTCCAGTTCTATCGTATTTTTGCTCATTTCTTACCAGTTTTAAGACATTTCTGGCTATTTCTGAACTATTTATGGCCATTTCTAGCCAGTTTTTCCCCATTTCTCACCAGTTTTAAGGTTTTTTTGGCTATTTCTAACCCCTTCTTGCCTGTGTCTACCCAATTTGAAGCATTTTATATTATTTCTAAACAGTAGATGACCATTTCTCTCTTATTTTTCCCCATTTCTTACCAGTTTTTAGCAATTTCTGAACTATTTATGGCCATTTCTAGCCAGTTTTAAGCTTTTCTTAGCTATTTCTAAACTGGCTTGTGCTATTTCTAACGTTTTTTGCCCAGGTCTAACTCTTTTTAAGCCCTTTTGGAAATTCCAAACCGGTTTTGTCCTGTTCTTACCGATTTCTTCCTATTTCTTATACGTTTTTGCTTTTTCCTAACTTGGTTTAAACCATTTTTGCCACTTTCTGTCCCATTTTAAGTCCTTTTTGGCTATTTCTAAACAATTGCTGGTCTTTCTTACCTTATTTTTGCCCTTTTCTCGCTAGTTTTATGTCATTTTGGGCTAATTCTGAACTATTCATGGCCATTTCTAGCCTGTTTTAAGCTTATCTTAGGTATTTCTTAACTGGTTTAGGCTATTTCTAACCAGTTTTTGCCCAGATCTAACTCTTCGTAAGCCATTTCCAAACAGTTTTTGTCCGGTTCTTACAAATCTCATTCGATTTCTTGCCCGGTTTTGGCCTTTCCTGACTTGGTTTATAATATTTTTGGCCGTTCCTAACCCCGTGTTGCCAATTTCTAACCCTTTTTAAGTCTTTTTTTAGCTATTTCTAAAGAATCGATGGTTATTCTAATCTTATTTTTGCCCATTTCTAACTAGTTTTATGCTATTTTGGGCTAAATCTGAACAATTTATGGCCATTTCTAGCCTGTTTTAAGCTCTTCTAAGCTATTTCTAAACTGGCTTGTTGTATTTCTAAGCCTTTTTTGCCCAAATCTAACGTTTTTTTAAGCAATTTTGTCCATATCGAAACCGGTTTTGTCCATTTCTTACTACTTTCCTCCCACTTCTTACCCATTTTGGCCTTTCCTGACTTGGTTTGAACCATTTTTGGCCATTGATAACCCAGTTTTGTCAATTTCCTTCCCATTTTAACTCTTTTTTGGCTAGTTCTAAAAAATTAATGGCCATTTATATCCTATTTTTCCCATTTCTTACCAGTTTGAAGCCTTTGTTGGCTATTTCTGAACAATATATGGCCATTTGTAGCCTGGATTAAGCTTTTCTTAGCAATTTCTAATATTGCTTGTGCTATTTCCAACCCATTCTTGCCCAATTCTAACTCTTTTTAAGCCATTTTAAAACTGTTTTGATCCTTCTTTCCAATTGCTTTCTAGTGCTAACCAGTTTTTGCCCTTTCCTAACACGGTTTAAACCACTTTTACCAATTTTTAATCCATTTTAAGTCTTTTTTGGCTATTTCTAAACAAACGCTGCTTATTCTGATCTTATTTTTGCCAATTTCGTACCAGTTTTATGCCATTTTGGGCTAATGCTGAACTAGTTATGCTCTTTTCTAGCCTGGTGTAAGCTTTTCTGAGCTACTTCTAAGCTGGTTTGGGCTATTTCGCACCCTTTTTTACCCAGTCCTAGCTCTTTTCAAGCCATTTTGGCCATTTCCAAACCATTTTTTTTTCCATTTCTTTCTAATTTGCTGCCATTTCTAACCCATTTTTGCCCTTTCCTGACTTGGTTTGAACCATTTTTGGCCCTTTCTAACCCAGTTTTGCCCTTTCTAACCCATTTTAAGTCTTTTTTGGCCCTTCCTAAACAAATGCTGGTCGTTCTTATCTTACTTTTGCGCATTTCTGACCGGTTTTAAGCTTTCTTTGGCTATATCTAGTCCATTCTTGCCTCTTTGTACCCATTTTAAGCATTTTTTCTCTTTCTAACCAATTGATGTCCAGTTCTATCGTATTTTTGCTCATTTCTTACCAGTTTTAAGCCATTTCTGGCTATTTCTGAACTATTTATGGCCATTTCTAGCCAGTTTTTCCCCATTTCTCACCAGTTTTAAGATTTTTTTGGCTATTTCTAACCCCTTCTTGCCTGTGTCTACCCAATTTGAAGCATTTTATATTATTTCTAAACAGTAGATGACCATTTCTCTCTTATTTTTCCCCATTTCTTACCAGTTTTTAGCAATTTCTGAACTATTTATGGCCATTTCTAGCCAGTTTTAAGCTTTTCTTAGCTATTTCTAAACTGGCTTGTGCTATTTCTAACGTTTTTTGCCCAGGTCTAACTCTTTTTAAGCCCTTTTGGAAATTCCAAACCGGTTTTGTCCTGTTCTTACCAATTTCTTCCTATTTCTTATACGTTTTTGCTTTTCCCTAACTTGGTTTAAACCATTTTTGCCACTTTCTATCCCATTTTAAGTCCTTTTTGGCTATTTCTAAACAATTGCTGGTCTTTCTTACCTTATTTTTGCCCTTTTCTCGCTAGTTTTATGTCATTTTGGGCTAATTCTGAACTATTCATGGCCATTTCTAGCCTGTTTTAAGCTTATCTTAGGTATTTCTTAACTGGTTTAGGCTATTTCTAACCAGTTTTTGCCCAGATCTAACTCTTCGTAAGCCATTTCCAAACAGTTTTTGTCCGGTTCTTACAAATCTCATTCGATTTCTTGCCCGGTTTTGGCCTTTCCTGACTTGGTTTATAATATTTTTGGCCGTTCCTAACCCCGTGTTGCCAATTTCTAACCCTTTTTAAGTCTTTTTTTAGCTATTTCTAAAGAATCGATGGTTATTCTAATCTTATTTTTGCCCATTTCTAACTAGTTTTATGCTATTTTGGGCTAAATCTGAACAATTTATGGCCATTTCTAGCCTGTTTTAAGCTCTTCTAAGCTATTTCTAAACTGGCTTGTTGTATTTCTAAGCCTTTTTTGCCCAAATCTAACGTTTTTTTAAGCAATTTTGTCCATATCGAAACCGGTTTTGTCCATTTCTTACTACTTTCCTCCCACTTCTTACCCATTTTGGCCTTTCCTGACTTGGTTTGAACCATTTTTGGCCATTGATAACCCAGTTTTGTCAATTTCCTTCCCATTTTAACTCTTTTTTGGCTAGTTCTAAAAAATTAATGGCCATTTATATCCTATTTTTCCCATTTCTTACCAGTTTGAAGCCTTTGTTGGCTATTTCTGAACAATATATGGCCATTTGTAGCCTGGATTAAGCTTTTCTTAGCAATTTCTAATATTGCTTGTGCTATTTCCAACCCATTCTTGCCCAATTCTAACTCTTTTTAAGCCATTTTAAAACTGTTTTGATCCTTCTTTCCAATTGCTTTCTAGTGCTAACCAGTTTTTGCCCTTTCCTAACACGGTTTAAACCACTTTTACCAATTTTTAATCCATTTTAAGTCTTTTTTGGCTATTTCTAAACAAACGCTGCTTATTCTGATCTTATTTTTGCCAATTTCGTACCAGTTTTATGCCATTTTGGGCTAATGCTGAACTAGTTATGCTCTTTTCTAGCCTGGTGTAAGCTTTTCTGAGCTACTTCTAAGCTGGTTTGGGCTATTTCGCACCCTTTTTTACCCAGTCCTAGCTCTTTTCAAGCCATTTTGGCCATTTCCAAACCATTTTTTTTTCCATTTCTTTCTAATTTGCTGCCATTTCTAACCCATTTTTGCCCTTTCCTGACTTGGTTTGAACCATTTTTGGCCCTTTCTAACCCAGTTTTGCCCTTTCTAACCCATTTTAAGTCTTTTTTGGCCCTTCCTAAACAAATGCTGGTCGTTCTTATCTTACTTTTGCGCATTTCTGACCGGTTTTAAGCTTTCTTTGGCTATATCTAGTCCATTCTTGCCTCTTTGTACCCATTTTAAGCATTTTTTCTCTTTCTAACCAATTGATGTCCAGTTCTATCGTATTTTTGCTCATTTCTTACCAGTTTTAAGCCATTTCTGGCTATTTCTGAACTATTTATGGCCATTTCTAGCCAGTTTTTCCCCATTTCTCACCAGTTTTAAGATTTTTTTGGCTATTTCTAACCCCTTCTTGCCTGTGTCTACCCAATTTGAAGCATTTTATATTATTTCTAAACAGTAGATGACCATTTCTCTCTTATTTTTCCCCATTTCTTACCAGTTTTTAGCAATTTCTGAACTATTTATGGCCATTTCTAGCCAGTTTTAAGCTTTTCTTAGCTATTTCTAAACTGGCTTGTGCTATTTCTAACGTTTTTTGCCCAGGTCTAACTCTTTTTAAGCCCTTTTGGAAATTCCAAACCGGTTTTGTCCTGTTCTTACCAATTTCTTCCTATTTCTTATACGTTTTTGCTTTTCCCTAACTTGGTTTAAACCATTTTTGCCACTTTCTATCCCATTTTAAGTCCTTTTTGGCTATTTCTAAACAATTGCTGGTCTTTCTTACCTTATTTTTGCCCTTTTCTCGCTAGTTTTATGTCATTTTGGGCTAATTCTGAACTATTCATGGCCATTTCTAGCCTGTTTTAAGCTTATCTTAGGTATTTCTTAACTGGTTTAGGCTATTTCTAACCAGTTTTTGCCCAGACCTAACTCTTCGTAAGCCATTTCCAAACAGTTTTTGTCCGGTTCTTACAAATCTCATTCGATTTCTTGCCCGGTTTTGGCCTTTCCTGACTTGGTTTATAATATTTTTGGCCGTTCCTAACCCCGTTTTGCCAATTTCTAACCCTTTTTAAGTCTTTTTTTAGCTATTTCTAAAGAATCGATGGTTATTCTAATCTTATTTTTGCCCATTTCTAACTAGTTTTATGCTATTTTGGGCTAAATCTGAACAATTTATGGCCATTTCTAGCCTGTTTTAAGCTCTTCTAAGCTATTTCTAAACTGGCTTGTTGTATTTCTAAGCCTTTTTTGCCCAAATCTAACGTTTTTTTAAGCAATTTTGTCCATATCGAAACCGGTTTTGTCCATTTCTTACTACTTTCCTCCCACTTCTTACCCATTTTGGCCTTTCCTGACTTGGTTTGAACCATTTTTGGCCATTGATAACCCAGTTTTGTCAATTTCCTTCCCATTTTAACTCTTTTTTGGCTAGTTCTAAAAAATTAATGGCCATTTATATCCTATTTTTCCCATTTCTTACCAGTTTGAAGCCTTTGTTGGCTATTTCTGAACAATATATGGCCATTTGTAGCCTGGATTAAGCTTTTCTTAGCAATTTCTAATATTGCTTGTGCTATTTCCAACCCATTCTTGCCCAATTCTAACTCTTTTTAAGCCATTTTAAAACTGTTTTGATCCTTCTTTCCAATTGCTTTCTAGTGCTAACCAGTTTTTGCCCTTTCCTAACACGGTTTAAACCACTTTTACCAATTTTTAATCCATTTTAAGTCTTTTTTGGCTATTTCTAAACAAACGCTGCTTATTCTGATCTTATTTTTGCCAATTTCGTACCAGTTTTATGCCATTTTGGGCTAATGCTGAACTAGTTATGCTCTTTTCTAGCCTGGTGTAAGCTTTTCTGAGCTACTTCTAAGCTGGTTTGGGCTATTTCGCACCCTTTTTTACCCAGTCCTAGCTCTTTTCAAGCCATTTTGGCCATTTCCAAACCATTTTTTTTTCCATTTCTTTCTAATTTGCTGCCATTTCTAACCCATTTTTGCCCTTTCCTGACTTGGTTTGAACCATTTTTGGCCCTTTCTAACCCAGTTTTGCCCTTTCTAACCCATTTTAAGTCTTTTTTGGCCCTTCCTAAACAAATGCTGGTCGTTCTTATCTTACTTTTGCGCATTTCTGACCGGTTTTAAGCTTTCTTTGGCTATATCTAATCCATTCTTGCCTCTTTGTACCCATTTTAAGCATTTTTTCTCTTTCTAACCAATTGATGTCCAGTTCTATCGTATTTTTGCTCATTTCTTACCAGTTTTAAGACATTTCTGGCTATTTCTGAACTATTTATGGCCATTTCTAGCCAGTTTTTCCCCATTTCTCACCAGTTTTAAGTTTTTTTTGGCTATTTCTAACCCCTTCTTGCCTGTGTCTACCCAATTTGAAGCATTTTATATTATTTCTAAACAGTAGATGACCATTTCTCTCTTATTTTTCCCCATTTCTTACCAGTTTTTAGCAATTTCTGAACTATTTATGGCCATTTCTAGCCAGTTTTAAGCTTTTCTTAGCTATTTCTAAACTGGCTTGTGCTATTTCTAACGTTTTTTGCCCAGGTCTAACTCTTTTTAAGCCCTTTTGGAAATTCCAAACCGGTTTTGTCCTGTTCTTACCGATTTCTTCCTATTTCTTATACGTTTTTGCTTTTTCCTAACTTGGTTTAAACCATTTTTGCCACTTTCTGTCCCATTTTAAGTCCTTTTTGGCTATTTCTAAACAATTGCTGGTCTTTCTTACCTTATTTTTGCCCTTTTCTCGCTAGTTTTATGTCATTTTGGGCTAATTCTGAACTATTCATGGCCATTTCTAGCCTGTTTTAAGCTTATCTTAGGTATTTCTTAACTGGTTTAGGCTATTTCTAACCAGTTTTTGCCCAGATCTAACTCTTCGTAAGCCATTTCCAAACAGTTTTTGTCCGGTTCTTACAAATCTCATTCGATTTCTTGCCCGGTTTTGGCCTTTCCTGACTTGGTTTATAATATTTTTGGCCGTTCCTAACCCCGTGTTGCCAATTTCTAACCCTTTTTAAGTCTTTTTTTAGCTATTTCTAAAGAATCGATGGTTATTCTAATCTTATTTTTGCCCATTTCTAACTAGTTTTATGCTATTTTGGGCTAAATCTGAACAATTTATGGCCATTTCTAGCCTGTTTTAAGCTCTTCTAAGCTATTTCTAAACTGGCTTGTTGTATTTCTAAGCCTTTTTTGCCCAAATCTAACGTTTTTTTAAGCAATTTTGTCCATATCGAAACCGGTTTTGTCCATTTCTTACTACTTTCCTCCCACTTCTTACCCATTTTGGCCTTTCCTGACTTGGTTTGAACCATTTTTGGCCATTGATAACCCAGTTTTGTCAATTTCCTTCCCATTTTAACTCTTTTTTGGCTAGTTCTAAAAAATTAATGGCCATTTATATCCTATTTTTCCCATTTCTTACCAGTTTGAAGCCTTTGTTGGCTATTTCTGAACAATATATGGCCATTTGTAGCCTGGATTAAGCTTTTCTTAGCAATTTCTAATATTGCTTGTGCTATTTCCAACCCATTCTTGCCCAATTCTAACTCTTTTTAAGCCATTTTAAAACTGTTTTGATCCTTCTTTCCAATTGCTTTCTAGTGCTAACCAGTTTTTGCCCTTTCCTAACACGGTTTAA
Organism: Pezoporus flaviventris; assembly: GCF_033815535.1. Lineage (NCBI taxonomy): Eukaryota > Metazoa > Chordata > Aves > Psittaciformes > Psittacidae > Pezoporus > Pezoporus flaviventris. The sequence continues at coordinate 323,489 of NW_026892681.1, read as the reverse complement.
ACCACTTTTACCAATTTTTAATCCATTTTAAGTCTTTTTTGGCTATTTCTAAACAAACGCTGCTTATTCTGATCTTATTTTTGCCAATTTCGTACCAGTTTTATGCCATTTTGGGCTAATGCTGAACTAGTTATGCTCTTTTCTAGCCTGGTGTAAGCTTTTCTGAGCTACTTCTAAGCTGGTTTGGGCTATTTCGCACCCTTTTTTACCCAGTCCTAGCTCTTTTCAAGCCATTTTGGCCATTTCCAAACCATTTTTTTTTCCATTTCTTTCTAATTTGCTGCCATTTCTAACCCATTTTTGCCCTTTCCTGACTTGGTTTGAACCATTTTTGGCCCTTTCTAACCCAGTTTTGCCCTTTCTAACCCATTTTAAGTCTTTTTTGGCCCTTCCTAAACAAATGCTGGTCGTTCTTATCTTACTTTTGCGCATTTCTGACCGGTTTTAAGCTTTCTTTGGCTATATCTAGTCCATTCTTGCCTCTTTGTACCCATTTTAAGCATTTTTTCTCTTTCTAACCAATTGATGTCCAGTTCTATCGTATTTTTGCTCATTTCTTACCAGTTTTAAGCCATTTCTGGCTATTTCTGAACTATTTATGGCCATTTCTAGCCAGTTTTTCCCCATTTCTCACCAGTTTTAAGATTTTTTTGGCTATTTCTAACCCCTTCTTGCCTGTGTCTACCCAATTTGAAGCATTTTATATTATTTCTAAACAGTAGATGACCATTTCTCTCTTATTTTTCCCCATTTCTTACCAGTTTTTAGCAATTTCTGAACTATTTATGGCCATTTCTAGCCAGTTTTAAGCTTTTCTTAGCTATTTCTAAACTGGCTTGTGCTATTTCTAACGTTTTTTGCCCAGGTCTAACTCTTTTTAAGCCCTTTTGGAAATTCCAAACCGGTTTTGTCCTGTTCTTACCAATTTCTTCCTATTTCTTATACGTTTTTGCTTTTCCCTAACTTGGTTTAAACCATTTTTGCCACTTTCTATCCCATTTTAAGTCCTTTTTGGCTATTTCTAAACAATTGCTGGTCTTTCTTACCTTATTTTTGCCCTTTTCTCGCTAGTTTTATGTCATTTTGGGCTAATTCTGAACTATTCATGGCCATTTCTAGCCTGTTTTAAGCTTATCTTAGGTATTTCTTAACTGGTTTAGGCTATTTCTAACCAGTTTTTGCCCAGATCTAACTCTTCGTAAGCCATTTCCAAACAGTTTTTGTCCGGTTCTTACAAATCTCATTCGATTTCTTGCCCGGTTTTGGCCTTTCCTGACTTGGTTTATAATATTTTTGGCCGTTCCTAACCCCGTGTTGCCAATTTCTAACCCTTTTTAAGTCTTTTTTTAGCTATTTCTAAAGAATCGATGGTTATTCTAATCTTATTTTTGCCCATTTCTAACTAGTTTTATGCTATTTTGGGCTAAATCTGAACAATTTATGGCCATTTCTAGCCTGTTTTAAGCTCTTCTAAGCTATTTCTAAACTGGCTTGTTGTATTTCTAAGCCTTTTTTGCCCAAATCTAACGTTTTTTTAAGCAATTTTGTCCATATCGAAACCGGTTTTGTCCATTTCTTACTACTTTCCTCCCACTTCTTACCCATTTTGGCCTTTCCTGACTTGGTTTGAACCATTTTTGGCCATTGATAACCCAGTTTTGTCAATTTCCTTCCCATTTTAACTCTTTTTTGGCTAGTTCTAAAAAATTAATGGCCATTTATATCCTATTTTTCCCATTTCTTACCAGTTTGAAGCCTTTGTTGGCTATTTCTGAACAATATATGGCCATTTGTAGCCTGGATTAAGCTTTTCTTAGCAATTTCTAATATTGCTTGTGCTATTTCCAACCCATTCTTGCCCAATTCTAACTCTTTTTAAGCCATTTTAAAACTGTTTTGATCCTTCTTTCCAATTGCTTTCTAGTGCTAACCAGTTTTTGCCCTTTCCTAACACGGTTTAAACCACTTTTACCAATTTTTAATCCATTTTAAGTCTTTTTTGGCTATTTCTAAACAAACGCTGCTTATTCTGATCTTATTTTTGCCAATTTCGTACCAGTTTTATGCCATTTTGGGCTAATGCTGAACTAGTTATGCTCTTTTCTAGCCTGGTGTAAGCTTTTCTGAGCTACTTCTAAGCTGGTTTGGGCTATTTCGCACCCTTTTTTACCCAGTCCTAGCTCTTTTCAAGCCATTTTGGCCATTTCCAAACCATTTTTTTTTCCATTTCTTTCTAATTTGCTGCCATTTCTAACCCATTTTTGCCCTTTCCTGACTTGGTTTGAACCATTTTTGGCCCTTTCTAACCCAGTTTTGCCCTTTCTAACCCATTTTAAGTCTTTTTTGGCCCTTCCTAAACAAATGCTGGTCGTTCTTATCTTACTTTTGCGCATTTCTGACCGGTTTTAAGCTTTCTTTGGCTATATCTAGTCCATTCTTGCCTCTTTGTACCCATTTTAAGCATTTTTTCTCTTTCTAACCAATTGATGTCCAGTTCTATCGTATTTTTGCTCATTTCTTACCAGTTTTAAGCCATTTCTGGCTATTTCTGAACTATTTATGGCCATTTCTAGCCAGTTTTTCCCCATTTCTCACCAGTTTTAAGATTTTTTTGGCTATTTCTAACCCCTTCTTGCCTGTGTCTACCCAATTTGAAGCATTTTATATTATTTCTAAACAGTAGATGACCATTTCTCTCTTATTTTTCCCCATTTCTTACCAGTTTTTAGCAATTTCTGAACTATTTATGGCCATTTCTAGCCAGTTTTAAGCTTTTCTTAGCTATTTCTAAACTGGCTTGTGCTATTTCTAACGTTTTTTGCCCAGGTCTAACTCTTTTTAAGCCCTTTTGGAAATTCCAAACCGGTTTTGTCCTGTTCTTACCAATTTCTTCCTATTTCTTATACGTTTTTGCTTTTCCCTAACTTGGTTTAAACCATTTTTGCCACTTTCTATCCCATTTTAAGTCCTTTTTGGCTATTTCTAAACAATTGCTGGTCTTTCTTACCTTATTTTTGCCCTTTTCTCGCTAGTTTTATGTCATTTTGGGCTAATTCTGAACTATTCATGGCCATTTCTAGCCTGTTTTAAGCTTATCTTAGGTATTTCTTAACTGGTTTAGGCTATTTCTAACCAGTTTTTGCCCAGACCTAACTCTTCGTAAGCCATTTCCAAACAGTTTTTGTCCGGTTCTTACAAATCTCATTCGATTTCTTGCCCGGTTTTGGCCTTTCCTGACTTGGTTTATAATATTTTTGGCCGTTCCTAACCCCGTTTTGCCAATTTCTAACCCTTTTTAAGTCTTTTTTTAGCTATTTCTAAAGAATCGATGGTTATTCTAATCTTATTTTTGCCCATTTCTAACTAGTTTTATGCTATTTTGGGCTAAATCTGAACAATTTATGGCCATTTCTAGCCTGTTTTAAGCTCTTCTAAGCTATTTCTAAACTGGCTTGTTGTATTTCTAAGCCTTTTTTGCCCAAATCTAACGTTTTTTTAAGCAATTTTGTCCATATCGAAACCGGTTTTGTCCATTTCTTACTACTTTCCTCCCACTTCTTACCCATTTTGGCCTTTCCTGACTTGGTTTGAACCATTTTTGGCCATTGATAACCCAGTTTTGTCAATTTCCTTCCCATTTTAACTCTTTTTTGGCTAGTTCTAAAAAATTAATGGCCATTTATATCCTATTTTTCCCATTTCTTACCAGTTTGAAGCCTTTGTTGGCTATTTCTGAACAATATATGGCCATTTGTAGCCTGGATTAAGCTTTTCTTAGCAATTTCTAATATTGCTTGTGCTATTTCCAACCCATTCTTGCCCAATTCTAACTCTTTTTAAGCCATTTTAAAACTGTTTTGATCCTTCTTTCCAATTGCTTTCTAGTGCTAACCAGTTTTTGCCCTTTCCTAACACGGTTTAAACCACTTTTACCAATTTTTAATCCATTTTAAGTCTTTTTTGGCTATTTCTAAACAAACGCTGCTTATTCTGATCTTATTTTTGCCAATTTCGTACCAGTTTTATGCCATTTTGGGCTAATGCTGAACTAGTTATGCTCTTTTCTAGCCTGGTGTAAGCTTTTCTGAGCTACTTCTAAGCTGGTTTGGGCTATTTCGCACCCTTTTTTACCCAGTCCTAGCTCTTTTCAAGCCATTTTGGCCATTTCCAAACCATTTTTTTTTCCATTTCTTTCTAATTTGCTGCCATTTCTAACCCATTTTTGCCCTTTCCTGACTTGGTTTGAACCATTTTTGGCCCTTTCTAACCCAGTTTTGCCCTTTCTAACCCATTTTAAGTCTTTTTTGGCCCTTCCTAAACAAATGCTGGTCGTTCTTATCTTACTTTTGCGCATTTCTGACCGGTTTTAAGCTTTCTTTGGCTACATCTAATCCATTCTTGCCTCTTTGTACCCATTTTAAGCATTTTTTCTCTTTCTAACCAATTGATGTCCAGTTCTATCGTATTTTTGCTCATTTCTTACCAGTTTTAAGCCATTTCTGGCTATTTCTGAACTATTTATGGCCATTTCTAGCCAGTTTTTCCCCATTTCTCACCAGTTTTAAGATTTTTTTGGCTATTTCTAACCCCTTCTTGCCTGTGTCTACCCAATTTGAAGCATTTTATATTATTTCTAAACAGTAGATGACCATTTCTCTCTTATTTTTCCCCATTTCTTACCAGTTTTTAGCAATTTCTGAACTATTTATGGCCATTTCTAGCCAGTTTTAAGCTTTTCTTAGCTATTTCTAAACTGGCTTGTGCTATTTCTAACGTTTTTTGCCCAGGTCTAACTCTTTTTAAGCCCTTTTGGAAATTACAAACCGGTTTTGTCCTGTTCTTACCAATTTCTTCCTATTTCTTATACGTTTTTGCTTTTTCCTAACTTGGTTTAAACCATTTTTGCCACTTTCTATCCCATTTTAAGTCCTTTTTGGCTATTTCTAAACAATTGCTGGTCTTTCTTACCTTATTTTTGCCCTTTTCTCGCTAGTTTTATGTCATTTTGGGCTAATTCTGAACTATTCATGGCCATTTCTAGCCTGTTTTAAGCTTATCTTAGGTATTTCTTAACTGGTTTAGGCTATTTCTAACCAGTTTTTGCCCAGATCTAACTCTTCGTAAGCCATTTCCAAACAGTTTTTGTCCGGTTCTTACAAATCTCATTCGATTTCTTGCCCGGTTTTGGCCTTTCCTGACTTGGTTTATAATATTTTTGGCCGTTCCTAACCCCGTTTTGCCAATTTCTAACCCTTTTTAAGTCTTTTTTTAGCTATTTCTAAAGAATCGATGGTTATTCTAATCTTATTTTTGCCCATTTCTAACTAGTTTTATGCTATTTTGGGCTAAATCTGAACAATTTATGGCCATTTCTAGCCTGTTTTAAGCTCTTCTAAGCTATTTCTAAACTGGCTTGTTGTATTTCTAAGCCTTTTTTGCCCAAATCTAACGTTTTTTTAAGCAATTTTGTCCATATCGAAACCGGTTTTGTCCATTTCTTACTACTTTCCTCCCACTTCTTACCCATTTTGGCCTTTCCTGACTTGGTTTGAACCATTTTTGGCCATTGATAACCCAGTTTTGTCAATTTCCATCCCATTTTAACTCTTTTTTGGCTAGTTCTAAAAAATTAATGGCCATTTATATCCTATTTTTCCCATTTCTTACCAGTTTGAAGCCTTTGTTGGCTATTTCTGAACAATATATGGCCATTTGTAGCCTGGATTAATCTTTTCTTAGCAATTTCTAATATTGCTTGTGCTATTTCCAACCCATTCTTGCCCAATTCTAACTCTTTTTAAGCCATTTTAAAACTGTTTTGATCCTTCTTTCCAATTGCTTTCTAGTGCTAACCAGTTTTTGCCCTTTCCTAACACGGTTTAAACCACTTTTACCAATTTTTAATCCATTTTAAGTCTTTTTTGGCTATTTCTAAACAAACGCTGCTTATTCTGATCTTATTTTTGCCAATTTCGTACCAGTTTTATGCCATTTTGGGCTAATGCTGAACTAGTTATGCTCTTTTCTAGCCTGGTGTAAGCTTTTCTGAGCTACTTCTAAGCTGGTTTGGGCTATTTCGCACCCTTTTTTACCCAGTCCTAGCTCTTTTCAAGCCATTTTGGCCATTTCCAAACCATTTTTTTTTCCATTTCTTTCTAATTTGCTGCCATTTCTAACCCATTTTTGCCCTTTCCTGACTTGGTTTGAACCATTTTTGGCCCTTTCTAACCCAGTTTTGCCCTTTCTAACCCATTTTAAGTCTTTTTTGGCCCTTCCTAAACAAATGCTGGTCGTTCTTATCTTACTTTTGCGCATTTCTGACCGGTTTTAAGCTTTCTTTGGCTATATCTAGTCCATTCTTGCCTCTTTGTACCCATTTTAAGCATTTTTTCTCTTTCTAACCAATTGATGTCCAGTTCTATCGTATTTTTGCTCATTTCTTACCAGTTTTAAGCCATTTCTGGCTATTTCTGAACTATTTATGGCCATTTCTAGCCAGTTTTTCCCCATTTCTCACCAGTTTTAAGATTTTTTTGGCTATTTCTAACCCCTTCTTGCCTGTGTCTACCCAATTTGAAGCATTTTATATTATTTCTAAACAGTAGATGACCATTTCTCTCTTATTTTTCCCCATTTCTTACCAGTTTTTAGCAATTTCTGAACTATTTATGGCCATTTCTAGCCAGTTTTAAGCTTTTCTTAGCTATTTCTAAACTGGCTTGTGCTATTTCTAACGTTTTTTGCCCAGGTCTAACTCTTTTTAAGCCCTTTTGGAAATTCCAAACCGGTTTTGTCCTGTTCTTACCAATTTCTTCCTATTTCTTATACGTTTTTGCTTTTTCCTAACTTGGTTTAAACCATTTTTGCCACTTTCTATCCCATTTTAAGTCCTTTTTGGCTATTTCTAAACAATTGCTGGTCTTTCTTACCTTATTTTTGCCCTTTTCTCGCTAGTTTTATGTCATTTTGGGCTAATTCTGAACTATTCATGGCCATTTCTAGCCTGTTTTAAGCTTATCTTAGGTATTTCTTAACTGGTTTAGGCTATTTCTAACCAGTTTTTGCCCAGATCTAACTCTTCGTAAGCCATTTCCAAACAGTTTTTGTCCGGTTCTTACAAATCTCATTCGATTTCTTGCCCGGTTTTGGCCTTTCCTGACTTGGTTTATAATATTTTTGGCCGTTCCTAACCCCGTTTTGCCAATTTCTAACCCTTTTTAAGTCTTTTTTTAGCTATTTCTAAAGAATCGATGGTTATTCTAATCTTATTTTTGCCCATTTCTAACTAGTTTTATGCTATTTTGGGCTAAATCTGAACAATTTATGGCCATTTCTAGCCTGTTTTAAGCTCTTCTAAGCTATTTCTAAACTGGCTTGTTGTATTTCTAAGCCTTTTTTGCCCAAATCTAACGTTTTTTTAAGCAATTTTGTCCATATCGAAACCGGTTTTGTCCATTTCTTACTACTTTCCTCCCACTTCTTACCCATTTTGGCCTTTCCTGACTTGGTTTGAACCATTTTTGGCCATTGATAACCCAGTTTTGTCAATTTCCTTCCCATTTTAACTCTTTTTTGGCTAGTTCTAAAAAATTAATGGCCATTTATATCCTATTTTTCCCATTTCTTACCAGTTTGAAGCCTTTGTTGGCTATTTCTGAACAATATATGGCCATTTGTAGCCTGGATTAAGCTTTTCTTAGCAATTTCTAATATTGCTTGTGCTATTTCCAACCCATTCTTGCCCAATTCTAACTCTTTTTAAGCCATTTTAAAACTGTTTTGATCCTTCTTTCCAATTGCTTTCTAGTGCTAACCAGTTTTTGCCCTTTCCTAACACGGTTTAAACCACTTTTACCAATTTTTAATCCATTTTAAGTCTTTTTTGGCTATTTCTAAACAAACGCTGCTTATTCTGATCTTATTTTTGCCAATTTCGTACCAGTTTTATTCCATTTTGGGCTAATGCTGAACTAGTTATGCTCTTTTCTAGCCTGGTGTAAGCTTTTCTGAGCTACTTCTAAGCTGGTTTGGGCTATTTCGCACCCTTTTTTACCCAGTCCTAGCTCTTTTCAAGCCATTTTGGCCATTTCCAAACCATTTTTTTTTCCATTTCTTTCTAATTTGCTGCCATTTCTAACCCATTTTTGCCCTTTCCTGACTTGGTTTGAACCATTTTTGGCCCTTTCTAACCCAGTTTTGCCCTTTCTAACCCATTTTAAGTCTTTTTTGGCCCTTCCTAAACAAATGCTGGTCGTTCTTATCTTACTTTTGCGCATTTCTGACCGGTTTTAAGCTTTCTTTGGCTATATCTAGTCCATTCTTGCCTCTTTGTACCCATTTTAAGCATTTTTTCTCTTTCTAACCAATTGATGTCCAGTTCTATCGTATTTTTGCTCATTTCTTACCAGTTTTAAGCCATTTCTGGCTATTTCTGAACTATTTATGGCCATTTCTAGCCAGTTTTTCCCCATTTCTCACCAGTTTTAAGTTTTTTTTGGCTATTTCTAACCCCTTCTTGCCTGTGTCTACCCAATTTGAAGCATTTTATATTATTTCTAAACAGTAGATGACCATTTCTCTCTTATTTTTCCCCATTTCTTACCAGTTTTTAGCAATTTCTGAACTATTTATGGCCATTTCTAGCCAGTTTTAAGCTTTTCTTAGCTATTTCTAAACTGGCTTGTGCTATTTCTAACGTTTTTTGCCCAGGTCTAACTCTTTTTAAGCCCTTTTGGAAATTACAAACCGGTTTTGTCCTGTTCTTACCAATTTCTTCCTATTTCTTATACGTTTTTGCTTTTTCCTAACTTGGTTTAAACCATTTTTGCCACTTTCTATCCCATTTTAAGTCCTTTTTGGCTATTTCTAAACAATTGCTGGTCTTTCTTACCTTATTTTTGCCCTTTTCTCGCTAGTTTTATGTCATTTTGGGCTAATTCTGAACTATTCATGGCCATTTCTAGCCTGTTTTAAGCTTATCTTAGGTATTTCTTAATTGGTTTAGGCTATTTCTAACCAGTTTTTGCCCAGATCTAACTCTTCGTAAGCCATTTCCAAACAGTTTTTGTCCGGTTCTTACAAATCTCATTCGATTTCTTGCCCGGTTTTGGCCTTTCCTGACTTGGTTTATAATATTTTTGGCCGTTCCTAACCCCGTTTTGCCAATTTCTAACCCTTTTTAAGTCTTTTTTTAGCTATTTCTAAAGAATCGATGGTTATTCTAATCTTATTTTTGCCCATTTCTAACTAGTTTTATGCTATTTTGGGCTAAATCTGAACAATTTATGGCCATTTCTAGCCTGTTTTAAGCTCTTCTAAGCTATTTCTAAACTGGCTTGTTGTATTTCTAAGCCTTTTTTGCCCAAATCTAACGTTTTTTTTAAGCAATTTTGTCCATATCGAAACCGGTTTTGTCCATTTCTTACTACTTTCCTCCCACTTCTTACCCATTTTGGCCTTTCCTGACTTGGTTTGAACCATTTTTGGCCATTGATAACCCAGTTTTGTCAATTTCCATCCCATTTTAACTCTTTTTTGGCTAGTTCTAAAAAATTAATGGCCATTTATATCCTATTTTTCCCATTTCTTACCAGTTTGAAGCCTTTGTTGGCTATTTCTGAACAATATATGGCCATTTGTAGCCTGGATTAATCTTTTCTTAGCAATTTCTAATATTGCTTGTGCTATTTCCAACCCATTCTTGCCCAATTCTAACTCTTTTTAAGCCATTTTAAAACTGTTTTGATCCTTCTTTCCAATTGCTTTCTAGTGCTAACCAGTTTTTGCCCTTTCCTAACACGGTTTAAACCACTTTTACCAATTTTTAATCCATTTTAAGTCTTTTTTGGCTATTTCTAAACAAACGCTGCTTATTCTGATCTTATTTTTGCCAATTTCGTACCAGTTTTATTCCATTTTGGGCTAATGCTGAACTAGTTATGCTCTTTTCTAGCCTGGTGTAAGCTTTTCTGAGCTACTTCTAAGCTGGTTTGGGCTATTTCGCACCCTTTTTTACCCAGTCCTAGCTCTTTTCAAGCCATTTTGGCCATTTCCAAACCATTTTTTTTTCCATTTCTTTCTAATTTGCTGCCATTTCTAACCCATTTTTGCCCTTTCCTGACTTGGTTTGAACCATTTTTGGCCCTTTCTAACCCAGTTTTGCCCTTTCTAACCCATTTTAAGTCTTTTTTGGCCCTTCCTAAACAAATGCTGGTCGTTCTTATCTTACTTTTGCGCATTTCTGACCGGTTTTAAGCTTTCTTTGGCTATATCTAGTCCATTCTTGCCTCTTTGTACCCATTTTAAGCATTTTTTCTCTTTCTAACCAATTGATGTCCAGTTCTATCGTATTTTTGCTCATTTCTTACCAGTTTTAAGCCATTTCTGGCTATTTCTGAACTATTTATGGCCATTTCTAGCCAGTTTTTCCCCATTTCTCACCAGTTTTAAGATTTTTTTGGCTATTTCTAACCCCTTCTTGCCTGTGTCTACCCAATTTGAAGCATTTTATATTATTTCTAAACAGTAGATGACCATTTCTCTCTTATTTTTCCCCATTTCTTACCAGTTTTTAGCAATTTCTGAACTATTTATGGCCATTTCTAGCCAGTTTTAAGCTTTTCTTAGCTATTTCTAAACTGGCTTGTGCTATTTCTAACGTTTTTTGCCCAGGTCTAACTCTTTTTAAGCCCTTTTGGAAATTACAAACCGGTTTTGTCCTGTTCTTACCAATTTCTTCCTATTTCTTATACGTTTTTGCTTTTTCCTAACTTGGTTTAAACCATTTTTGCCACTTTCTATCCCATTTTAAGTCCTTTTTGGCTATTTCTAAACAATTGCTGGTCTTTCTTACCTTATTTTTGCCCTTTTCTCGCTAGTTTTATGTCATTTTGGGCTAATTCTGAACTATTCATGGCCATTTCTAGCCTGTTTTAAGCTTATCTTAGGTATTTCTTAATTGGTTTAGGCTATTTCTAACCAGTTTTTGCCCAGATCTAACTCTTCGTAAGCCATTTCCAAACAGTTTTTGTCCGGTTCTTACAAATCTCATTCGATTTCTTGCCCGGTTTTGGCCTTTCCTGACTTGGTTTATAATATTTTTGGCCGTTCCTAACCCCGTTTTGCCAATTTCTAACCCTTTTTAAGTCTTTTTTTAGCTATTTCTAAAGAATCGATGGTTATTCTAATCTTATTTTTGCCCATTTCTAACTAGTTTTATGCTATTTTGGGCTAAATCTGAACAATTTATGGCCATTTCTAGCCTGTTTTAAGCTCTTCTAAGCTATTTCTAAACTGGCTTGTTGTATTTCTAAGCCTTTTTTGCCCAAATCTAACGTTTTTTTTAAGCAATTTTGTCCATATCGAAACCGGTTTTGTCCATTTCTTACTACTTTCCTCCCACTTCTTACCCATTTTGGCCTTTCCTGACTTGGTTTGAACCATTTTTGGCCATTGATAACCCAGTTTTGTCAATTTCCATCCCATTTTAACTCTTTTTTGGCTAGTTCTAAAAAATTAATGGCCATTTATATCCTATTTTTCCCATTTCTTACCAGTTTGAAGCCTTTGTTGGCTATTTCTGAACAATATATGGCCATTTGTAGCCTGGATTAATCTTTTCTTAGCAATTTCTAATATTGCTTGTGCTATTTCCAACCCATTCTTGCCCAATTCTAACTCTTTTTAAGCCATTTTAAAACTGTTTTGATCCTTCTTTCCAATTGCTTTCTAGTGCTAACCAGTTTTTGCCCTTTCCTAACACGGTTTAAACCACTTTTACCAATTTTTAATCCATTTTAAGTCTTTTTTGGCTATTTCTAAACAAACGCTGCTTATTCTGATCTTATTTTTGCCAATTTCGTACCAGTTTTATGCCATTTTGGGCTAATGCTGAACTAGTTATGCTCTTTTCTAGCCTGGTGTAAGCTTTTCTGAGCTACTTCTAAGCTGGTTTGGGCTATTTCGCACCCTTTTTTACCCAGTCCTAGCTCTTTTCAAGCCATTTTGGCCATTTCCAAACCATTTTTTTTTCCATTTCTTTCTAATTTGCTGCCATTTCTAACCCATTTTTGCCCTTTCCTGACTTGGTTTGAACCATTTTTGGCCCTTTCTAACCCAGTTTTGCCCTTTCTAACCCATTTTAAGTCTTTTTTGGCCCTTCCTAAACAAATGCTGGTCGTTCTTATCTTACTTTTGCGCATTTCTGACCGGTTTTAAGCTTTCTTTGGCTATATCTAATCCATTCTTGCCTCTTTGTACCCATTTTAAGCATTTTTTCTCTTTCTAACCAATTGATGTCCAGTTCTATCGTATTTTTGCTCATTTCTTACCAGTTTTAAGCCATTTCTGGCTATTTCTGAACTATTTATGGCCATTTCTAGCCAGTTTTTCCCCATTTCTCACCAGTTTTAAGATTTTTTTGGCTATTTCTAACCCCTTCTTGCCTGTGTCTACCCAATTTGAAGCATTTTATATTATTTCTAAACAGTAGATGACCATTTCTCTCTTATTTTTCCCCATTTCTTACCAGTTTTTAGCAATTTCTGAACTATTTATGGCCATTTCTAGCCAGTTTTAAGCTTTTCTTAGCTATTTCTAAACTGGCTTGTGCTATTTCTAACGTTTTTTGCCCAGGTCTAACTCTTTTTAAGCCCTTTTGGAAATTCCAAACCGGTTTTGTCCTGTTCTTACCAATTTCTTCCTATTTCTTATACGTGCTTGCTTTTTCCTAACTTGGTTTAAACCATTTTTGCCACTTTCTATCCCATTTTAAGTCCTTTTTGGCTATTTCTAAACAATTGCTGGTCTTTCTTACCTTATTTTTGCCCTTTTCTCGCTAGTTTTATGTCATTTTGGGCTAATTCTGAACTATTCATGGCCATTTCTAGCCTGTTTTAAGCTTATCTTAGGTATTTCTTAACTGGTTTAGGCTATTTCTAACCAGTTTTTGCCCAGATCTAACTCTTCGTAAGCCATTTCCTAACAGTTTTTGTCCGGTTCTTACAAATCTCATTCGATTTCTTGCCCGGTTTTGGCCTTTCCTAACTTGGTTTATAATATTTTTGGCCGTTCCTAACCCCGTGTTGCCAATTTCTAACCCTTTTTAAGTCTTTTTTTAGCTATTTCTAAAGAATCGATGGTTATTCTAATCTTATTTTTGCCCATTTCTAACTAGTTTTATGCTATTTTGGGCTAAATCTGAACAATTTATGGCCATTTCTAGCCTGTTTTAAGCTCTTCTAAGCTATTTCTAAACTGGCTTGTTGTATTTCTAAGCCTTTTTTGCCCAAATCTAACGGTTTTTTAAGCAATTTTGTCCATATCGAAACCGGTTTTGTCCATTTCTTACTACTTTCCTCCCACTTCTTACCCATTTTGGCCTTTCCTGACTTGGTTTGAACCATTTTTGGCCATTGATAACCCAGTTTTGTCAATTTCCATCCCATTTTAACTCTTTTTTGGCTAGTTCTAAAAAATTAATGGCCATTTATATCCTATTTTTCCCATTTCTTACCAGTTTGAAGCCTTTGTTGGCTATTTCTGAACAATATATGGCCATTTGTAGCCTGGATTAAGCTTTTCTTAGCAATTTCTAATATTGCTTGTGCTATTTCCAACCCATTCTTGCCCAATTCTAACTCTTTTTAAGCCATTTTAAAACTGTTTTGATCCTTCTTTCCAATTGCTTTCTAGTGCTAACCAGTTTTTGCCCTTTCCTAACGCGGTTTAAACCACTTTTACCAATTTTTAATCCATTTTAAGTCTTTTTTGGCTATTTCTAAACAAACGCTGCTTATTCTGATCTTATTTTTGCCAATTTCGTACCAGTTTTATTCCATTTTGGGCTAATGCTGAACTAGTTATGCTCTTTTCTAGCCTGGTGTAAGCTTTTCTGAGCTACTTCTAAGCTGGTTTGGGCTATTTCGCACCCTTTTTTACCCAGTCCTAGCTCTTTTCAAGCCATTTTGGCCATTTCCAAACCATTTTTTTTTCCATTTCTTTCTAATTTGCTGCCATTTCTAACCCATTTTTGCCCTTTCCTGACTTGGTTTGAACCATTTTTGGCCCTTTCTAACCCAGTTTTGCCCTTTCTAACCCATTTTAAGTCTTTTTTGGCCCTTCCTAAACAAATGCTGGTCGTTCTTATCTTACTTTTGCGCATTTCTGACCGGTTTTAAGCTTTCTTTGGCTATATCTAATCCATTCTTGCCTCTTTGTACCCATTTTAAGCATTTTTTCTCTTTCTAACCAATTGATGTCCAGTTCTATCGTATTTTTGCTCATTTCTTACCAGTTTTAAGCCATTTCTGGCTATTTCTGAACTATTTATGGCCATTTCTAGCCAGTTTTTCCCCATTTCTCACCAGTTTTAAGTTTTTTTTGGCTATTTCTAACCCCTTCTTGCCTGTGTCTACCCAATTTGAAGCATTTTATATTATTTCTAAACAGTAGATGACCATTTCTCTCTTATTTTTCCCCATTTCTTACCAGTTTTTAGCAATTTCTGAACTATTTATGGCCATTTCTAGCCAGTTTTAAGCTTTTCTTAGCTATTTCTAAACTGGCTTGTGCTATTTCTAACGTTTTTTGCCCAGGTCTAACTCTTTTTAAGCCCTTTTGGAAATTCCAAACCGGTTTTGTCCTGTTCTTACCAATTTCTTCCTATTTCTTATACGTTTTTGCTTTTTCCTAACTTGGTTTAAACCATTTTTGCCACTTTCTATCCCATTTTAAGTCCTTTTTGGCTATTTCTAAACAATTGCTGGTCTTTCTTACCTTATTTTTGCCCTTTTCTCGCTAGTTTTATGTCATTTTGGGCTAATTCTGAACTATTCATGGCCATTTCTAGCCTGTTTTAAGCTTATCTTAGGTATTTCTTAACTGGTTTAGGCTATTTCTAACCAGTTTTTGCCCAGATCTAACTCTTCGTAAGCCATTTCCAAACAGTTTTTGTCCGGTTCTTACAAATCTCATTCGATTTCTTGCCCGGTTTTGGCCTTTCCTGACTTGGTTTATAATATTTTTGGCCGTTCCTAACCCCGTTTTGCCAATTTCTAACCCTTTTTAAGTCTTTTTTTAGCTATTTCTAAAGAATCGATGGTTATTCTAATCTTATTTTTGCCCATTTCTAACTAGTTTTATGCTATTTTGGGCTAAATCTGAACAATTTATGGCCATTTCTAGCCTGTTTTAAGCTCTTCTAAGCTATTTCTAAACTGGCTTGTTGTATTTCTAAGCCTTTTTTGCCCAAATCTAACGTTTTTTTAAGCAATTTTGTCCATATCGAAACCGGTTTTGTCCATTTCTTACTACTTTCCTCCCACTTCTTACCCATTTTGGCCTTTCCTGACTTGGTTTGAACCATTTTTGGCCATTGATAACCCAGTTTTGTCAATTTCCTTCCCATTTTAACTCTTTTTTGGCTAGTTCTAAAAAATTAATGGCCATTTATATCCTATTTTTCCCATTTCTTACCAGTTTGAAGCCTTTGTTGGCTATTTCTGAACAATATATGGCCATTTGTAGCCTGGATTAAGCTTTTCTTAGCAATTTCTAATATTGCTTGTGCTATTTCCAACCCATTCTTGCCCAATTCTAACTCTTTTTAAGCCATTTTAAAACTGTTTTGATCCTTCTTTCCAATTGCTTTCTAGTGCTAACCAGTTTTTGCCCTTTCCTAACACGGTTTAAACCACTTTTACCAATTTTTAATCCATTTTAAGTCTTTTTTGGCTATTTCTAAACAAACGCTGCTTATTCTGATCTTATTTTTGCCAATTTCGTACCAGTTTTATGCCATTTTGGGCTAATGCTGAACTAGTTATGCTCTTTTCTAGCCTGGTGTAAGCTTTTCTGAGCTACTTCTAAGCTGGTTTGGGCTATTTCGCACCCTTTTTTACCCAGTCCTAGCTCTTTTCAAGCCATTTTGGCCATTTCCAAACCATTTTTTTTTCCATTTCTTTCTAATTTGCTGCCATTTCTAACCCATTTTTGCCCTTTCCTGACTTGGTTTGAACCATTTTTGGCCCTTTCTAACCCAGTTTTGCCCTTTCTAACCCATTTTAAGTCTTTTTTGGCCCTTCCTAAACAAATGCTGGTCGTTCTTATCTTACTTTTGCGCATTTCTGACCGGTTTTAAGCTTTCTTTGGCTATATCTAATCCATTCTTGCCTCTTTGTACCCATTTTAAGCATTTTTTCTCTTTCTAACCAATTGATGTCCAGTTCTATCGTATTTTTGCTCATTTCTTACCAGTTTTAAGACATTTCTGGCTATTTCTGAACTATTTATGGCCATTTCTAGCCAGTTTTTCCCCATTTCTCACCAGTTTTAAGTTTTTTTTGGCTATTTCTAACCCCTTCTTGCCTGTGTCTACCCAATTTGAAGCATTTTATATTATTTCTAAACAGTAGATGACCATTTCTCTCTTATTTTTCCCCATTTCTTACCAGTTTTTAGCAATTTCTGAACTATTTATGGCCATTTCTAGCCAGTTTTAAGCTTTTCTTAGCTATTTCTAAACTGGCTTGTGCTATTTCTAACGTTTTTTGCCCAGGTCTAACTCTTTTTAAGCCCTTTTGGAAATTCCAAACCGGTTTTGTCCTGTTCTTACCAATTTCTTCCTATTTCTTATACGTTTTTGCTTTTTCCTAACTTGGTTTAAACCATTTTTGCCACTTTCTATCCCATTTTAAGTCCTTTTTGGCTATTTCTAAACAATTGCTGGTCTTTCTTACCTTATTTTTGCCCTTTTCTCGCTAGTTTTATGTCATTTTGGGCTAATTCTGAACTATTCATGGCCATTTCTAGCCTGTTTTAAGCTTATCTTAGGTATTTCTTAATTGGTTTAGGCTATTTCTAACCAGTTTTTGCCCAGATCTAACTCTTCGTAAGCCATTTCCAAACAGTTTTTGTCCGGTTCTTACAAATCTCATTCGATTTCTTGCCCGGTTTTGGCCTTTCCTGACTTGGTTTATAATATTTTTGGCCGTTCCTAACCCCGTGTTGCCAATTTCTAACCCTTTTTAAGTCTTTTTTTAGCTATTTCTAAAGAATCGATGGTTATTCTAATCTTATTTTTGCCCATTTCTAACAGTTTTATGCTATTTTGGGCTAAATCTGAACAATTTATGGCCATTTCTAGCCTGTTTTAAGCTCTTCTAAGCTATTTCTAAACTGGCTTGTTGTATTTCTAAGCCTTTTTTGCCCAAATCTAACGATTTTTTAAGCAATTTTGTCCATATCGAAACCGGTTTTGTCCATTTCTTACTACTTTCCTCCCACTTCTTACCCATTTTGGCCTTTCCTGACTTGGTTTGAACCATTTTTGGCCATTGATAACCCAGTTTTGTCAATTTCCATCCCATTTTAACTCTTTTTTGGCTAGTTCTAAAAAATTAATGGCCATTTATATCCTATTTTTCCCATTTCTTACCAGTTTGAAGCCTTTGTTGGCTATTTCTGAACAATATATGGCCATTTGTAGCCTGGATTAAGCTTTTCTTAGCAATTTCTAATATTGCTTGTGCTATTTCCAACCCATTCTTGCCCAATTCTAACTCTTTTTAAGCCATTTTAAAACTGTTTTGATCCTTCTTTCCAATTGCTTTCTAGTGCTAACCAGTTTTTGCCCTTTCCTAACACGGTTTAAACCACTTTTACCAATTTTTAATCCATTTTAAGTCTTTTTTGGCTATTTCTAAACAAACGCTGCTTATTCTGATCTTATTTTTGCCAATTTCGTACCAGTTTTATTCCATTTTGGGCTAATGCTGAACTAGTTATGCTCTTTTCTAGCCTGGTGTAAGCTTTTCTGAGCTACTTCTAAGCTGGTTTGGGCTATTTCGCACCCTTTTTTACCCAGTCCTAGCTCTTTTCAAGCCATTTTGGCCATTTCCAAACCATTTTTTTTTCCATTTCTTTCTAATTTGCTGCCATTTCTAACCCATTTTTGCCCTTTCCTGACTTGGTTTGAACCATTTTTGGCCCTTTCTAACCCAGTTTTGCCCTTTCTAACCCATTTTAAGTCTTTTTTGGCCCTTCCTAAACAAATGCAGGTCGTTCTTATCTTACTTTTGCGCATTTCTGACCGGTTTTAAGCTTTCTTTGGCTATATCTAATCCATTCTTGCCTCTTTGTACCCATTTTAAGCATTTTTTCTCTTTCTAACCAATTGATGTCCAGTTCTATCGTATTTTTGCTCATTTCTTACCAGTTTTAAGCCATTTCTGGCTATTTCTGAACTATTTATGGCCATTTCTAGCCAGTTTTTCCCCATTTCTCACCAGTTTTAAGTTTTTTTTGGCTATTTCTAACCCCTTCTTGCCTGTGTCTACCCAATTTGAAGCATTTTATATTATTTCTAAACAGTAGATGACCATTTCTCTCTTATTTTTCCCCATTTCTTACCAGTTTTTAGCAATTTCTGAACTATTTATGGCCATTTCTAGCCAGTTTTAAGCTTTTCTTAGCTATTTCTAAACTGGCTTGTGCTATTTCTAACGTTTTTTTGCCCAGGTCTAATTCTTTTTAAGCCCTTTTGGAAATTCCAAACCGGTTTTGTCCTGTTCTTACCAATTTCTTCCTATTTCTTATACATTTTTGCTTTTTCCGAACTTGGTTTAAACCATTTTTGCCACCTTCTGTCCCATTTTAAGTCCTTTTTGGCTATTTCTAAACAATTGCTGGTCTTTCTTACCTTATTTTTGCCCTTTTCTCGCTAGTTTTATGTCATTTTGGGCTAATTCTGAACTATTCATGGCCATTTCTAGCCTGTTTTAAGCTTATCTTAGGTATTTCTTAACTGGTTTAGGCTATTTCTAACCAGTTTTTGCCCAGATCTAACTCTTCGTAAGCCATTTCCAAACAGTTTTTGTCCGGTTCTTACAAATCTCATTCGATTTCTTGCCCGGTTTTGGCCTTTCCTGACTTGGTTTATAATATTTTTGGCCGTTCCTAACCCCGTGTTGCCAATTTCTAACCCTTTTTAAGTCTTTTTTTAGCTATTTCTAAAGAATCGATGGTTATTCTAATCTTATTTTTGCCCATTTCTAACAGTTTTATGCTATTTTGGGCTAAATCTGAACAATTTATGGCCATTTCTAGCCTGTTTTAAGCTCTTCTAAGCTATTTCTAAACTGGCTTGTTGTATTTCTAAGCCTTTTTTGCCCAAATCTAACGGTTTTTTAAGCAATTTTGTCCATATCGAAACCGGTTTTGTCCATTTCTTACTACTTTCCTCCCACTTCTTACCCATTTTGGCCTTTCCTGATTTGGTTTGAAACATTTTTGGCCATTGATAACCCAGTTTTGTCAATTTCCATCCCATTTTAACTCTTTTTTGGCTAGTTCTAAAAAATTAATGGCCATTTATATCCTATTTTTCCCATTTCTTACCAGTTTGAAGCCTTTGTTGGCTATTTCTGAACAATATATGGCCATTTGTAGCCTGGATTAAGCTTTTCTTAGCAATTTCTAATATTGCTTGTGCTATTTCCAACCCATTCTTGCCCAATTCTAACTCTTTTTAAGCCATTTTAAAACTGTTTTGATCCTTCTTTCCAATTGCTTTCTAGTGCTAACCAGTTTTTGCCCTTTCCTAACACGGTTTAAGCCACTTTTACCAATTTTTAATCCATTTTAAGTCTTTTTTGGCTATTTCTAAACAAACGCTGCTTATTCTGATCTTATTTTTGCCAATTTCGTACCAGTTTTATTCCATTTTGGGCTAATGCTGAACTATTTATGCTCTTTTCTAGCCTGGTGTAAGCTTTTCTGAGCTACTTCTAAGCTGGTTTGGGCTATTTCGCACCCTTTTTTACCCAGTCCTAGCTCTTTTCAAGCCATTTTGGCCATTTCCAAACCATTTTTTTTTCCATTTCTTTCTAATTTGCTGCCATTTCTAACCCATTTTTGCCCTTTCCTGACTTGGTTTGAACCATTTTTGGCCCTTTCTAACCCAGTTTTGCCCTTTCTAACCCATTTTAAGTCTTTTTTGGCCCTTCCTAAACAAATGCTGGTCGTTCTTATCTTACTTTTGCGCATTTCTGACCGGTTTTAAGCTTTCTTTGGCTATATCTAATCCATTCTTGCCTCTTTGTACCCATTTTGAGCATTTTTTCTCTTTCTAACCAATTGATGTCCAGTTCTATCGTATTTTTGCTCATTTCTTACCAGTTTTAAGCCATTTCTGGCTATTTCTGAACTATTTATGGCCATTTCTAGCCAGTTTTTCCCCATTTCTCACCAGTTTTAAGATTTTTTGGCCATTTCTAACCCCTTCTTGCCTGTGTCTACCCAATTTGAAGCATTTTATATTATTTCTAAACAGTAGATGACCATTTCTCTCTTATTTTTCCCCATTTCTTACCAGTTTTTAGCAATTTCTGAACTATTTATGGCCATTTCTAGCCAGTTTTAAGCTTTTCTTAGCTATTTCTAAACTGGCTTGTGCTATTTCTAACGTTTTTTGCCCAGGTCTAACTCTTTTTAAGCCCTTTTGGAAATTCCAAACCGGTTTTGTCCTGTTCTTACCAATTTCTTCCTATTTCTTATACGTTTTTGCTTTTTCCTAACTTGGTTTAAACCATTTTTGCCACTTTCTATCCCATTTTAAGTCCTTTTTGGCTATTTCTAAACAATTGCTGGTCTTTCTTACCTTATTTTTGCCCTTTTCTCGCTAGTTTTATGTCATTTTGGGCTAATTCTGAACTATTCATGGCCATTTCTAGCCTGTTTTAAGCTTATCTTAGGTATTTCTTAACTGGTTTAGGCTATTTCTAACCACTTTTTGCCCAGATCTAACTCTTCGTAAGCCATTTCCAAACAGTTTTTGTCCGGTTCTTACAAATCTCATTCGATTTCTTGCCCGGTTTTGGCCTTTCCTGACTTGGTTTATAATATTTTTGGCCGTTCCTAACCCCGTGTTGCCAATTTCTAACCCTTTTTAAGTCTTTTTTTAGCTATTTCTAAAGAATCGATGGTTATTCTAATCTTATTTTTGCCCATTTCTAACTAGTTTTATGCTATTTTGGGCTAAATCTGAACAATTTATGGCCATTTCTAGCCTGTTTTAAGCTCTTCTAAGCTATTTCTAAACTGGCTTGTTGTATTTCTAAGCCATTTTTGCCCAAATCTAACGGTTTTTTAAGCAATTTTGTCCATATCGAAACCGGTTTTGTCCATTTCTTACTACTTTCCTCCCACTTCTTACCCATTTTGGCCTTTCCTGACTTGGTTTGAACCATTTTTGGCCATTGATAACCCAGTTTTGTCAATTTCCATCCCATTTTAACTCTTTTTTGGCTAGTTCTAAAAAATTAATGGCCATTTATATCCAATTTTTCCCATTTCTTACCAGTTTGAAGCCTTTGTTGGCTATTTCTGAACAATATATGGCCATTTGTAGCCTGGATTAAGATTTTCTTAGCAATTTCTAATATTGCTTGTGCTATTTCCAACCCATTCTTGCCCAATTCTAACTCTTTTTAAGCCATTTTAAAACTGTTTTGATCCTTCTTTCCAATTGCTTTCTAGTGCTAACCAGTTTTTGCCCTTTCCTAACACGGTTTAAACCACTTTAACCAATTTTTAATCCATTTTAAGTCTTTTTTGGCTATTTCTAAACAAACGCTGCTTATTCTGATCTTATTTTTGCCAATTTCGTACCAGTTTTATTCCATTTTGGGCTAATGCTGAACTAGTTATGCTCTTTTCTAGCCTGGTGTAAGCTTTTCTGAGCTACTTCTAAGCTGGTTTGGGCTATTTCGCACCCTTTTTTACCCAGTCCTAGCTCTTTTCAAGCCATTTTGGCCATTTCCAAACCATTTTTTTTTCCATTTCTTTCTAATTTGCTGCCATTTCTAACCCATTTTTGCCCTTTCCTGACTTGGTTTGAACCATTTTTGGCCCTTTCTAACCCAGTTTTGCCCTTTCTAACCCATTTTAAGTCTTTTTTGGCCCTTCCTAAACAAATGCTGGTCGTTCTTATCTTACTTTTGCGCATTTCTGACCAGTTTTAAGCTTTCTTTGGCTATATCTAATCCATTCTTGCCTCTTTGTAGCCATTTTGAGCATTTTTTCTCTTTCTAACCAATTGATGTCCAGTTCTATCGTATTTTTGCTCATTTCTTACCAGTTTTAAGCCATTTCTGGCTATTTCTGAACTATTTATGGCCATTTCTAGCCAGTTTTTCCCCATTTCTCACCAGTTTTAAGTTTTTTTTGGCTATTTCTAACCCCTTCTTGCCTGTGTCTACCCAATTTGAAGCATTTTATATTATTTCTAAACAGTAGATGACCATTTCTCTCTTATTTTTCCCCATTTCTTACCAGTTTTTAGCAATTTCTGAACTATTTATGGCCATTTCTAGCCAGTTTTAAGCTTTTCTTAGCTATTTCTAAACTGGCTTGTGCTATTTCTAAAGTTTTTTGCCCAGGTCTAACTCTTTTTAAGCCCTTTTGGAAATTCCAAACCGGTTTTGTCCTGTTCTTACCAATTTCTTCCTATTTCTTATACGTTTTTGCTTTTTCCGAACTTGGTTTAAACCATTTTTGCCACCTTCTGTCCCATTTTAAGTCCTTTTTGGCTATTTCTAAACAATTGCTGGTCTTTCTTACCTTATTTTTGCCCTTTTCTCGCTAGTTTTATGTCATTTTGGGCTAATTCTGAACTATTCATGGCCATTTCTAGCCTGTTTTAAGCTTATCTTAGGTATTTCTTAAATGGTTTAGGCTATTTCTAACCACTTTTTGCCCAGATCTAACTCTTCGTAAGCCATTTCCAAACAGTTTTTGTCCGGTTCTTACAAATCTCATTCGATTTCTTGCCCGGTTTTGGCCTTTCCTGACTTGGTTTATTAATATTTTTGGCCGTTCCTAACCCCGTGTTGCCAATTTCTAACCCTTTTTAAGTCTTTTTTTAGCTATTTCTAAAGAATCGATGGTTATTCTAATCTTATTTTTGCCCATTTCTAACAGTTTTATGCTATTTTGGGCTAAATCTGAACAATTTATGGCCATTTCTAGCCTGTTTTAAGCTCTTCTAAGCTATTTCTAAACTGGCTTGTTGTATTTCTAAGCCTTTTTTGCCCAAATCTAACGGTTTTTTAAGCAATTTTGTCCACATCGAAACCAGTTTTGTCCATTTCTTACTACTTTCCTCCCACTTCTTACCCATTTTGGCCTTTCCTGACTTGGTTTGAACCATTTTTGGCCATTGATAACCCAGTTTTGTCAATTTCCATCCCATTTTAACTCTTTTTTGGCTAGTTCTAAAAAATTAATGGCCATTTATATCCTATTTTTCCCATTTCTTACCAGTTTGAAGCCTTTGTTGGCTATTTCTGAACAATATATGGCCATTTGTAGCCTGGATTAAGCTTTTCTTAGCAATTTCTAATATTGCTTGTGCTATTTCCAACCCATTCTTGCCCAATTCTAACTCTTTTTAAGCCATTTTAAAACTGTTTTGATCCTTCTTTCCAATTGCTTTCTAGTGCTAACCAGTTTTTGCCCTTTCCTAACACGGTTTAAACCACTTTTACCAATTTTTAATCCATTTTAAGTCTTTTTTGGCTATTTCTAAACAAACGCTGCTTATTCTGATCTTATTTTTGCCAATTTCGTACCAGTTTTATTCCATTTTGGGCTAATGCTGAACTATTTATGCTCTTTTCTAGCCTGGTGTAAGCTTTTCTGAGCTACTTCTAAGCTGGTTTGGGCTATTTCGCACCCTTTTTTACCCAGTCCTAGCTCTTTTCAAGCCATTTTGGCCATTTCCAAACCATTTTTTTTTCCATTTCTTTCTAATTTGCTGCCATTTCTAACCCATTTTTGCCCTTTCCTGACTTGGTTTGAACCATTTTTGGCCCTTTCTAACCCAGTTTTGCCCTTTCTAACCCATTTTAAGTCTTTTTTGTCCCTTCCTAAACAAATGCTGGTCGTTCTTATCTTACTTTTGCGCATTTCTGACCGGTTTTAAGCTTTCTTTGGCTATATCTAATCCATTCTTGCCTCTTTGTACCCATTTTAAGCATTTTTTCTCTTTCTAACCAATTGATGTCCAGTTCTATCGTATTTTTGCTCATTTCTTACCAGTTTTAAGCCATTTCTGGCTATTTCTGAACTATTTATGGCCATTTCTAGCCAGTTTTTCCCCATTTCTCACCAGTTTTAAGATTTTTTTGGCTATTTCTAACCCCTTCTTGCCTGTGTCTACCCAATTTGAAGCATTTTATATTATTTCTAAACAGTAGATGACCATTTCTCTCTTATTTTTCCCCATTTCTTACCAGTTTTTAGCAATTTCTGAACTATTTATGGCCATTTCTAGCCAGTTTTAAGCTTTTCTTAGCTATTTCTAAACTGGCTTGTGCTATTTCTAACGTTTTTTGCCCAGGTCTAACTCTTTTTAAGCCCTTTTGGAAATTCCAAACCGGTTTTGTCCTGTTCTTACCAATTTCTTCCTATTTCTTATATGTTTTTGCTTTTTCCTAACTTGGTTTAAACCATTTTTGCCACCTTCTGTCCCATTTTAAGTCCTTTTTGGCTATTTCTAAACAATTGCTGGTCTTTCTTACCTTATTTTTGCCCTTTTCTCGCTAGTTTTATGTCATTTTGGGCTAATTCTGAACTATTCATGGCCATTTCTAGCCTGTTTTAAGCTTATCTTAGGTATTTCTTAACTGGTTTAGGCTATTTCTAACCAGTTTTTGCCCAGATCTAACTCTTCGTAAGCCATTTCCAAACAGTTTTTGTCCGGTTCTTACAAATCTCATTCGATTTCTTGCCCGGTTTTGGCCTTTCCTGACTTGGTTTATAATATTTTTGGCCGTTCCTAACCCCGTGTTGCCAATTTCTAACCCTTTTTAAGTCTTTTTTTAGCTATTTCTAAAGAATCGATGGTTATTCTAATCTTATTTTTGCCCATTTCTAACTAGTTTTATGCTATTTTGGGCTAAATCTGAACAATTTATGGCCATTTCTAGCCTGTTTTAAGCTCTTCTAAGCTATTTCTAAACTGGCTTGTTGTATTTCTAAGCATTTTTGCCCAAATCTAACGGTTTTTTAAGCAATTTTGTCCATATCGAAACCGGTTTTGTCCATTTCTTACTACTTTCCTCCCACTTCTTACCCATTTTGGCCTTTCCTGACTTGGTTTGAACCATTTTTGGCCATTGATAACCCAGTTTTGTCAATTTCCATCCCATTTTAACTCTTTTTTGGCTAGTTCTAAAAAATTAATGGCCATTTATATCCTATTTTTCCCATTTCTTACCAGTTTGAAGCCTTTGTTGGCTATTTCTGAACAATATATGGCCATTTGTAGCCTGGATTAAGCTTTTCTTAGCAATTTCTAATATTGCTTGTGCTATTTCCAACCCATTCTTGCCCAATTCTAACTCTTTTTAAGCCATTTTAAAACTGTTTTGATCCTTCTTTCCAATTGCTTTCTAGTGCTAACCAGTTTTTGCCCTTTCCTAACACGGTTTAAACCACTTTTACCAATTTTTAATCCATTTTAAGTCTTTTTTGGCTATTTCTAAACAAACGCTGCTTATTCTGATCTTATTTTTGCCAATTTCGTACCAGTTTTATGCCATTTTGGGCTAATGCTGAACTAGTTATGCTCTTTTCTAGCCTGGTGTAAGCTTTTCTGAGCTACTTCTAAGCTGGTTTGGGCTATTTCGCACCCTTTTTTACCCAGTCCTAGCTCTTTTCAAGCCATTTTGGCCATTTCCAAACCATTTTTTTTTCCATTTCTTTCTAATTTGCTGCCATTTCTAACCCATTTTTGCCCTTTCCTGACTTGGTTTGAACCATTTTTGGCCCTTTCTAACCCAGTTTTGCCCTTTCTAACCCATTTTAAGTCTTTTTTGGCCCTTCCTAAACAAATGCTGGTCGTTCTTATCTTACTTTTGCGCATTTCTGACCGGTTTTAAGCTTTCTTTGGCTATATCTAATCCATTCTTGCCTCTTTGTACCCATTTTAAGCATTTTTTCTCTTTCTAACCAATTGATGTCCAGTTCTATCGTATTTTTGCTCATTTCTTACCAGTTTTAAGCCATTTCTGGCTATTTCTGAACTATTTATGGCCATTTCTAGCCAGTTTTTCCCCATTTCTCACCAGTTTTAAGATTTTTTTGGCTATTTCTAACCCCTTCTTGCCTGTGTCTACCCAATTTGAAGCATTTTATATTATTTCTAAACAGTAGATGACCATTTCTCTCTTATTTTTCCCCATTTCTTACCAGTTTTTAGCAATTTCTGAACTATTTATGGCCATTTCTAGCCAGTTTTAAGCTTTTCTTAGCTATTTCTAAACTGGCTTGTGCTATTTCTAACGTTTTTTGCCCAGGTCTAACTCTTTTTAAGCCCTTTTGGAAATTCCAAACCGGTTTTGTCCTGTTCTTACCAATTTCTTCCTATTTCTTATATGTTTTTGCTTTTTCCTAACTTGGTTTAAACCATTTTTGCCACCTTCTGTCCCATTTTAAGTCGTTTTTGGCTATTTCTAAACAATTGCTGGTCTTTCTTACCTTATTTTTGCCCTTTTCTCGCTAGTTTTATGTCATTTTGGGCTAATTCTGAACTATTCATGGCCATTTCTAGCCTGTTTTAAGCTTATCTTAGGTATTTCTTAACTGGTTTAGGCTATTTCTAACCAGTTTTTGCCCAGATCTAACTCTTCGTAAGCCATTTCCAAACAGTTTTTGTCCGGTTCTTACAAATCTCATTCGATTTCTTGCCCGGTTTTGGCCTTTCCTGACTTGGTTTATAATATTTTTGGCCGTTCCTAACCCCGTGTTGCCAATTTCTAACCCTTTTTAAGTCTTTTTTTAGCTATTTCTAAAGAATCGATGGTTATTCTAATCTTATTTTTGCCCATTTCTAACTAGTTTTATGCTATTTTGGGCTAAATCTGAACAATTTATGGCCATTTCTAGCCTGTTTTAAGCTCTTCTAAGCTATTTCTAAACTGGCTTGTTGTATTTCTAAGCATTTTTGCCCAAATCTAACGGTTTTTTAAGCAATTTTGTCCATATCGAAACCGGTTTTGTCCATTTCTTACTACTTTCCTCCCACTTCTTACCCATTTTGGCCTTTCCTGACTTGGTTTGAACCATTTTTGGCCATTGATAACCCAGTTTTGTCAATTTCCATCCCATTTTAACTCTTTTTTGGCTAGTTCTAAAAAATTAATGGCCATTTATATCCTATTTTTCCCATTTCTTACCAGTTTGAAGCCTTTGTTGGCTATTTCTGAACAATATATGGCCATTTGTAGCCTGGATTAAGCTTTTCTTAGCAATTTCTAATATTGCTTGTGCTATTTCCAACCCATTCTTGCCCAATTCTAACTCTTTTTAAGCCATTTTAAAACTGTTTTGATCCTTCTTTCCAATTGCTTTCTAGTGCTAACCAGTTTTTGCCCTTTCCTAACACGGTTTAAACCACTTTTACCAATTTTTAATCCATTTTAAGTCTTTTTTGGCTATTTCTAAACAAACGCTGCTTATTCTGATCTTATTTTTGCCAATTTCGTACCAGTTTTATTCCATTTTGGGCTAATGCTGAACTATTTATGCTCTTTTCTAGCCTGGTGTAAGCTTTTCTGAGCTACTTCTAAGCTGGTTTGGGCTATTTCGCACCCTTTTTTACCCAGTCCTAGCTCTTTTCAAGCCATTTTGGCCATTTCCAAACCATTTTTTTTTCCATTTCTTTCTAATTTGCTGCCATTTCTAACCCATTTTTGCCCTTTCCTGACTTGGTTTGAACCATTTTTGGCCCTTTCTAACCCAGTTTTGCCCTTTCTAACCCATTTTAAGTCTTTTTTGGCCCTTCCTAAACAAATGCTGGTCGTTCTTATCTTACTTTTGCGCATTTCTGACCGGTTTTAAGCTTTCTTTGGCTATATCTAATCCATTCTTGCCTCTTTGTACCCATTTTAAGCATTTTTTCTCTTTCTAACCAATTGATGTCCAGTTCTATCGTATTTTTGCTCATTTCTTACCAGTTTTAAGCCATTTCTGGCTATTTCTGAACTATTTATGGCCATTTCTAGCCAGTTTTTCCCCATTTCTCACCAGTTTTAAGATTTTTTTGGCTATTTCTAACCCCTTCTTGCCTGTGTCTACCCAATTTGAAGCATTTTATATTATTTCTAAACAGTAGATGACCATTTCTCTCTTATTTTTCCCCATTTCTTACCAGTTTTTAGCAATTTCTGAACTATTTATGGCCATTTCTAGCCAGTTTTAAGCTTTTCTTAGCTATTTCTAAACTGGCTTGTGCTATTTCTAACGTTTTTTGCCCAGGTCTAACTCTTTTTAAGCCCTTTTGGAAATTCCAAACCGGTTTTGTCCTGTTCTTACCAATTTCTTCCTATTTCTTATATGTTTTTGCTTTTTCCTAACTTGGTTTAAACCATTTTTGCCACCTTCTGTCCCATTTTAAGTCCTTTTTGGCTATTTCTAAACAATTGCTGGTCTTTCTTACCTTATTTTTGCCCTTTTCTCGCTAGTTTTATGTCATTTTGGGCTAATTCTGAACTATTCATGGCCATTTCTAGCCTGTTTTAAGCTTATCTTAGGTATTTCTTAACTGGTTTAGGCTATTTCTAACCAGTTTTTGCCCAGATCTAACTCTTCGTAAGCCATTTCCAAACAGTTTTTGTCCGGTTCTTACAAATCTCATTCGATTTCTTGCCCGGTTTTGGCCTTTCCTGACTTGGTTTATAATATTTTTGGCCGTTCCTAACCCCGTGTTGCCAATTTCTAACCCTTTTTAAGTCTTTTTTTAGCTATTTCTAAAGAATCGATGGTTATTCTAATCTTATTTTTGCCCATTTCTAACTAGTTTTATGCTATTTTGGGCTAAATCTGAACAATTTATGGCCATTTCTAGCCTGTTTTAAGCTCTTCTAAGCTATTTCTAAACTGGCTTGTTGTATTTCTAAGCATTTTTGCCCAAATCTAACGGTTTTTTAAGCAATTTTGTCCATATCGAAACCGGTTTTGTCCATTTCTTACTACTTTCCTCCCACTTCTTACCCATTTTGGCCTTTCCTGACTTGGTTTGAACCATTTTTGGCCATTGATAACCCAGTTTTGTCAATTTCCATCCCATTTTAACTCTTTTTTGGCTAGTTCTAAAAAATTAATGG
Source organism: Pezoporus flaviventris (assembly GCF_033815535.1). Lineage (NCBI taxonomy): Eukaryota > Metazoa > Chordata > Aves > Psittaciformes > Psittacidae > Pezoporus > Pezoporus flaviventris. The sequence goes on along the minus strand of NW_026892681.1, from coordinate 294,324 downwards.
CCATTTATATCCTATTTTTCCCATTTCTTACCAGTTTGAAGCCTTTGTTGGCTATTTCTGAACAATATATGGCCATTTGTAGCCTGGATTAAGCTTTTCTTAGCAATTTCTAATATTGCTTGTGCTATTTCCAACCCATTCTTGCCCAATTCTAACTCTTTTTAAGCCATTTTAAAACTGTTTTGATCCTTCTTTCCAATTGCTTTCTAGTGCTAACCAGTTTTTGCCCTTTCCTAACACGGTTTAAACCACTTTTACCAATTTTTAATCCATTTTAAGTCTTTTTTGGCTATTTCTAAACAAACGCTGCTTATTCTGATCTTATTTTTGCCAATTTCGTACCAGTTTTATGCCATTTTGGGCTAATGCTGAACTAGTTATGCTCTTTTCTAGCCTGGTGTAAGCTTTTCTGAGCTACTTCTAAGCTGGTTTGGGCTATTTCGCACCCTTTTTTACCCAGTCCTAGCTCTTTTCAAGCCATTTTGGCCATTTCCAAACCATTTTTTTTTCCATTTCTTTCTAATTTGCTGCCATTTCTAACCCATTTTTGCCCTTTCCTGACTTGGTTTGAACCATTTTTGGCCCTTTCTAACCCAGTTTTGCCCTTTCTAACCCATTTTAAGTCTTTTTTGGCCCTTCCTAAACAAATGCTGGTCGTTCTTATCTTACTTTTGCGCATTTCTGACCGGTTTTAAGCTTTCTTTGGCTATATCTAATCCATTCTTGCCTCTTTGTACCCATTTTAAGCATTTTTTCTCTTTCTAACCAATTGATGTCCAGTTCTATCGTATTTTTGCTCATTTCTTACCAGTTTTAAGCCATTTCTGGCTATTTCTGAACTATTTATGGCCATTTCTAGCCAGTTTTTCCCCATTTCTCACCAGTTTTAAGTTTTTTTTGGCTATTTCTAACCCCTTCTTGCCTGTGTCTACCCAATTTGAAGCATTTTATATTATTTCTAAACAGTAGATGACCATTTCTCTCTTATTTTTCCCCATTTCTTACCAGTTTTTAGCAATTTCTGAACTATTTATGGCCATTTCTAGCCAGTTTTAAGCTTTTCTTAGCTATTTCTAAACTGGCTTGTGCTATTTCTAACGTTTTTTGCCCAGGTCTAACTCTTTTTAAGCCCTTTTGGAAATTCCAAACCGGTTTTGTCCTGTTCTTACCAATTTCTTCCTATTTCTTATACGTTTTTGCTTTTTCCGAACTTGGTTTAAACCATTTTTGCCACCTTCTGTCCCATTTTAAGTCCTTTTTGGCTATTTCTAAACAATTGCTGGTCTTTCTTACCTTATTTTTGCCCTTTTCTCGCTAGTTTTATGTCATTTTGGGCTAATTCTGAACTATTCATGGCCATTTCTAGCCTGTTTTAAGCTTATCTTAGGTATTTCTTAACTGGTTTAGGCTATTTCTAACCAGTTTTTGCCCAGATCTAACTCTTCGTAAGCCATTTCCAAACAGTTTTTGTCCGGTTCTTACAAATCTCATTCGATTTCTTGCCCGGTTTTGGCCTTTCCTGACTTGGTTTATAATATTTTTGGCCGTTCCTAACCCCGTGTTGCCAATTTCTAACCCTTTTTAAGTCTTTTTTTAGCTATTTCTAAAGAATCGATGGTTATTCTAATCTTATTTTTGCCCATTTCTAACTAGTTTTATGCTATTTTGGGCTAAATCTGAACAATTTATGGCCATTTCTAGCCTGTTTTAAGCTCTTCTAAGCTATTTCTAAACTGGCTTGTTGTATTTCTAAGCATTTTTGCCCAAATCTAACGGTTTTTTAAGCAATTTTGTCCATATCGAAACCGGTTTTGTCCATTTCTTACTACTTTCCTCCCACTTCTTACCCATTTTGGCCTTTCCTGACTTGGTTTGAACCATTTTTGGCCATTGATAACCCAGTTTTGTCAATTTCCATCCCATTTTAACTCTTTTTTGGCTAGTTCTAAAAAATTAATGGCCATTTATATCCTATTTTTCCCATTTCTTACCAGTTTGAAGCCTTTGTTGGCTATTTCTGAACAATATATGGCCATTTGTAGCCTGGATTAAGCTTTTCTTAGCAATTTCTAATATTGCTTGTGCTATTTCCAACCCATTCTTGCCCAATTCTAACTCTTTTTAAGCCATTTTAAAACTGTTTTGATCCTTCTTTCCAATTGCTTTCTAGTGCTAACCAGTTTTTGCCCTTTCCTAACACGGTTTAAACCACTTTTACCAATTTTTAATCCATTTTAAGTCTTTTTTGGCTATTTCTAAACAAGCGCTGCTTATTCTGATCTTATTTTTGCCAATTTCGTACCAGTTTTATGCCATTTTGGGCTAATGCTGAACTAGTTATGCTCTTTTCTAGCCTGGTGTAAGCTTTTCTGAGCTACTTCTAAGCTGGTTTGGGCTATTTCGCACCCTTTTTTACCCAGTCCTAGCTCTTTTCAAGCCATTTTGGCCATTTCCAAACCATTTTTTTTTCCATTTCTTTCTAATTTGCTGCCATTTCTAACCCATTTTTGCCCTTTCCTGACTTGGTTTGAACCATTTTTGGCCCTTTCTAACCCAGTTTTGCCCTTTCTAACCCATTTTAAGTCTTTTTTGGCCCTTCCTAAACAAATGCTGGTCGTTCTTATCTTACTTTTGCGCATTTCTGACCAGTTTTAAGCTTTCTTTGGCTATATCTAATCCATTCTTGCCTCTTTGTACCCATTTTGAGCATTTTTTCTCTTTCTAACCAATTGATGTCCAGTTCTATCGTATTTTTGCTCATTTCTTACCAGTTTTAAGCCATTTCTGGCTATTTCTGAACTATTTATGGCCATTTCTAGCCAGTTTTTCCCCATTTCTCACCAGTTTTAAGTTTTTTTTGGCTATTTCTAACCCCTTCTTGCCTGTGTCTACCCAATTTGAAGCATTTTATATTATTTCTAAACAGTAGATGACCATTTCTCTCTTATTTTTCCCCATTTCTTACCAGTTTTTAGCAATTTCTGAACTATTTATGGCCATTTCTAGCCAGTTTTAAGCTTTTCTTAGCTATTTCTAAACTGGCTTGTGCTATTTCTAACGTTTTTTGCCCAGGTCTAACTCTTTTTAAGCCCTTTTGGAAAATCCAAACCGGTTTTGTCCTGTTCTTACCAATTTCTTCCTATTTCTTATACTTTTTTGCTTTTTCCTAACTTGGTTTAAACCATTTTTGCCACTTTCTATCCCATTTTAAGTCCTTTTTGGCTATTTCTAAACAATTGCTGGTCTTTCTTACCTTATTTTTGCCCTTTTCTCGCTAGTTTTATGTCATTTTGGCCTAATTCTGAACTATTCATGGCCATTTCTAGCCTGTTTTAAGCTTATCTTAGGTATTTCTTAACTGGTTTAGGCTATTTCTAACCAGTTTTTGCCCAGATCTAACTCTTTGTAAGCCATTTCCAAACAGTTTTTGTCCGGTTCTTACAAATCTCATTCGATTTCTTGCCCGGTTTTGGCCTTTCCTGACTTGGTTTATAATATTTTTGGCCGTTCCTAACCCCGTGTTGCCAATTTCTAACCCTTTTTAAGTCTTTTTTTAGCTATTTCTAAAGAATCGATGGTTATTCTAATCTTATTTTTGCCCATTTCTAACAGTTTTATGCTATTTTGGGCTAAATCTGAACAATTTATGGCCATTTCTAGCCTGTTTTAAGCTCTTCTAAGCTATTTCTAAACTGGCTTGTTGTATTTCTAAGCCTTTTTTGCCCAAATCTAACGGTTTTTTAAGCAATTTTGTCCACATCGAAACCGGTTTTGTCCATTTCTTACTACTTTCCTCCCACTTCTTACCCATTTTGGCCTTTCCTGACTTGGTTTGAACCATTTTTGGCCATTGATAACCCAGTTTTGTCAATTTCCATCCCATTTTAACTCTTTTTTGGCTAGTTCTAAAAAATTAATGGCCATTTATATCCTATTTTTCCCATTTCTTACCAGTTTGAAGCCTTTGTTGGCTATTTCTGAACAATATATGGCCATTTGTAGCCTGGATTAAGCTTTTCTTAGCAATTTCTAATATTGCTTGTGCTATTTCCAACCCATTCTTGCCCAATTCTAACTCTTTTTAAGCCATTTTAAAACTGTTTTGATCCTTCTTTCCAATTGCTTTCTAGTGCTAACCAGTTTTTGCCCTTTCCTAACACGGTTTAAACCACTTTTACCAATTTTTAATCCATTTTAAGTCTTTTTTGGCTATTTCTAAACAAACGCTGCTTATTCTGATCTTATTTTTGCCAATTTCGTACCAGTTTTATGCCATTTTGGGCTAATGCTGAACTATTTATGCTCTTTTCTAGCCTGGTGTAAGCTTTTCTGAGCTACTTCTAAGCTGGTTTGGGCTATTTCGCACCCTTTTTTACCCAGTCCTAGCTCTTTTCAAGCCATTTTGGCCATTTCCAAACCATTTTTTTTTCCATTTCTTTCTAATTTGCTGCCATTTCTAACCCATTTTTGCCCTTTCCTGACTTGGTTTGAACCATTTTTGGCCCTTTCTAACCCAGTTTTGCCCTTTCTAACCCATTTTAAGTCTTTTTTGGCCCTTCCTAAACAAATGCTGGTCGTTCTTATCTTACTTTTGCGCATTTCTGACCGGTTTTAAGCTTTCTTTGGCTATATCTAATCCATTCTTGCCTCTTTGTACCCATTTTAAGCATTTTTTCTCTTTCTAACCAATTGATGTCCAGTTCTATCGTATTTTTGCTCATTTCTTACCAGTTTTAAGCCATTTCTGGCTATTTCTGAACTATTTATGGCCATTTCTAGCCAGTTTTTCCCCATTTCTCACCAGTTTTAAGTTTTTTTTGGCTATTTCTAACCCCTTCTTGCCTGTGTCTACCCAATTTGAAGCATTTTATATTATTTCTAAACAGTAGATGACCATTTCTCTCTTATTTTTCCCCATTTCTTACCAGTTTTTAGCAATTTCTGAACTATTTATGGCCATTTCTAGCCAGTTTTAAGCTTTTCTTAGCTATTTCTAAACTGTCTTGTGCTATTTCTAACGTTTTTTGCCCAGGTCTAACTCTTTTTAAGCCCTTTTGGAAATTCCAAACCGGTTTTGTCCTGTTCTTACCAATTTCTTCCTATTTCTTATATGTTTTTGCTTTTTCCTAACTTGGTTTAAACCATTTTTGCCACCTTCTGTCCCATTTTAAGTCGTTTTTGGCTATTTCTAAACAATTGCTGGTCTTTCTTACCTTATTTTTGCCCTTTTCTCGCTAGTTTTATGTCATTTTGGGCTAATTCTGAACTATTCATGGCCATTTCTAGCCTGTTTTAAGCTTATCTTAGGTATTTCTTAACTGGTTTAGGCTATTTCTAACCAGTTTTTGCCCAGATCTAACTCTTCGTAAGCCATTTCCAAACAGTTTTTGTCCGGTTCTTACAAATCTCATTCGATTTCTTGCCCGGTTTTGGCCTTTCCTGACTTGGTTTATAATATTTTTGGCCGTTCCTAACCCCGTGTTGCCAATTTCTAACCCTTTTTAAGTCTTTTTTTAGCTATTTCTAAAGAATCGATGGTTATTCTAATCTTATTTTTGCCCATTTCTAACAGTTTTATGCTATTTTGGGCTAAATCTGAACAATTTATGGCCATTTCTAGCCTGTTTTAAGCTCTTCTAAGCTATTTCTAAACTGGCTTGTTGTATTTCTAAGCCTTTTTTGCCCAAATCTAACGGTTTTTTAAGCAATTTTGTCCACATCGAAACCGGTTTTGTCCATTTCTTACTACTTTCCTCCCACTTCTTACCCATTTTGGCCTTTCCTGACTTGGTTTGAACCATTTTTGGCCATTGATAACCCAGTTTTGTCAATTTCCATCCCATTTTAACTCTTTTTTGGCTAGTTCTAAAAAATTAATGGCCATTTATATCCTATTTTTCCCATTTCTTACCAGTTTGAAGCCTTTGTTGGCTATTTCTGAACAATATATGGCCATTTGTAGCCTGGATTAAGCTTTTCTTAGCAATTTCTAATATTGCTTGTGCTATTTCCAACCCATTCTTGCCCAATTCTAACTCTTTTTAAGCCATTTTAAAACTGTTTTGATCCTTCTTTCCAATTGCTTTCTAGTGCTAACCAGTTTTTGCCCTTTCCTAACACGGTTTAAACCACTTTTACCAATTTTTAATCCATTTTAAGTCTTTTTTGGCTATTTCTAAACAAACGCTGCTTATTCTGATCTTATTTTTGCCAATTTCGTACCAGTTTTATTCCATTTTGGGCTAATGCTGAACTATTTATGCTCTTTTCTAGCCTGGTGTAAGCTTTTCTGAGCTACTTCTAAGCTGGTTTGGGCTATTTCGCACCCTTTTTTACCCAGTCCTAGCTCTTTTCAAGCCATTTTGGCCATTTCCAAACCATTTTTTTTTCCATTTCTTTCTAATTTGCTGCCATTTCTAACCCATTTTTGCCCTTTCCTGACTTGGTTTGAACCATTTTTGGCCCTTTCTAACCCAGTTTTGCCCTTTCTAACCCATTTTAAGTCTTTTTTGGCCCTTCCTAAGCAAATGCTGGTCGTTCTTATCTTACTTTTGCGCATTTCTGACCGGTTTTAAGCTTTCTTTGGCTATATCTAATCCATTCTTGCCTCTTTGTACCCATTTTAAGCATTTTTTCTCTTTCTAACCAATTGATGTCCAGTTCTATCGTATTTTTGCTCATTTCTTACCAGTTTTAAGACATTTCTGGCTATTTCTGAACTATTTATGGCCATTTCTAGCCAGTTTTTCCCCATTTCTCACCAGTTTTAAGTTTTTTTTGGCTATTTCTAACCCCTTCTTGCCTGTGTCTACCCAATTTGAAGCATTTTATATTATTTCTAAACAGTAGATGACCATTTCTCTCTTATTTTTCCCCATTTCTTACCAGTTTTTAGCAATTTCTGAACTATTTATGGCCATTTCTAGCCAGTTTTAAGCTTTTCTTAGCTATTTCTAAACTGGCTTGTGCTATTTCTAACGTTTTTTGCCCAGGTCTAACTCTTTTTAAGCCCTTTTGGAAATTCCAAACCGGTTTTGTCCTGTTCTTACCAATTTCTTCCTATTTCTTATACGTTTTTGCTTTTTCCGAACTTGGTTTAAACCATTTTTGCCACCTTCTGTCCCATTTTAAGTCCTTTTTGGCTATTTCTAAACAATTGCTGGTCTTTCTTACCTTATTTTTGCCCTTTTCTCGCTAGTTTTATGTCATTTTGGGCTAATTCTGAACTATTCATGGCCATTTCTAGCCTGTTTTAAGCTTATCTTAGGTATTTCTTAACTGGTTTAGGCTATTTCTAACCAGTTTTTGCCCAGATCTAACTCTTCGTAAGCCATTTCCAAACAGTTTTTGTCCGGTTCTTACAAATCTCATTCGATTTCTTGCCCGGTTTTGGCCTTTCCTGACTTGGTTTATTAATATTTTTGGCCGTTCCTAACCCCGTGTTGCCAATTTCTAACCCTTTTTAAGTCTTTTTTTAGCTATTTCTAAAGAATCGATGGTTATTCTAATCTTATTTTTGCCCATTTCTAACAGTTTTATGCTATTTTGGGCTAAATCTGAACAATTTATGGCCATTTCTAGCCTGTTTTAAGCTCTTCTAAGCTATTTCTAAACTGGCTTGTTGTATTTCTAAGCCTTTTTTGCCCAAATCTAACGGTTTTTTAAGCAATTTTGTCCACATCGAAACCGGTTTTGTCCATTTCTTACTACTTTCCTCCCACTTCTTACCCATTTTGGCCTTTCCTGACTTGGTTTGAACCATTTTTGGCCATTGATAACCCAGTTTTGTCAATTTCCATCCCATTTTAACTCTTTTTTGGCTAGTTCTAAAAAATTAATGGCCATTTATATCCTATTTTTCCCATTTCTTACCAGTTTGAAGCCTTTGTTGGCTATTTCTGAACAATATATGGCCATTTGTAGCCTGGATTAAGCTTTTCTTAGCAATTTCTAATATTGCTTGTGCTATTTCCAACCCATTCTTGCCCAATTCTAACTCTTTTTAAGCCATTTTAAAACTGTTTTGATCCTTCTTTCCAATTGCTTTCTAGTGCTAACCAGTTTTTGCCCTTTCCTAACACGGTTTAAACCACTTTTACCAATTTTTAATCCATTTTAAGTCTTTTTTGGCTATTTCTAAACAAGCGCTGCTTATTCTGATCTTATTTTTGCCAATTTCGTACCAGTTTTATGCCATTTTGGGCTAATGCTGAACTAGTTATGCTCTTTTCTAGCCTGGTGTAAGCTTTTCTGAGCTACTTCTAAGCTGGTTTGGGCTATTTCGCACCCTTTTTTACCCAGTCCTAGCTCTTTTCAAGCCATTTTGGCCATTTCCAAACCATTTTTTTTTCCATTTCTTTCTAATTTGCTGCCATTTCTAACCCATTTTTGCCCTTTCCTGACTTGGTTTGAACCATTTTTGGCCCTTTCTAACCCAGTTTTGCCCTTTCTAACCCATTTTAAGTCTTTTTTGGCCCTTCCTAAACAAATGCTGGTCGTTCTTATCTTACTTTTGCGCATTTCTGACCAGTTTTAAGCTTTCTTTGGCTATATCTAATCCATTCTTGCCTCTTTGTACCCATTTTGAGCATTTTTTCTCTTTCTAACCAATTGATGTCCAGTTCTATCGTATTTTTGCTCATTTCTTACCAGTTTTAAGCCATTTCTGGCTATTTCTGAACTATTTATGGCCATTTCTAGCCAGTTTTTCCCCATTTCTCACCAGTTTTAAGTTTTTTTTGGCTATTTCTAACCCCTTCTTGCCTGTGTCTACCCAATTTGAAGCATTTTATATTATTTCTAAACAGTAGATGACCATTTCTCTCTTATTTTTCCCCATTTCTTACCAGTTTTTAGCAATTTCTGAACTATTTATGGCCATTTCTAGCCAGTTTTAAGCTTTTCTTAGCTATTTCTAAACTGGCTTGTGCTATTTCTAACGTTTTTTGCCCAGGTCTAACTCTTTTTAAGCCCTTTTGGAAAATCCAAACCGGTTTTGTCCTGTTCTTACCAATTTCTTCCTATTTCTTATACTTTTTTGCTTTTTCCTAACTTGGTTTAAACCATTTTTGCCACTTTCTATCCCATTTTAAGTCCTTTTTGGCTATTTCTAAACAATTGCTGGTCTTTCTTACCTTATTTTTGCCCTTTTCTCGCTAGTTTTATGTCATTTTGGCCTAATTCTGAACTATTCATGGCCATTTCTAGCCTGTTTTAAGCTTATCTTAGGTATTTCTTAACTGGTTTAGGCTATTTCTAACCAGTTTTTGCCCAGATCTAACTCTTTGTAAGCCATTTCCAAACAGTTTTTGTCCGGTTCTTACAAATCTCATTCGATTTCTTGCCCGGTTTTGGCCTTTCCTGACTTGGTTTATAATATTTTTGGCCGTTCCTAACCCCGTGTTGCCAATTTCTAACCCTTTTTAAGTCTTTTTTTAGCTATTTCTAAAGAATCGATGGTTATTCTAATCTTATTTTTGCCCATTTCTAACAGTTTTATGCTATTTTGGGCTAAATCTGAACAATTTATGGCCATTTCTAGCCTGTTTTAAGCTCTTCTAAGCTATTTCTAAACTGGCTTGTTGTATTTCTAAGCCTTTTTTGCCCAAATCTAACGGTTTTTTAAGCAATTTTGTCCACATCGAAACCGGTTTTGTCCATTTCTTACTACTTTCCTCCCACTTCTTACCCATTTTGGCCTTTCCTGACTTGGTTTGAACCATTTTTGGCCATTGATAACCCAGTTTTGTCAATTTCCATCCCATTTTAACTCTTTTTTGGCTAGTTCTAAAAAATTAATGGCCATTTATATCCTATTTTTCCCATTTCTTACCAGTTTGAAGCCTTTGTTGGCTATTTCTGAACAATATATGGCCATTTGTAGCCTGGATTAAGCTTTTCTTAGCAATTTCTAATATTGCTTGTGCTATTTCCAACCCATTCTTGCCCAATTCTAACTCTTTTTAAGCCATTTTAAAACTGTTTTGATCCTTCTTTCCAATTGCTTTCTAGTGCTAACCAGTTTTTGCCCTTTCCTAACACGGTTTAAACCACTTTAACCAATTTTTAATCCATTTTAAGTCTTTTTTGGCTATTTCTAAACAAACGCTGCTTATTCTGATCTTATTTTTGCCAATTTCGTACCAGTTTTATGCCATTTTGGGCTAATGCTGAACTATTTATGCTCTTTTCTAGCCTGGTGTAAGCTTTTCTGAGCTACTTCTAAGCTGGTTTGGGCTATTTCGCACCCTTTTTTACCCAGTCCTAGCTCTTTTCAAGCCATTTTGGCCATTTCCAAACCATTTTTTTTTCCATTTCTTTCTAATTTGCTGCCATTTCTAACCCATTTTTGCCCTTTCCTGACTTGGTTTGAACCATTTTTGGCCCTTTCTAACCCAGTTTTGCCCTTTCTAACCCATTTTAAGTCTTTTTTGGCCCTTCCTAAACAAATGCTGGTCGTTCTTATCTTACTTTTGCGCATTTCTGACCGGTTTTAAGCTTTCTTTGGCTATATCTAATCCATTCTTGCCTCTTTGTACCCATTTTAAGCATTTTTTCTCTTTCTAACCAATTGATGTCCAGTTCTATCGTATTTTTGCTCATTTCTTACCAGTTTTAAGACATTTCTGGCTATTTCTGAACTATTTATGGCCATTTCTAGCCAGTTTTTCCCCATTTCTCACCAGTTTTAAGTTTTTTTTGGCTATTTCTAACCCCTTCTTGCCTGTGTCTACCCAATTTGAAGCATTTTATATTATTTCTAAACAGTAGATGACCATTTCTCTCTTATTTTTCCCCATTTCTTACCAGTTTTTAGCAATTTCTGAACTATTTATGGCCATTTCTAGCCAGTTTTAAGCTTTTCTTAGCTATTTCTAAACTGGCTTGTGCTATTTCTAACGTTTTTTGCCCAGGTCTAACTCTTTTTAAGCCCTTTTGGAAATTCCAAACCGGTTTTGTCCTGTTCTTACCAATTTCTTCCTATTTCTTATATGTTTTTGCTTTTTCCTAACTTGGTTTAAACCATTTTTGCCACCTTCTGTCCCATTTTAAGTCCTTTTTGGCTATTTCTAAACAATTGCTGGTCTTTCTTACCTTATTTTTGCCCTTTTCTCGCTAGTTTTATGTCATTTTGGGCTAATTCTGAACTATTCATGGCCATTTCTAGCCTGTTTTAAGCTTATCTTAGGTATTTCTTAACTGGTTTAGGCTATTTCTAACCAGTTTTTGCCCAGATCTAACTCTTCGTAAGCCATTTCCAAACAGTTTTTGTCCGGTTCTTACAAATCTCATTCGATTTCTTGCCCGGTTTTGGCCTTTCCTGACTTGGTTTATAATATTTTTGGCCGTTCCTAACCCCGTGTTGCCAATTTCTAACCCTTTTTAAGTCTTTTTTTAGCTATTTCTAAAGAATCGATGGTTATTCTAATCTTATTTTTGCCCATTTCTAACAGTTTTATGCTATTTTGGGCTAAATCTGAACAATTTATGGCCATTTCTAGCCTGTTTTAAGCTCTTCTAAGCTATTTCTAAACTGGCTTGTTGTATTTCTAAGCCTTTTTTGCCCAAATCTAACGGTTTTTTAAGCAATTTTGTCCACATCGAAACCGGTTTTGTCCATTTCTTACTACTTTCCTCCCACTTCTTACCCATTTTGGCCTTTCCTGACTTGGTTTGAACCATTTTTGGCCATTGATAACCCAGTTTTGTCAATTTCCATCCCATTTTAACTCTTTTTTGGCTAGTTCTAAAAAATTAATGGCCATTTATATCCTATTTTTCCCATTTCTTACCAGTTTGAAGCCTTTGTTGGCTATTTCTGAACAATATATGGCCATTTGTAGCCTGGATTAAGCTTTTCTTAGCAATTTCTAATATTGCTTGTGCTATTTCCAACCCATTCTTGCCCAATTCTAACTCTTTTTAAGCCATTTTAAAACTGTTTTGATCCTTCTTTCCAATTGCTTTCTAGTGCTAACCAGTTTTTGCCCTTTCCTAACACGGTTTAAACCACTTTTACCAATTTTTAATCCATTTTAAGTCTTTTTTGGCTATTTCTAAACAAGCGCTGCTTATTCTGATCTTATTTTTGCCAATTTCGTACCAGTTTTATGCCATTTTGGGCTAATGCTGAACTAGTTATGCTCTTTTCTAGCCTGGTGTAAGCTTTTCTGAGCTACTTCTAAGCTGGTTTGGGCTATTTCGCACCCTTTTTTACCCAGTCCTAGCTCTTTTCAAGCCATTTTGGCCATTTCCAAACCATTTTTTTTTCCATTTCTTTCTAATTTGCTGCCATTTCTAACCCATTTTTGCCCTTTCCTGACTTGGTTTGAACCATTTTTGGCCCTTTCTAACCCAGTTTTGCCCTTTCTAACCCATTTTAAGTCTTTTTTGGCCCTTCCTAAACAAATGCTGGTCGTTCTTATCTTACTTTTGCGCATTTCTGACCAGTTTTAAGCTTTCTTTGGCTATATCTAATCCATTCTTGCCTCTTTGTACCCATTTTGAGCATTTTTTCTCTTTCTAACCAATTGATGTCCAGTTCTATCGTATTTTTGCTCATTTCTTACCAGTTTTAAGCCATTTCTGGCTATTTCTGAACTATTTATGGCCATTTCTAGCCAGTTTTTCCCCATTTCTCACCAGTTTTAAGTTTTTTTTGGCTATTTCTAACCCCTTCTTGCCTGTGTCTACCCAATTTGAAGCATTTTATATTATTTCTAAACAGTAGATGACCATTTCTCTCTTATTTTTCCCCATTTCTTACCAGTTTTTAGCAATTTCTGAACTATTTATGGCCATTTCTAGCCAGTTTTAAGCTTTTCTTAGCTATTTCTAAACTGGCTTGTGCTATTTCTAACGTTTTTTGCCCAGGTCTAACTCTTTTTAAGCCCTTTTGGAAAATCCAAACCGGTTTTGTCCTGTTCTTACCAATTTCTTCCTATTTCTTATACTTTTTTGCTTTTTCCTAACTTGGTTTAAACCATTTTTGCCACTTTCTATCCCATTTTAAGTCCTTTTTGGCTATTTCTAAACAATTGCTGGTCTTTCTTACCTTATTTTTGCCCTTTTCTCGCTAGTTTTATGTCATTTTGGCCTAATTCTGAACTATTCATGGCCATTTCTAGCCTGTTTTAAGCTTATCTTAGGTATTTCTTAACTGGTTTAGGCTATTTCTAACCAGTTTTTGCCCAGATCTAACTCTTTGTAAGCCATTTCCAAACAGTTTTTGTCCGGTTCTTACAAATCTCATTCGATTTCTTGCCCGGTTTTGGCCTTTCCTGACTTGGTTTATAATATTTTTGGCCGTTCCTAACCCCGTGTTGCCAATTTCTAACCCTTTTTAAGTCTTTTTTTAGCTATTTCTAAAGAATCGATGGTTATTCTAATCTTATTTTTGCCCATTTCTAACAGTTTTATGCTATTTTGGGCTAAATCTGAACAATTTATGGCCATTTCTAGCCTGTTTTAAGCTCTTCTAAGCTATTTCTAAACTGGCTTGTTGTATTTCTAAGCCTTTTTTGCCCAAATCTAACGGTTTTTTAAGCAATTTTGTCCACATCGAAACCGGTTTTGTCCATTTCTTACTACTTTCCTCCCACTTCTTACCCATTTTGGCCTTTCCTGACTTGGTTTGAACCATTTTTGGCCATTGATAACCCAGTTTTGTCAATTTCCATCCCATTTTAACTCTTTTTTGGCTAGTTCTAAAAAATTAATGGCCATTTATATCCTATTTTTCCCATTTCTTACCAGTTTGAAGCCTTTGTTGGCTATTTCTGAACAATATATGGCCATTTGTAGCCTGGATTAAGCTTTTCTTAGCAATTTCTAATATTGCTTGTGCTATTTCCAACCCATTCTTGCCCAATTCTAACTCTTTTTAAGCCATTTTAAAACTGTTTTGATCCTTCTTTCCAATTGCTTTCTAGTGCTAACCAGTTTTTGCCCTTTCCTAACACGGTTTAAACCACTTTAACCAATTTTTAATCCATTTTAAGTCTTTTTTGGCTATTTCTAAACAAACGCTGCTTATTCTGATCTTATTTTTGCCAATTTCGTACCAGTTTTATGCCATTTTGGGCTAATGCTGAACTATTTATGCTCTTTTCTAGCCTGGTGTAAGCTTTTCTGAGCTACTTCTAAGCTGGTTTGGGCTATTTCGCACCCTTTTTTACCCAGTCCTAGCTCTTTTCAAGCCATTTTGGCCATTTCCAAACCATTTTTTTTTCCATTTCTTTCTAATTTGCTGCCATTTCTAACCCATTTTTGCCCTTTCCTGACTTGGTTTGAACCATTTTTGGCCCTTTCTAACCCAGTTTTGCCCTTTCTAACCCATTTTAAGTCTTTTTTGGCCCTTCCTAAACAAATGCTGGTCGTTCTTATCTTACTTTTGCGCATTTCTGACCGGTTTTAAGCTTTCTTTGGCTATATCTAATCCATTCTTGCCTCTTTGTACCCATTTTAAGCATTTTTTCTCTTTCTAACCAATTGATGTCCAGTTCTATCGTATTTTTGCTCATTTCTTACCAGTTTTAAGACATTTCTGGCTATTTCTGAACTATTTATGGCCATTTCTAGCCAGTTTTTCCCCATTTCTCACCAGTTTTAAGTTTTTTTTGGCTATTTCTAACCCCTTCTTGCCTGTGTCTACCCAATTTGAAGCATTTTATATTATTTCTAAACAGTAGATGACCATTTCTCTCTTATTTTTCCCCATTTCTTACCAGTTTTTAGCAATTTCTGAACTATTTATGGCCATTTCTAGCCAGTTTTAAGCTTTTCTTAGCTATTTCTAAACTGGCTTGTGCTATTTCTAACGTTTTTTGCCCAGGTCTAACTCTTTTTAAGCCCTTTTGGAAATTCCAAACCGGTTTTGTCCTGTTCTTACCAATTTCTTCCTATTTCTTATATGTTTTTGCTTTTTCCTAACTTGGTTTAAACCATTTTTGCCACCTTCTGTCCCATTTTAAGTCGTTTTTGTCTATTTCTAAACAATTGCTGGTCTTTCTTACCTTATTTTTGCCCTTTTCTCGCTAGTTTTATGTCATTTTGGGCTAATTCTGAACTATTCATGGCCATTTCTAGCCTGTTTTAAGCTTATCTTAGGTATTTCTTAACTGGTTTAGGCTATTTCTAACCAGTTTTTGCCCAGATCTAACTCTTCGTAAGCCATTTCCAAACAGTTTTTGTCCGGTTCTTACAAATCTCATTCGATTTCTTG
Source organism: Pezoporus flaviventris (assembly GCF_033815535.1). Taxonomy (NCBI): domain Eukaryota; kingdom Metazoa; phylum Chordata; class Aves; order Psittaciformes; family Psittacidae; genus Pezoporus; species Pezoporus flaviventris. The sequence continues at coordinate 279,101 of NW_026892681.1, read as the reverse complement.
CCCGGTTTTGGCCTTTCCTGACTTGGTTTATAATATTTTTGGCCGTTCCTAACCCCGTGTTGCCAATTTCTAACCCTTTTTAAGTCTTTTTTTAGCTATTTCTAAAGAATCGATGGTTATTCTAATCTTATTTTTGCCCATTTCTAACAGTTTTATGCTATTTTGGGCTAAATCTGAACAATTTATGGCCATTTCTAGCCTGTTTTAAGCTCTTCTAAGCTATTTCTAAACTGGCTTGTTGTATTTCTAAGCCTTTTTTGCCCAAATCTAACGGTTTTTTAAGCAATTTTGTCCACATCGAAACCGGTTTTGTCCATTTCTTACTACTTTCCTCCCACTTCTTACCCATTTTGGCCTTTCCTGACTTGGTTTGAACCATTTTTGGCCATTGATAACCCAGTTTTGTCAATTTCCATCCCATTTTAACTCTTTTTTGGCTAGTTCTAAAAAATTAATGGCCATTTATATCCTATTTTTCCCATTTCTTACCAGTTTGAAGCCTTTGTTGGCTATTTCTGAACAATATATGGCCATTTGTAGCCTGGATTAAGCTTTTCTTAGCAATTTCTAATATTGCTTGTGCTATTTCCAACCCATTCTTGCCCAATTCTAACTCTTTTTAAGCCATTTTAAAACTGTTTTGATCCTTCTTTCCAATTGCTTTCTAGTGCTAACCAGTTTTTGCCCTTTCCTAACACGGTTTAAACCACTTTTACCAATTTTTAATCCATTTTAAGTCTTTTTTGGCTATTTCTAAACAAACGCTGCTTATTCTGATCTTATTTTTGCCAATTTCGTACCAGTTTTATTCCATTTTGGGCTAATGCTGAACTATTTATGCTCTTTTCTAGCCTGGTGTAAGCTTTTCTGAGCTACTTCTAAGCTGGTTTGGGCTATTTCGCACCCTTTTTTACCCAGTCCTAGCTCTTTTCAAGCCATTTTGGCCATTTCCAAACCATTTTTTTTTCCATTTCTTTCTAATTTGCTGCCATTTCTAACCCATTTTTGCCCTTTCCTGACTTGGTTTGAACCATTTTTGGCCCTTTCTAACCCAGTTTTGCCCTTTCTAACCCATTTTAAGTCTTTTTTGGCCCTTCCTAAGCAAATGCTGGTCGTTCTTATCTTACTTTTGCGCATTTCTGACCGGTTTTAAGCTTTCTTTGGCTATATCTAATCCATTCTTGCCTCTTTGTACCCATTTTAAGCATTTTTTCTCTTTCTAACCAATTGATGTCCAGTTCTATCGTATTTTTGCTCATTTCTTACCAGTTTTAAGACATTTCTGGCTATTTCTGAACTATTTATGGCCATTTCTAGCCAGTTTTTCCCCATTTCTCACCAGTTTTAAGTTTTTTTTGGCTATTTCTAACCCCTTCTTGCCTGTGTCTACCCAATTTGAAGCATTTTATATTATTTCTAAACAGTAGATGACCATTTCTCTCTTATTTTTCCCCATTTCTTACCAGTTTTTAGCAATTTCTGAACTATTTATGGCCATTTCTAGCCAGTTTTAAGCTTTTCTTAGCTATTTCTAAACTGGCTTGTGCTATTTCTAACGTTTTTTGCCCAGGTCTAACTCTTTTTAAGCCCTTTTGGAAATTCCAAACCGGTTTTGTCCTGTTCTTACCAATTTCTTCCTATTTCTTATACGTTTTTGCTTTTTCCGAACTTGGTTTAAACCATTTTTGCCACCTTCTGTCCCATTTTAAGTCCTTTTTGGCTATTTCTAAACAATTGCTGGTCTTTCTTACCTTATTTTTGCCCTTTTCTCGCTAGTTTTATGTCATTTTGGGCTAATTCTGAACTATTCATGGCCATTTCTAGCCTGTTTTAAGCTTATCTTAGGTATTTCTTAACTGGTTTAGGCTATTTCTAACCAGTTTTTGCCCAGATCTAACTCTTCGTAAGCCATTTCCAAACAGTTTTTGTCCGGTTCTTACAAATCTCATTCGATTTCTTGCCCGGTTTTGGCCTTTCCTGACTTGGTTTATAATATTTTTGGCCGTTCCTAACCCCGTGTTGCCAATTTCTAACCCTTTTTAAGTCTTTTTTTAGCTATTTCTAAAGAATCGATGGTTATTCTAATCTTATTTTTGCCCATTTCTAACTAGTTTTATGCTATTTTGGGCTAAATCTGAACAATTTATGGCCATTTCTAGCCTGTTTTAAGCTCTTCTAAGCTATTTCTAAACTGGCTTGTTGTATTTCTAAGCCTTTTTTGCCCAAATCTAACGTTTTTTTAAGCAATTTTGTCCATATCGAAACCGGTTTTGTCCATTTCTTACTACTTTCCTCCCACTTCTTACCCATTTTGGCCTTTCCTGACTTGGTTTGAACCATTTTTGGCCATTGATAACCCAGTTTTGTCAATTTCCATCCCATTTTAACTCTTTTTTGGCTAGTTCTAAAAAATTAATGGCCATTTATATCCTATTTTTCCCATTTCTTACCAGTTTGAAGCCTTTGTTGGCTATTTCTGAACAATATATGGCCATTTGTAGCCTGGATTAAGCTTTTCTTAGCAATTTCTAATATTGCTTGTGCTATTTCCAACCCATTCTTGCCCAATTCTAACTCTTTTTAAGCCATTTTAAAACTGTTTTGATCCTTCTTTCCAATTGCTTTCTAGTGCTAACCAGTTTTTGCCCTTTCCTAACACGGTTTAAACCACTTTAACCAATTTTTAATCCATTTTAAGTCTTTTTTGGCTATTTCTAAACAAACGCTGCTTATTCTGATCTTATTTTTGCCAATTTCGTACCAGTTTTATGCCATTTTGGGCTAATGCTGAACTATTTATGCTCTTTTCTAGCCTGGTGTAAGCTTTTCTGAGCTACTTCTAAGCTGGTTTGGGCTATTTCGCACCCTTTTTTACCCAGTCCTAGCTCTTTTCAAGCCATTTTGGCCATTTCCAAACCATTTTTTTTTCCATTTCTTTCTAATTTGCTGCCATTTCTAACCCATTTTTGCCCTTTCCTGACTTGGTTTGAACCATTTTTGGCCCTTTCTAACCCAGTTTTGCCCTTTCTAACCCATTTTAAGTCTTTTTTGGCCCTTCCTAAACAAATGCTGGTCGTTCTTATCTTACTTTTGCGCATTTCTGACCGGTTTTAAGCTTTCTTTGGCTATATCTAATCCATTCTTGCCTCTTTGTACCCATTTTAAGCATTTTTTCTCTTTCTAACCAATTGATGTCCAGTTCTATCGTATTTTTGCTCATTTCTTACCAGTTTTAAGACATTTCTGGCTATTTCTGAACTATTTATGGCCATTTCTAGCCAGTTTTTCCCCATTTCTCACCAGTTTTAAGTTTTTTTTGGCTATTTCTAACCCCTTCTTGCCTGTGTCTACCCAATTTGAAGCATTTTATATTATTTCTAAACAGTAGATGACCATTTCTCTCTTATTTTTCCCCATTTCTTACCAGTTTTTAGCAATTTCTGAACTATTTATGGCCATTTCTAGCCAGTTTTAAGCTTTTCTTAGCTATTTCTAAACTGGCTTGTGCTATTTCTAACGTTTTTTGCCCAGGTCTAACTCTTTTTAAGCCCTTTTGGAAATTCCAAACCGGTTTTGTCCTGTTCTTACCAATTTCTTCCTATTTCTTATATGTTTTTGCTTTTTCCTAACTTGGTTTAAACCATTTTTGCCACCTTCTGTCCCATTTTAAGTCGTTTTTGGCTATTTCTAAACAATTGCTGGTCTTTCTTACCTTATTTTTGCCCTTTTCTCGCTAGTTTTATGTCATTTTGGGCTAATTCTGAACTATTCATGGCCATTTCTAGCCTGTTTTAAGCTTATCTTAGGTATTTCTTAACTGGTTTAGGCTATTTCTAACCAGTTTTTGCCCAGATCTAACTCTTCGTAAGCCATTTCCAAACAGTTTTTGTCCGGTTCTTACAAATCTCATTCGATTTCTTGCCCGGTTTTGGCCTTTCCTGACTTGGTTTATAATATTTTTGGCCGTTCCTAACCCCGTGTTGCCAATTTCTAACCCTTTTTAAGTCTTTTTTTAGCTATTTCTAAAGAATCGATGGTTATTCTAATCTTATTTTTGCCCATTTCTAACAGTTTTATGCTATTTTGGGCTAAATCTGAACAATTTATGGCCATTTCTAGCCTGTTTTAAGCTCTTCTAAGCTATTTCTAAACTGGCTTGTTGTATTTCTAAGCCTTTTTTGCCCAAATCTAACGGTTTTTTAAGCAATTTTGTCCACATCGAAACCGGTTTTGTCCATTTCTTACTACTTTCCTCCCACTTCTTACCCATTTTGGCCTTTCCTGACTTGGTTTGAACCATTTTTGGCCATTGATAACCCAGTTTTGTCAATTTCCATCCCATTTTAACTCTTTTTTGGCTAGTTCTAAAAAATTAATGGCCATTTATATCCTATTTTTCCCATTTCTTACCAGTTTGAAGCCTTTGTTGGCTATTTCTGAACAATATATGGCCATTTGTAGCCTGGATTAAGCTTTTCTTAGCAATTTCTAATATTGCTTGTGCTATTTCCAACCCATTCTTGCCCAATTCTAACTCTTTTTAAGCCATTTTAAAACTGTTTTGATCCTTCTTTCCAATTGCTTTCTAGTGCTAACCAGTTTTTGCCCTTTCCTAACACGGTTTAAACCACTTTTACCAATTTTTAATCCATTTTAAGTCTTTTTTGGCTATTTCTAAACAAACGCTGCTTATTCTGATCTTATTTTTGCCAATTTCGTACCAGTTTTATTCCATTTTGGGCTAATGCTGAACTATTTATGCTCTTTTCTAGCCTGGTGTAAGCTTTTCTGAGCTACTTCTAAGCTGGTTTGGGCTATTTCGCACCCTTTTTTACCCAGTCCTAGCTCTTTTCAAGCCATTTTGGCCATTTCCAAACCATTTTTTTTTCCATTTCTTTCTAATTTGCTGCCATTTCTAACCCATTTTTGCCCTTTCCTGACTTGGTTTGAACCATTTTTGGCCCTTTCTAACCCAGTTTTGCCCTTTCTAACCCATTTTAAGTCTTTTTTGGCCCTTCCTAAGCAAATGCTGGTCGTTCTTATCTTACTTTTGCGCATTTCTGACCGGTTTTAAGCTTTCTTTGGCTATATCTAATCCATTCTTGCCTCTTTGTACCCATTTTAAGCATTTTTTCTCTTTCTAACCAATTGATGTCCAGTTCTATCGTATTTTTGCTCATTTCTTACCAGTTTTAAGCCATTTCTGGCTATTTCTGAACTATTTATGGCCATTTCTAGCCAGTTTTTCCCCATTTCTCACCAGTTTTAAGTTTTTTTTGGCTATTTCTAACCCCTTCTTGCCTGTGTCTACCCAATTTGAAGCATTTTATATTATTTCTAAACAGTAGATGACCATTTCTCTCTTATTTTTCCCCATTTCTTACCAGTTTTTAGCAATTTCTGAACTATTTATGGCCATTTCTAGCCAGTTTTAAGCTTTTCTTAGCTATTTCTAAACTGGCTTGTGCTATTTCTAACGTTTTTTGCCCAGGTCTAACTCTTTTTAAGCCCTTTTGGAAATTCCAAACCGGTTTTGTCCTGTTCTTACCAATTTCTTCCTATTTCTTATACGTTTTTGCTTTTTCCGAACTTGGTTTAAACCATTTTTGCCACCTTCTGTCCCATTTTAAGTCCTTTTTGGCTATTTCTAAACAATTGCTGGTCTTTCTTACCTTATTTTTGCCCTTTTCTCGCTAGTTTTATGTCATTTTGGGCTAATTCTGAACTATTCATGGCCATTTCTAGCCTGTTTTAAGCTTATCTTAGGTATTTCTTAACTGGTTTAGGCTATTTCTAACCAGTTTTTGCCCAGATCTAACTCTTCGTAAGCCATTTCCAAACAGTTTTTGTCCGGTTCTTACAAATCTCATTCGATTTCTTGCCCGGTTTTGGCCTTTCCTGACTTGGTTTATAATATTTTTGGCCGTTCCTAACCCCGTGTTGCCAATTTCTAACCCTTTTTAAGTCTTTTTTTAGCTATTTCTAAAGAATCGATGGTTATTCTAATCTTATTTTTGCCCATTTCTAACTAGTTTTATGCTATTTTGGGCTAAATCTGAACAATTTATGGCCATTTCTAGCCTGTTTTAAGCTCTTCTAAGCTATTTCTAAACTGGCTTGTTGTATTTCTAAGCCTTTTTTGCCCAAATCTAACGTTTTTTTAAGCAATTTTGTCCATATCGAAACCGGTTTTGTCCATTTCTTACTACTTTCCTCCCACTTCTTACCCATTTTGGCCTTTCCTGACTTGGTTTGAACCATTTTTGGCCATTGATAACCCAGTTTTGTCAATTTCCATCCCATTTTAACTCTTTTTTGGCTAGTTCTAAAAAATTAATGGCCATTTATATCCTATTTTTCCCATTTCTTACCAGTTTGAAGCCTTTGTTGGCTATTTCTGAACAATATATGGCCATTTGTAGCCTGGATTAAGCTTTTCTTAGCAATTTCTAATATTGCTTGTGCTATTTCCAACCCATTCTTGCCCAATTCTAACTCTTTTTAAGCCATTTTAAAACTGTTTTGATCCTTCTTTCCAATTGCTTTCTAGTGCTAACCAGTTTTTGCCCTTTCCTAACACGGTTTAAACCACTTTAACCAATTTTTAATCCATTTTAAGTCTTTTTTGGCTATTTCTAAACAAACGCTGCTTATTCTGATCTTATTTTTGCCAATTTCGTACCAGTTTTATTCCATTTTGGGCTAATGCTGAACTATTTATGCTCTTTTCTAGCCTGGTGTAAGCTTTTCTGAGCTACTTCTAAGCTGGTTTGGGCTATTTCGCACCCTTTTTTACCCAGTCCTAGCTCTTTTCAAGCCATTTTGGCCATTTCCAAACCATTTTTTTTTCCATTTCTTTCTAATTTGCTGCCATTTCTAACCCATTTTTGCCCTTTCCTGACTTGGTTTGAACCATTTTTGGCCCTTTCTAACCCAGTTTTGCCCTTTCTAACCCATTTTAAGTCTTTTTTGGCCCTTCCTAAGCAAATGCTGGTCGTTCTTATCTTACTTTTGCGCATTTCTGACCGGTTTTAAGCTTTCTTTGGCTATATCTAATCCATTCTTGCCTCTTTGTACCCATTTTAAGCATTTTTTCTCTTTCTAACCAATTGATGTCCAGTTCTATCGTATTTTTGCTCATTTCTTACCAGTTTTAAGCCATTTCTGGCTATTTCTGAACTATTTATGGCCATTTCTAGCCAGTTTTTCCCCATTTCTCACCAGTTTTAAGTTTTTTTTGGCTATTTCTAACCCCTTCTTGCCTGTGTCTACCCAATTTGAAGCATTTTATATTATTTCTAAACAGTAGATGACCATTTCTCTCTTATTTTTCCCCATTTCTTACCAGTTTTTAGCAATTTCTGAACTATTTATGGCCATTTCTAGCCAGTTTTAAGCTTTTCTTAGCTATTTCTAAACTGGCTTGTGCTATTTCTAACGTTTTTTGCCCAGGTCTAACTCTTTTTAAGCCCTTTTGGAAATTCCAAACCGGTTTTGTCCTGTTCTTACCAATTTCTTCCTATTTCTTATATGTTTTTGCTTTTTCCTAACTTGGTTTAAACCATTTTTGCCACCTTCTGTCCCATTTTAAGTCCTTTTTGGCTATTTCTAAACAATTGCTGGTCTTTCTTACCTTATTTTTGCCCTTTTCTCGCTAGTTTTATGTCATTTTGGGCTAATTCTGAACTATTCATGGCCATTTCTAGCCTGTTTTAAGCTTATCTTAGGTATTTCTTAACTGGTTTAGGCTATTTCTAACCAGTTTTTGCCCAGATCTAACTCTTCGTAAGCCATTTCCAAACAGTTTTTGTCCGGTTCTTACAAATCTCATTCGATTTCTTGCCCGGTTTTGGCCTTTCCTGACTTGGTTTATAATATTTTTGGCCGTTCCTAACCCCGTGTTGCCAATTTCTAACCCTTTTTAAGTCTTTTTTTAGCTATTTCTAAAGAATCGATGGTTATTCTAATCTTATTTTTGCCCATTTCTAACTAGTTTTATGCTATTTTGGGCTAAATCTGAACAATTTATGGCCATTTCTAGCCTGTTTTAAGCTCTTCTAAGCTATTTCTAAACTGGCTTGTTGTATTTCTAAGCATTTTTGCCCAAATCTAACGGTTTTTTAAGCAATTTTGTCCATATCGAAACCGGTTTTGTCCATTTCTTACTACTTTCCTCCCACTTCTTACCCATTTTGGCCTTTCCTGACTTGGTTTGAACCATTTTTGGCCATTGATAACCCAGTTTTGTCAATTTCCATCCCATTTTAACTCTTTTTTGGCTAGTTCTAAAAAATTAATGGCCATTTATATCCTATTTTTCCCATTTCTTACCAGTTTGAAGCCTTTGTTGGCTATTTCTGAACAATATATGGCCATTTGTAGCCTGGATTAAGCTTTTCTTAGCAATTTCTAATATTGCTTGTGCTATTTCCAACCCATTCTTGCCCAATTCTAACTCTTTTTAAGCCATTTTAAAACTGTTTTGATCCTTCTTTCCAATTGCTTTCTAGTGCTAACCAGTTTTTGCCCTTTCCTAACACGGTTTAAACCACTTTTACCAATTTTTAATCCATTTTAAGTCTTTTTTGGCTATTTCTAAACAAACGCTGCTTATTCTGATCTTATTTTTGCCAATTTCGTACCAGTTTTATTCCATTTTGGGCTAATGCTGAACTAGTTATGCTCTTTTCTAGCCTGGTGTAAGCTTTTCTGAGCTACTTCTAAGCTGGTTTGGGCTATTTCGCACCCTTTTTTACCCAGTCCTAGCTCTTTTCAAGCCATTTTGGCCATTTCCAAACCATTTTTTTTTCCATTTCTTTCTAATTTGCTGCCATTTCTAACCCATTTTTGCCCTTTCCTGACTTGGTTTGAACCATTTTTGGCCCTTTCTAACCCAGTTTTGCCCTTTCTAACCCATTTTAAGTCTTTTTTGGCCCTTCCTAAACAAATGCTGGTCGTTCTTATCTTACTTTTGCGCATTTCTGACCGGTTTTAAGCTTTCTTTGGCTATATCTAATCCATTCTTGCCTCTTTGTACCCATTTTAAGCATTTTTTCTCTTTCTAACCAATTGATGTCCAGTTCTATCGTATTTTTGCTCATTTCTTACCAGTTTTAAGCCATTTCTGGCTATTTCTGAACTATTTATGGCCATTTCTAGCCAGTTTTTCCCCATTTCTCACCAGTTTTAAGTTTTTTTTGGCTATTTCTAACCCCTTCTTGCCTGTGTCTACCCAATTTGAAGCATTTTATATTATTTCTAAACAGTAGATGACCATTTCTCTCTTATTTTTCCCCATTTCTTACCAGTTTTTAGCAATTTCTGAACTATTTATGGCCATTTCTAGCCAGTTTTAAGCTTTTCTTAGCTATTTCTAAACTGGCTTGTGCTATTTCTAACGTTTTTTGCCCAGGTCTAACTCTTTTTAAGCCCTTTTGGAAATTCCAAACCGGTTTTGTCCTGTTCTTACCAATTTCTTCCTATTTCTTATACGTTTTTGCTTTTTCCGAACTTGGTTTAAACCATTTTTGCCACCTTCTGTCCCATTTTAAGTCCTTTTTGGCTATTTCTAAACAATTGCTGGTCTTTCTTACCTTATTTTTGCCCTTTTCTCGCTAGTTTTATGTCATTTTGGGCTAATTCTGAACTATTCATGGCCATTTCTAGCCTGTTTTAAGCTTATCTTAGGTATTTCTTAACTGGTTTAGGCTATTTCTAACCAGTTTTTGCCCAGATCTAACTCTTCGTAAGCCATTTCCAAACAGTTTTTGTCCGGTTCTTACAAATCTCATTCGATTTCTTGCCCGGTTTTGGCCTTTCCTGACTTGGTTTATAATATTTTTGGCCGTTCCTAACCCCGTGTTGCCAATTTCTAACCCTTTTTAAGTCTTTTTTTAGCTATTTCTAAAGAATCGATGGTTATTCTAATCTTATTTTTGCCCATTTCTAACAGTTTTATGCTATTTTGGGCTAAATCTGAACAATTTATGGCCATTTCTAGCCTGTTTTAAGCTCTTCTAAGCTATTTCTAAACTGGCTTGTTGTATTTCTAAGCCTTTTTTGCCCAAATCTAACGGTTTTTTAAGCAATTTTGTCCACATCGAAACCGGTTTTGTCCATTTCTTACTACTTTCCTCCCACTTCTTACCCATTTTGGCCTTTCCTGACTTGGTTTGAACCATTTTTGGCCATTGATAACCCAGTTTTGTCAATTTCCATCCCATTTTAACTCTTTTTTGGCTAGTTCTAAAAAATTAATGGCTATTTATATCCTATTTTTCCCATTTCTTACCAGTTTGAAGCCTTTGTTGGCTATTTCTGAACAATATATGGCCATTTGTAGCCTGGATTAAGCTTTTCTTAGCAATTTCTAATATTGCTTGTGCTATTTCCAACCCATTCTTGCCCAATTCTAACTCTTTTTAAGCCATTTTAAAACTGTTTTGATCCTTCTTTCCAATTGCTTTCTAGTGCTAACCAGTTTTTGCCCTTTCCTAACACGGTTTAAACCACTTTTACCAATTTTTAATCCATTTTAAGTCTTTTTTGGCTATTTCTAAACAAACGCTGCTTATTCTGATCTTATTTTTGCCAATTTCGTACCAGTTTTATTCCATTTTGGGCTAATGCTGAACTAGTTATGCTCTTTTCTAGCCTGGTGTAAGCTTTTCTGAGCTACTTCTAAGCTGGTTTGGGCTATTTCGCACCCTTTTTTACCCAGTCCTAGCTCTTTTCAAGCCATTTTGGCCATTTCCAAACCATTTTTTTTTCCATTTCTTTCTAATTTGCTGCCATTTCTAACCCATTTTTGCCCTTTCCTGACTTGGTTTGAACCATTTTTGGCCCTTTCTAACCCAGTTTTGCCCTTTCTAACCCATTTTAAGTCTTTTTTGGCCCTTCCTAAACAAATGCTGGTCGTTCTTATCTTACTTTTGCGCATTTCTGACCGGTTTTAAGCTTTCTTTGGCTATATCTAATCCATTCTTGCCTCTTTGTACCCATTTTGAGCATTTTTTCTCTTTCTAACCAATTGATGTCCAGTTCTATCGTATTTTTGCTCATTTCTTACCAGTTTTAAGACATTTCTGGCTATTTCTGAACTATTTATGGCCATTTCTAGCCAGTTTTTCCCCATTTCTCACCAGTTTTAAGTTTTTTTTGGCTATTTCTAACCCCTTCTTGCCTGTGTCTACCCAATTTGAAGCATTTTATATTATTTCTAAACAGTAGATGACCATTTCTCTCTTATTTTTCCCCATTTCTTACCAGTTTTTTGCAATTTCTGAACTATTTATGGCCATTTCTAGCCAGTTTTAAGCTTTTCTTAGCTATTTCTAAACTGGCTTGTGCTATTTCTAACGTTTTTTGCCCAGGTCTAACTCTTTTTAAGCCCTTTTGGAAATTCCAAACCGGTTTTGTCCTGTTCTTACCAATTTCTTCCTATTTCTTATACGTTTTTGCTTTTTCCGAACTTGGTTTAAACCATTTTTGCCACCTTCTGTCCCATTTTAAGTCCTTTTTGGCTATTTCTAAACAATTGCTGGTCTTTCTTACCTTATTTTTGCCCTTTTCTCGCTAGTTTTATGTCATTTTGGCCTAATTCTGAACTATTCATGGCCATTTCTAGCCTGTTTTAAGCTTATCTTAGGTATTTCTTAAATGGTTTAGGCTATTTCTAACCACTTTTTGCCCAGATCTAACTCTTCGTAAGCCATTTCCAAACAGTTTTTGTCCGGTTCTTACAAATCTCATTCGATTTCTTGCCCGGTTTTGGCCTTTCCTGACTTGGTTTATAATATTTTTGGCCGTTCCTAACCCCGTGTTGCCAATTTCTAACCCTTTTTAAGTCTTTTTTTAGCTATTTCTAAAGAATCGATGGTTATTCTAATCTTATTTTTGCCCATTTCTAACAGTTTTATGCTATTTTGGGCTAAATCTGAACAATTTATGGCCATTTCTAGCCTGTTTTAAGCTCTTCTAAGCTATTTCTAAACTGGCTTGTTGTATTTCTAAGCCTTTTTTGCCCAAATCTAACGGTTTTTTAAGCAATTTTGTCCACATCGAAACCGGTTTTGTCCATTTCTTACTACTTTCCTCCCACTTCTTACCCATTTTGGCCTTTCCTGACTTGGTTTGAACCATTTTTGGCCATTGATAACCCAGTTTTGTCAATTTCCATCCCATTTTAACTCTTTTTTGGCTAGTTCTAAAAAATTAATGGCTATTTATATCCTATTTTTCCCATTTCTTACCAGTTTGAAGCCTTTGTTGGCTATTTCTGAACAATATATGGCCATTTGTAGCCTGGATTAAGCTTTTCTTAGCAATTTCTAATATTGCTTGTGCTATTTCCAACCCATTCTTGCCCAATTCTAACTCTTTTTAAGCCATTTTAAAACTGTTTTGATCCTTCTTTCCAATTGCTTTCTAGTGCTAACCAGTTTTTGCCCTTTCCTAACACGGTTTAAACCACTTTTACCAATTTTTAATCCATTTTAAGTCTTTTTTGGCTATTTCTAAACAAACGCTGCTTATTCTGATCTTATTTTTGCCAATTTCGTACCAGTTTTATTCCATTTTGGGCTAATGCTGAACTAGTTATGCTCTTTTCTAGCCTGGTGTAAGCTTTTCTGAGCTACTTCTAAGCTGGTTTGGGCTATTTCGCACCCTTTTTTACCCAGTCCTAGCTCTTTTCAAGCCATTTTGGCCATTTCCAAACCATTTTTTTTTCCATTTCTTTCTAATTTGCTGCCATTTCTAACCCATTTTTGCCCTTTCCTGACTTGGTTTGAACCATTTTTGGCCCTTTCTAACCCAGTTTTGCCCTTTCTAACCCATTTTAAGTCTTTTTTGGCCCTTCCTAAACAAATGCTGGTCGTTCTTATCTTACTTTTGCGCATTTCTGACCGGTTTTAAGCTTTCTTTGGCTATATCTAATCCATTCTTGCCTCTTTGTACCCATTTTGAGCATTTTTTCTCTTTCTAACCAATTGATGTCCAGTTCTATCGTATTTTTGCTCATTTCTTACCAGTTTTAAGACATTTCTGGCTATTTCTGAACTATTTATGGCCATTTCTAGCCAGTTTTTCCCCATTTCTCACCAGTTTTAAGTTTTTTTTGGCTATTTCTAACCCCTTCTTGCCTGTGTCTACCCAATTTGAAGCATTTTATATTATTTCTAAACAGTAGATGACCATTTCTCTCTTATTTTTCCCCATTTCTTACCAGTTTTTTGCAATTTCTGAACTATTTATGGCCATTTCTAGCCAGTTTTAAGCTTTTCTTAGCTATTTCTAAACTGGCTTGTGCTATTTCTAACGTTTTTTGCCCAGGTCTAACTCTTTTTAAGCCCTTTTGGAAATTCCAAACCGGTTTTGTCCTGTTCTTACCAATTTCTTCCTATTTCTTATACGTTTTTGCTTTTTCCGAACTTGGTTTAAACCATTTTTGCCACCTTCTGTCCCATTTTAAGTCCTTTTTGGCTATTTCTAAACAATTGCTGGTCTTTCTTACCTTATTTTTGCCCTTTTCTCGCTAGTTTTATGTCATTTTGGCCTAATTCTGAACTATTCATGGCCATTTCTAGCCTGTTTTAAGCTTATCTTAGGTATTTCTTAAATGGTTTAGGCTATTTCTAACCACTTTTTGCCCAGATCTAACTCTTCGTAAGCCATTTCCAAACAGTTTTTGTCCGGTTCTTACAAATCTCATTCGATTTCTTGCCCGGTTTTGGCCTTTCCTGACTTGGTTTATTAATATTTTTGGCCGTTCCTAACCCCGTGTTGCCAATTTCTAACCCTTTTTAAGTCTTTTTTTAGCTATTTCTAAAGAATCGATGGTTATTCTAATCTTATTTTTGCCCATTTCTAACAGTTTTATGCTATTTTGGGCTAAATCTGAACAATTTATGGCCATTTCTAGCCTGTTTTAAGCTCTTCTAAGCTATTTCTAAACTGGCTTGTTGTATTTCTAAGCCTTTTTTGCCCAAATCTAACGGTTTTTTAAGCAATTTTGTCCACATCGAAACCGGTTTTGTCCATTTCTTACTACTTTCCTCCCACTTCTTACCCATTTTGGCCTTTCCTGACTTGGTTTGAACCATTTTTGGCCATTGATAACCCAGTTTTGTCAATTTCCATCCCATTTTAACTCTTTTTTGGCTAGTTCTAAGAAATTAATGGCCATTTATATCCTATTTTTCCCATTTCTTACCAGTTTGAAGCCTTTGTTGGCTATTTCTGAACAATATATGGCCATTTGTAGCCTGGATTAAGCTTTTCTTAGCAATTTCTAATATTGCTTGTGCTATTTCCAACCCATTCTTGCCCAATTCTAACTCTTTTTAAGCCATTTTAAAACTGTTTTGATCCTTCTTTCCAATTGCTTTCTAGTGCTAACCAGTTTTTGCCCTTTCCTAACACGGTTTAAACCACTTTAACCAATTTTTAATCCATTTTAAGTCTTTTTTGGCTATTTCTAAACAAACGCTGCTTATTCTGATCTTATTTTTGCCAATTTCCTACCAGTTTTATTCCATTTTGGGCTAATGCTGAACTATTTATGCTCTTTTCTAGCCTGGTGTAAGCTTTTCTGAGCTACTTCTAAGCTGGTTTGGGCTATTTCGCACCCTTTTTTACCCAGTCCTAGCTCTTTTCAAGCCATTTTGGCCATTTCCAAACCATTTCTTTTTCCATTTCTTTCTAATTTGCTGCCATTTCTAACCCATTTTTGCCCTTTCCTGACTTGGTTTGAACCATTTTTGGCCCTTTCTAACCCAGTTTTGCCCTTTCTAACCCATTTTAAGTCTTTTTTGGCCCTTCCTAAACAAATGCTGGTCGTTCTTATCTTACTTTTGCGCATTTCTGACCGGTTTTAAGCTTTCTTTGGCTATATCTAATCCATTCTTGCCTCTTTGTACCCATTTTGAGCATTTTTTCTCTTTCTAACCAATTGATGTCCAGTTCTATCGTATTTTTGCTCATTTCTTACCAGTTTTAAGCCATTTCTGGCTATTTCTGAACTATTTATGGCCATTTCTAGCCAGTTTTTCCCCATTTCTCACCAGTTTTAAGTTTTTTTTGGCTATTTCTAACCCCTTCTTGCCTGTGTCTACCCAATTTGAAGCATTTTATATTATTTCTAAACAGTAGATGACCATTTCTCTCTTATTTTTCCCCATTTCTTACCAGTTTTTAGCAATTTCTGAACTATTTATGGCCATTTCTAGCCAGTTTTAAGCTTTTCTTAGCTATTTCTAAACTGGCTTGTGCTATTTCTAACGTTTTTTGCCCAGGTCTAACTCTTTTTAAGCCCTTTTGGAAATTCCAAACCGGTTTTGTCCTGTTCTTACCAATTTCTTCCTATTTCTTATACGTTTTTGCTTTTTCCGAACTTGGTTTAAACCATTTTTGCCACCTTCTGTCCCATTTTAAGTCCTTTTTGGCTATTTCTAAACAATTGCTGGTCTTTCTTACCTTATTTTTGCCCTTTTCTCGCTAGTTTTATGTCATTTTGGGCTAATTCTGAACTATTCATGGCCATTTCTAGCCTGTTTTAAGCTTATCTTAGGTATTTCTTAACTGGTTTAGGCTATTTCTAACCAGTTTTTGCCCAGATCTAACTCTTCGTAAGCCATTTCCAAACAGTTTTTGTCCGGTTCTTACAAATCTCATTCGATTTCTTGCCCGGTTTTGGCCTTTCCTGACTTGGTTTATAATATTTTTGGCCGTTCCTAACCCCGTGTTGCCAATTTCTAACCCTTTTTAAGTCTTTTTTTAGCTATTTCTAAAGAATCGATGGTTATTCTAATCTTATTTTTGCCCATTTCTAACTAGTTTTATGCTATTTTGGGCTAAATCTGAACAATTTATGGCCATTTCTAGCCTGTTTTAAGCTCTTCTAAGCTATTTCTAAACTGGCTTGTTGTATTTCTAAGCCTTTTTTGCCCAAATCTAACGTTTTTTTAAGCAATTTTGTCCATATCGAAACCGGTTTTGTCCATTTCTTACTACTTTCCTCCCACTTCTTACCCATTTTGGCCTTTCCTGACTTGGTTTGAACCATTTTTGGCCATTGATAACCCAGTTTTGTCAATTTCCATCCCATTTTAACTCTTTTTTGGCTAGTTCTAAAAAATTAATGGCCATTTATATCCAATTTTTCCCATTTCTTACCAGTTTGAAGCCTTTGTTGGCTATTTCTGAACAATATATGGCCATTTGTAGCCTGGATTAAGCTTTTCTTAGCAATTTCTAATATTGCTTGTGCTATTTCCAACCCATTCTTGCCCAATTCTAACTCTTTTTAAGCCATTTTAAAACTGTTTTGATCCTTCTTTCCAATTGCTTTCTAGTGCTAACCAGTTTTTGCCCTTTCCTAACACGGTTTAAACCACTTTAACCAATTTTTAATCCATTTTAAGTCTTTTTTGGCTATTTCTAAACAAACGCTGCTTATTCTGATCTTATTTTTGCCAATTTCGTACCAGTTTTATTCCATTTTGGGCTAATGCTGAACTATTTATGCTCTTTTCTAGCCTGGTGTAAGCTTTTCTGAGCTACTTCTAAGCTGGTTTGGGCTATTTCGCACCCTTTTTTACCCAGTCCTAGCTCTTTTCAAGCCATTTTGGCCATTTCCAAACCATTTTTTTTTCCATTTCTTTCTAATTTGCTGCCATTTCTAACCCATTTTTGCCCTTTCCTGACTTGGTTTGAACCATTTTTGGCCCTTTCTAACCCAGTTTTGCCCTTTCTAACCCATTTTAAGTCTTTTTTGGCCCTTCCTAAACAAATGCTGGTCGTTCTTATCTTACTTTTGCGCATTTCTGACCGGTTTTAAGCTTTCTTTGGCTATATCTAATCCATTCTTGCCTCTTTGTACCCATTTTGAGCATTTTTTCTCTTTCTAACCAATTGATGTCCAGTTCTATCGTATTTTTGCTCATTTCTTACCAGTTTTAAGCCATTTCTGGCTATTTCTGAACTATTTATGGCCATTTCTAGCCAGTTTTTCCCCATTTCTCACCAGTTTTAAGGTTTTTTTGGCTATTTCTAACCCCTTCTTGCCTGTGTCTACCCAATTTGAAGCATTTTATATTATTTCTAAACAGTAGATGACCATTTCTCTCTTATTTTTCCCCATTTCTTACCAGTTTTTTGCAATTTCTGAACTATTTATGGCCATTTCTAGCCAGTTTTAATCTTTTCTTAGCTATTTCTAAACTGGCTTGTGCTATTTCTAACGTTTATTGCCCAGGTCTAACTCTTTTTAAGCTCTTTTGGAAATTCCAAACCGGTTTTGTCCATTTCTTACCAATTTCTTCCTATTTCTTATACGTTTTTGCTTTTCCCTAACTTGGTTTAAACCATTTTTGCCACTTTCTGTCCCATTTTAAGTCCTTTTTGGCTATTTCTAAACAATTGCTGGTCTTTCTTACCTTATTTTTGCCCTTTTCTCGCTAGTTTTATGTCATTTTGGGCTAATTCTGAACTATTCATGGCCATTTCTAGCCTGTTTTAAGCTTATCTTAGGTATTTCTTAACTGGTTTAGGCTATTTCTAACCAGTTTTTGCCCAGATCTAACTCTTCGTAAGCCATTTCCAAACAGTTTTTGTCCGGTTCTTACAAATCTCATTCGATTTCTTGCCCGGTTTTGGCCTTTCCTGACTTGGTTTATAATATTTTTGGCCGTTCCTAACCCCGTGTTGCCAATTTCTAACCCTTTTTAAGTCTTTTTTTAGCTATTTCTAAAGAATCGATGGTTATTCTAATCTTATTTTTGCCCATTTCTAACTAGTTTTATGCTATTTTGGGCTAAATCTGAACAATTTATGGCCATTTCTAGCCTGTTTTAAGCTCTTCTAAGCTATTTCTAAACTGGCTTGTTGTATTTCTAAGCATTTTTGCCCAAATCTAACGGTTTTTTAAGCAATTTTGTCCATATCGAAACCGGTTTTGTCCATTTCTTACTACTTTCCTCCCACTTCTTACCCATTTTGGCCTTTCCTGACTTGGTTTGAACCATTTTTGGCCATTGATAACCCAGTTTTGTCAATTTCCATCCCATTTTAACTCTTTTTTGGCTAGTTCTAAAAAATTAATGGCCATTTATATCCTATTTTTCCCATTTCTTACCAGTTTGAAGCCTTTGTTGGCTATTTCTGAACAATATATGGCCATTTGTAGCCTGGATTAAGCTTTTCTTAGCAATTTCTAATATTGCTTGTGCTATTTCCAACCCATTCTTGCCCAATTCTAACTCTTTTTAAGCCATTTTAAAACTGTTTTGATCCTTCTTTCCAATTGCTTTCTAGTGCTAACCAGTTTTTGCCCTTTCCTAACACGGTTTAAACCACTTTTACCAATTTTTAATCCATTTTAAGTCTTTTTTGGCTATTTCTAAACAAACGCTGCTTATTCTGATCTTATTTTTGCCAATTTCGTACCAGTTTTATTCCATTTTGGGCTAATGCTGAACTATTTATGCTCTTTTCTAGCCTGGTGTAAGCTTTTCTGAGCTACTTCTAAGCTGGTTTGGGCTATTTCGCACCCTTTTTTACCCAGTCCTAGCTCTTTTCAAGCCATTTTGGCCATTTCCAAACCATTTTTTTTTCCATTTCTTTCTAATTTGCTGCCATTTCTAACCCATTTTTGCCCTTTCCTGACTTGGTTTGAACCATTTTTGGCCCTTTCTAACCCAGTTTTGCCCTTTCTAACCCATTTTAAGTCTTTTTTGGCCCTTCCTAAACAAATGCTGGTCGTTCTTATCTTACTTTTGCGCATTTCTGACCGGTTTTAAGCTTTCTTTGGCTATATCTAATCCATTCTTGCCTCTTTGTACCCATTTTAAGCATTTTTTCTCTTTCTAACCAATTGATGTCCAGTTCTATCGTATTTTTGCTCATTTCTTACCAGTTTTAAGCCATTTCTGGCTATTTCTGAACTATTTATGGCCATTTCTAGCCAGTTTTTCCCCATTTCTCACCAGTTTTAAGTTTTTTTTGGCTATTTCTAACCCCTTCTTGCCTGTGTCTACCCAATTTGAAGCATTTTATATTATTTCTAAACAGTAGATGACCATTTCTCTCTTATTTTTCCCCATTTCTTACCAGTTTTTAGCAATTTCTGAACTATTTATGGCCATTTCTAGCCAGTTTTAAGCTTTTCTTAGCTATTTCTAAACTGGCTTGTGCTATTTCTAACGTTTTTTGCCCAGGTCTAACTCTTTTTAAGCCCTTTTGGAAATTCCAAACCGGTTTTGTCCTGTTCTTACCAATTTCTTCCTATTTCTTATACGTTTTTGCTTTTTCCTAACTTGGTTTAAACCATTTTTGCCACCTTCTGTCCCATTTTAAGTCCTTTTTGGCTATTTCTAAACAATTGCTGGTCTTTCTTACCTTATTTTTGCCCTTTTCTCGCTAGTTTTATGTCATTTTGGGCTAATTCTGAACTATTCATGGCCATTTCTAGCCTGTTTTAAGCTTATCTTAGGTATTTCTTAACTGGTTTAGGCTATTTCTAACCAGTTTTTGCCCAGATCTAACTCTTCGTAAGCCATTTCCAAACAGTTTTTGTCCGGTTCTTACAAATCTCATTCGATTTCTTGCCCGGTTTTGGCCTTTCCTGACTTGGTTTATAATATTTTTGGCCGTTCCTAACCCCGTGTTGCCAATTTCTAACCCTTTTTAAGTCTTTTTTTAGCTATTTCTAAAGAATCGATGGTTATTCTAATCTTATTTTTGCCCATTTCTAACAGTTTTATGCTATTTTGGGCTAAATCTGAACAATTTATGGCCATTTCTAGCCTGTTTTAAGCTCTTCTAAGCTATTTCTAAACTGGCTTGTTGTATTTCTAAGCCTTTTTTGCCCAAATCTAACGGTTTTTTAAGCAATTTTGTCCACATCGAAACCGGTTTTGTCCATTTCTTACTACTTTCCTCCCACTTCTTACCCATTTTGGCCTTTCCTGACTTGGTTTGAACCATTTTTGGCCATTGATAACCCAGTTTTGTCAATTTCCATCCCATTTTAACACTTTTTTGGCTAGTTCTAAAAAATTAATGGCCATTTATATCCTATTTTTCCCATTTCTTACCAGTTTGAAGCCTTTGTTGGCTATTTCTGAACAATATATGGCCATTTGTAGCCTGGATTAAGCTTTTCTTAGCAATTTCTAATATTGCTTGTGCTATTTCCAACCCATTCTTGCCCAATTCTAACTCTTTTTAAGCCATTTTAAAACTGTTTTGATCCTTCTTTCCAATTGCTTTCTAGTGCTAACCAGTTTTTGCCCTTTCCTAACACGGTTTAAACCACTTTTACCAATTTTTAATCCATTTTAAGTCTTTTTTGGCTATTTCTAAACAAACGCTGCTTATTCTGATCTTATTTTTGCCAATTTCGTACCAGTTTTATTCCATTTTGGGCTAATGCTGAACTATTTATGCTCTTTTCTAGCCTGGTGTAAGCTTTTCTGAGCTACTTCTAAGCTGGTTTGGGCTATTTCGCACCCTTTTTTACCCAGTCCTAGCTCTTTTCAAGCCATTTTGGCCATTTCCAAACCATTTTTTTTCCATTTCTTTCTAATTTGCTGCCATTTCTTACCCATTTTTTGCCCTTTCCTGACTTGGTTTGAACCATTTTTGGCCCTTTCTAACCCAGTTTTGCCCTTTCTAACCCATTTTAAGTCTTTTTTGGCCCTTCCTAAACAAATGCTGGTCGTTCTTATCTTACTTTTGCGCATTTCTGACCGGTTTTAAGCTTTCTTTGGCTATATCTAATCCATTCTTGCCTCTTTGTACCCATTTTGAGCATTTTTTCTCTTTCTAACCAATTGATGTCCAGTTCTATCGTATTTTTGCTCATTTCTTACCAGTTTTAAGCCATTTCTGGCTATTTCTGAACTATTTATGGCCATTTCTAGCCAGTTTTTCCCCATTTCTCACCAGTTTTAAGGTTTTTTTGGCTATTTCTAACCCCTTCTTGCCTGTGTCTACCCAATTTGAAGCATTTTATATTATTTCTAAACAGTAGATGACCATTTCTCTCTTATTTTTCCCCATTTCTTACCAGTTTTTTGCAATTTCTGAACTATTTATGGCCATTTCTAGCCAGTTTTAATCTTTTCTTAGCTATTTCTAAACTGGCTTGTGCTATTTCTAACGTTTATTGCCCAGGTCTAACTCTTTTTAAGCCCTTTTGGAAATTCCAAACCGGTTTTGTCCATTTCTTACCAATTTCTTCCTATTTCTTATACGTTTTTGCTTTTCCCTAACTTGGTTTAAACCATTTTTGCCACTTTCTGTCCCATTTTAAGTCCTTTTTGGCTATTTCTAAACAATTGCTGGTCTTTCTTACCTTATTTTTGCCCTTTTCTCGCTAGTTTTATGTCATTTTGGGCTAATTCTGAACTATTCATGGCCATTTCTAGCCTGTTTTAAGCTTATCTTAGGTATTTCTTAACTGGTTTAGGCTATTTCTAACCAGTTTTTGCCCAGATCTAACTCTTCGTAAGCCATTTCCAAACAGTTTTTGTCCGGTTCTTACAAATCTCATTCGATTTCTTGCCCGGTTTTGGCCTTTCCTGACTTGGTTTATAATATTTTTGGCCGTTCCTAACCCCGTGTTGCCAATTTCTAACCCTTTTTAAGTCTTTTTTTAGCTATTTCTAAAGAATCGATGGTTATTCTAATCTTATTTTTGCCCATTTCTAACTAGTTTTATGCTATTTTGGGCTAAATCTGAACAATTTATGGCCATTTCTAGCCTGTTTTAAGCTCTTCTAAGCTATTTCTAAACTGGCTTGTTGTATTTCTAAGCATTTTTGCCCAAATCTAACGTTTTTTTAAGCAATTTTGTCCATATCGAAACCGGTTTTGTCCATTTCTTACTACTTTCCTCCCACTTCTTACCCATTTTGGCCTTTCCTGACTTGGTTTGAACCATTTTTGGCCATTGATAACCCAGTTTTGTCAATTTCCATCCCATTTTAACTCTTTTTTGGCTAGTTCTAAAAAATTAATGGCCATTTATATCCTATTTTTCCCATTTCTTACCAGTTTGAAGCCTTTGTTGGCTATTTCTGAACAATATATGGCCATTTGTAGCCTGGATTAAGCTTTTCTTAGCAATTTCGATTATTGCTTGTGCTATTTCCAACCCATTCTTGCCCAATTCTAACTCTTTTTAAGCCATTTTAAAACTGTTTTGATCCTTCTTTCCAATTGCTTTCTAGTGCTAACCAGTTTTTGCCCTTTCCTAACACGGTTTAAACCACTTTTACCAATTTTTAATCCATTTTAAGTCTTTGTTGGCTATTTCTAAACAAACGCTGCTTATTCTGATCTTATTTTTGCCAATTTCGTACCAGTTTTATTCCATTTTGGGCTAATGCTGAACTATTTATGCTCTTTTCTAGCCTGGTGTAAGCTTTTCTGAGCTACTTCTAAGCTGGTTTGGGCTATTTCGCACCCTTTTTTACCCAGTCCTAGCTCTTTTCAAGCCATTTTGGCCATTTCCAAACCATTTTTTTTCCATTTCTTTCTAATTTGCTGCCATTTCTAACCCATTTTTTGCCCTTTCCTGACTTGGTTTGAACCATTTTTGGCCCTTTCTAACCCAGTTTTGCCCTTTCTAACCCATTTTAAGTCTTTTTTGGCCCTTCCTAAACAAATGCTGGTCGTTCTTATCTTACTTTTGCGCATTTCTGACCGGTTTTAAGCTTTCTTTGGCTATATCTAATCCATTCTTGCCTCTTTGTACCCATTTTGAGCATTTTTTCTCTTTCTAACCAATTGATGTCCAGTTCTATCGTATTTTTGCTCATTTCTTACCAGTTTTAAGCCATTTCTGGCTATTTCTGAACTATTTATGGCCATTTCTAGCCAGTTTTTCCCCATTTCTCACCAGTTTTAAGGTTTTTTTGGCTATTTCTAACCCCTTCTTGCCTGTGTCTACCCAATTTGAAGCATTTTATATTATTTCTAAACAGTAGATGACCATTTCTCTCTTATTTTTCCCCATTTCTTACCAGTTTTTTGCAATTTCTGAACTATTTATGGCCATTTCTAGCCAGTTTTAAGCTTTTCTTAGCTATTTCTAAACTGGCTTGTGCTATTTCTAACGTTTTTTGCCCAGGTCTAACTCTTTTTAAGCCCTTTTGGAAATTCCA
The DNA here is from genome assembly GCF_033815535.1 of Pezoporus flaviventris. Lineage (NCBI taxonomy): Eukaryota > Metazoa > Chordata > Aves > Psittaciformes > Psittacidae > Pezoporus > Pezoporus flaviventris. The sequence continues at coordinate 255,933 of NW_026892681.1, read as the reverse complement.
AACCGGTTTTGTCCTGTTCTTACCAATTTCTTCCTATTTCTTATACGTTTTTGCTTTTCCCTAACTTGGTTTAAACCATTTTTGCCACTTTCTGTCCCATTTTAAGTCCTTTTTGGCTATTTCTAAACAATTGCTGGTCTTTCTTACCTTATTTTTGCCCTTTTCTCGCTAGTTTTATGTCATTTTGGGCTAATTCTGAACTATTCATGGCCATTTCTAGCCTGTTTTAAGCTTATCTTAGGTATTTCTTAACTGGTTTAGGCTATTTCTAACCAGTTTTTGCCCAGATCTAACTCTTCGTAAGCCATTTCCAAACAGTTTTTGTCCGGTTCTTACAAATCTCATTCGATTTCTTGCCCGGTTTTGGCCTTTCCTGACTTGGTTTATAATATTTTTGGCCGTTCCTAACCCCGTGTTGCCAATTTCTAACCCTTTTTAAGTCTTTTTTTAGCTATTTCTAAAGAATCGATGGTTATTCTAATCTTATTTTTGCCCATTTCTAACTAGTTTTATGCTATTTTGGGCTAAATCTGAACAATTTATGGCCATTTCTAGCCTGTTTTAAGCTCTTCTAAGCTATTTCTAAACTGGCTTGTTGTATTTCTAAGCCTTTTTTGCCCAAATCTAACGGTTTTTTAAGCAATTTTGTCCATATCGAAACCGGTTTTGTCCATTTCTTACTACTTTCCTCCCACTTCTTACCCATTTTGGCCTTTCCTGACTTGGTTTGAACCATTTTTGGCCATTGATAACCCAGTTTTGTCAATTTCCATCCCATTTTAACTCTTTTTTGGCTAGTTCTAAAAAATTAATGGCCATTTATATCCTATTTTTCCCATTTCTTACCAGTTTGAAGCCTTTGTTGGCTATTTCTGAACAATATATGGCCATTTGTAGCCTGGATTAAGCTTTTCTTAGCAATTTCGATTATTGCTTGTGCTATTTCCAACCCATTCTTGCCCAATTCTAACTCTTTTTAAGCCATTTTAAAACTGTTTTGATCCTTCTTTCCAATTGCTTTCTAGTGCTAACCAGTTTTTGCCCTTTCCTAACACGGTTTAAACCACTTTTACCAATTTTTAATCCATTTTAAGTCTTTTTTGGCTATTTCTAAACAAACGCTGCTTATTCTGATCTTATTTTTGCCAATTTCGTACCAGTTTTATTCCATTTTGGGCTAATGCTGAACTATTTATGCTCTTTTCTAGCCTGGTGTAAGCTTTTCTGAGCTACTTCTAAGCTGGTTTGGGCTATTTCGCACCCTTTTTTACCCAGTCCTAGCTCTTTTCAAGCCATTTTGGCCATTTCCAAACCATTTTTTTTTCCATTTCTTTCTAATTTGCTGCCATTTCTAACCCATTTTTGCCCTTTCCTGACTTGGTTTGAACCATTTTTGGCCCTTTCTAACCCAGTTTTGCCCTTTCTAACCCATTTTAAGTCTTTTTTGGCCCTTCCTAAGCAAATGCTGGTCGTTCTTATCTTACTTTTGCGCATTTCTGACCGGTTTTAAGCTTTCTTTGGCTATATCTAATCCATTCTTGCCTCTTTGTACCCATTTTAAGCATTTTTTCTCTTTCTAACCAATTGATGTCCAGTTCTATCGTATTTTTGCTCATTTCTTACCAGTTTTAAGCCATTTCTGGCTATTTCTGAACTATTTATGGCCATTTCTAGCCAGTTTTTCCCCATTTCTCACCAGTTTTAAGTTTTTTTTGGCTATTTCTAACCCCTTCTTGCCTGTGTCTACCCAATTTGAAGCATTTTATATTATTTCTAAACAGTAGATGACCATTTCTCTCTTATTTTTCCCCATTTCTTACCAGTTTTTAGCAATTTCTGAACTATTTATGGCCATTTCTAGCCAGTTTTAAGCTTTTCTTAGCTATTTCTAAACTGGCTTGTGCTATTTCTAACGTTTTTTGCCCAGGTCTAACTCTTTTTAAGCCCTTTTGGAAATTCCAAACCGGTTTTGTCCTGTTCTTACCAATTTCTTCCTATTTCTTATACGTTTTTGCTTTTTCCGAACTTGGTTTAAACCATTTTTGCCACCTTCTGTCCCATTTTAAGTCCTTTTTGGCTATTTCTAAACAATTGCTGGTCTTTCTTACCTTATTTTTGCCCTTTTCTCGCTAGTTTTATGTCATTTTGGGCTAATTCTGAACTATTCATGGCCATTTCTAGCCTGTTTTAAGCTTATCTTAGGTATTTCTTAACTGGTTTAGGCTATTTCTAACCAGTTTTTGCCCAGATCTAACTCTTCGTAAGCCATTTCCAAACAGTTTTTGTCCGGTTCTTACAAATCTCATTCGATTTCTTGCCCGGTTTTGGCCTTTCCTGACTTGGTTTATAATATTTTTGGCCGTTCCTAACCCCGTGTTGCCAATTTCTAACCCTTTTTAAGTCTTTTTTTAGCTATTTCTAAAGAATCGATGGTTATTCTAATCTTATTTTTGCCCATTTCTAACTAGTTTTATGCTATTTTGGGCTAAATCTGAACAATTTATGGCCATTTCTAGCCTGTTTTAAGCTCTTCTAAGCTATTTCTAAACTGGCTTGTTGTATTTCTAAGCCTTTTTTGCCCAAATCTAACGTTTTTTTAAGCAATTTTGTCCATATCGAAACCGGTTTTGTCCATTTCTTACTACTTTCCTCCCACTTCTTACCCATTTTGGCCTTTCCTGACTTGGTTTGAACCATTTTTGGCCATTGATAACCCAGTTTTGTCAATTTCCATCCCATTTTAACTCTTTTTTGGCTAGTTCTAAAAAATTAATGGCCATTTATATCCTATTTTTCCCATTTCTTACCAGTTTGAAGCCTTTGTTGGCTATTTCTGAACAATATATGGCCATTTGTAGCCTGGATTAAGCTTTTCTTAGCAATTTCTAATATTGCTTGTGCTATTTCCAACCCATTCTTGCCCAATTCTAACTCTTTTTAAGCCATTTTAAAACTGTTTTGATCCTTCTTTCCAATTGCTTTCTAGTGCTAACCAGTTTTTGCCCTTTCCTAACACGGTTTAAACCACTTTTACCAATTTTTAATCCATTTTAAGTCTTTTTTGGCTATTTCTAAACAAACGCTGCTTATTCTGATCTTATTTTTGCCAATTTCGTACCAGTTTTATTCCATTTTGGGCTAATGCTGAACTATTTATGCTCTTTTCTAGCCTGGTGTAAGCTTTTCTGAGCTACTTCTAAGCTGGTTTGGGCTATTTCGCACCCTTTTTTACCCAGTCCTAGCTCTTTTCAAGCCATTTTGGCCATTTCCAAACCATTTTTTTTTCCATTTCTTTCTAATTTGCTGCCATTTCTAACCCATTTTTGCCCTTTCCTGACTTGGTTTGAACCATTTTTGGCCCTTTCTAACCCAGTTTTGCCCTTTCTAACCCATTTTAAGTCTTTTTTGGCCCTTCCTAAACAAATGCTGGTCGTTCTTATCTTACTTTTGCGCATTTCTGACCGGTTTTAAGCTTTCTTTGGCTATATCTAATCCATTCTTGCCTCTTTGTACCCATTTTAAGCATTTTTTCTCTTTCTAACCAATTGATGTCCAGTTCTATCGTATTTTTGCTCATTTCTTACCAGTTTTAAGCCATTTCTGGCTATTTCTGAACTATTTATGGCCATTTCTAGCCAGTTTTTCCCCATTTCTCACCAGTTTTAAGTTTTTTTTGGCTATTTCTAACCCCTTCTTGCCTGTGTCTACCCAATTTGAAGCATTTTATATTATTTCTAAACAGTAGATGACCATTTCTCTCTTATTTTTCCCCATTTCTTACCAGTTTTTAGCAATTTCTGAACTATTTATGGCCATTTCTAGCCAGTTTTAAGCTTTTCTTAGCTATTTCTAAACTGGCTTGTGCTATTTCTAACGTTTTTTGCCCAGGTCTAACTCTTTTTAAGCCCTTTTGGAAATTCCAAACCGGTTTTGTCCTGTTCTTACCAATTTCTTCCTATTTCTTATATGTTTTTGCTTTTTCCTAACTTGGTTTAAACCATTTTTGCCACCTTCTGTCCCATTTTAAGTCCTTTTTGGCTATTTCTAAACAATTGCTGGTCTTTCTTACCTTATTTTTGCCCTTTTCTCGCTAGTTTTATGTCATTTTGGGCTAATTCTGAACTATTCATGGCCATTTCTAGCCTGTTTTAAGCTTATCTTAGGTATTTCTTAACTGGTTTAGGCTATTTCTAACCAGTTTTTGCCCAGATCTAACTCTTCGTAAGCCATTTCCAAACAGTTTTTGTCCGGTTCTTACAAATCTCATTCGATTTCTTGCCCGGTTTTGGCCTTTCCTGACTTGGTTTATAATATTTTTGGCCGTTCCTAACCCCGTGTTGCCAATTTCTAACCCTTTTTAAGTCTTTTTTTAGCTATTTCTAAAGAATCGATGGTTATTCTAATCTTATTTTTGCCCATTTCTAACTAGTTTTATGCTATTTTGGGCTAAATCTGAACAATTTATGGCCATTTCTAGCCTGTTTTAAGCTCTTCTAAGCTATTTCTAAACTGGCTTGTTGTATTTCTAAGCCTTTTTTGCCCAAATCTAACGGTTTTTTAAGCAATTTTGTCCACATCGAAACCGGTTTTGTCCATTTCTTACTACTTTCCTCCCACTTCTTACCCATTTTGGCCTTTCCTGACTTGGTTTGAACCATTTTTGGCCATTGATAACCCAGTTTTGTCAATTTCCATCCCATTTTAACTCTTTTTTGGCTAGTTCTAAAAAATTAATGGCCATTTATATCCTATTTTTCCCATTTCTTACCAGTTTGAAGCCTTTGTTGGCTATTTCTGAACAATATATGGCCATTTGTAGCCTGGATTAAGCTTTTCTTAGCAATTTCTAATATTGCTTGTGCTATTTCCAACCCATTCTTGCCCAATTCTAACTCTTTTTAAGCCATTTTAAAACTGTTTTGATCCTTCTTTCCAATTGCTTTCTAGTGCTAACCAGTTTTTGCCCTTTCCTAACACGGTTTAAACCACTTTTACCAATTTTTAATCCATTTTAAGTCTTTTTTGGCTATTTCTAAACAAACGCTGCTTATTCTGATCTTATTTTTGCCAATTTCGTACCAGTTTTATTCCATTTTGGGCTAATGCTGAACTAGTTATGCTCTTTTCTAGCCTGGTGTAAGCTTTTCTGAGCTACTTCTAAGCTGGTTTGGGCTATTTCGCACCCTTTTTTACCCAGTCCTAGCTCTTTTCAAGCCATTTTGGCCATTTCCAAACCATTTTTTTTTCCATTTCTTTCTAATTTGCTGCCATTTCTAACCCATTTTTGCCCTTTCCTGACTTGGTTTGAACCATTTTTGGCCCTTTCTAACCCAGTTTTGCCCTTTCTAACCCATTTTAAGTCTTTTTTGGCCCTTCCTAAACAAATGCTGGTCGTTCTTATCTTACTTTTGCGCATTTCTGACCAGTTTTAAGCTTTCTTTGGCTATATCTAATCCATTCTTGCCTCTTTGTACCCATTTTGAGCATTTTTTCTCTTTCTAACCAATTGATGTCCAGTTCTATCGTATTTTTGCTCATTTCTTACCAGTTTTAAGCCATTTCTGGCTATTTCTGAACTATTTATGGCCATTTCTAGCCAGTTTTTCCCCATTTCTCACCAGTTTTAAGATTTTTTGGCCATTTCTAACCCCTTCTTGCCTGTGTCTACCCAATTTGAAGCATTTTATATTATTTCTAAACAGTAGATGACCATTTCTCTCTTATTTTTCCCCATTTCTTACCAGTTTTTAGCAATTTCTGAACTATTTATGGCCATTTCTAGCCAGTTTTAAGCTTTTCTTAGCTATTTCTAAACTGGCTTGTGCTATTTCTAACGTTTTTTGCCCAGGTCTAACTCTTTTTAAGCCCTTTTGGAAATTCCAAACCGGTTTTGTCCTGTTCTTACCAATTTCTTCCTATTTCTTATATGTTTTTGCTTTTTCCTAACTTGGTTTAAACCATTTTTGCCACCTTCTGTCCCATTTTAAGTCCTTTTTGGCTATTTCTAAACAATTGCTGGTCTTTCTTACCTTATTTTTGCCCTTTTCTCGCTAGTTTTATGTCATTTTGGGCTAATTCTGAACTATTCATGGCCATTTCTAGCCTGTTTTAAGCTTATCTTAGGTATTTCTTAACTGGTTTAGGCTATTTCTAACCAGTTTTTGCCCAGATCTAACTCTTCGTAAGCCATTTCCAAACAGTTTTTGTCCGGTTCTTACAAATCTCATTCGATTTCTTGCCCGGTTTTGGCCTTTCCTGACTTGGTTTATAATATTTTTGGCCGTTCCTAACCCCGTGTTGCCAATTTCTAACCCTTTTTAAGTCTTTTTTTAGCTATTTCTAAAGAATCGATGGTTATTCTAATCTTATTTTTGCCCATTTCTAACAGTTTTATGCTATTTTGGGCTAAATCTGAACAATTTATGGCCATTTCTAGCCTGTTTTAAGCTCTTCTAAGCTATTTCTAAACTGGCTTGTTGTATTTCTAAGCCTTTTTTGCCCAAATCTAACGGTTTTTTAAGCAATTTTGTCCACATCGAAACCGGTTTTGTCCATTTCTTACTACTTTCCTCCCACTTCTTACCCATTTTGGCCTTTCCTGACTTGGTTTGAACCATTTTTGGCCATTGATAACCCAGTTTTGTCAATTTCCATCCCATTTTAACTCTTTTTTGGCTAGTTCTAAAAAATTAATGGCTATTTATATCCTATTTTTCCCATTTCTTACCAGTTTGAAGCCTTTGTTGGCTATTTCTGAACAATATATGGCCATTTGTAGCCTGGATTAAGCTTTTCTTAGCAATTTCTAATATTGCTTGTGCTATTTCCAACCCATTCTTGCCCAATTCTAACTCTTTTTAAGCCATTTTAAAACTGTTTTGATCCTTCTTTCCAATTGCTTTCTAGTGCTAACCAGTTTTTGCCCTTTCCTAACACGGTTTAAACCACTTTTACCAATTTTTAATCCATTTTAAGTCTTTTTTGGCTATTTCTAAACAAACGCTGCTTATTCTGATCTTATTTTTGCCAATTTCGTACCAGTTTTATTCCATTTTGGGCTAATGCTGAACTAGTTATGCTCTTTTCTAGCCTGGTGTAAGCTTTTCTGAGCTACTTCTAAGCTGGTTTGGGCTATTTCGCACCCTTTTTTACCCAGTCCTAGCTCTTTTCAAGCCATTTTGGCCATTTCCAAACCATTTTTTTTTCCATTTCTTTCTAATTTGCTGCCATTTCTAACCCATTTTTGCCCTTTCCTGACTTGGTTTGAACCATTTTTGGCCCTTTCTAACCCAGTTTTGCCCTTTCTAACCCATTTTAAGTCTTTTTTGGCCCTTCCTAAACAAATGCTGGTCGTTCTTATCTTACTTTTGCGCATTTCTGACCGGTTTTAAGCTTTCTTTGGCTATATCTAATCCATTCTTGCCTCTTTGTACCCATTTTAAGCATTTTTTCTCTTTCTAACCAATTGATGTCCAGTTCTATCGTATTTTTGCTCATTTCTTACCAGTTTTAAGACATTTCTGGCTATTTCTGAACTATTTATGGCCATTTCTAGCCAGTTTTTCCCCATTTCTCACCAGTTTTAAGTTTTTTTTGGCTATTTCTAACCCCTTCTTGCCTGTGTCTACCCAATTTGAAGCATTTTATATTATTTCTAAACAGTAGATGACCATTTCTCTCTTATTTTTCCCCATTTCTTACCAGTTTTTTGCAATTTCTGAACTATTTATGGCCATTTCTAGCCAGTTTTAAGCTTTTCTTAGCTATTTCTAAACTGGCTTGTGCTATTTCTAACGTTTTTTGCCCAGGTCTAACTCTTTTTAAGCCCTTTTGGAAATTCCAAACCGGTTTTGTCCTGTTCTTACCAATTTCTTCCTATTTCTTATACGTTTTTGCTTTTTCCGAACTTGGTTTAAACCATTTTTGCCACCTTCTGTCCCATTTTAAGTCCTTTTTGGCTATTTCTAAACAATTGCTGGTCTTTCTTACCTTATTTTTGCCCTTTTCTCGCTAGTTTTATGTCATTTTGGCCTAATTCTGAACTATTCATGGCCATTTCTAGCCTGTTTTAAGCTTATCTTAGGTATTTCTTAAATGGTTTAGGCTATTTCTAACCACTTTTTGCCCAGATCTAACTCTTCGTAAGCCATTTCCAAACAGTTTTTGTCCGGTTCTTACAAATCTCATTCGATTTCTTGCCCGGTTTTGGCCTTTCCTGACTTGGTTTATTAATATTTTTGGCCGTTCCTAACCCCGTGTTGCCAATTTCTAACCCTTTTTAAGTCTTTTTTTAGCTATTTCTAAAGAATCGATGGTTATTCTAATCTTATTTTTGCCCATTTCTAACAGTTTTATGCTATTTTGGGCTAAATCTGAACAATTTATGGCCATTTCTAGCCTGTTTTAAGCTCTTCTAAGCTATTTCTAAACTGGCTTGTTGTATTTCTAAGCCTTTTTTGCCCAAATCTAACGGTTTTTTAAGCAATTTTGTCCACATCGAAACCGGTTTTGTCCATTTCTTACTACTTTCCTCCCACTTCTTACCCATTTTGGCCTTTCCTGACTTGGTTTGAACCATTTTTGGCCATTGATAACCCAGTTTTGTCAATTTCCATCCCATTTTAACTCTTTTTTGGCTAGTTCTAAGAAATTAATGGCCATTTATATCCTATTTTTCCCATTTCTTACCAGTTTGAAGCCTTTGTTGGCTATTTCTGAACAATATATGGCCATTTGTAGCCTGGATTAAGCTTTTCTTAGCAATTTCTAATATTGCTTGTGCTATTTCCAACCCATTCTTGCCCAATTCTAACTCTTTTTAAGCCATTTTAAAACTGTTTTGATCCTTCTTTCCAATTGCTTTCTAGTGCTAACCAGTTTTTGCCCTTTCCTAACACGGTTTAAACCACTTTAACCAATTTTTAATCCATTTTAAGTCTTTTTTGGCTATTTCTAAACAAACGCTGCTTATTCTGATCTTATTTTTGCCAATTTCCTACCAGTTTTATTCCATTTTGGGCTAATGCTGAACTATTTATGCTCTTTTCTAGCCTGGTGTAAGCTTTTCTGAGCTACTTCTAAGCTGGTTTGGGCTATTTCGCACCCTTTTTTACCCAGTCCTAGCTCTTTTCAAGCCATTTTGGCCATTTCCAAACCATTTCTTTTTCCATTTCTTTCTAATTTGCTGCCATTTCTAACCCATTTTTGCCCTTTCCTGACTTGGTTTGAACCATTTTTGGCCCTTTCTAACCCAGTTTTGCCCTTTCTAACCCATTTTAAGTCTTTTTTGGCCCTTCCTAAACAAATGCTGGTCGTTCTTATCTTACTTTTGCGCATTTCTGACCGGTTTTAAGCTTTCTTTGGCTATATCTAATCCATTCTTGCCTCTTTGTACCCATTTTGAGCATTTTTTCTCTTTCTAACCAATTGATGTCCAGTTCTATCGTATTTTTGCTCATTTCTTACCAGTTTTAAGCCATTTCTGGCTATTTCTGAACTATTTATGGCCATTTCTAGCCAGTTTTTCCCCATTTCTCACCAGTTTTAAGTTTTTTTTGGCTATTTCTAACCCCTTCTTGCCTGTGTCTACCCAATTTGAAGCATTTTATATTATTTCTAAACAGTAGATGACCATTTCTCTCTTATTTTTCCCCATTTCTTACCAGTTTTTAGCAATTTCTGAACTATTTATGGCCATTTCTAGCCAGTTTTAAGCTTTTCTTAGCTATTTCTAAACTGGCTTGTGCTATTTCTAACGTTTTTTGCCCAGGTCTAACTCTTTTTAAGCCCTTTTGGAAATTCCAAACCGGTTTTGTCCTGTTCTTACCAATTTCTTCCTATTTCTTATACGTTTTTGCTTTTTCCGAACTTGGTTTAAACCATTTTTGCCACCTTCTGTCCCATTTTAAGTCCTTTTTGGCTATTTCTAAACAATTGCTGGTCTTTCTTACCTTATTTTTGCCCTTTTCTCGCTAGTTTTATGTCATTTTGGGCTAATTCTGAACTATTCATGGCCATTTCTAGCCTGTTTTAAGCTTATCTTAGGTATTTCTTAACTGGTTTAGGCTATTTCTAACCAGTTTTTGCCCAGATCTAACTCTTCGTAAGCCATTTCCAAACAGTTTTTGTCCGGTTCTTACAAATCTCATTCGATTTCTTGCCCGGTTTTGGCCTTTCCTGACTTGGTTTATAATATTTTTGGCCGTTCCTAACCCCGTGTTGCCAATTTCTAACCCTTTTTAAGTCTTTTTTTAGCTATTTCTAAAGAATCGATGGTTATTCTAATCTTATTTTTGCCCATTTCTAACTAGTTTTATGCTATTTTGGGCTAAATCTGAACAATTTATGGCCATTTCTAGCCTGTTTTAAGCTCTTCTAAGCTATTTCTAAACTGGCTTGTTGTATTTCTAAGCCTTTTTTGCCCAAATCTAACGTTTTTTTAAGCAATTTTGTCCATATCGAAACCGGTTTTGTCCATTTCTTACTACTTTCCTCCCACTTCTTACCCATTTTGGCCTTTCCTGACTTGGTTTGAACCATTTTTGGCCATTGATAACCCAGTTTTGTCAATTTCCATCCCATTTTAACTCTTTTTTGGCTAGTTCTAAAAAATTAATGGCCATTTATATCCAATTTTTCCCATTTCTTACCAGTTTGAAGCCTTTGTTGGCTATTTCTGAACAATATATGGCCATTTGTAGCCTGGATTAAGCTTTTCTTAGCAATTTCTAATATTGCTTGTGCTATTTCCAACCCATTCTTGCCCAATTCTAACTCTTTTTAAGCCATTTTAAAACTGTTTTGATCCTTCTTTCCAATTGCTTTCTAGTGCTAACCAGTTTTTGCCCTTTCCTAACACGGTTTAAACCACTTTAACCAATTTTTAATCCATTTTAAGTCTTTTTTGGCTATTTCTAAACAAACGCTGCTTATTCTGATCTTATTTTTGCCAATTTCGTACCAGTTTTATGCCATTTTGGGCTAATGCTGAACTATTTATGCTCTTTTCTAGCCTGGTGTAAGCTTTTCTGAGCTACTTCTAAGCTGGTTTGGGCTATTTCGCACCCTTTTTTACCCAGTCCTAGCTCTTTTCAAGCCATTTTGGCCATTTCCAAACCATTTTTTTTTCCATTTCTTTCTAATTTGCTGCCATTTCTAACCCATTTTTGCCCTTTCCTGACTTGGTTTGAACCATTTTTGGCCCTTTCTAACCCAGTTTTGCCCTTTCTAACCCATTTTAAGTCTTTTTTGGCCCTTCCTAAACAAATGCTGGTCGTTCTTATCTTACTTTTGCGCATTTCTGACCGGTTTTAAGCTTTCTTTGGCTATATCTAATCCATTCTTGCCTCTTTGTACCCATTTTGAGCATTTTTTCTCTTTCTAACCAATTGATGTCCAGTTCTATCGTATTTTTGCTCATTTCTTACCAGTTTTAAGCCATTTCTGGCTATTTCTGAACTATTTATGGCCATTTCTAGCCAGTTTTTCCCCATTTCTCACCAGTTTTAAGGTTTTTTTGGCTATTTCTAACCCCTTCTTGCCTGTGTCTACCCAATTTGAAGCATTTTATATTATTTCTAAACAGTAGATGACCATTTCTCTCTTATTTTTCCCCATTTCTTACCAGTTTTTTGCAATTTCTGAACTATTTATGGCCATTTCTAGCCAGTTTTAATCTTTTCTTAGCTATTTCTAAACTGGCTTGTGCTATTTCTAACGTTTATTGCCCAGGTCTAACTCTTTTTAAGCTCTTTTGGAAATTCCAAACCGGTTTTGTCCATTTCTTACCAATTTCTTCCTATTTCTTATACGTTTTTGCTTTTCCCTAACTTGGTTTAAACCATTTTTGCCACTTTCTGTCCCATTTTAAGTCCTTTTTGGCTATTTCTAAACAATTGCTGGTCTTTCTTACCTTATTTTTGCCCTTTTCTCGCTAGTTTTATGTCATTTTGGGCTAATTCTGAACTATTCATGGCCATTTCTAGCCTGTTTTAAGCTTATCTTAGGTATTTCTTAACTGGTTTAGGCTATTTCTAACCAGTTTTTGCCCAGATCTAACTCTTCGTAAGCCATTTCCAAACAGTTTTTGTCCGGTTCTTACAAATCTCATTCGATTTCTTGCCCGGTTTTGGCCTTTCCTGACTTGGTTTATAATATTTTTGGCCGTTCCTAACCCCGTGTTGCCAATTTCTAACCCTTTTTAAGTCTTTTTTTAGCTATTTCTAAAGAATCGATGGTTATTCTAATCTTATTTTTGCCCATTTCTAACTAGTTTTATGCTATTTTGGGCTAAATCTGAACAATTTATGGCCATTTCTAGCCTGTTTTAAGCTCTTCTAAGCTATTTCTAAACTGGCTTGTTGTATTTCTAAGCATTTTTGCCCAAATCTAACGGTTTTTTAAGCAATTTTGTCCATATCGAAACCGGTTTTGTCCATTTCTTACTACTTTCCTCCCACTTCTTACCCATTTTGGCCTTTCCTGACTTGGTTTGAACCATTTTTGGCCATTGATAACCCAGTTTTGTCAATTTCCATCCCATTTTAACTCTTTTTTGGCTAGTTCTAAAAAATTAATGGCCATTTATATCCTATTTTTCCCATTTCTTACCAGTTTGAAGCCTTTGTTGGCTATTTCTGAACAATATATGGCCATTTGTAGCCTGGATTAAGCTTTTCTTAGCAATTTCTAATATTGCTTGTGCTATTTCCAACCCATTCTTGCCCAATTCTAACTCTTTTTAAGCCATTTTAAAACTGTTTTGATCCTTCTTTCCAATTGCTTTCTAGTGCTAACCAGTTTTTGCCCTTTCCTAACACGGTTTAAACCACTTTTACCAATTTTTAATCCATTTTAAGTCTTTTTTGGCTATTTCTAAACAAACGCTGCTTATTCTGATCTTATTTTTGCCAATTTCGTACCAGTTTTATTCCATTTTGGGCTAATGCTGAACTATTTATGCTCTTTTCTAGCCTGGTGTAAGCTTTTCTGAGCTACTTCTAAGCTGGTTTGGGCTATTTCGCACCCTTTTTTACCCAGTCCTAGCTCTTTTCAAGCCATTTTGGCCATTTCCAAACCATTTTTTTTTCCATTTCTTTCTAATTTGCTGCCATTTCTAACCCATTTTTGCCCTTTCCTGACTTGGTTTGAACCATTTTTGGCCCTTTCTAACCCAGTTTTGCCCTTTCTAACCCATTTTAAGTCTTTTTTGGCCCTTCCTAAACAAATGCTGGTCGTTCTTATCTTACTTTTGCGCATTTCTGACCGGTTTTAAGCTTTCTTTGGCTATATCTAATCCATTCTTGCCTCTTTGTACCCATTTTAAGCATTTTTTCTCTTTCTAACCAATTGATGTCCAGTTCTATCGTATTTTTGCTCATTTCTTACCAGTTTTAAGCCATTTCTGGCTATTTCTGAACTATTTATGGCCATTTCTAGCCAGTTTTTCCCCATTTCTCACCAGTTTTAAGTTTTTTTTGGCTATTTCTAACCCCTTCTTGCCTGTGTCTACCCAATTTGAAGCATTTTATATTATTTCTAAACAGTAGATGACCATTTCTCTCTTATTTTTCCCCATTTCTTACCAGTTTTTAGCAATTTCTGAACTATTTATGGCCATTTCTAGCCAGTTTTAAGCTTTTCTTAGCTATTTCTAAACTGGCTTGTGCTATTTCTAACGTTTTTTGCCCAGGTCTAACTCTTTTTAAGCCCTTTTGGAAATTCCAAACCGGTTTTGTCCTGTTCTTACCAATTTCTTCCTATTTCTTATACGTTTTTGCTTTTTCCTAACTTGGTTTAAACCATTTTTGCCACCTTCTGTCCCATTTTAAGTCCTTTTTGGCTATTTCTAAACAATTGCTGGTCTTTCTTACCTTATTTTTGCCCTTTTCTCGCTAGTTTTATGTCATTTTGGGCTAATTCTGAACTATTCATGGCCATTTCTAGCCTGTTTTAAGCTTATCTTAGGTATTTCTTAACTGGTTTAGGCTATTTCTAACCAGTTTTTGCCCAGATCTAACTCTTCGTAAGCCATTTCCAAACAGTTTTTGTCCGGTTCTTACAAATCTCATTCGATTTCTTGCCCGGTTTTGGCCTTTCCTGACTTGGTTTATAATATTTTTGGCCGTTCCTAACCCCGTGTTGCCAATTTCTAACCCTTTTTAAGTCTTTTTTTAGCTATTTCTAAAGAATCGATGGTTATTCTAATCTTATTTTTGCCCATTTCTAACAGTTTTATGCTATTTTGGGCTAAATCTGAACAATTTATGGCCATTTCTAGCCTGTTTTAAGCTCTTCTAAGCTATTTCTAAACTGGCTTGTTGTATTTCTAAGCCTTTTTTGCCCAAATCTAACGGTTTTTTAAGCAATTTTGTCCACATCGAAACCGGTTTTGTCCATTTCTTACTACTTTCCTCCCACTTCTTACCCATTTTGGCCTTTCCTGACTTGGTTTGAACCATTTTTGGCCATTGATAACCCAGTTTTGTCAATTTCCATCCCATTTTAACACTTTTTTGGCTAGTTCTAAAAAATTAATGGCCATTTATATCCTATTTTTCCCATTTCTTACCAGTTTGAAGCCTTTGTTGGCTATTTCTGAACAATATATGGCCATTTGTAGCCTGGATTAAGCTTTTCTTAGCAATTTCTAATATTGCTTGTGCTATTTCCAACCCATTCTTGCCCAATTCTAACTCTTTTTAAGCCATTTTAAAACTGTTTTGATCCTTCTTTCCAATTGCTTTCTAGTGCTAACCAGTTTTTGCCCTTTCCTAACACGGTTTAAACCACTTTTACCAATTTTTAATCCATTTTAAGTCTTTTTTGGCTATTTCTAAACAAACGCTGCTTATTCTGATCTTATTTTTGCCAATTTCGTACCAGTTTTATTCCATTTTGGGCTAATGCTGAACTATTTATGCTCTTTTCTAGCCTGGTGTAAGCTTTTCTGAGCTACTTCTAAGCTGGTTTGGGCTATTTCGCACCCTTTTTTACCCAGTCCTAGCTCTTTTCAAGCCATTTTGGCCATTTCCAAACCATTTTTTTTCCATTTCTTTCTAATTTGCTGCCATTTCTTACCCATTTTTTGCCCTTTCCTGACTTGGTTTGAACCATTTTTGGCCCTTTCTAACCCAGTTTTGCCCTTTCTAACCCATTTTAAGTCTTTTTTGGCCCTTCCTAAACAAATGCTGGTCGTTCTTATCTTACTTTTGCGCATTTCTGACCGGTTTTAAGCTTTCTTTGGCTATATCTAATCCATTCTTGCCTCTTTGTACCCATTTTGAGCATTTTTTCTCTTTCTAACCAATTGATGTCCAGTTCTATCGTATTTTTGCTCATTTCTTACCAGTTTTAAGCCATTTCTGGCTATTTCTGAACTATTTATGGCCATTTCTAGCCAGTTTTTCCCCATTTCTCACCAGTTTTAAGGTTTTTTTGGCTATTTCTAACCCCTTCTTGCCTGTGTCTACCCAATTTGAAGCATTTTATATTATTTCTAAACAGTAGATGACCATTTCTCTCTTATTTTTCCCCATTTCTTACCAGTTTTTTGCAATTTCTGAACTATTTATGGCCATTTCTAGCCAGTTTTAATCTTTTCTTAGCTATTTCTAAACTGGCTTGTGCTATTTCTAACGTTTATTGCCCAGGTCTAACTCTTTTTAAGCCCTTTTGGAAATTCCAAACCGGTTTTGTCCATTTCTTACCAATTTCTTCCTATTTCTTATACGTTTTTGCTTTTCCCTAACTTGGTTTAAACCATTTTTGCCACTTTCTGTCCCATTTTAAGTCCTTTTTGGCTATTTCTAAACAATTGCTGGTCTTTCTTACCTTATTTTTGCCCTTTTCTCGCTAGTTTTATGTCATTTTGGGCTAATTCTGAACTATTCATGGCCATTTCTAGCCTGTTTTAAGCTTATCTTAGGTATTTCTTAACTGGTTTAGGCTATTTCTAACCAGTTTTTGCCCAGATCTAACTCTTCGTAAGCCATTTCCAAACAGTTTTTGTCCGGTTCTTACAAATCTCATTCGATTTCTTGCCCGGTTTTGGCCTTTCCTGACTTGGTTTATAATATTTTTGGCCGTTCCTAACCCCGTGTTGCCAATTTCTAACCCTTTTTAAGTCTTTTTTTAGCTATTTCTAAAGAATCGATGGTTATTCTAATCTTATTTTTGCCCATTTCTAACTAGTTTTATGCTATTTTGGGCTAAATCTGAACAATTTATGGCCATTTCTAGCCTGTTTTAAGCTCTTCTAAGCTATTTCTAAACTGGCTTGTTGTATTTCTAAGCCTTTTTTGCCCAAATCTAACTTTTTTTAAGCAATTTTGTCCATATCGAAACCGGTTTTGTCCATTTCTTACTACTTTCCTCCCACTTCTTACCCATTTTGGCCTTTCCTGACTTGGTTTGAACCATTTTTGGCCATTGATAACCCAGTTTTGTCAATTTCCATCCCATTTTAACTCTTTTTTGGCTAGTTCTAAAAAATTAATGGCCATTTATATCCTATTTTTCCCATTTCTTACCAGTTTGAAGCCTTTGTTGGCTATTTCTGAACAATATATGGCCATTTGTAGCCTGGATTAAGCTTTTCTTAGCAATTTCGATTATTGCTTGTGCTATTTCCAACCCATTCTTGCCCAATTCTAACTCTTTTTAAGCCATTTTAAAACTGTTTTGATCCTTCTTTCCAATTGCTTTCTAGTGCTAACCAGTTTTTGCCCTTTCCTAACACGGTTTAAACCACTTTTACCAATTTTTAATCCATTTTAAGTCTTTGTTGGCTATTTCTAAACAAACGCTGCTTATTCTGATCTTATTTTTGCCAATTTCGTACCAGTTTTATTCCATTTTGGGCTAATGCTGAACTATTTATGCTCTTTTCTAGCCTGGTGTAAGCTTTTCTGAGCTACTTCTAAGCTGGTTTGGGCTATTTCGCACCCTTTTTTACCCAGTCCTAGCTCTTTTCAAGCCATTTTGGCCATTTCCAAACCATTTTTTTTCCATTTCTTTCTAATTTGCTGCCATTTCTAACCCATTTTTTGCCCTTTCCTGACTTGGTTTGAACCATTTTTGGCCCTTTCTAACCCAGTTTTGCCCTTTCTAACCCATTTTAAGTCTTTTTTGGCCCTTCCTAAACAAATGCTGGTCGTTCTTATCTTACTTTTGCGCATTTCTGACCGGTTTTAAGCTTTCTTTGGCTATATCTAATCCATTCTTGCCTCTTTGTACCCATTTTAAGCATTTTTTCTATTTCTAACCAATTGATGTCCAGTTCTATCGTATTTTTGCTCATTTCTTACCAGTTTTAAGACATTTCTGGATATTTCTGAACTATTTATGGCCATTTCTCGCCAGTTTTTCCCCATTTCTCACCAGTTTTAAGTTTTTTTTTGGCTATTTCTAACCCCTTCTTGCCTGTGTCTACCCAATTTGAAGCATTTTATATTATTTCTAAACAGTAGATGACCATTTCTCTCTTATTTTTCCCCATTTCTTACCAGTTTTTAGCAATTTCTGAACTATTTATGGCCATTTCTAGCCCGTTTTAAGCTTTTCTTAGCTATTTCTAAACTGGCTTGTGCTATTTCTAATGTTTTTTGCCCAGGTCTAACTCTTTTTAAGCCCTTTTGGAAATTCCAAACTGGTTTTGTCCTGTTCTTACCAATTTCTTCCTATTTCTTATACGTTTTTGCTTTTTCCTAACTTGGTTTAAACCATTTTTGCCACTTTCTATCCCATTTTAAGTCCTTTTTGGCTATTTCTGAACAATTGCTGGTCTTTCTTACCTTATTTTTGCCCTTTTCTCGCTAGTTTTATGTCATTTTGGGCTAATTCTGAACTATTCATGGCCATTTCTAGCCTGTTTTAAGCTTATCTTAGGTATTTCTTAACTGGTTTAGGCTATTTCTAACCAGTTTTTGCCCAGATCTAACTCTTCGTAAGCCATTTCCAAACAGTTTTTGTCCGGTTCTTACAAATCTCATTCGATTTCTTGCCCGGTTTTGGCCTTTCCTGACTTGGTTTATAATATTTTTGGCCGTTCCTAACCCCGTGTTGCCAATTTCTAACCCTTTTTAAGTCTTTTTTTAGCTATTTCTAAAGAATCGATGGTTATTCTAATCTTATTTTTGCCCATTTCTAACTAGTTTTATGCTATTTTGGGCTAAATCTGAACAATTTATGGCCATTTCTAGCCTGTTTTAAGCTCTTCTAAGCTATTTCTAAACTGGCTTGTTGTATTTCTAAGCCTTTTTTGCCCAAATCTAACGTTTTTTTAAGCAATTTTGTCCATATCGAAACCGGTTTTGTCCATTTCTTACTACTTTCCTCCCACTTCTTACCCATTTTGGCCTTTCCTGATTTGGTTTGAACCATTTTTGGCCATTGATAACCCAGTTTTGTCAATTTCCATCCCATTTTAACTCTTTTTTGGCTAGTTCTAAAAAATTAATGGCCATTTATATCCTATTTTTCCCATTTCTTACCAGTTTGAAGCCTTTGTTGGCTATTTCTGAACAATATATGGCCATTTGTAGCCTGGATTAAGCTTTTCTTAGCAATTTCTAATATTGCTTGTGCTATTTCCAACCCATTCTTGCCCAATTCTAACTCTTTTTAAGCCATTTTAAAACTGTTTTGATCCTTCTTTCCAATTGCTTTCTAGTGCTAACCAGTTTTTGCCCTTTCCTAACACGGTTTAAACCACTTTTACCAATTTTTAATCCATTTTAAGTCTTTGTTGGCTATTTCTAAACAAACGCTGCTTATTCTGATCTTATTTTTGCCAATTTCGTACCAGTTTTATTCCATTTTGGGCTAATGCTGAACTATTTATGCTCTTTTCTAGCCTGGTGTAAGCTTTTCTGAGCTACTTCTAAGCTGGTTTGGGCTATTTCGCACCCTTTTTTACCCAGTCCTAGCTCTTTTCAAGCCATTTTGGCCATTTCCAAACCATTTTTTTTTCCATTTCTTTCTAATTTGCTGCCATTTCTAACCCATTTTTGCCCTTTCCTGACTTGGTTTGAACCATTTTTGGCCCTTTCTAGCCCAGTTTTGCCCTTTCTAACCCATTTTAAGTCTTTTTTGGCCCTTCCTAAACAAATGCTGGTCGTTCTTATCTTACTTTTGCGCATTTCTGACCGGTTTTAAGCTTTCTTTGGCTATATCTAATCCATTCTTGCCTCTTTGTACCCATTTTAAGCATTTTTTCTCTTTCTAACCAATTGATGTCCAGTTCTATCGTATTTTTGCTCATTTCTTACCAGTTTTAAGCCATTTCTGGCTATTTCTGAACTATTTATGGCCATTTCTAGCCAGTTTTTCCCCATTTCTCACCAGTTTTAAGTTTTTTTTGGCTATTTCTAACCCCTTCTTGCCTGTGTCTACCCAATTTGAAGCATTTTATATTATTTCTAAACAGTAGATGACCATTTCTCTCTTATTTTTGCCCATTTCTTCCCAGTTTTTAGCAATTTCTGAACTGTTTATGGCCATTTCTAGCCAGTTTTAAGCTTTTTTTAGCTATTTCTAAACTGGCTTGTGCTATTTCTAACGTTTTTTGCCCAGGTCTAACTCTTTTTAAGCCCTTTTGGAAATTCCAAACCGGTTTTGTCCTGTTCTTACCAATTTCTTCCTATTTCTTATATGTTTTTGCTTTTTCCTAACTTGGTTTAAACCATTTTTGCCACTTTCTGTCCCATTTTAAGTCCTTTTTGGCTATTTCTAAACAATTGCTGGTCTTTCTTACCTTATTTTTGCCCTTTTCTCGCTAGTTTTATGTCATTTTGGCCTAATTCTGAACTATTCATGGCCATTTCTAGCCTGTTTTAAGCTTATCTTAGGTATTTCTTAAGTGGTTTAGGCTATTTCTAACCAGTTTTTGCCCAGATCTAACTCTTCGTAAGCCATTTCCAAACAGTTTTTGTCCGGTTCTTACAAATCTCATTCGATTTCTTGCCCGGTTTTGGCCTTTCCTGACTTGGTTTATAATATTTTTGGCCGTTCCTAACCCCGTGTTGCCAATTTCTAACCCTTTTTAAGTCTTTTTTTAGCTATTTCTAAAGAATCGATGGTTATTCTAATCTTATTTTTGCCCATTTCTAACTAGTTTTATGCTATTTTGGGCTAAATCTGAACAATTTATGGCCATTTCTAGCCTGTTTTAAGCTCTTCTAAGCTATTTCTAAACTGGCTTGTTGTATTTCTAAGCATTTTTGCCCAAATCTAACGTTTTTTTAAGCAATTTTGTCCGTATCGAAACCGGTTTTGTCCATTTCTTACTACTTTCCTCCCACTTCTTACCCATTTTGGCCTTTCCTGACTTGGTTTGAACCATTTTTGGCCATTGATAACCCAGTTTTGTCAATTTCCATCCCATTTTAACTCTTTTTTGGCTAGTTCTAAAAAATTAATGGCCATTTATATCCTATTTTTCCCATTTCTTACCAGTTTGAAGCCTTTGTTGGCTATTTCTGAACAATATATGGCCATTTGTAGCCTGGATTAAGCTTTTCTTAGCAATTTCTAATATTGCTTGTGCTATTTCCAACCCATTCTTGCCCAATTCTAACTCTTTTTAAGCCATTTTAAAACTGTTTTGATCCTTCTTTCCAATTGCTTTCTAGTGCTAACCAGTTTTTGCCCTTTCCTAACACGGTTTAAACCACTTTTACCAATTTTTAATCCATTTTAAGTCTTTGTTGGCTATTTCTAAACAAACGCTGCTTATTCTGATCTTATTTTTGCCAATTTCGTACCAGTTTTATTCCATTTTGGGCTAATGCTGAACTATTTATGCTCTTTTCTAGCCTGGTGTAAGCTTTTCTGAGCTACTTCTAAGCTGGTTTGGGCTATTTCGCACCCTTTTTTACCCAGTCCTAGCTCTTTTCAAGCCATTTTGGCCATTTCCAAACCATTTTTTTTTCCATTTCTTTCTAATTTGCTGCCATTTCTAACCCATTTTTGCCCTTTCCTGACTTGGTTTGAACCATTTTTGGCCCTTTCTAGCCCAGTTTTGCCCTTTCTAACCCATTTTAAGTCTTTTTTGGCCCTTCCTAAACAAATGCTGGTCGTTCTTATCTTACTTTTGCGCATTTCTGACCAGTTTTAAGCTTTCTTTGGCTATATCTAATCCATTCTTGCCTCTTTGTACCCATTTTAAGCATTTTTTCTCTTTCTAACCAATTGATGTCCAGTTCTATCGTATTTTTGCTCATTTCTTACCAGTTTTAAGCCATTTCTGGCTATTTCTGAACTATTTATGGCCATTTCTAGCCAGTTTTTCCCCATTTCTCACCAGTTTTAAGTTTTTTTTGGCTATTTCTAACCCCTTCTTGCCTGTGTCTACCCAATTTGAAGCATTTTATATTATTTCTAAACAGTAGATGACCATTTCTCTCTTATTTTTCCCCATTTCTTACCAGTTTTTAGCAATTTCTGAACTATTTATGGCCATTTCTAGCCAGTTTTAAGCTTTTCTTAGCTATTTCTAAACTGGCTTGTGCTATTTCTAACGTTTTTTGCCCAGGTCTAACTCTTTTTAAGCCCTTTTGGAAATTCCAAACCGGTTTTGTCCTGTTCTTACATATTTCTTCCTATTTCTTATACGTTTTTGCTTTTTCCTAACTTGGTTTAAACCATTTTTGCCACTTTCTGTCCCATTTTAAGTCCTTTTTGGCTATTTCTAAACAATTGCTGGTCTTTCTTACCTTATTTTTGCCCTTTTCTCGCTAGTTTTATGTCATTTTGGCCTAATTCTGAACTATTCATGGCCATTTCTAGCCTGTTTTAAGCTTATCTTAGGTATTTCTTAAGTGGTTTAGGCTATTTCTAACCAGTTTTTGCCCAGATCTAACTCTTCGTAAGCCATTTCCAAACAGTTTTTGTCCGGTTCTTACAAATCTCATTCGATTTCTTGCCCGGTTTTGGCCTTTCCTGACTTGGTTTATAATATTTTTGGCCGTTCCTAACCCCGTGTTGCCAATTTCTAACCCTTTTTAAGTCTTTTTTTAGCTATTTCTAAAGAATCGATGGTTATTCTAATCTTATTTTTGCCCATTTCTAACTAGTTTTATGCTATTTTGGGCTAAATCTGAACAATTTATGGCCATTTCTAGCCTGTTTTAAGCTCTTCTAAGCTATTTCTAAACTGGCTTGTTGTATTTCTAAGCCTTTTTTGCCCAAATCTAACGGTTTTTTAAGCAATTTTGTCCATATCGAAACCGGTTTTGTCCATTTCTTACTACTTTCCTCCCACTTCTTACCCATTTTGGCCTTTCCTGATTTGGTTTGAAACATTTTTGGCCATTGATAACCCAGTTTTGTCAATTTCCATCCCATTTTAACTCTTTTTTGGCTAGTTCTAAAAAATTAATGGCCATTTATATCCTATTTTTCCCATTTCTTACCAGTTTGAAGCCTTTGTTGGCTATTTCTGAACAATATATGGCCATTTGTAGCCTGGATTAAGCTTTTCTTAGCAATTTCTAATATTGCTTGTGCTATTTCCAACCCATTCTTGCCCAATTCTAACTCTTTTTAAGCCATTTTAAAACTGTTTTGATCCTTCTTTCCAATTGCTTTCTAGTGCTAACCAGTTTTTGCCCTTTCCTAACACGGTTTAAACCACTTTTACCAATTTTTAATCCATTTTAAGTCTTTTTTGGCTATTTCTAAACAAACGCTGCTTATTCTGATCTTATTTTTGCCAATTTCGTACCAGCTTTATTCCATTTTGGGCTAATGCTGAACTAGTTATGCTCTTTTCTAGCCTGGTGTAAGCTTTTCTGAGCTACTTCTAAGCTGGTTTGGGCTATTTCGCACCCTTTTTTACCCAGTCCTAGCTCTTTTCAAGCCATTTTGGCCATTTCCAAACCATTTTTTTTCCATTTCTTTCTAATTTGCTGCCATTTCTAACCCATTTTTTGCCCTTTCCTGGCTTGGTTTGAACCATTTTTGGCCCTTTCTAACCCAGTTTTGCCCTTTCTAACCCATTTTAAGTCTTTTTTGGCCCTTCCTAAACAAATGCTGGTCGTTCTTATCTTACTTTTGCGCATTTCTGAGCAGTTTTAAGCTTTCTTTGGCTATATCTAATCCATTCTTGCCTCTTTGTACCCATTTTGGGCATTTTTTCTCTTTCTAACCAATTGATGTCCAGTTCTATCGTATTTTTGCTCATTTCTTACCAGTTTTAAGCCATTTCTGGCTATTTCTGAACTATTTATGGCCATTTCTAGCCAGTTTTTCCCCATTTCTCACCAGTTTTAAGTTTTTTTTGGCTATTTCTAACCCCTTCTTGCCTGTGTCTACCCAATTTGAAGCATTTTATATTATTTCTAAACAGTAGATGACCATTTCTCTCTTATTTTTCCCCATTTCTTACCAGTTTTTAGCAATTTCTGAACTATTTATGGCCATTTCTAGCCAGTTTTAAGCTTTTCTTAGCTATTTCTAAACTGGCTTGTGCTATTTCTAACGTTTTTTGCCCAGGTCTAACTCTTTTTAAGCCCTTTTGGAAATTCCAAACCGGTTTTGTCCTGTTCTTACCAATTTCTTCCTATTTCTTATACGTTTTTGCTTTTTCCTAACTTGGTTTAAACCATTTTTGCCACCTTCTGTCCCATTTTAAGTCCTTTTTGGCTATTTCTAAACAATTGCTGGTCTTTCTTACCTTATTTTTGCCCTTTTCTCGCTAGTTTTATGTCATTTTGGGCTAATTCTGAACTATTCATGGCCATTTCTAGCCTGTTTTAAGCTTATCTTAGGTATTTCTTAACTGGTTTAGGCTATTTCTAACCAGTTTTTGCCCAGATCTAACTCTTCGTAAGCCATTTCCAAACAGTTTTTGTCCGGTTCTTACAAATCTCATTCGATTTCTTGCCCGGTTTTGGCCTTTCCTGACTTGGTTTATAATATTTTTGGCCGTTCCTAACCCCGTGTTGCCAATTTCTAACCCTTTTTAAGTCTTTTTTTAGCTATTTCTAAAGAATCGATGGTTATTCTAATCTTATTTTTGCCCATTTCTAACAGTTTTATGCTATTTTGGGCTAAATCTGAACAATTTATGGCCATTTCTAGCCTGTTTTAAGCTCTTCTAAGCTATTTCTAAACTGGCTTGTTGTATTTCTAAGCCTTTTTTGCCCAAATCTAACGTTTTTTTAAGCAATTTTGTCCATATCGAAACCGGTTTTGTCCATTTCTTACTACTTTCCTCCCACTTCTTACCCATTTTGGCCTTTCCTGATTTGGTTTGAAACATTTTTGGCCATTGATAACCCAGTTTTGTCAATTTCCATCCCATTTTAACTCTTTTTTGGCTAGTTCTAAAAAATTAATGGCCATTTATATCCTATTTTTCCCATTTCTTACCAGTTTGAAGCCTTTGTTGGCTATTTCTGAACAATATATGGCCATTTGTAGCCTGGATTAAGCTTTTCTTAGCAATTTCTAATATTGCTTGTGCTATTTCCAACCCATTCTTGCCCAATTCTAACTCTTTTTAAGCCATTTTAAAACTGTTTTGATCCTTCTTTCCAATTGCTTTCTAGTGCTAACCAGTTTTTGCCCTTTCCTAACACGGTTTAAGCCACTTTTACCAATTTTTAATCCATTTTAAGTCTTTTTTGGCTATTTCTAAACAAACGCTGCTTATTCTGATCTTATTTTTGCCAATTTCGTACCAGTTTTATTCCATTTTGGGCTAATGCTGAACTATTTATGCTCTTTTCTAGCCTGGTGTAAGCTTTTCTGAGCTACTTCTAAGCTGGTTTGGGCTATTTCGCACCCTTTTTTACCCAGTCCTAGCTCTTTTCAAGCCATTTTGGCCATTTCCAAACCATTTTTTTTTCCATTTCTTTCTAATTTGCTGCCATTTCTAACCCATTTTTGCCCTTTCCTGACTTGGTTTGAACCATTTTTGGCCCTTTCTAACCCAGTTTTGCCCTTTCTAACCCATTTTAAGTCTTTTTTGGCCCTTCCTAAACAAATGCTGGTCGTTCTTATCTTACTTTTGCGCATTTCTGACCAGTTTTAAGCTTTCTTTGGCTATATCTAATCCATTCTTGCCTCTTTGTACCCATTTTGAGCATTTTTTCTCTTTCTAACCAATTGATGTCCAGTTCTATCGTATTTTTGCTCATTTCTTACCAGTTTTAAGCCATTTCTGGCTATTTCTGAACTATTTATGGCCATTTCTAGCCAGTTTTTCCCCATTTCTCACCAGTTTTAAGTTTTTTTTGGCTATTTCTAACCCCTTCTTGCCTGTGTCTACCCAATTTGAAGCATTTTATATTATTTCTAAACAGTAGATGACCATTTCTCTCTTATTTTTCCCCATTTCTTACCAGTTTTTAGCAATTTCTGAACTATTTATGGCCATTTCTAGCCAGTTTTAAGCTTTTCTTAGCTATTTCTAAACTGGCTTGTGCTATTTCTAACGTTTTTTTGCCCAGGTCTAATTCTTTTTAAGCCCTTTTGGAAATTCCAAACCGGTTTTGTCCTGTTCTTACCAATTTCTTCCTATTTCTTATACATTTTTGCTTTTTCCGAACTTGGTTTAAACCATTTTTGCCACCTTCTGTCCCATTTTAAGTCCTTTTTGGCTATTTCTAAACAATTGCTGGTCTTTCTTACCTTATTTTTGCCCTTTTCTCGCTAGTTTTATGTCATTTTGGGCTAATTCTGAACTATTCATGGCCATTTCTAGCCTGTTTTAAGCTTATCTTAGGTATTTCTTAACTGGTTTAGGCTATTTCTAACCAGTTTTTGCCCAGATCTAACTCTTCGTAAGCCATTTCCAAACAGTTTTTGTCCGGTTCTTACAAATCTCATTCGATTTCTTGCCCGGTTTTGGCCTTTCCTGACTTGGTTTATAATATTTTTGGCCGTTCCTAACCCCGTGTTGCCAATTTCTAACCCTTTTTAAGTCTTTTTTTAGCTATTTCTAAAGAATCGATGGTTATTCTAATCTTATTTTTGCCCATTTCTAACTAGTTTTATGCTATTTTGGGCTAAATCTGAACAATTTATGGCCATTTCTAGCCTGTTTTAAGCTCTTCTAAGCTATTTCTAAACTGGCTTGTTGTATTTCTAAGCCTTTTTTGCCCAAATCTAACGGTTTTTTAAGCAATTTTGTCCATATCGAAACCGGTTTTGTCCATTTCTTACTACTTTCCTCCCACTTCTTACCCATTTTGGCCTTTCCTGATTTGGTTTGAACCATTTTTGGCCATTGATAACCCAGTTTTGTCAATTTCCATCCCATTTTAACTCTTTTTTGGCTAGTTCTAAAAAATTAATGGCCATTTATATCCTATTTTTCCCATTTCTTACCAGTTTGAAGCCTTTGTTGGCTATTTCTGAACAATATATGGCCATTTGTAGCCTGGATTAAGCTTTTCTTAGCAATTTCTAATATTGCTTGTGCTATTTCCAACCCATTCTTGCCCAATTCTAACTCTTTTTAAGCCATTTTAAAACTGTTTTGATCCTTCTTTCCAATTGCTTTCTAGTGCTAACCAGTTTTTGCCCTTTCCTAACACGGTTTAAACCACTTTTACCAATTTTTAATCCATTTTAAGTCTTTTTTGGCTATTTCTAAACAAACGCTGCTTATTCTGATCTTATTTTTGCCAATTTCGTACCAGCTTTATTCCATTTTGGGCTAATGCTGAACTATTTATGCTCTTTTCTAGCCTGGTGTAAGCTTTTCTGAGCTACTTCTAAGCTGGTTTGGGCTATTTCGCACCCTTTTTTACCCAGTCCTAGCTCTTTTCAAGCCATTTTGGCCATTTCCAAACCATTTTTTTTCCATTTCTTTCTAATTTGCTGCCATTTCTAACCCATTTTTTGCCCTTTCCTGGCTTGGTTTGAACCATTTTTGGCCCTTTCTAACCCAGTTTTGCCCTTTCTAACCCATTTTAAGTCTTTTTTGGCCCTTCCTAAACAAATGCTGGTCGTTCTTATCTTACTTTTGCGCATTTCTGAGCAGTTTTAAGCTTTCTTTGGCTATATCTAATCCATTCTTGCCTCTTTGTACCCATTTTGAGCATTTTTTCTCTTTCTAACCAATTGATGTCCAGTTCTATCGTATTTTTGCTCATTTCTTACCAGTTTTAAGCCATTTCTGGCTATTTCTGAACTATTTATGGCCATTTCTAGCCAGTTTTTCCCCATTTCTCACCAGTTTTAAGTTTTTTTTGGCTATTTCTAACCCCTTCTTGCCTGTGTCTACCCAATTTGAAGCATTTTATATTATTTCTAAACAGTAGATGACCATTTCTCTCTTATTTTTCCCCATTTCTTACCAGTTTTTAGCAATTTCTGAACTATTTATGGCCATTTCTAGCCAGTTTTAAGCTTTTCTTAGCTATTTCTAAACTGGCTTGTGCTATTTCTAACGTTTTTTTGCCCAGGTCTAACTCTTTTTAAGCCCTTTTGGAAATTCCAAACTGGTTTTGTCCTGTTCTTACCAATTTCTTCCTATTTCTTATACGTTTTTGCTTTTTCCTAACTTGGTTTAAACCATTTTTGCCACCTTCTGTCCCATTTTAAGTCCTTTTTGGCTATTTCTAAACAATTGCTGGTCTTTCTTACCTTATTTTTGCCCTTTTCTCGCTAGTTTTATGTCATTTTGGGCTAATTCTGAACTATTCATGGCCATTTCTAGCCTGTTTTAAGCTTATCTTAGGTATTTCTTAACTGGTTTAGGCTATTTCTAACCAGTTTTTGCCCAGATCTAACTCTTCGTAAGCCATTTCCAAACAGTTTTTGTCCGGTTCTTACAAATCTCATTCGATTTCTTGCCCGGTTTTGGCCTTTCCTGACTTGGTTTATAATATTTTTGGCCGTTCCTAACCCCGTGTTGCCAATTTCTAACCCTTTTTAAGTCTTTTTTTAGCTATTTCTAAAGAATCGATGGTTATTCTAATCTTATTTTTGCCCATTTCTAACTAGTTTTATGCTATTTTGGGCTAAATCTGAACAATTTATGGCCATTTCTAGCCTGTTTTAAGCTCTTCTAAGCTATTTCTAAACTGGCTTGTTGTATTTCTAAGCCTTTTTTGCCCAAATCTAACGGTTTTTTAAGCAATTTTGTCCATATCGAAACCGGTTTTGTCCATTTCTTACTACTTTCCTCCCACTTCTTACCCATTTTGGCCTTTCCTGATTTGGTTTGAACCATTTTTGGCCATTGATAACCCAGTTTTGTCAATTTCCATCCCATTTTAACTCTTTTTTGGCTAGTTCTAAAAAATTAATGGCCATTTATATCCTATTTTTCCCATTTCTTACCAGTTTGAAGCCTTTGTTGGCTATTTCTGAACAATATATGGCCATTTGTAGCCTGGATTAAGCTTTTCTTAGCAATTTCTAATATTGCTTGTGCTATTTCCAACCCATTCTTGCCCAATTCTAACTCTTTTTAAGCCATTTTAAAACTGTTTTGATCCTTCTTTCCAATTGCTTTCTAGTGCTAACCAGTTTTTGCCCTTTCCTAACACGGTTTAAACCACTTTTACCAATTTTTAATCCATTTTAAGTCTTTTTTGGCTATTTCTAAACAAACGCTGCTTATTCTGATCTTATTTTTGCCAATTTCGTACCAGCTTTATTCCATTTTGGGCTAATGCTGAACTATTTATGCTCTTTTCTAGCCTGGTGTAAGCTTTTCTGAGCTACTTCTAAGCTGGTTTGGGCTATTTCGCACCCTTTTTTACCCAGTCCTAGCTCTTTTCAAGCCATTTTGGCCATTTCCAAACCATTTTTTTTCCATTTCTTTCTAATTTGCTGCCATTTCTAACCCATTTTTTGCCCTTTCCTGGCTTGGTTTGAACCATTTTTGGCCCTTTCTAACCCAGTTTTGCCCTTTCTAACCCATTTTAAGTCTTTTTTGGCCCTTCCTAAACAAATGCTGGTCGTTCTTATCTTACTTTTGCGCATTTCTGAGCAGTTTTAAGCTTTCTTTGGCTATATCTAATCCATTCTTGCCTCTTTGTACCCATTTTGAGCATTTTTTCTCTTTCTAACCAATTGATGTCCAGTTCTATCGTATTTTTGCTCATTTCTTACCAGTTTTAAGCCATTTCTGGCTATTTCTGAACTATTTATGGCCATTTCTAGCCAGTTTTTCCCCATTTCTCACCAGTTTTAAGTTTTTTTTGGCTATTTCTAACCCCTTCTTGCCTGTGTCTACCCAATTTGAAGCATTTTATATTATTTCTAAACAGTAGATGACCATTTCTCTCTTATTTTTGCCCATTTCTTCCCAGTTTTTAGCAATTTCTGAACTATTTATGGCCATTTCTAGCCAGTTTTAAGCTTTTCTTAGCTATTTCTAAACTGGCTTGTGCTATTTCTAACGTTTTTTGCCCAGGTCTAACTCTTTTTAAGCCCTTTTGGAAATTCCAAACCGGTTTTGTCCTGTTCTTACCAATTTCTTCCTATTTCTTATACGTTTTTGCTTTTTCCTAACTTGGTTTAAACCATTTTTGCCACCTTCTGTCCCATTTTAAGTCCTTTTTGGCTATTTCTAAACAATTGCTGGTCTTTCTTACCTTATTTTTGCCCTTTTCTCGCTAGTTTTATGTCATTTTGGGCTAATTCTGAACTATTCATGGCCATTTCTAGCCTGTTTTAAGCTTATCTTAGGTATTTCTTAACTGGTTTAGGCTATTTCTAACCACTTTTTGCCCAGATCTAACTCTTCGTAAGCCATTTCCAAACAGTTTTTGTCCGGTTCTTACAAATCTCATTCGATTTCTTGCCCGGTTTTGGCCTTTCCTGACTTGGTTTATAATATTTTTGGCCGTTCCTAACCCCGTGTTGCCAATTTCTAACCCTTTTTAAGTCTTTTTTTAGCTATTTCTAAAGAATCGATGGTTATTCTAATCTTATTTTTGCCCATTTCTAACTAGTTTTATGCTATTTTGGGCTAAATCTGAACAATTTATGGCCATTTCTAGCCTGTTTTAAGCTCTTCTAAGCTATTTCTAAACTGGCTTGTTGTATTTCTAAGCCTTTTTTGCCCAAATCTAACGTTTTTTTAAGCAATTTTGTCCATATCGAAACCGGTTTTGTCCATTTCTTACTACTTTCCTCCCACTTCTTACCCATTTTGGCCTTTCCTGATTTGGTTTGAACCATTTTTGGCCATTGATAACCCAGTTTTGTCAATTTCCATCCCATTTTAACTCTTTTTTGGCTAGTTCTAAAAAATTAATGGCCATTTATATCCTATTTTTCCCATTTCTTACCAGTTTGAAGCCTTTGTTGGCTATTTCTGAACAATATATGGCCATTTGTAGCCTGGATTAAGCTTTTCTTAGCAATTTCTAATATTGCTTGTGCTATTTCCAACCCATTCTTGCCCAATTCTAACTCTTTTTAAGCCATTTTAAAACTGTTTTGATCCTTCTTTCCAATTGCTTTCTAGTGCTAACCAGTTTTTGCCCTTTCCTAACACGGTTTAAACCACTTTTACCAATTTTTAATCCATTTTAAGTCTTTTTTGGCTATTTCTAAACAAACGCTGCTTATTCTGATCTTATTTTTGCCAATTTCGTACCAGTTTTATTCCATTTTGGGCTAATGCTGAACTATTTATGCTCTTTTCTAGCCTGGTGTAAGCTTTTCTGAGCTACTTCTAAGCTGGTTTGGGCTATTTCGCACCCTTTTTTACCCAGTCCTAGCTCTTTTCAAGCCATTTTGGCCATTTCCAAACCATTTTTTTTTCCATTTCTTTCTAATTTGCTGCCATTTCTAACCCATTTTTGCCCTTTCCTGACTTGGTTTGAACCATTTTTGGCCCTTTCTAACCCAGTTTTGCCCTTTCTAACCCATTTTAAGTCTTTTTTGGCCCTTCCTAAACAAATGCTGGTCGTTCTTATCTTACTTTTGCGCATTTCTGACCGGTTTTAAGCTTTCTTTGGCTATATCTAATCCATTCTTGCCTCTTTGTACCCATTTTGAGCATTTTTTCTCTTTCTAACCAATTGATGTCCAGTTCTATCGTATTTTTGCTCATTTCTTACCAGTTTTAAGCCATTTCTGGCTATTTCTGAACTATTTATGGCCATTTCTAGCCAGTTTTTCCCCATTTCTCACCAGTTTTAAGTTTTTTTTGGCTATTTCTAACCCCTTCTTGCCTGTGTCTACCCAATTTGAAGCATTTTATATTATTTCTAAACAGTAGATGACCATTTCTCTCTTATTTTTCCCCATTTCTTACCAGTTTTTAGCAATTTCTGAACTATTTATGGCCATTTCTAGCCAGTTTTAATCTTTTCTTAGCTATTTCTAAACTGGCTTGTGCTATTTCTAACGTTTTTTGCCCAGGTCTAACTCTTTTTAAGCCCTTTTGGAAATTCCAAACCGGTTTTGTCCTGTTCTTACCAATTTCTTCCTATTTCTTATACGTTTTTGCTTTTTCCTAACTTGGTTTAAACCATTTTTGCCACCTTCTGTCCCATTTTAAGTCCTTTTTGGCTATTTCTAAACAATTGCTGGTCTTTCTTACCTTATTTTTGCCCTTTTCTCGCTAGTTTTATGTCATTTTGGGCTAATTCTGAACTATTCATGGCCATTTCTAGCCTGTTTTAAGCTTATCTTAGGTA
Source organism: Pezoporus flaviventris (assembly GCF_033815535.1). Lineage (NCBI taxonomy): Eukaryota > Metazoa > Chordata > Aves > Psittaciformes > Psittacidae > Pezoporus > Pezoporus flaviventris. Next base: position 224,317 of record NW_026892681.1, on the reverse strand, counting down.
TTTCTTAACTGGTTTAGGCTATTTCTAACCACTTTTTGCCCAGATCTAACTCTTCGTAAGCCATTTCCAAACAGTTTTTGTCCGGTTCTTACAAATCTCATTCGATTTCTTGCCCGGTTTTGGCCTTTCCTGACTTGGTTTATAATATTTTTGGCCGTTCCTAACCCCGTGTTGCCAATTTCTAACCCTTTTTAAGTCTTTTTTTAGCTATTTCTAAAGAATCGATGGTTATTCTAATCTTATTTTTGCCCATTTCTAACAGTTTTATGCTATTTTGGGCTAAATCTGAACAATTTATGGCCATTTCTAGCCTGTTTTAAGCTCTTCTAAGCTATTTCTAAACTGGCTTGTTGTATTTCTAAGCCTTTTTTGCCCAAATCTAACGGTTTTTTAAGCAATTTTGTCCACATCGAAACCGGTTTTGTCCATTTCTTACTACTTTCCTCCCACTTCTTACCCATTTTGGCCTTTCCTGACTTGGTTTGAACCATTTTTGGCCATTGATAACCCAGTTTTGTCAATTTCCATCCCATTTTAACTCTTTTTTGGCTAGTTCTAAAAAATTAATGGCCATTTATATCCTATTTTTCCCATTTCTTACCAGTTTGAAGCCTTTGTTGGCTATTTCTGAACAATATATGGCCATTTGTAGCCTGGATTAAGCTTTTCTTAGCAATTTCTAATATTGCTTGTGCTATTTCCAACCCATTCTTGCCCAATTCTAACTCTTTTTAAGCCATTTTAAAACTGTTTTGATCCTTCTTTCCAATTGCTTTCTAGTGCTAACCAGTTTTTGCCCTTTCCTAACACGGTTTAAACCACTTTAACCAATTTTTAATCCATTTTAAGTCTTTTTTGGCTATTTCTAAACAAACGCTGCTTATTCTGATCTTATTTTTGCCAATTTCGTACCAGTTTTATTCCATTTTGGGCTAATGCTGAACTATTTATGCTCTTTTCTAGCCTGGTGTAAGCTTTTCTGAGCTACTTCTAAGCTGGTTTGGGCTATTTCGCACCCTTTTTTACCCAGTCCTAGCTCTTTTCAAGCCATTTTGGCCATTTCCAAACCATTTTTTTTTCCATTTCTTTCTAATTTGCTGCCATTTCTAACCCATTTTTGCCCTTTCCTGACTTGGTTTGAACCATTTTTGGCCCTTTCTAACCCAGTTTTGCCCTTTCTAACCCATTTTAAGTCTTTTTTGGCCCTTCCTAAGCAAATGCTGGTCGTTCTTATCTTACTTTTGCGCATTTCTGACCGGTTTTAAGCTTTCTTTGGCTATATCTAATCCATTCTTGCCTCTTTGTACCCATTTTAAGCATTTTTTCTCTTTCTAACCAATTGATGTCCAGTTCTATCGTATTTTTGCTCATTTCTTACCAGTTTTAAGCCATTTCTGGCTATTTCTGAACTATTTATGGCCATTTCTAGCCAGTTTTTCCCCATTTCTCACCAGTTTTAAGTTTTTTTTGGCTATTTCTAACCCCTTCTTGCCTGTGTCTACCCAATTTGAAGCATTTTATATTATTTCTAAACAGTAGATGACCATTTCTCTCTTATTTTTGCCCATTTCTTACCAGTTTTTAGCAATTTCTGAACTATTTATGGCCATTTCTAGCCAGTTTTAAGCTTTTCTTAGCTATTTCTAAACTGGCTTGTGCTATTTCTAACGTTTTTTGCCCAGGTCTAACTCTTTTTAAGCCCTTTTGGAAATTCCAAACCGGTTTTGTCCTGTTCTTACCAATTTCTTCCTATTTCTTATATGTTTTTGCTTTTTCCTAACTTGGTTTAAACCATTTTTGCCACCTTCTGTCCCATTTTAAGTCCTTTTTGGCTATTTCTAAACAATTGCTGGTCTTTCTTACCTTATTTTTGCCCTTTTCTCGCTAGTTTTATGTCATTTTGGGCTAATTCTGAACTATTCATGGCCATTTCTAGCCTGTTTTAAGCTTATCTTAGGTATTTCTTAACTGGTTTAGGCTATTTCTAACCACTTTTTGCCCAGATCTAACTCTTCGTAAGCCATTTCCAAACAGTTTTTGTCCGGTTCTTACAAATCTCATTCGATTTCTTGCCCGGTTTTGGCCTTTCCTGACTTGGTTTATAATATTTTTGGCCGTTCCTAACCCCGTGTTGCCAATTTCTAACCCTTTTTAAGTCTTTTTTTAGCTATTTCTAAAGAATCGATGGTTATTCTAATCTTATTTTTGCCCATTTCTAACTAGTTTTATGCTATTTTGGGCTAAATCTGAACAATTTATGGCCATTTCTAGCCTGTTTTAAGCTCTTCTAAGCTATTTCTAAACTGGCTTGTTGTATTTCTAAGCCTTTTTTGCCCAAATCTAACGGTTTTTTAAGCAATTTTGTCCACATCGAAACCGGTTTTGTCCATTTCTTACTACTTTCCTCCCACTTCTTACCCATTTTGGCCTTTCCTGACTTGGTTTGAACCATTTTTGGCCATTGATAACCCAGTTTTGTCAATTTCCATCCCATTTTAACTCTTTTTTGGCTAGTTCTAAAAAATTAATGGCCATTTATATCCTATTTTTCCCATTTCTTACCAGTTTGAAGCCTTTGTTGGCTATTTCTGAACAATATATGGCCATTTGTAGCCTGGATTAAGCTTTTCTTAGCAATTTCTAATATTGCTTGTGCTATTTCCAACCCATTCTTGCCCAATTCTAACTCTTTTTAAGCCATTTTAAAACTGTTTTGATCCTTCTTTCCAATTGCTTTCTAGTGCTAACCAGTTTTTGCCCTTTCCTAACACGGTTTAAACCACTTTAACCAATTTTTAATCCATTTTAAGTCTTTTTTGGCTATTTCTAAACAAACGCTGCTTATTCTGATCTTATTTTTGCCAATTTCGTACCAGTTTTATGCCATTTTGGGCTAATGCTGAACTATTTATGCTCTTTTCTAGCCTGGTGTAAGCTTTTCTGAGCTACTTCTAAGCTGGTTTGGGCTATTTCGCACCCTTTTTTACCCAGTCCTAGCTCTTTTCAAGCCATTTTGGCCATTTCCAAACCATTTTTTTTTCCATTTCTTTCTAATTTGCTGCCATTTCTAACCCATTTTTGCCCTTTCCTGACTTGGTTTGAACCATTTTTGGCCCTTTCTAACCCAGTTTTGCCCTTTCTAACCCATTTTAAGTCTTTTTTGGCCCTTCCTAAACAAATGCTGGTCGTTCTTATCTTACTTTTGCGCATTTCTGACCGGTTTTAAGCTTTCTTTGGCTATATCTAATCCATTCTTGCCTCTTTGTACCCATTTTGAGCATTTTTTCTCTTTCTAACCAATTGATGTCCAGTTCTATCGTATTTTTGCTCATTTCTTACCAGTTTTAAGCCATTTCTGGCTATTTCTGAACTATTTATGGCCATTTCTAGCCAGTTTTTCCCCATTTCTCACCAGTTTTAAGTTTTTTTTGGCTATTTCTAACCCCTTCTTGCCTGTGTCTACCCAATTTGAAGCATTTTATATTATTTCTAAACAGTAGATGACCATTTCTCTCTTATTTTTCCCCATTTCTTACCAGTTTTTAGCAATTTCTGAACTATTTATGGCCATTTCTAGCCAGTTTTAAGCTTTTCTTAGCTATTTCTAAACTGGCTTGTGCTATTTCTAACGTTTTTTGCCCAGGTCTAACTCTTTTTAAGCCCTTTTGGAAATTCCAAACCGGTTTTGTCCTGTTCTTACCAATTTCTTCCTATTTCTTATACGTTTTTGCTTTTTCCTAACTTGGTTTAAACCATTTTTGCCACCTTCTGTCCCATTTTAAGTCCTTTTTGGCTATTTCTAAACAATTGCTGGTCTTTCTTACCTTATTTTTGCCCTTTTCTCGCTAGTTTTATGTCATTTTGGGCTAATTCTGAACTATTCATGGCCATTTCTAGCCTGTTTTAAGCTTATCTTAGGTATTTCTTAACTGGTTTAGGCTATTTCTAACCACTTTTTGCCCAGATCTAACTCTTCGTAAGCCATTTCCAAACAGTTTTTGTCCGGTTCTTACAAATCTCATTCGATTTCTTGCCCGGTTTTGGCCTTTCCTGACTTGGTTTATAATATTTTTGGCCGTTCCTAACCCCGTGTTGCCAATTTCTAACCCTTTTTAAGTCTTTTTTTAGCTATTTCTAAAGAATCGATGGTTATTCTAATCTTATTTTTGCCCATTTCTAACAGTTTTATGCTATTTTGGGCTAAATCTGAACAATTTATGGCCATTTCTAGCCTGTTTTAAGCTCTTCTAAGCTATTTCTAAACTGGCTTGTTGTATTTCTAAGCCTTTTTTGCCCAAATCTAACGGTTTTTTAAGCAATTTTGTCCACATCGAAACCGGTTTTGTCCATTTCTTACTACTTTCCTCCCACTTCTTACCCATTTTGGCCTTTCCTGACTTGGTTTGAACCATTTTTGGCCATTGATAACCCAGTTTTGTCAATTTCCATCCCATTTTAACTCTTTTTTGGCTAGTTCTAAAAAATTAATGGCCATTTATATCCTATTTTTCCCATTTCTTACCAGTTTGAAGCCTTTGTTGGCTATTTCTGAACAATATATGGCCATTTGTAGCCTGGATTAAGCTTTTCTTAGCAATTTCTAATATTGCTTGTGCTATTTCCAACCCATTCTTGCCCAATTCTAACTCTTTTTAAGCCATTTTAAAACTGTTTTGATCCTTCTTTCCAATTGCTTTCTAGTGCTAACCAGTTTTTGCCCTTTCCTAACACGGTTTAAACCACTTTTACCAATTTTTAATCCATTTTAAGTCTTTTTTGGCTATTTCTAAACAAACGCTGCTTATTCTGATCTTATTTTTGCCAATTTCGTACCAGTTTTATTCCATTTTGGGCTAATGCTGAACTATTTATGCTCTTTTCTAGCCTGGTGTAAGCTTTTCTGAGCTACTTCTAAGCTGGTTTGGGCTATTTCGCACCCTTTTTTACCCAGTCCTAGCTCTTTTCAAGCCATTTTGGCCATTTCCAAACCATTTTTTTTTCCATTTCTTTCTAATTTGCTGCCATTTCTAACCCATTTTTGCCCTTTCCTGACTTGGTTTGAACCATTTTTGGCCCTTTCTAACCCAGTTTTGCCCTTTCTAACCCATTTTAAGTCTTTTTTGGCCCTTCCTAAGCAAATGCTGGTCGTTCTTATCTTACTTTTGCGCATTTCTGACCGGTTTTAAGCTTTCTTTGGCTATATCTAATCCATTCTTGCCTCTTTGTACCCATTTTAAGCATTTTTTCTCTTTCTAACCAATTGATGTCCAGTTCTATCGTATTTTTGCTCATTTCTTACCAGTTTTAAGCCATTTCTGGCTATTTCTGAACTATTTATGGCCATTTCTAGCCAGTTTTTCCCCATTTCTCACCAGTTTTAAGTTTTTTTTGGCTATTTCTAACCCCTTCTTGCCTGTGTCTACCCAATTTGAAGCATTTTATATTATTTCTAAACAGTAGATGACCATTTCTCTCTTATTTTTCCCCATTTCTTACCAGTTTTTAGCAATTTCTGAACTATTTATGGCCATTTCTAGCCAGTTTTAAGCTTTTCTTAGCTATTTCTAAACTGGCTTGTGCTATTTCTAACGTTTTTTGCCCAGGTCTAACTCTTTTTAAGCCCTTTTGGAAATTCCAAACCGGTTTTGTCCTGTTCTTACCAATTTCTTCCTATTTCTTATATGTTTTTGCTTTTTCCTAACTTGGTTTAAACCATTTTTGCCACCTTCTGTCCCATTTTAAGTCCTTTTTGGCTATTTCTAAACAATTGCTGGTCTTTCTTACCTTATTTTTGCCCTTTTCTCGCTAGTTTTATGTCATTTTGGGCTAATTCTGAACTATTCATGGCCATTTCTAGCCTGTTTTAATCTTATCTTAGGTATTTCTTAACTGGTTTAGGCTATTTCTAACCACTTTTTGCCCAGATCTAACTCTTCGTAAGCCATTTCCAAACAGTTTTTGTCCGGTTCTTACAAATCTCATTCGATTTCTTGCCCGGTTTTGGCCTTTCCTGACTTGGTTTATAATATTTTTGGCCGTTCCTAACCCCGTGTTGCCAATTTCTAACCCTTTTTAAGTCTTTTTTTAGCTATTTCTAAAGAATCGATGGTTATTCTAATCTTATTTTTGCCCATTTCTAACTAGTTTTATGCTATTTTGGGCTAAATCTGAACAATTTATGGCCATTTCTAGCCTGTTTTAAGCTCTTCTAAGCTATTTCTAAACTGGCTTGTTGTATTTCTAAGCATTTTTGCCCAAATCTAACGGTTTTTTAAGCAATTTTGTCCATATCGAAACCGGTTTTGTCCATTTCTTACTACTTTCCTCCCACTTCTTACCCATTTTGGCCTTTCCTGACTTGGTTTGAACCATTTTTGGCCATTGATAACCCAGTTTTGTCAATTTCCATCCCATTTTAACTCTTTTTTGGCTAGTTCTAAAAAATTAATGGCCATTTATATCCTATTTTTCCCATTTCTTACCAGTTTGAAGCCTTTGTTGGCTATTTCTGAACAATATATGGCCATTTGTAGCCTGGATTAAGCTTTTCTTAGCAATTTCTAATATTGCTTGTGCTATTTCCAACCCATTCTTGCCCAATTCTAACTCTTTTTAAGCCATTTTAAAACTGTTTTGATCCTTCTTTCCAATTGCTTTCTAGTGCTAACCAGTTTTTGCCCTTTCCTAACACGGTTTAAACCACTTTTACCAATTTTTAATCCATTTTAAGTCTTTTTTGGCTATTTCTAAACAAACGCTGCTTATTCTGATCTTATTTTTGCCAATTTCGTACCAGTTTTATTCCATTTTGGGCTAATGCTGAACTAGTTATGCTCTTTTCTAGCCTGGTGTAAGCTTTTCTGAGCTACTTCTAAGCTGGTTTGGGCTATTTCGCACCCTTTTTTACCCAGTCCTAGCTCTTTTCAAGCCATTTTGGCCATTTCCAAACCATTTTTTTTTCCATTTCTTTCTAATTTGCTGCCATTTCTAACCCATTTTTGCCCTTTCCTGACTTGGTTTGAACCATTTTTGGCCCTTTCTAACCCAGTTTTGCCCTTTCTAACCCATTTTAAGTCTTTTTTGGCCCTTCCTAAACAAATGCTGGTCGTTCTTATCTTACTTTTGCGCATTTCTGACCGGTTTTAAGCTTTCTTTGGCTATATCTAATCCATTCTTGCCTCTTTGTACCCATTTTAAGCATTTTTTCTCTTTCTAACCAATTGATGTCCAGTTCTATCGTATTTTTGCTCATTTCTTACCAGTTTTAAGACATTTCTGGCTATTTCTGAACTATTTATGGCCATTTCTAGCCAGTTTTTCCCCATTTCTCACCAGTTTTAAGTTTTTTTTGGCTATTTCTAACCCCTTCTTGCCTGTGTCTACCCAATTTGAAGCATTTTATATTATTTCTAAACAGTAGATGACCATTTCTCTCTTATTTTTCCCCATTTCTTACCAGTTTTTAGCAATTTCTGAACTATTTATGGCCATTTCTAGCCAGTTTTAAGCTTTTCTTAGCTATTTCTAAACTGGCTTGTGCTATTTCTAACGTTTTTTGCCCAGGTCTAACTCTTTTTAAGCCCTTTTGGAAAATCCAAACCGGTTTTGTCCTGTTCTTACCAATTTCTTCCTATTTCTTATACTTTTTTGCTTTTTCCTAACTTGGTTTAAACCATTTTTGCCACTTTCTATCCCATTTTAAGTCCTTTTTGGCTATTTCTAAACAATTGCTGGTCTTTCTTACCTTATTTTTGCCCTTTTCTCGCTAGTTTTATGTCATTTTGGGCTAATTCTGAACTATTCATGGCCATTTCTAGCCTGTTTTAAGCTTATCTTAGGTATTTCTTAACTGGTTTAGGCTATTTCTAACCACTTTTTGCCCAGATCTAACTCTTCGTAAGCCATTTCCAAACAGTTTTTGTCCGGTTCTTACAAATCTCATTCGATTTCTTGCCCGGTTTTGGCCTTTCCTGACTTGGTTTATAATATTTTTGGCCGTTCCTAACCCCGTGTTGCCAATTTCTAACCCTTTTTAAGTCTTTTTTTAGCTATTTCTAAAGAATCGATGGTTATTCTAATCTTATTTTTGCCCATTTCTAACTAGTTTTATGCTATTTTGGGCTAAATCTGAACAATTTATGGCCATTTCTAGCCTGTTTTAAGCTCTTCTAAGCTATTTCTAAACTGGCTTGTTGTATTTCTAAGCCTTTTTTGCCCAAATCTAACGGTTTTTTAAGCAATTTTGTCCATATCGAAACCGGTTTTGTCCATTTCTTACTACTTTCCTCCCACTTCTTACCCATTTTGGCCTTTCCTGACTTGGTTTGAACCATTTTTGGCCATTGATAACCCAGTTTTGTCAATTTCCATCCCATTTTAACTCTTTTTTGGCTAGTTCTAAAAAATTAATGGCCATTTATATCCAATTTTTCCCATTTCTTACCAGTTTGAAGCCTTTGTTGGCTATTTCTGAACAATATATGGCCATTTGTAGCCTGGATTAAGCTTTTCTTAGCAATTTCTAATATTGCTTGTGCTATTTCCAACCCATTCTTGCCCAATTCTAACTCTTTTTAAGCCATTTTAAAACTGTTTTGATCCTTCTTTCCAATTGCTTTCTAGTGCTAACCAGTTTTTGCCCTTTCCTAACACGGTTTAAACCACTTTAACCAATTTTTAATCCATTTTAAGTCTTTTTTGGCTATTTCTAAACAAACGCTGCTTATTCTGATCTTATTTTTGCCAATTTCGTACCAGTTTTATTCCATTTTGGGCTAATGCTGAACTATTTATGCTCTTTTCTAGCCTGGTGTAAGCTTTTCTGAGCTACTTCTAAGCTGGTTTGGGCTATTTCGCACCCTTTTTTACCCAGTCCTAGCTCTTTTCAAGCCATTTTGGCCATTTCCAAACCATTTTTTTTTCCATTTCTTTCTAATTTGCTGCCATTTCTAACCCATTTTTGCCCTTTCCTGACTTGGTTTGAACCATTTTTGGCCCTTTCTAACCCAGTTTTGCCCTTTCTAACCCATTTTAAGTCTTTTTTGGCCCTTCCTAAACAAATGCTGGTCGTTCTTATCTTACTTTTGCGCATTTCTGACCAGTTTTAAGCTTTCTTTGGCTATATCTAATCCATTCTTGCCTCTTTGTACCCATTTTGAGCATTTTTTCTCTTTCTAACCAATTGATGTCCAGTTCTATCGTATTTTTGCTCATTTCTTACCAGTTTTAAGCCATTTCTGGCTATTTCTGAACTATTTATGGCCATTTCTAGCCAGTTTTTCCCCATTTCTCACCAGTTTTAAGGTTTTTTTGGCTATTTCTAACCCCTTCTTGCCTGTGTCTACCCAATTTGAAGCATTTTATATTATTTCTAAACAGTAGATGACCATTTCTCTCTTATTTTTCCCCATTTCTTACCAGTTTTTTGCAATTTCTCAACTATTTATGGCCATTTCTAGCCAGTTTTAATCTTTTCTTAGCTATTTCTAAACTGGCTTGTGCTATTTCTAACGTTTATTGCCCAGGTCTAACTCTTTTTAAGCCCTTTTGGAAATTCCAAACCGGTTTTGTCCATTTCTTACCAATTTCTTCCTATTTCTTAACTGGTTTTTGCTTTTCCCTAACTTGGTTTAAACCATTTTTGCCACTTTCTGTCCCATTTTAAGTCCTTTTTGGCTATTTCTAAACAATTGCTGGTCTTTCTTACCTTATTTTTGCCCTTTTCTCGCTAGTTTTATGTCATTTTGGGCTAATTCTGAACTATTCATGGCCATTTCTAGCCTGTTTTAAGCTTATCTTAGGTATTTCTTAACTGGTTTAGGCTATTTCTAACCACTTTTTGCCCAGATCTAACTCTTCGTAAGCCATTTCCAAACAGTTTTTGTCCGGTTCTTACAAATCTCATTCGATTTCTTGCCCGGTTTTGGCCTTTCCTGACTTGGTTTATAATATTTTTGGCCGTTCCTAACCCCGTGTTGCCAATTTCTAACCCTTTTTAAGTCTTTTTTTAGCTATTTCTAAAGAATCGATGGTTATTCTAATCTTATTTTTGCCCATTTCTAACTAGTTTTATGCTATTTTGGGCTAAATCTGAACAATTTATGGCCATTTCTAGCCTGTTTTAAGCTCTTCTAAGCTATTTCTAAACTGGCTTGTTGTATTTCTAAGCATTTTTGCCCAAATCTAACGGTTTTTTAAGCAATTTTGTCCATATCGAAACCGGTTTTGTCCATTTCTTACTACTTTCCTCCCACTTCTTACCCATTTTGGCCTTTCCTGACTTGGTTTGAACCATTTTTGGCCATTGATAACCCAGTTTTGTCAATTTCCATCCCATTTTAACTCTTTTTTGGCTAGTTCTAAAAAATTAATGGCCATTTATATCCTATTTTTCCCATTTCTTACCAGTTTGAAGCCTTTGTTGGCTATTTCTGAACAATATATGGCCATTTGTAGCCTGGATTAAGCTTTTCTTAGCAATTTCTAATATTGCTTGTGCTATTTCCAACCCATTCTTGCCCAATTCTAACTCTTTTTAAGCCATTTTAAAACTGTTTTGATCCTTCTTTCCAATTGCTTTCTAGTCCTAACCAGTTTTTGCCCTTTCCTAACACGGTTTAAACCACTTTTACCAATTTTTAATCCATTTTAAGTCTTTTTTGGCTATTTCTAAACAAACGCTGCTTATTCTGATCTTATTTTTGCCAATTTCGTACCAGTTTTATTCCATTTTGGGCTAATGCTGAACTATTTATGCTCTTTTCTAGCCTGGTGTAAGCTTTTCTGAGCTACTTCTAAGCTGGTTTGGGCTATTTCGCACCCTTTTTTTCCCAGTCCTAGCTCTTTTCAAGCCATTTTGGCCATTTCCAAACCATTTTTTTTTCCATTTCTTTCTAATTTGCTGCCATTTCTAACCCATTTTTGCCCTTTCCTGACTTGGTTTGAACCATTTTTGGCCCTTTCTAACCCAGTTTTGCCCTTTCTAACCCATTTTAAGTCTTTTTTGGCCCTTCCTAAACAAATGCTGGTCGTTCTTATCTTACTTTTGCGCATTTCTGACCGGTTTTAAGCTTTCTTTGGCTATATCTAATCCATTCTTGCCTCTTTGTACCCATTTTGAGCATTTTTTCTCTTTCTAACCAATTGATGTCCAGTTCTATCGTATTTTTGCTCATTTCTTACCAGTTTTAAGCCATTTCTGGCTATTTCTGAACTATTTATGGCCATTTCTAGCCAGTTTTTCCCCATTTCTCACCAGTTTTAAGTTTTTTTTGGCTATTTCTAACCCCTTCTTGCCTGTGTCTACCCAATTTGAAGCATTTTATATTATTTCTAAACAGTAGATGACCATTTCTCTCTTATTTTTCCCCATTTCTTACCAGTTTTTAGCAATTTCTGAACTATTTATGGCCATTTCTAGCCAGTTTTAAGCTTTTCTTAGCTATTTCTAAACTGGCTTGTGCTATTTCTAACGTTTTTTGCCCAGGTCTAACTCTTTTTAAGCCCTTTTGGAAATTCCAAACCGGTTTTGTCCTGTTCTTACCAATTTCTTCCTATTTCTTATACGTTTTTGCTTTTTCCGAACTTGGTTTAAACCATTTTTGCCACCTTCTGTCCCATTTTAAGTCCTTTTTGGCTATTTCTAAACAATTGCTGGTCTTTCTTACCTTATTTTTGCCCTTTTCTCGCTAGTTTTATGTCATTTTGGGCTAATTCTGAACTATTCATGGCCATTTCTAGCCTGTTTTAAGCTTATCTTAGGTATTTCTTAACTGGTTTAGGCTATTTCTAACCAGTTTTTGCCCAGATCTAACTCTTCGTAAGCCATTTCCAAACAGTTTTTGTCCGGTTCTTACAAATCTCATTCGATTTCTTGCCCGGTTTTGGCCTTTCTTGGCTTGGTTTATAATATTTTTGGCCGTTCCTAACCCCGTGTTGCCAATTTCTAACCCTTTTTAAGTCTTTTTTTAGCTATTTCTAAAGAATCGATGGTTATTCTAATCTTATTTTTGCCCATTTCTAACAGTTTTATGCTATTTTGGGCTAAATCTGAACAATTTATGGCCATTTCTAGCCTGTTTTAAGCTCTTCTAAGCTATTTCTAAACTGGCTTGTTGTATTTCTAAGCCTTTTTTGCCCAAATCTAACGGTTTTTTAAGCAATTTTGTCCACATCGAAACCGGTTTTGTCCATTTCTTACTACTTTCCTCCCACTTCTTACCCATTTTGGCCTTTCCTGACTTGGTTTGAACCATTTTTGGCCATTGATAACCCAGTTTTGTCAATTTCCATCCCATTTTAACACTTTTTTGGCTAGTTCTAAAAAATTAATGGCCATTTATATCCTATTTTTCCCATTTCTTACCAGTTTGAAGCCTTTGTTGGCTATTTCTGAGCAATATATGGCCATTTGTAGCCTGGATTAAGCTTTTCTTAGCAATTTCTAATATTGCTTGTGCTATTTCCAACCCATTCTTGCCCAATTCTAACTCTTTTTAAGCCATTTTAAAACTGTTTTGATCCTTCTTTCCAATTGCTTTCTAGTGCTAACCAGTTTTTGCCCTTTCCTAACACGGTTTAAACCACTTTAACCAATTTTTAATCCATTTTAAGTCTTTTTTGGCTATTTCTAAACAAACGCTGCTTATTCTGATCTTATTTTTGCCAATTTCGTACCAGTTTTATTCCATTTTGGGCTAATGCTGAACTATTTATGCTCTTTTCTAGCCTGGTGTAAGCTTTTCTGAGCTACTTCTAAGCTGGTTTGGGCTATTTCGCACCCTTTTTTACCCAGTCCTAGCTCTTTTCAAGCCATTTTGGCCATTTCCAAACCATTTTTTTTTCCATTTCTTTCTAATTTGCTGCCATTTCTAACCCATTTTTGCCCTTTCCTGACTTGGTTTGAACCATTTTTGGCCCTTTCTAACCCAGTTTTGCCCTTTCTAACCCATTTTAAGTCTTTTTTGGCCCTTCCTAAACAAATGCTGGTCGTTCTTATCTTACTTTTGCGCATTTCTGACCAGTTTTAAGCTTTCTTTGGCTATATCTAATCCATTCTTGCCTCTTTGTACCCATTTTGAGCATTTTTTCTCTTTCTAACCAATTGATGTCCAGTTCTATCGTATTTTTGCTCATTTCTTACCAGTTTTAAGCCATTTCTGGCTATTTCTGAACTATTTATGGCCATTTCTAGCCAGTTTTTCCCCATTTCTCACCAGTTTTAAGGTTTTTTTGGCTATTTCTAACCCCTTCTTGCCTGTGTCTACCCAATTTGAAGCATTTTATATTATTTCTAAACAGTAGATGACCATTTCTCTCTTATTTTTCCCCATTTCTTACCAGTTTTTTGCAATTTCTGAACTATTTATGGCCATTTCTAGCCAGTTTTAATCTTTTCTTAGCTATTTCTAAACTGGCTTGTGCTATTTCTAACGTTTATTGCCCAGGTCTAACTCTTTTTAAGCCCTTTTGGAAATTCCAAACCGGTTTTGTCCATTTCTTACCAATTTCTTCCTATTTCTTAACTGGTTTTTGCTTTTCCCTAACTTGGTTTAAACCATTTTTGCCACTTTCTGTCCCATTTTAAGTCCTTTTTGGCTATTTCTAAACAATTGCTGGTCTTTCTTACCTTATTTTTGCCCTTTTCTCGCTAGTTTTATGTCATTTTGGGCTAATTCTGAACTATTCATGGCCATTTCTAGCCTGTTTTAAGCTTATCTTAGGTATTTCTTAACTGGTTTAGGCTATTTCTAACCACTTTTTACCCAGATCTAACTCTTCGTAAGCCATTTCCAAACAGTTTTTGTCCGGTTCTTACAAATCTCATTCGATTTCTTGCCCGGTTTTGGCCTTTCCTGACTTGGTTTATAATATTTTTGGCCGTTCCTAACCCCGTGTTGCCAATTTCTAACCCTTTTTAAGTCTTTTTTTAGCTATTTCTAAAGAATCGATGGTTATTCTAATCTTATTTTTGCCCATTTCTAACTAGTTTTATGCTATTTTGGGCTAAATCTGAACAATTTATGGCCATTTCTAGCCTGTTTTAAGCTCTTCTAAGCTATTTCTAAACTGGCTTGTTGTATTTCTAAGCATTTTTGCCCAAATCTATCGTTTTTTTAAGCAATTTTGTCCATATCGAAACCGGTTTTGTCCATTCCTTACTACTTTCCTCCCACTTCTTACCCATTTTGGCCTTTCCTGACTTGGTTTGAACCATTTTTGGCCATTGATAACCCAGTTTTGTCAATTTCCATCCCATTTTAACTCTTTTTTGGCTAGTTCTAAAAAATTAATGGCCATTTATATCCTATTTTTCCCATTTCTTACCAGTTTGAAGCCTTTGTGGGCTATTTCTGAACAATATATGGCCATTTGTAGCCTGGATTAAGCTTTTCTTAGCAATTTCGATTATTGCTTGTGCTATTTCCAACCCATTCTTGCCCAATTCTAACTCTTTTTAAGCCATTTTAAAACTGTTTTGATCCTTCTTTCCAATTGCTTTCTAGTGCTAACCAGTTTTTGCCCTTTCCTAACACGGTTTAAACCACTTTTACCAATTTTTAATCCATTTTAAGTCTTTGTTGGCTATTTCTAAACAAACGCTGCTTATTCTGATCTTATTTTTGCCAATTTCGTACCAGTTTTATTCCATTTTGGGCTAATGCTGAACTATTTATGCTCTTTTCTAGCCTGGTGTAAGCTTTTCTGAGCTACTTCTAAGCTGGTTTGGGCTATTTCGCACCCTTTTTTACCCAGTCCTAGCTCTTTTCAAGCCATTTTGGCCATTTCCAAACCATTTTTTTTCCATTTCTTTCTAATTTGCTGCCATTTCTAACCCATTTTTTGCCCTTTCCTGACTTGGTTTGAACCATTTTTGGCCCTTTCTAACCCAGTTTTGCCCTTTCTAACCCATTTTAAGTCTTTTTTGGCCCTTCCTAAACAAATGCTGGTCGTTCTTATCTTACTTTTGCGCATTTCTGACCGGTTTTAAGCTTTCTTTGGCTATATCTAATCCATTCTTGCCTCTTTGTACCCATTTTAAGCATTTTTTCTATTTCTAACCAATTGATGTCCAGTTCTATCGTATTTTTGCTCATTTCTTACCAGTTTTAAGACATTTCTGGATAATTCTGAACTATTTATGGCCATTTCTCGCCAGTTTTTCCCCATTTCTCTCCAGTTTTAAGTTTTTTTTTGGCTATTTCTAACCCCTTCTTGCCTGTGTCTACCCAATTTGAAGCATTTTATATTATTTCTAAACAGTAGATGACCATTTCTCTCTTATTTTTCCCCATTTCTTACCAGTTTTTAGCAATTTCTGAACTATTTATGGCCATTTCTAGCCCGTTTTAAGCTTTTCTTAGCTATTTCTAAACTGGCTTGTGCTATTTCTAACGTTTTTTGCCCAGGTCTAACTCTTTTTAAGCCCTTTTGGAAATTCCAAACTGGTTTTGTCCTGTTCTTACCAATTTCTTCCTATTTCTTATACGTTTTTGCTTTTTCCTAACTTGGTTTAAACCATTTTTGCCACTTTCTATCCCATTTTAAGTCCTTTTTGGCTATTTCTAAACAATTGCTGGTCTTTCTTACCTTATTTTTGCCCTTTTCTCGCTAGTTTTATGTCATTTTGGGCTAATTCTGAACTATTCATGGCCATTTCTAGCCTGTTTTAAGCTTATCTTAGGTATTTCTTAACTGGTTTAGGCTATTTCTAACCAGTTTTTGCCCAGATCTAACTCTTCGTAAGCCATTTCCAAACAGTTTTTGTCCGGTTCTTACAAATCTCATTCGATTTCTTGCCCGGTTTTGGCCTTTCCTGACTTGGTTTATAATATTTTTGGCCGTTCCTAACCCCGTGTTGCCAATTTCTAACCCTTTTTAAGTCTTTTTTTAGCTATTTCTAAAGAATCGATGGTTATTCTAATCTTATTTTTGCCCATTTCTAACTAGTTTTATGCTATTTTGGGCTAAATCTGAACAATTTATGGCCATTTCTAGCCTGTTTTAAGCTCTTCTAAGCTATTTCTAAACTGGCTTGTTGTATTTCTAAGCCTTTTTTGCCCAAATCTAACGTTTTTTTAAGCAATTTTGTCCATATCGAAACCGGTTTTGTCCATTTCTTACTACTTTCCTCCCACTTCTTACCCATTTTGGCCTTTCCTGATTTGGTTTGAACCATTTTTGGCCATTGATAACCCAGTTTTGTCAATTTCCATCCCATTTTAACTCTTTTTTGGCTAGTTCTAAAAAATTAATGGCCATTTATATCCTATTTTTCCCATTTCTTACCAGTTTGAAGCCTTTGTTGGCTATTTCTGAACAATATATGGCCATTTGTAGCCTGGATTAAGCTTTTCTTAGCAATTTCGGTTATTGCTTGTGCTATTTCCAACCCATTCTTGCCCAATTCTAACTCTTTTTAAGCCATTTTAAAACTGTTTTGAT
Organism: Pezoporus flaviventris; assembly: GCF_033815535.1. Lineage (NCBI taxonomy): Eukaryota > Metazoa > Chordata > Aves > Psittaciformes > Psittacidae > Pezoporus > Pezoporus flaviventris. The sequence continues at coordinate 207,874 of NW_026892681.1, read as the reverse complement.
CCTTCTTTCCAATTGCTTTCTAGTGCTAACCAGTTTTTGCCCTTTCCTAACACGGTTTAAACCACTTTTACCAATTTTTAATCCATTTTAAGTCTTTGTTGGCTATTTCTAAACAAACGCTGCTTATTCTGATCTTATTTTTGCCAATTTCGTACCAGTTTTATTCCATTTTGGGCTAATGCTGAACTATTTATGCTCTTTTCTAGCCTGGTGTAAGCTTTTCTGAGCTACTTCTAAGCTGGTTTGGGCTATTTCGCACCCTTTTTTACCCAGTCCTAGCTCTTTTCAAGCCATTTTGGCCATTTCCAAACCATTTTTTTTTCCATTTCTTTCTAATTTGCTGCCATTTCTAACCCATTTTTGCCCTTTCCTGACTTGGTTTGAACCATTTTTGGCCCTTTCTAGCCCAGTTTTGCCCTTTCTAACCCATTTTAAGTCTTTTTTGGCCCTTCCTAAACAAATGCTGGTCGTTCTTATCTTACTTTTGCGCATTTCTGACCAGTTTTAAGCTTTCTTTGGCTATATCTAATCCATTCTTGCCTCTTTGTACCCATTTTGAGCATTTTTTCTCTTTCTAACCAATTGATGTCCAGTTCTATCGTATTTTTGCTCATTTCTTACCAGTTTTAAGCCATTTCTGGCTATTTCTGAACTATTTATGGCCATTTCTAGCCAGTTTTTCCCCATTTCTCACCAGTTTTAAGTTTTTTTTGGCTATTTCTAACCCCTTCTTGCCTGTGTCTACCCAATTTGAAGCATTTTATATTATTTCTAAACAGTAGATGACCATTTCTCTCTTATTTTTCCCCATTTCTTACCAGTTTTTAGCAATTTCTGAACTATTTATGGCCATTTCTAGCCAGTTTTAAGCTTTTCTTAGCTATTTCTAAACTGGCTTGTGCTATTTCTAACGTTTTTTTGCCCAGGTCTAATTCTTTTTAAGCCCTTTTGGAAATTCCAAACCGGTTTTGTCCTGTTCTTACCAATTTCTTCCTATTTCTTATACATTTTTGCTTTTTCCGAACTTGGTTTAAACCATTTTTGCCACCTTCTGTCCCATTTTAAGTCCTTTTTGGCTATTTCTAAACAATTGCTGGTCTTTCTTACCTTATTTTTGCCCTTTTCTCGCTAGTTTTATGTCATTTTGGGCTAATTCTGAACTATTCATGGCCATTTCTAGCCTGTTTTAAGCTTATCTTAGGTATTTCTTAACTGGTTTAGGCTATTTCTAACCAGTTTTTGCCCAGATCTAACTCTTCGTAAGCCATTTCCAAACAGTTTTTGTCCGGTTCTTACAAATCTCATTCGATTTCTTGCCCGGTTTTGGCCTTTCCTGACTTGGTTTATAATATTTTTGGCCGTTCCTAACCCCGTGTTGCCAATTTCTAACCCTTTTTAAGTCTTTTTTTAGCTATTTCTAAAGAATCGATGGTTATTCTAATCTTATTTTTGCCCATTTCTAACAGTTTTATGCTATTTTGGGCTAAATCTGAACAATTTATGGCCATTTCTAGCCTGTTTTAAGCTCTTCTAAGCTATTTCTAAACTGGCTTGTTGTATTTCTAAGCCTTTTTTGCCCAAATCTAACGGTTTTTTAAGCAATTTTGTCCACATCGAAACCGGTTTTGTCCATTTCTTACTACTTTCCTCCCACTTCTTACCCATTTTGGCCTTTCCTGACTTGGTTTGAACCATTTTTGGCCATTGATAACCCAGTTTTGTCAATTTCCATCCCATTTTAACTCTTTTTTGGCTAGTTCTAAAAAATTAATGGCCATTTATATCCTATTTTTCCCATTTCTTACCAGTTTGAAGCCTTTGTTGGCTATTTCTGAACAATATATGGCCATTTGTAGCCTGGATTAAGCTTTTCTTAGCAATTTCTAATATTGCTTGTGCTATTTCCAACCCATTCTTGCCCAATTCTAACTCTTTTTAAGCCATTTTAAAACTGTTTTGATCCTTCTTTCCAATTGCTTTCTAGTGCTAACCAGTTTTTGCCCTTTCCTAACACGGTTTAAACCACTTTAACCAATTTTTAATCCATTTTAAGTCTTTGTTGGCTATTTCTAAACAAACGCTGCTTATTCTGATCTTATTTTTGCCAATTTCGTACCAGTTTTATTCCATTTTGGGCTAATGCTGAACTAGTTATGCTCTTTTCTAGCCTGGTGTAAGCTTTTCTGAGCTACTTCTAAGCTGGTTTGGGCTATTTCGCACCCTTTTTTACCCAGTCCTAGCTCTTTTCAAGCCATTTTGGCCATTTCCAAACCATTTTTTTTTCCATTTCTTTCTAATTTGCTGCCATTTCTAACCCATTTTTGCCCTTTCCTGACTTGGTTTGAACCATTTTTGGCCCTTTCTAACCCAGTTTTGCCCTTTCTAACCCATTTTAAGTCTTTTTTGGCCCTTCCTAAACAAATGCTGGTCGTTCTTATCTTACTTTTGCGCATTTCTGACCAGTTTTAAGCTTTCTTTGGCTATATCTAATCCATTCTTGCCTCTTTGTACCCATTTTGAGCATTTTTTCTCTTTCTAACCAATTGATGTCCAGTTCTATCGTATTTTTGCTCATTTCTTACCAGTTTTAAGCCATTTCTGGCTATTTCTGAACTATTTATGGCCATTTCTAGCCAGTTTTTCCCCATTTCTCACCAGTTTTAAGTTTTTTTTGGCTATTTCTAACCCCTTCTTGCCTGTGTCTACCCAATTTGAAGCATTTTATATTATTTCTAAACAGTAGATGACCATTTCTCTCTTATTTTTCCCCATTTCTTACCAGTTTTTAGCAATTTCTGAACTATTTATGGCCATTTCTAGCCAGTTTTAAGCTTTTCTTAGCTATTTCTAAACTGGCTTGTGCTATTTCTAACGTTTTTTTGCCCAGGTCTAATTCTTTTTAAGCCCTTTTGGAAATTCCAAACCGGTTTTGTCCTGTTCTTACCAATTTCTTCCTATTTCTTATACATTTTTGCTTTTTCCGAACTTGGTTTAAACCATTTTTGCCACCTTCTGTCCCATTTTAAGTCCTTTTTGGCTATTTCTAAACAATTGCTGGTCTTTCTTACCTTATTTTTGCCCTTTTCTCGCTAGTTTTATGTCATTTTGGGCTAATTCTGAACTATTCATGGCCATTTCTAGCCTGTTTTAAGCTTATCTTAGGTATTTCTTAACTGGTTTAGGCTATTTCTAACCAGTTTTTGCCCAGATCTAACTCTTCGTAAGCCATTTCCAAACAGTTTTTGTCCGGTTCTTACAAATCTCATTCGATTTCTTGCCCGGTTTTGGCCTTTCCTGACTTGGTTTATAATATTTTTGGCCGTTCCTAACCCCGTGTTGCCAATTTCTAACCCTTTTTAAGTCTTTTTTTAGCTATTTCTAAAGAATCGATGGTTATTCTAATCTTATTTTTGCCCATTTCTAACAGTTTTATGCTATTTTGGGCTAAATCTGAACAATTTATGGCCATTTCTAGCCTGTTTTAAGCTCTTCTAAGCTATTTCTAAACTGGCTTGTTGTATTTCTAAGCCTTTTTTGCCCAAATCTAACGGTTTTTTAAGCAATTTTGTCCACATCGAAACCGGTTTTGTCCATTTCTTACTACTTTCCTCCCACTTCTTACCCATTTTGGCCTTTCCTGACTTGGTTTGAACCATTTTTGGCCATTGATAACCCAGTTTTGTCAATTTCCATCCCATTTTAACTCTTTTTTGGCTAGTTCTAAAAAATTAATGGCCATTTATATCCTATTTTTCCCATTTCTTACCAGTTTGAAGCCTTTGTTGGCTATTTCTGAACAATATATGGCCATTTGTAGCCTGGATTAAGCTTTTCTTAGCAATTTCTAATATTGCTTGTGCTATTTCCAACCCATTCTTGCCCAATTCTAACTCTTTTTAAGCCATTTTAAAACTGTTTTGATCCTTCTTTCCAATTGCTTTCTAGTGCTAACCAGTTTTTGCCCTTTCCTAACACGGTTTAAACCACTTTTACCAATTTTTAATCCATTTTAAGTCTTTGTTGGCTATTTCTAAACAAACGCTGCTTATTCTGATCTTATTTTTGCCAATTTCGTACCAGTTTTATTCCATTTTGGGCTAATGCTGAACTATTTATGCTCTTTTCTAGCCTGGTGTAAGCTTTTCTGAGCTACTTCTAAGCTGGTTTGGGCTATTTCGCACCCTTTTTTACCCAGTCCTAGCTCTTTTCAAGCCATTTTGGCCATTTCCAAACCATTTTTTTTTCCATTTCTTTCTAATTTGCTGCCATTTCTAACCCATTTTTGCCCTTTCCTGACTTGGTTTGAACCATTTTTGGCCCTTTCTAGCCCAGTTTTGCCCTTTCTAACCCATTTTAAGTCTTTTTTGGCCCTTCCTAAACAAATGCTGGTCGTTCTTATCTTACTTTTGCGCATTTCTGACCAGTTTTAAGCTTTCTTTGGCTATATCTAATCCATTCTTGCCTCTTTGTACCCATTTTGAGCATTTTTTCTCTTTCTAACCAATTGATGTCCAGTTCTATCGTATTTTTGCTCATTTCTTACCAGTTTTAAGCCATTTCTGGCTATTTCTGAACTATTTATGGCCATTTCTAGCCAGTTTTTCCCCATTTCTCACCAGTTTTAAGTTTTTTTTGGCTATTTCTAACCCCTTCTTGCCTGTGTCTACCCAATTTGAAGCATTTTATATTATTTCTAAACAGTAGATGACCATTTCTCTCTTATTTTTCCCCATTTCTTACCAGTTTTTAGCAATTTCTGAACTATTTATGGCCATTTCTAGCCAGTTTTAAGCTTTTCTTAGCTATTTCTAAACTGGCTTGTGCTATTTCTAACGTTTTTTTGCCCAGGTCTAATTCTTTTTAAGCCCTTTTGGAAATTCCAAACCGGTTTTGTCCTGTTCTTACCAATTTCTTCCTATTTCTTATACATTTTTGCTTTTTCCGAACTTGGTTTAAACCATTTTTGCCACCTTCTGTCCCATTTTAAGTCCTTTTTGGCTATTTCTAAACAATTGCTGGTCTTTCTTACCTTATTTTTGCCCTTTTCTCGCTAGTTTTATGTCATTTTGGGCTAATTCTGAACTATTCATGGCCATTTCTAGCCTGTTTTAAGCTTATCTTAGGTATTTCTTAACTGGTTTAGGCTATTTCTAACCAGTTTTTGCCCAGATCTAACTCTTCGTAAGCCATTTCCAAACAGTTTTTGTCCGGTTCTTACAAATCTCATTCGATTTCTTGCCCGGTTTTGGCCTTTCCTGACTTGGTTTATAATATTTTTGGCCGTTCCTAACCCCGTGTTGCCAATTTCTAACCCTTTTTAAGTCTTTTTTTAGCTATTTCTAAAGAATCGATGGTTATTCTAATCTTATTTTTGCCCATTTCTAACAGTTTTATGCTATTTTGGGCTAAATCTGAACAATTTATGGCCATTTCTAGCCTGTTTTAAGCTCTTCTAAGCTATTTCTAAACTGGCTTGTTGTATTTCTAAGCCTTTTTTGCCCAAATCTAACGGTTTTTTAAGCAATTTTGTCCACATCGAAACCGGTTTTGTCCATTTCTTACTACTTTCCTCCCACTTCTTACCCATTTTGGCCTTTCCTGACTTGGTTTGAACCATTTTTGGCCATTGATAACCCAGTTTTGTCAATTTCCTTCCCATTTTAACTCTTTTTTGGCTAGTTCTAAAAAATTAATGGCCATTTATATCCTATTTTTCCCATTTCTTACCAGTTTGAAGCCTTTGTTGGCTATTTCTGAACAATATATGGCCATTTGTAGCCTGGATTAAGCTTTTCTTAGCAATTTCTAATATTGCTTGTGCTATTTCCAACCCATTCTTGCCCAATTCTAACTCTTTTTAAGCCATTTTAAAACTGTTTTGATCCTTCTTTCCAATTGCTTTCTAGTGCTAACCAGTTTTTGCCCTTTCCTAACACGGTTTAAACCACTTTAACCAATTTTTAATCCATTTTAAGTCTTTTTTGGCTATTTCTAAACAAACGCTGCTTATTCTGATCTTATTTTTGCCAATTTCGTACCAGTTTTATTCCATTTTGGGCTAATGCTGAACTAGTTATGCTCTTTTCTAGCCTGGTGTAAGCTTTTCTGAGCTACTTCTAAGCTGGTTTGGGCTATTTCGCACCCTTTTTTACCCAGTCCTAGCTCTTTTCAAGCCATTTTGGCCATTTCCAAACCATTTTTTTTTCCATTTCTTTCTAATTTGCTGCCATTTCTAACCCATTTTTGCCCTTTCCTGACTTGGTTTGAACCATTTTTGGCCCTTTCTAACCCAGTTTTGCCCTTTCTAACCCATTTTAAGTCTTTTTTGGCCCTTCCTAAACAAATGCTGGTCGTTCTTATCTTACTTTTGCGCATTTCTGACCAGTTTTAAGCTTTCTTTGGCTATATCTAATCCATTCTTGCCTCTTTGTACCCATTTTGAGCATTTTTTCTCTTTCTAACCAATTGATGTCCAGTTCTATCGTATTTTTGCTCATTTCTTACCAGTTTTAAGCCATTTCTGGCTATTTCTGAACTATTTATGGCCATTTCTAGCCAGTTTTTCCCCATTTCTCACCAGTTTTAAGTTTTTTTTGGCTATTTCTAACCCCTTCTTGCCTGTGTCTACCCAATTTGAAGCATTTTATATTATTTCTAAACAGTAGATGACCATTTCTCTCTTATTTTTCCCCATTTCTTACCAGTTTTTAGCAATTTCTGAACTATTTATGGCCATTTCTAGCCAGTTTTAAGCTTTTCTTAGCTATTTCTAAACTGGCTTGTGCTATTTCTAACGTTTTTTTGCCCAGGTCTAATTCTTTTTAAGCCCTTTTGGAAATTCCAAACCGGTTTTGTCCTGTTCTTACCAATTTCTTCCTATTTCTTATACATTTTTGCTTTTTCCGAACTTGGTTTAAACCATTTTTGCCACCTTCTGTCCCATTTTAAGTCCTTTTTGGCTATTTCTAAACAATTGCTGGTCTTTCTTACCTTATTTTTGCCCTTTTCTCGCTAGTTTTATGTCATTTTGGGCTAATTCTGAACTATTCATGGCCATTTCTAGCCTGTTTTAAGCTTATCTTAGGTATTTCTTAACTGGTTTAGGCTATTTCTAACCAGTTTTTGCCCAGATCTAACTCTTCGTAAGCCATTTCCAAACAGTTTTTGTCCGGTTCTTACAAATCTCATTCGATTTCTTGCCCGGTTTTGGCCTTTCCTGACTTGGTTTATAATATTTTTGGCCGTTCCTAACCCCGTGTTGCCAATTTCTAACCCTTTTTAAGTCTTTTTTTAGCTATTTCTAAAGAATCGATGGTTATTCTAATCTTATTTTTGCCCATTTCTAACAGTTTTATGCTATTTTGGGCTAAATCTGAACAATTTATGGCCATTTCTAGCCTGTTTTAAGCTCTTCTAAGCTATTTCTAAACTGGCTTGTTGTATTTCTAAGCCTTTTTTGCCCAAATCTAACGGTTTTTTAAGCAATTTTGTCCACATCGAAACCGGTTTTGTCCATTTCTTACTACTTTCCTCCCACTTCTTACCCATTTTGGCCTTTCCTGACTTGGTTTGAACCATTTTTGGCCATTGATAACCCAGTTTTGTCAATTTCCATCCCATTTTAACTCTTTTTTGGCTAGTTCTAAAAAATTAATGGCCATTTATATCCTATTTTTCCCATTTCTTACCAGTTTGAAGCCTTTGTTGGCTATTTCTGAACAATATATGGCCATTTGTAGCCTGGATTAAGCTTTTCTTAGCAATTTCTAATATTGCTTGTGCTATTTCCAACCCATTCTTGCCCAATTCTAACTCTTTTTAAGCCATTTTAAAACTGTTTTGATCCTTCTTTCCAATTGCTTTCTAGTGCTAACCAGTTTTTGCCCTTTCCTAACACGGTTTAAACCACTTTTACCAATTTTTAATCCATTTTAAGTCTTTGTTGGCTATTTCTAAACAAACGCTGCTTATTCTGATCTTATTTTTGCCAATTTCGTACCAGTTTTATTCCATTTTGGGCTAATGCTGAACTATTTATGCTCTTTTCTAGCCTGGTGTAAGCTTTTCTGAGCTACTTCTAAGCTGGTTTGGGCTATTTCGCACCCTTTTTTACCCAGTCCTAGCTCTTTTCAAGCCATTTTGGCCATTTCCAAACCTTTTTTTTTCCATTTCTTTCTAATTTGCTGCCATTTCTAACCCATTTTTTGCCCTTTCCTGACTTGGTTTGAACCATTTTTGGCCCTTTCTAACCCAGTTTTGCCCTTTCTAACCCATTTTAAGTCTTTTTTGGCCCTTCCTAAACAAATGCTGGTCGTTCTTATCTTACTTTTGCGCATTTCTGACCGGTTTTAAGCTTTCTTTGGCTATATCTAATCCATTCTTGCCTCTTTGTACCCATTTTAAGCATTTTTTCTATTTCTAACCAATTGATGTCCAGTTCTATCGTATTTTTGCTCATTTCTTACCAGTTTTAAGCCATTTCTGGATATTTCTGAACTATTTATGGCCATTTCTCGCCAGTTTTTCCCCATTTCTCACCAGTTTTAAGTTTTTTTTTGGCTATTTCTAACCCCTTCTTGCCTGTGTCTACCCAATTTGAAGCATTTTATATTATTTCTAAACAGTAGATGACCATTTCTCTCTTATTTTTCCCCATTTCTTACCAGTTTTTAGCAATTTCTGAACTATTTATGGCCATTTCTAGCCCGTTTTAAGCTTTTCTTAGCTATTTCTAAACTGGCTTGTGCTATTTCTAACGTTTTTTGCCCAGGTCTAACTCTTTTTAAGCCCTTTTGGAAATTCCAAACTGGTTTTGTCCTGTTCTTACCAATTTCTTCCTATTTCTTATACGTTTTTGCTTTTTCCTAACTTGGTTTAAACCATTTTTGCCACTTTCTATCCCATTTTAAGTCCTTTTTGGCTATTTCTAAACAATTGCTGGTCTTTCTTACCTTATTTTTGCCCTTTTCTCGCTAGTTTTATGTCATTTTGGGCTAATTCTGAACTATTCATGGCCATTTCTAGCCTGTTTTAAGCTTATCTTAGGTATTTCTTAACTGGTTTAGGCTATTTCTAACCAGTTTTTGCCCAGATCTAACTCTTCGTAAGCCATTTCCAAACAGTTTTTGTCCGGTTCTTACAAATCTCATTCGATTTCTTGCCCGGTTTTGGCCTTTCCTGACTTGGTTTATAATATTTTTGGCCGTTCCTAACCCCGTGTTGCCAATTTCTAACCCTTTTTAAGTCTTTTTTTAGCTATTTCTAAAGAATCGATGGTTATTCTAATCTTATTTTTGCCCATTTCTAACTAGTTTTATGCTATTTTGGGCTAAATCTGAACAATTTATGGCCATTTCTAGCCTGTTTTAAGCTCTTCTAAGCTATTTCTAAACTGGCTTGTTGTATTTCTAAGCCTTTTTTGCCCAAATCTAACGGTTTTTTAAGCAATTTTGTCCATATCGAAACCGGTTTTGTCCATTTCTTACTACTTTCCTCCCACTTCTTACCCATTTTGGCCTTTCCTGATTTGGTTTGAACCATTTTTGGCCATTGATAACCCAGTTTTGTCAATTTCCATCCCATTTTAACTCTTTTTTGGCTAGTTCTAAAAAATTAATGGCCATTTATATCCTATTTTTCCCATTTCTTACCAGTTTGAAGCCTTTGTTGGCTATTTCTGAACAATATATGGCCATTTGTAGCCTGGATTAAGCTTTTCTTAGCAATTTCTAATATTGCTTGTGCTATTTCCAACCCATTCTTGCCCAATTCTAACTCTTTTTAAGCCATTTTAAAACTGTTTTGATCCTTCTTTCCAATTGCTTTCTAGTGCTAACCAGTTTTTGCCCTTTCCTAACACGGTTTAAACCACTTTTACCAATTTTTAATCCATTTTAAGTCTTTTTTGGCTATTTCTAAACAAACGCTGCTTATTCTGATCTTATTTTTGCCAATTTCGTACCAGCTTTATTCCATTTTGGGCTAATGCTGAACTATTTATGCTCTTTTCTAGCCTGGTGTAAGCTTTTCTGAGCTACTTCTAAGCTGGTTTGGGCTATTTCGCACCCTTTTTTACCCAGTCCTAGCTCTTTTCAAGCCATTTTGGCCATTTCCAAACCATTTTTTTTCCATTTCTTTCTAATTTGCTGCCATTTCTAACCCATTTTTTGCCCTTTCCTGGCTTGGTTTGAACCATTTTTGGCCCTTTCTAACCCAGTTTTGCCCTTTCTAACCCATTTTAAGTCTTTTTTGGCCCTTCCTAAACAAATGCTGGTCGTTCTTATCTTACTTTTGCGCATTTCTGAGCAGTTTTAAGCTTTCTTTGGCTATATCTAATCCATTCTTGCCTCTTTGTACCCATTTTGAGCATTTTTTCTCTTTCTAACCAATTGATGTCCAGTTCTATCGTATTTTTGCTCATTTCTTACCAGTTTTAAGCCATTTCTGGCTATTTCTGAACTATTTATGGCCATTTCTAGCCAGTTTTTCCCCATTTCTCACCAGTTTTAAGTTTTTTTTGGCTATTTCTAACCCCTTCTTGCCTGTGTCTACCCAATTTGAAGCATTTTATATTATTTCTAAACAGTAGATGACCATTTCTCTCTTATTTTTGCCCATTTCTTCCCAGTTTTTAGCAATTTCTGAACTATTTATGGCCATTTCTAGCCAGTTTTAAGCTTTTCTTAGCTATTTCTAAACTGGCTTGTGCTATTTCTAACGTTTTTTGCCCAGGTCTAACTCTTTTTAAGCCCTTTTGGAAATTCCAAACCGGTTTTGTCCTGTTCTTACCAATTTCTTCCTATTTCTTATACGTTTTTGCTTTTTCCGAACTTGGTTTAAACCATTTTTGCCACCTTCTGTCCCATTTTAAGTCCTTTTTGGCTATTTCTAAACAATTGCTGGTCTTTCTTACCTTATTTTTGCCCTTTTCTCGCTAGTTTTATGTCATTTTGGGCTAATTCTGAACTATTCATGGCCATTTCTAGCCTGTTTTAAGCTTATCTTAGGTATTTCTTAACTGGTTTAGGCTATTTCTAACCAGTTTTTGCCCAGATCTAACTCTTCGTAAGCCATTTCCAAACAGGTTTTGTCCGGTTCTTACAAATCTCATTCGATTTCTTGCCCGGTTTTGGCCTTTCCTGACTTGGTTTATAATATTTTTGGCCGTTCCTAACCCCGTGTTGCCAATTTCTAACCCTTTTTAAGTCTTTTTTTAGCTATTTCTAAAGAATCGATGGTTATTCTAATCTTATTTTTGCCCATTTCTAACAGTTTTATGCTATTTTGGGCTAAATCTGAACAATTTATGGCCATTTCTAGCCTGTTTTAAGCTCTTCTAAGCTATTTCTAAACTGGCTTGTTGTATTTCTAAGCCTTTTTTGCCCAAATCTAACGTTTTTTTAAGCAATTTTGTCCATATCGAAACCGGTTTTGTCCATTTCTTACTACTTTCCTCCCACTTCTTACCCATTTTGGCCTTTCCTGATTTGGTTTGAAACATTTTTGGCCATTGATAACCCAGTTTTGTCAATTTCCATCCCATTTTAACTCTTTTTTGGCTAGTTCTAAAAAATTAATGGCCATTTATATCCTATTTTTCCCATTTCTTACCAGTTTGAAGCCTTTGTTGGCTATTTCTGAACAATATATGGCCATTTGTAGCCTGGATTAAGCTTTTCTTAGCAATTTCTAATATTGCTTGTGCTATTTCCAACCCATTCTTGCCCAATTCTAACTCTTTTTAAGCCATTTTAAAACTGTTTTGATCCTTCTTTCCAATTGCTTTCTAGTGCTAACCAGTTTTTGCCCTTTCCTAACACGGTTTAAGCCACTTTTACCAATTTTTAATCCATTTTAAGTCTTTTTTGGCTATTTCTAAACAAACGCTGCTTATTCTGATCTTATTTTTGCCAATTTCGTACCAGTTTTATTCCATTTTGGGCTAATGCTGAACTATTTATGCTCTTTTCTAGCCTGGTGTAAGCTTTTCTGAGCTACTTCTAAGCTGGTTTGGGCTATTTCGCACCCTTTTTTACCCAGTCCTAGCTCTTTTCAAGCCATTTTGGCCATTTCCAAACCATTTTTTTTTCCATTTCTTTCTAATTTGCTGCCATTTCTAACCCATTTTTGCCCTTTCCTGACTTGGTTTGAACCATTTTTGGCCCTTTCTAACCCAGTTTTGCCCTTTCTAACCCATTTTAAGTCTTTTTTGGCCCTTCCTAAACAAATGCTGGTCGTTCTTATCTTACTTTTGCGCATTTCTGACCAGTTTTAAGCTTTCTTTGGCTATATCTAATCCATTCTTGCCTCTTTGTACCCATTTTGAGCATTTTTTCTCTTTCTAACCAATTGATGTCCAGTTCTATCGTATTTTTGCTCATTTCTTACCAGTTTTAAGCCATTTCTGGCTATTTCTGAACTATTTATGGCCATTTCTAGCCAGTTTTTCCCCATTTCTCACCAGTTTTAAGTTTTTTTTGGCTATTTCTAACCCCTTCTTGCCTGTGTCTACCCAATTTGAAGCATTTTATATTATTTCTAAACAGTAGATGACCATTTCTCTCTTATTTTTCCCCATTTCTTACCAGTTTTTAGCAATTTCTGAACTATTTATGGCCATTTCTAGCCAGTTTTAAGCTTTTCTTAGCTATTTCTAAACTGGCTTGTGCTATTTCTAACGTTTTTTTGCCCAGGTCTAATTCTTTTTAAGCCCTTTTGGAAATTCCAAACCGGTTTTGTCCTGTTCTTACCAATTTCTTCCTATTTCTTATACATTTTTGCTTTTTCCGAACTTGGTTTAAACCATTTTTGCCACCTTCTGTCCCATTTTAAGTCCTTTTTGGCTATTTCTAAACAATTGCTGGTCTTTCTTACCTTATTTTTGCCCTTTTCTCGCTAGTTTTATGTCATTTTGGGCTAATTCTGAACTATTCATGGCCATTTCTAGCCTGTTTTAAGCTTATCTTAGGTATTTCTTAACTGGTTTAGGCTATTTCTAACCAGTTTTTGCCCAGATCTAACTCTTCGTAAGCCATTTCCAAACAGTTTTTGTCCGGTTCTTACAAATCTCATTCGATTTCTTGCCCGGTTTTGGCCTTTCCTGACTTGGTTTATAATATTTTTGGCCGTTCCTAACCCCGTGTTGCCAATTTCTAACCCTTTTTAAGTCTTTTTTTAGCTATTTCTAAAGAATCGATGGTTATTCTAATCTTATTTTTGCCCATTTCTAACAGTTTTATGCTATTTTGGGCTAAATCTGAACAATTTATGGCCATTTCTAGCCTGTTTTAAGCTCTTCTAAGCTATTTCTAAACTGGCTTGTTGTATTTCTAAGCCTTTTTTGCCCAAATCTAACGGTTTTTTAAGCAATTTTGTCCACATCGAAACCGGTTTTGTCCATTTCTTACTACTTTCCTCCCACTTCTTACCCATTTTGGCCTTTCCTGACTTGGTTTGAACCATTTTTGGCCATTGATAACCCAGTTTTGTCAATTTCCATCCCATTTTAACTCTTTTTTGGCTAGTTCTAAAAAATTAATGGCCATTTATATCCTATTTTTCCCATTTCTTACCAGTTTGAAGCCTTTGTTGGCTATTTCTGAACAATATATGGCCATTTGTAGCCTGGATTAAGCTTTTCTTAGCAATTTCTAATATTGCTTGTGCTATTTCCAACCCATTCTTGCCCAATTCTAACTCTTTTTAAGCCATTTTAAAACTGTTTTGATCCTTCTTTCCAATTGCTTTCTAGTGCTAACCAGTTTTTGCCCTTTCCTAACACGGTTTAAACCACTTTAACCAATTTTTAATCCATTTTAAGTCTTTTTTGGCTATTTCTAAACAAACGCTGCTTATTCTGATCTTATTTTTGCCAATTTCGTACCAGTTTTATTCCATTTTGGGCTAATGCTGAACTAGTTATGCTCTTTTCTAGCCTGGTGTAAGCTTTTCTGAGCTACTGCTAAGCTGGTTTGGGCTATTTCGCACCCTTTTTTACCCAGTCCTAGCTCTTTTCAAGCCATTTTGGCCATTTCCAAACCATTTTTTTTTCCATTTCTTTCTAATTTGCTGCCATTTCTAACCCATTTTTGCCCTTTCCTGACTTGGTTTGAACCATTTTTGGCCCTTTCTAACCCAGTTTTGCCCTTTCTAACCCATTTTAAGTCTTTTTTGGCCCTTCCTAAACAAATGCTGGTCGTTCTTATCTTACTTTTGCGCATTTCTGACCAGTTTTAAGCTTTCTTTGGCTATATCTAATCCATTCTTGCCTCTTTGTACCCATTTTGAGCATTTTTTCTCTTTCTAACCAATTGATGTCCAGTTCTATCGTATTTTTGCTCATTTCTTACCAGTTTTAAGCCATTTCTGGCTATTTCTGAACTATTTATGGCCATTTCTAGCCAGTTTTTCCCCATTTCTCACCAGTTTTAAGTTTTTTTTGGCTATTTCTAACCCCTTCTTGCCTGTGTCTACCCAATTTGAAGCATTTTATATTATTTCTAAACAGTAGATGACCATTTCTCTCTTATTTTTGCCCATTTCTTCCCAGTTTTTAGCAATTTCTGAACTATTTATGGCCATTTCTAGCCAGTTTTAAGCTTTTCTTAGCTATTTCTAAACTGGCTTGTGCTATTTCTAACGTTTTTTGCCCAGGTCTAACTCTTTTTAAGCCCTTTTGGAAATTCCAAACCGGTTTTGTCCTGTTCTTACCAATTTCTTCCTATTTCTTATACGTTTTTGCTTTTTCCTAACTTGGTTTAAACCATTTTTGCCACCTTCTGTCCCATTTTAAGTCCTTTTTGGCTATTTCTAAACAATTGCTGGTCTTTCTTACCTTATTTTTGCCCTTTTCTCGCTAGTTTTATGTCATTTTGGGCTAATTCTGAACTATTCATGGCCATTTCTAGCCTGTTTTAAGCTTATCTTAGGTATTTCTTAACTGGTTTAGGCTATTTCTAACCACTTTTTGCCCAGATCTAACTCTTCGTAAGCCATTTCCAAACAGTTTTTGTCCGGTTCTTACAAATCTCATTCGATTTCTTGCCCGGTTTTGGCCTTTCCTGACTTGGTTTATAATATTTTTGGCCGTTCCTAACCCCGTGTTGCCAATTTCTAACCCTTTTTAAGTCTTTTTTTAGCTATTTCTAAAGAATCGATGGTTATTCTAATCTTATTTTTGCCCATTTCTAACAGTTTTATGCTATTTTGGGCTAAATCTGAACAATTTATGGCCATTTCTAGCCTGTTTTAAGCTCTTCTAAGCTATTTCTAAACTGGCTTGTTGTATTTCTAAGCCTTTTTTGCCCAAATCTAACGGTTTTTTAAGCAATTTTGTCCACATCGAAACCGGTTTTGTCCATTTCTTACTACTTTCCTCCCACTTCTTACCCATTTTGGCCTTTCCTGACTTGGTTTGAACCATTTTTGGCCATTGATAACCCAGTTTTGTCAATTTCCATCCCATTTTAACTCTTTTTTGGCTAGTTCTAAAAAATTAATGGCCATTTATATCCTATTTTTCCCATTTCTTACCAGTTTGAAGCCTTTGTTGGCTATTTCTGAACAATATATGGCCATTTGTAGCCTGGATTAAGCTTTTCTTAGCAATTTCTAATATTGCTTGTGCTATTTCCAACCCATTCTTGCCCAATTCTAACTCTTTTTAAGCCATTTTAAAACTGTTTTGATCCTTCTTTCCAATTGCTTTCTAGTGCTAACCAGTTTTTGCCCTTTCCTAACACGGTTTAAACCACTTTTACCAATTTTTAATCCATTTTAAGTCTTTTTTGGCTATTTCTAAACAAACGCTGCTTATTCTGATCTTATTTTTGCCAATTTCGTACCAGTTTTATTCCATTTTGGGCTAATGCTGAACTATTTATGCTCTTTTCTAGCCTGGTGTAAGCTTTTCTGAGCTACTTCTAAGCTGGTTTGGGCTATTTCGCACCCTTTTTTACCCAGTCCTAGCTCTTTTCAAGCCATTTTGGCCATTTCCAAACCATTTTTTTTTCCATTTCTTTCTAATTTGCTGCCATTTCTAACCCATTTTTGCCCTTTCCTGACTTGGTTTGAACCATTTTTGGCCCTTTCTAACCCAGTTTTGCCCTTTCTAACCCATTTTAAGTCTTTTTTGGCCCTTCCTAAACAAATGCTGGTCGTTCTTATCTTACTTTTGCGCATTTCTGACCGGTTTTAAGCTTTCTTTGGCTATATCTAATCCATTCTTGCCTCTTTGTACCCATTTTGAGCATTTTTTCTCTTTCTAACCAATTGATGTCCAGTTCTATCGTATTTTTGCTCATTTCTTACCAGTTTTAAGCCATTTCTGGCTATTTCTGAACTATTTATGGCCATTTCTAGCCAGTTTTTCCCCATTTCTCACCAGTTTTAAGTTTTTTTTGGCTATTTCTAACCCCTTCTTGCCTGTGTCTACCCAATTTGAAGCATTTTATATTATTTCTAAACAGTAGATGACCATTTCTCTCTTATTTTTCCCCATTTCTTACCAGTTTTTAGCAATTTCTGAACTATTTATGGCCATTTCTAGCCAGTTTTAATCTTTTCTTAGCTATTTCTAAACTGGCTTGTGCTATTTCTAACGTTTTTTGCCCAGGTCTAACTCTTTTTAAGCCCTTTTGGAAATTCCAAACCGGTTTTGTCCTGTTCTTACCAATTTCTTCCTATTTCTTATACGTTTTTGCTTTTTCCTAACTTGGTTTAAACCATTTTTGCCACCTTCTGTCCCATTTTAAGTCCTTTTTGGCTATTTCTAAACAATTGCTGGTCTTTCTTACCTTATTTTTGCCCTTTTCTCGCTAGTTTTATGTCATTTTGGGCTAATTCTGAACTATTCATGGCCATTTCTAGCCTGTTTTAAGCTTATCTTAGGTATTTCTTAACTGGTTTAGGCTATTTCTAACCACTTTTTGCCCAGATCTAACTCTTCGTAAGCCATTTCCAAACAGTTTTTGTCCGGTTCTTACAAATCTCATTCGATTTCTTGCCCGGTTTTGGCCTTTCCTGACTTGGTTTATAATATTTTTGGCCGTTCCTAACCCCGTGTTGCCAATTTCTAACCCTTTTTAAGTCTTTTTTTAGCTATTTCTAAAGAATCGATGGTTATTCTAATCTTATTTTTGCCCATTTCTAACAGTTTTATGCTATTTTGGGCTAAATCTGAACAATTTATGGCCATTTCTAGCCTGTTTTAAGCTCTTCTAAGCTATTTCTAAACTGGCTTGTTGTATTTCTAAGCCTTTTTTGCCCAAATCTAACGGTTTTTTAAGCAATTTTGTCCACATCGAAACCGGTTTTGTCCATTTCTTACTACTTTCCTCCCACTTCTTACCCATTTTGGCCTTTCCTGACTTGGTTTGAACCATTTTTGGCCATTGATAACCCAGTTTTGTCAATTTCCATCCCATTTTAACTCTTTTTTGGCTAGTTCTAAAAAATTAATGGCCATTTATATCCTATTTTTCCCATTTCTTACCAGTTTGAAGCCTTTGTTGGCTATTTCTGAACAATATATGGCCATTTGTAGCCTGGATTAAGCTTTTCTTAGCAATTTCTAATATTGCTTGTGCTATTTCCAACCCATTCTTGCCCAATTCTAACTCTTTTTAAGCCATTTTAAAACTGTTTTGATCCTTCTTTCCAATTGCTTTCTAGTGCTAACCAGTTTTTGCCCTTTCCTAACACGGTTTAAACCACTTTAACCAATTTTTAATCCATTTTAAGTCTTTTTTGGCTATTTCTAAACAAACGCTGCTTATTCTGATCTTATTTTTGCCAATTTCGTACCAGTTTTATTCCATTTTGGGCTAATGCTGAACTATTTATGCTCTTTTCTAGCCTGGTGTAAGCTTTTCTGAGCTACTTCTAAGCTGGTTTGGGCTATTTCGCACCCTTTTTTACCCAGTCCTAGCTCTTTTCAAGCCATTTTGGCCATTTCCAAACCATTTTTTTTTCCATTTCTTTCTAATTTGCTGCCATTTCTAACCCATTTTTGCCCTTTCCTGACTTGGTTTGAACCATTTTTGGCCCTTTCTAACCCAGTTTTGCCCTTTCTAACCCATTTTAAGTCTTTTTTGGCCCTTCCTAAGCAAATGCTGGTCGTTCTTATCTTACTTTTGCGCATTTCTGACCGGTTTTAAGCTTTCTTTGGCTATATCTAATCCATTCTTGCCTCTTTGTACCCATTTTAAGCATTTTTTCTCTTTCTAACCAATTGATGTCCAGTTCTATCGTATTTTTGCTCATTTCTTACCAGTTTTAAGCCATTTCTGGCTATTTCTGAACTATTTATGGCCATTTCTAGCCAGTTTTTCCCCATTTCTCACCAGTTTTAAGTTTTTTTTGGCTATTTCTAACCCCTTCTTGCCTGTGTCTACCCAATTTGAAGCATTTTATATTATTTCTAAACAGTAGATGACCATTTCTCTCTTATTTTTCCCCATTTCTTACCAGTTTTTAGCAATTTCTGAACTATTTATGGCCATTTCTAGCCAGTTTTAAGCTTTTCTTAGCTATTTCTAAACTGGCTTGTGCTATTTCTAACGTTTTTTGCCCAGGTCTAACTCTTTTTAAGCCCTTTTGGAAATTCCAAACCGGTTTTGTCCTGTTCTTACCAATTTCTTCCTATTTCTTATATGTTTTTGCTTTTTCCTAACTTGGTTTAAACCATTTTTGCCACCTTCTGTCCCATTTTAAGTCCTTTTTGGCTATTTCTAAACAATTGCTGGTCTTTCTTACCTTATTTTTGCCCTTTTCTCGCTAGTTTTATGTCATTTTGGGCTAATTCTGAACTATTCATGGCCATTTCTAGCCTGTTTTAAGCTTATCTTAGGTATTTCTTAACTGGTTTAGGCTATTTCTAACCACTTTTTGCCCAGATCTAACTCTTCGTAAGCCATTTCCAAACAGTTTTTGTCCGGTTCTTACAAATCTCATTCGATTTCTTGCCCGGTTTTGGCCTTTCCTGACTTGGTTTATAATATTTTTGGCCGTTCCTAACCCCGTGTTGCCAATTTCTAACCCTTTTTAAGTCTTTTTTTAGCTATTTCTAAAGAATCGATGGTTATTCTAATCTTATTTTTGCCCATTTCTAACTAGTTTTATGCTATTTTGGGCTAAATCTGAACAATTTATGGCCATTTCTAGCCTGTTTTAAGCTCTTCTAAGCTATTTCTAAACTGGCTTGTTGTATTTCTAAGCCTTTTTTGCCCAAATCTAACGGTTTTTTAAGCAATTTTGTCCACATCGAAACCGGTTTTGTCCATTTCTTACTACTTTCCTCCCACTTCTTACCCATTTTGGCCTTTCCTGACTTGGTTTGAACCATTTTTGGCCATTGATAACCCAGTTTTGTCAATTTCCATCCCATTTTAACTCTTTTTTGGCTAGTTCTAAAAAATTAATGGCCATTTATATCCTATTTTTCCCATTTCTTACCAGTTTGAAGCCTTTGTTGGCTATTTCTGAACAATATATGGCCATTTGTAGCCTGGATTAAGCTTTTCTTAGCAATTTCTAATATTGCTTGTGCTATTTCCAACCCATTCTTGCCCAATTCTAACTCTTTTTAAGCCATTTTAAAACTGTTTTGATCCTTCTTTCCAATTGCTTTCTAGTGCTAACCAGTTTTTGCCCTTTCCTAACACGGTTTAAACCACTTTAACCAATTTTTAATCCATTTTAAGTCTTTTTTGGCTATTTCTAAACAAACGCTGCTTATTCTGATCTTATTTTTGCCAATTTCGTACCAGTTTTATGCCATTTTGGGCTAATGCTGAACTATTTATGCTCTTTTCTAGCCTGGTGTAAGCTTTTCTGAGCTACTTCTAAGCTGGTTTGGGCTATTTCGCACCCTTTTTTACCCAGTCCTAGCTCTTTTCAAGCCATTTTGGCCATTTCCAAACCATTTTTTTTTCCATTTCTTTCTAATTTGCTGCCATTTCTAACCCATTTTTGCCCTTTCCTGACTTGGTTTGAACCATTTTTGGCCCTTTCTAACCCAGTTTTGCCCTTTCTAACCCATTTTAAGTCTTTTTTGGCCCTTCCTAAACAAATGCTGGTCGTTCTTATCTTACTTTTGCGCATTTCTGACCGGTTTTAAGCTTTCTTTGGCTATATCTAATCCATTCTTGCCTCTTTGTACCCATTTTAAGCATTTTTTCTCTTTCTAACCAATTGATGTCCAGTTCTATCGTATTTTTGCTCATTTCTTACCAGTTTTAAGCCATTTCTGGCTATTTCTGAACTATTTATGGCCATTTCTAGCCAGTTTTTCCCCATTTCTCACCAGTTTTAAGTTTTTTTTGGCTATTTCTAACCCCTTCTTGCCTGTGTCTACCCAATTTGAAGCATTTTATATTATTTCTAAACAGTAGATGACCATTTCTCTCTTATTTTTCCCCATTTCTTACCAGTTTTTAGCAATTTCTGAACTATTTATGGCCATTTCTAGCCAGTTTTAAGCTTTTCTTAGCTATTTCTAAACTGGCTTGTGCTATTTCTAACGTTTTTTGCCCAGGTCTAACTCTTTTTAAGCCCTTTTGGAAATTCCAAACCGGTTTTGTCCTGTTCTTACCAATTTCTTCCTATTTCTTATATGTTTTTGCTTTTTCCTAACTTGGTTTAAACCATTTTTGCCACCTTCTGTCCCATTTTAAGTCCTTTTTGGCTATTTCTAAACAATTGCTGGTCTTTCTTACCTTATTTTTGCCCTTTTCTCGCTAGTTTTATGTCATTTTGGGCTAATTCTGAACTATTCATGGCCATTTCTAGCCTGTTTTAAGCTTATCTTAGGTATTTCTTAACTGGTTTAGGCTATTTCTAACCAGTTTTTGCCCAGATCTAACTCTTCGTAAGCCATTTCCAAACAGTTTTTGTCCGGTTCTTACAAATCTCATTCGATTTCTTGCCCGGTTTTGGCCTTTCCTGACTTGGTTTATAATATTTTTGGCCGTTCCTAACCCCGTGTTGCCAATTTCTAACCCTTTTTAAGTCTTTTTTTAGCTATTTCTAAAGAATCGATGGTTATTCTAATCTTATTTTTGCCCATTTCTAACAGTTTTATGCTATTTTGGGCTAAATCTGAACAATTTATGGCCATTTCTAGCCTGTTTTAAGCTCTTCTAAGCTATTTCTAAACTGGCTTGTTGTATTTCTAAGCCTTTTTTGCCCAAATCTAACGGTTTTTTAAGCAATTTTGTCCACATCGAAACCGGTTTTGTCCATTTCTTACTACTTTCCTCCCACTTCTTACCCATTTTGGCCTTTCCTGACTTGGTTTGAACCATTTTTGGCCATTGATAACCCAGTTTTGTCAATTTCCATCCCATTTTAACTCTTTTTTGGCTAGTTCTAAAAAATTAATGGCCATTTATATCCTATTTTTCCCATTTCTTACCAGTTTGAAGCCTTTGTTGGCTATTTCTGAACAATATATGGCCATTTGTAGCCTGGATTAAGCTTTTCTTAGCAATTTCTAATATTGCTTGTGCTATTTCCAACCCATTCTTGCCCAATTCTAACTCTTTTTAAGCCATTTTAAAACTGTTTTGATCCTTCTTTCCAATTGCTTTCTAGTGCTAACCAGTTTTTGCCCTTTCCTAACACGGTTTAAACCACTTTTACCAATTTTTAATCCATTTTAAGTCTTTTTTGGCTATTTCTAAACAAACGCTGCTTATTCTGATCTTATTTTTGCCAATTTCGTACCAGTTTTATTCCATTTTGGGCTAATGCTGAACTAGTTATGCTCTTTTCTAGCCTGGTGTAAGCTTTTCTGAGCTACTTCTAAGCTGGTTTGGGCTATTTCGCACCCTTTTTTACCCAGTCCTAGCTCTTTTCAAGCCATTTTGGCCATTTCCAAACCATTTTTTTTTCCATTTCTTTCTAATTTGCTGCCATTTCTAACCCATTTTTGCCCTTTCCTGACTTGGTTTGAACCATTTTTGGCCCTTTCTAACCCAGTTTTGCCCTTTCTAACCCATTTTAAGTCTTTTTTGGCCCTTCCTAAACAAATGCTGGTCGTTCTTATCTTACTTTTGCGCATTTCTGACCGGTTTTAAGCTTTCTTTGGCTATATCTAATCCATTCTTGCCTCTTTGTACCCATTTTAAGCATTTTTTCTCTTTCTAACCAATTGATGTCCAGTTCTATCGTATTTTTGCTCATTTCTTACCAGTTTTAAGCCATTTCTGGCTATTTCTGAACTATTTATGGCCATTTCTAGCCAGTTTTTCCCCATTTCTCACCAGTTTTAAGTTTTTTTTGGCTATTTCTAACCCCTTCTTGCCTGTGTCTACCCAATTTGAAGCATTTTATATTATTTCTAAACAGTAGATGACCATTTCTCTCTTATTTTTCCCCATTTCTTACCAGTTTTTTGCAATTTCTGAACTATTTATGGCCATTTCTAGCCAGTTTTAAGCTTTTCTTAGCTATTTCTAAACTGGCTTGTGCTATTTCTAACGTTTTTTGCCCAGGTCTAACTCTTTTTAAGCCCTTTTGGAAATTCCAAACCGGTTTTGTCCTGTTCTTACCAATTTCTTCCTATTTCTTATACGTTTTTGCTTTTTCCGAACTTGGTTTAAACCATTTTTGCCACCTTCTGTCCCATTTTAAGTCCTTTTTGGCTATTTCTAAACAATTGCTGGTCTTTCTTACCTTATTTTTGCCCTTTTCTCGCTAGTTTTATGTCATTTTGGCCTAATTCTGAACTATTCATGGCCATTTCTAGCCTGTTTTAAGCTTATCTTAGGTATTTCTTAACTGGTTTAGGCTATTTCTAACCAGTTTTTGCCCAGATCTAACTCTTCGTAAGCCATTTCCAAACAGTTTTTGTCCGGTTCTTACAAATCTCATTCGATTTCTTGCCCGGTTTTGGCCTTTCCTGACTTGGTTTATAATATTTTTGGCCGTTCCTAACCCCGTGTTGCCAATTTCTAACCCTTTTTAAGTCTTTTTTTAGCTATTTCTAAAGAATCGATGGTTATTCTAATCTTATTTTTGCCCATTTCTAACAGTTTTATGCTATTTTGGGCTAAATCTGAACAATTTATGGCCATTTCTAGCCTGTTTTAAGCTCTTCTAAGCTATTTCTAAACTGGCTTGTTGTATTTCTAAGCCTTTTTTGCCCAAATCTAACGTTTTTTTAAGCAATTTTGTCCATATCGAAACCGGTTTTGTCCATTTCTTACTACTTTCCTCCCACTTCTTACCCATTTTGGCCTTTCCTGATTTGGTTTGAACCATTTTTGGCCATTGATAACCCAGTTTTGTCAATTTCCATCCCATTTTAACTCTTTTTTGGCTAGTTCTAAAAAATTAATGGCCATTTATATCCTATTTTTCCCATTTCTTACCAGTTTGAAGCCTTTGTTGGCTATTTCTGAACAATATATGGCCATTTGTAGCCTGGATTAAGCTTTTCTTAGCAATTTCTAATATTGCTTGTGCTATTTCCAACCCATTCTTGCCCAATTCTAACTCTTTTTAAGCCATTTTAAAACTGTTTTGATCCTTCTTTCCAATTGCTTTCTAGTGCTAACCAGTTTTTGCCCTTTCCTAACACGGTTTAAACCACTTTTACCAATTTTTAATCCATTTTAAGTCTTTTTTGGCTATTTCTAAACAAACGCTGCTTATTCTGATCTTATTTTTGCCAATTTCGTACCAGCTTTATTCCATTTTGGGCTAATGCTGAACTATTTATGCTCTTTTCTAGCCTGGTGTAAGCTTTTCTGAGCTACTTCTAAGCTGGTTTGGGCTATTTCGCACCCTTTTTTACCCAGTCCTAGCTCTTTTCAAGCCATTTTGGCCATTTCCAAACCATTTTTTTTTCCACTTCTTTCTAATTTGCTGCCATTTCTAACCCATTTTTGCCCTTTCCTGACTTGGTTTGAACCATTTTTGGCCCTTTCTAACCCAGTTTTGCCCTTTCTAACCCATTTTAAGTCTTTTTTGGCCCTTCCTAAACAAATGCTGGTCGTTCTTATCTTACTTTTGCGCATTTCTGACCAGTTTTAAGCTTTCTTTGGCTATATCTAATCCATTCTTGCCTCTTTGTACCCATTTTGAGCATTTTTTCTCTTTCTAACCAATTGATGTCCAGTTCTATCGTATTTTTGCTCATTTCTTACCAGTTTTAAGCCATTTCTGGCTATTTCTGAACTATTTATGGCCATTTCTAGCCAGTTTTTCCCCATTTCTCACCAGTTTTAAGGTTTTTTTGGCTATTTCTAACCCCTTCTTGCCTGTGTCTACCCAATTTGAAGCATTTTATATTATTTCTAAACAGTAGATGACCATTTCTCTCTTATTTTTCCCCATTTCTTACCAGTTTTTTGCAATTTCTGAACTATTTATGGCCATTTCTAGCCAGTTTTAATCTTTTCTTAGCTATTTCTAAACTGGCTTGTGCTATTTCTAACGTTTATTGCCCAGGTCTAACTCTTTTTAAGCCCTTTTGGAAATTCCAAACCGGTTTTGTCCTGTTCTTACCAATTTCTTCCTATTTCTTATACGTTTTTTCTTTTCCCTAACTTGGTTTAAACCATTTTTGCCACCTTCTGTCCCATTTTAAGTCCTTTTTGGCTATTTCTAAACAATTGCTGGTCTTTCTTACCTTATTTTTGCCCTTTTCTCGCTAGTTTTATGTCATTTTGGGCTAATTCTGAACTATTCATGGCCATTTCTAGCCTGTTTTAAGCTTATCTTAGGTATTTCTTAACTGGTTTAGGCTATTTCTAACCAGTTTTTGCCCAGATCTAACTCTTCGTAAGCCATTTCCAAACAGTTTTTGTCCGGTTCTTACAAATCTCATTCGATTTCTTGCCCGGTTTTGGCCTTTCCTGACTTGGTTTATAATATTTTTGGCCGTTCCTAACCCCGTGTTGCCAATTTCTAACCCTTTTTAAGTCTTTTTTTAGCTATTTCTAAAGAATCGATGGTTATTCTAATCTTATTTTTGCCCATTTCTAACAGTTTTATGCTATTTTGGGCTAAATCTGAACAATTTATGGCCATTTCTAGCCTGTTTTAAGCTCTTCTAAGCTATTTCTAAACTGGCTTGTTGTATTTCTAAGCCTTTTTTGCCCAAATCTAACGGTTTTTTAAGCAATTTTGTCCACATCGAAACCGGTTTTGTCCATTTCTTACTACTTTCCTCCCACTTCTTACCCATTTTGGCCTTTCCTGACTTGGTTTGAACCATTTTTGGCCATTGATAACCCAGTTTTGTCAATTTCCATCCCATTTTAACTCTTTTTTGGCTAGTTCTAAAAAATTAATGGCCATTTATATCCTATTTTTCCCATTTCTTACCAGTTTGAAGCCTTTGTTGGCTATTTCTGAACAATATATGGCCATTTGTAGCCTGGATTAAGCTTTTCTTAGCAATTTCTAATATTGCTTGTGCTATTTCCAACCCATTCTTGCCCAATTCTAACTCTTTTTAAGCCATTTTAAAACTGTTTTGATCCTTCTTTCCAATTGCTTTCTAGTGCTAACCAGTTTTTGCCCTTTCCTAACACGGTTTAAACCACTTTAACCAATTTTTAATCCATTTTAAGTCTTTTTTGGCTATTTCTAAACAAACGCTGCTTATTCTGATCTTATTTTTGCCAATTTCGTACCAGTTTTATTCCATTTTGGGCTAATGCTGAACTATTTATGCTCTTTTCTAGCCTGGTGTAAGCTTTTCTGAGCTACTTCTAAGCTGGTTTGGGCTATTTCGCACCATTTTTTACCCAGTCCTAGCTCTTTTCAAGCCATTTTGGCCATTTCCAAACCATTTCTTTTTCCATTTCTTTCTAATTTGCTGCCATTTCTAACCCATTTTTGCCCTTTCCTGACTTGGTTTGAACCATTTTTGGCCCTTTCTAACCCAGTTTTGCCCTTTCTAACCCATTTTAAGTCTTTTTTGGCCCTTCCTAAACAAATGCTGGTCGTTCTTATCTTACTTTTGCGCATTTCTGACCAGTTTTAAGCTTTCTTTGGCTATATCTAATCCATTCTTGCCTCTTTGTACCCATTTTGAGCATTTTTTCTCTTTCTAACCAATTGATGTCCAGTTCTATCGTATTTTTGCTCATTTCTTACCAGTTTTAAGCCATTTCTGGCTATTTCTGAACTATTTATGGCCATTTCTAGCCAGTTTTTCCCCATTTCTCACCAGTTTTAAGTTTTTTTTGGCTATTTCTAACCCCTTCTTGCCTGTGTCTACCCAATTTGAAGCATTTTATATTATTTCTAAACAGTAGATGACCATTTCTCTCTTATTTTTCCCCATTTCTTACCAGTTTTTTGCAATTTCTGAACTATTTATGGCCATTTCTAGCCAGTTTTAAGCTTTTCTTAGCTATTTCTAAACTGGCTTGTGCTATTTCTAACGTTTTTTGCCCAGGTCTAACTCTTTTTAAGCCCTTTTGGAAATTCCAAACCGGTTTTGTCCTGTTCTTACCAATTTCTTCCTATTTCTTATACGTTTTTGCTTTTTCCGAACTTGGTTTAAACCATTTTTGCCACCTTCTGTCCCATTTTAAGTCCTTTTTGGCTATTTCTAAACAATTGCTGGTCTTTCTTACCTTATTTTTGCCCTTTTCTCGCTAGTTTTATGTCATTTTGGGCTAATTCTGAACTATTCATGGCCATTTCTAGCCTGTTTTAAGCTTATCTTAGGTATTTCTTAACTGGTTTAGGCTATTTCTAACCAGTTTTTGCCCAGATCTAACTCTTCGTAAGCCATTTCCAAACAGTTTTTGTCCGGTTCTTACAAATCTCATTCGATTTCTTGCCCGGTTTTGGCCTTTCCTGACTTGGTTTATAATATTTTTGGCCGTTCCTAACCCCGTGTTGCCAATTTCTAACCCTTTTTAAGTCTTTTTTTAGCTATTTCTAAAGAATCGATGGTTATTCTAATCTTATTTTTGCCCATTTCTAACTAGTTTTATGCTATTTTGGGCTAAATCTGAACAATTTATGGCCATTTCTAGCCTGTTTTAAGCTCTTCTAAGCTATTTCTAAACTGGCTTGTTGTATTTCTAAGCCTTTTTTGCCCAAATCTAACGTTTTTTTAAGCAATTTTGTCCATATCGAAACCGGTTTTGTCCATTTCTTACTACTTTCCTCCCACTTCTTACCCATTTTGGCCTTTCCTGACTTGGTTTGAACCATTTTTGGCCATTGATAACCCAGTTTTGTCAATTTCCATCCCATTTTAACTCTTTTTTGGCTAGTTCTAAAAAATTAATGGCCATTTATATCCAATTTTTCCCATTTCTTACCAGTTTGAAGCCTTTGTTGGCTATTTCTGAACAATATAT
The DNA here is from genome assembly GCF_033815535.1 of Pezoporus flaviventris. Taxonomy (NCBI): domain Eukaryota; kingdom Metazoa; phylum Chordata; class Aves; order Psittaciformes; family Psittacidae; genus Pezoporus; species Pezoporus flaviventris. Next base: position 180,542 of record NW_026892681.1, on the reverse strand, counting down.
GGCCATTTGTAGCCTGGATTAAGCTTTTCTTAGCAATTTCTAATATTGCTTGTGCTATTTCCAACCCATTCTTGCCCAATTCTAACTCTTTTTAAGCCATTTTAAAACTGTTTTGATCCTTCTTTCCAATTGCTTTCTAGTGCTAACCAGTTTTTGCCCTTTCCTAACACGGTTTAAACCACTTTAACCAATTTTTAATCCATTTTAAGTCTTTTTTGGCTATTTCTAAACAAACGCTGCTTATTCTGATCTTATTTTTGCCAATTTCGTACCAGTTTTATTCCATTTTGGGCTAATGCTGAACTATTTATGCTCTTTTCTAGCCTGGTGTAAGCTTTTCTGAGCTACTTCTAAGCTGGTTTGGGCTATTTCGCACCCTTTTTTACCCAGTCCTAGCTCTTTTCAAGCCATTTTGGCCATTTCCAAACCATTTTTTTTTCCATTTCTTTCTAATTTGCTGCCATTTCTAACCCATTTTTGCCCTTTCCTGACTTGGTTTGAACCATTTTTGGCCCTTTCTAACCCAGTTTTGCCCTTTCTAACCCATTTTAAGTCTTTTTTGGCCCTTCCTAAACAAATGCTGGTCGTTCTTATCTTACTTTTGCGCATTTCTGACCAGTTTTAAGCTTTCTTTGGCTATATCTAATCCATTCTTGCCTCTTTGTACCCATTTTGAGCATTTTTTCTCTTTCTAACCAATTGATGTCCAGTTCTATCGTATTTTTGCTCATTTCTTACCAGTTTTAAGCCATTTCTGGCTATTTCTGAACTATTTATGGCCATTTCTAGCCAGTTTTTCCCCATTTCTCACAAGTTTTAAGGTTTTTTTGGCTATTTCTAACCCCTTCTTGCCTGTGTCTACCCAATTTGAAGCATTTTATATTATTTCTAAACAGTAGATGACCATTTCTCTCTTATTTTTCCCCATTTCTTACCAGTTTTTTGCAATTTCTCAACTATTTATGGCCATTTCTAGCCAGTTTTAATCTTTTCTTAGCTATTTCTAAACTGGCTTGTGCTATTTCTAACGTTTATTGCCCAGGTCTAACTCTTTTTAAGCCCTTTTGGAAATTCCAAACCGGTTTTGTCCATTTCTTACCAATTTCTTCCTATTTCTTATACGTTTTTGCTTTTCCCTAACTTGGTTTAAACCATTTTTGCCACTTTCTGTCCCATTTTAAGTCCTTTTTGGCTATTTCTAAACAATTGCTGGTCTTTCTTACCTTATTTTTGCCCTTTTCTCGCTAGTTTTATGTCATTTTGGGCTAATTCTGAACTATTCATGGCCATTTCTAGCCTGTTTTAAGCTTATCTTAGGTATTTCTTAACTGGTTTAGGCTATTTCTAACCAGTTTTTGCCCAGATCTAACTCTTCGTAAGCCATTTCCAAACAGTTTTTGTCCGGTTCTTACAAATCTCATTCGATTTCTTGCCCGGTTTTGGCCTTTCCTGACTTGGTTTATAATATTTTTGGCCGTTCCTAACCCCGTGTTGCCAATTTCTAACCCTTTTTAAGTCTTTTTTTAGCTATTTCTAAAGAATCGATGGTTATTCTAATCTTATTTTTGCCCATTTCTAACTAGTTTTATGCTATTTTGGGCTAAATCTGAACAATTTATGGCCATTTCTAGCCTGTTTTAAGCTCTTCTAAGCTATTTCTAAACTGGCTTGTTGTATTTCTAAGCATTTTTGCCCAAATCTAACGGTTTTTTAAGCAATTTTGTCCATATCGAAACCGGTTTTGTCCATTTCTTACTACTTTCCTCCCACTTCTTACCCATTTTGGCCTTTCCTGACTTGGTTTGAACCATTTTTGGCCATTGATAACCCAGTTTTGTCAATTTCCATCCCATTTTAACTCTTTTTTGGCTAGTTCTAAAAAATTAATGGCCATTTATATCCTATTTTTCCCATTTCTTACCAGTTTGAAGCCTTTGTTGGCTATTTCTGAACAATATATGGCCATTTGTAGCCTGGATTAAGCTTTTCTTAGCAATTTCTAATATTGCTTGTGCTATTTCCAACCCATTCTTGCCCAATTCTAACTCTTTTTAAGCCATTTTAAAACTGTTTTGATCCTTCTTTCCAATTGCTTTCTAGTCCTAACCAGTTTTTGCCCTTTCCTAACACGGTTTAAACCACTTTTACCAATTTTTAATCCATTTTAAGTCTTTTTTGGCTATTTCTAAACAAACGCTGCTTATTCTGATCTTATTTTTGCCAATTTCGTACCAGTTTTATTCCATTTTGGGCTAATGCTGAACTATTTATGCTCTTTTCTAGCCTGGTGTAAGCTTTTCTGAGCTACTTCTAAGCTGGTTTGGGCTATTTCGCACCCTTTTTTACCCAGTCCTAGCTCTTTTCAAGCCATTTTGGCCATTTCCAAACCATTTTTTTTTCCATTTCTTTCTAATTTGCTGCCATTTCTAACCCATTTTTGCCCTTTCCTGACTTGGTTTGAACCATTTTTGGCCCTTTCTAGCCCAGTTTTGCCCTTTCTAACCCATTTTAAGTCTTTTTTGGCCCTTCCTAAACAAATGCTGGTCGTTCTTATCTTACTTTTGCGCATTTCTGACCAGTTTTAAGCTTTCTTTGGCTATATCTAATCCATTCTTGCCTCTTTGTACCCATTTTGAGCATTTTTTCTCTTTCTAACCAATTGATGTCCAGTTCTATCGTATTTTTGCTCATTTCTTACCAGTTTTAAGCCATTTCTGGCTATTTCTGAACTATTTATGGCCATTTCTAGCCAGTTTTTCCCCATTTCTCACAAGTTTTAAGGTTTTTTTGGCTATTTCTAACCCCTTCTTGCCTGTGTCTACCCAATTTGAAGCATTTTATATTATTTCTAAACAGTAGATGACCATTTCTCTCTTATTTTTCCCCATTTCTTACCAGTTTTTTGCAATTTCTCAACTATTTATGGCCATTTCTAGCCAGTTTTAATCTTTTCTTAGCTATTTCTAAACTGGCTTGTGCTATTTCTAACGTTTATTGCCCAGGTCTAACTCTTTTTAAGCCCTTTTGGAAATTCCAAACCGGTTTTGTCCATTTCTTACCAATTTCTTCCTATTTCTTATACGTTTTTGCTTTTCCCTAACTTGGTTTAAACCATTTTTGCCACTTTCTGTCCCATTTTAAGTCCTTTTTGGCTATTTCTAAACAATTGCTGGTCTTTCTTACCTTATTTTTGCCCTTTTCTCGCTAGTTTTATGTCATTTTGGGCTAATTCTGAACTATTCATGGCCATTTCTAGCCTGTTTTAAGCTTATCTTAGGTATTTCTTAACTGGTTTAGGCTATTTCTAACCAGTTTTTGCCCAGATCTAACTCTTCGTAAGCCATTTCCAAACAGTTTTTGTCCGGTTCTTACAAATCTCATTCGATTTCTTGCCCGGTTTTGGCCTTTCCTGACTTGGTTTATAATATTTTTGGCCGTTCCTAACCCCGTGTTGCCAATTTCTAACCCTTTTTAAGTCTTTTTTTAGCTATTTCTAAAGAATCGATGGTTATTCTAATCTTATTTTTGCCCATTTCTAACTAGTTTTATGCTATTTTGGGCTAAATCTGAACAATTTATGGCCATTTCTAGCCTGTTTTAAGCTCTTCTAAGCTATTTCTAAACTGGCTTGTTGTATTTCTAAGCATTTTTGCCCAAATCTAACGGTTTTTTAAGCAATTTTGTCCATATCGAAACCGGTTTTGTCCATTTCTTACTACTTTCCTCCCACTTCTTACCCATTTTGGCCTTTCCTGACTTGGTTTGAACCATTTTTGGCCATTGATAACCCAGTTTTGTCAATTTCCATCCCATTTTAACTCTTTTTTGGCTAGTTCTAAAAAATTAATGGCCATTTATATCCTATTTTTCCCATTTCTTACCAGTTTGAAGCCTTTGTTGGCTATTTCTGAACAATATATGGCCATTTGTAGCCTGGATTAAGCTTTTCTTAGCAATTTCTAATATTGCTTGTGCTATTTCCAACCCATTCTTGCCCAATTCTAACTCTTTTTAAGCCATTTTAAAACTGTTTTGATCCTTCTTTCCAATTGCTTTCTAGTCCTAACCAGTTTTTGCCCTTTCCTAACACGGTTTAAACCACTTTTACCAATTTTTAATCCATTTTAAGTCTTTTTTGGCTATTTCTAAACAAACGCTGCTTATTCTGATCTTATTTTTGCCAATTTCGTACCAGTTTTATTCCATTTTGGGCTAATGCTGAACTATTTATGCTCTTTTCTAGCCTGGTGTAAGCTTTTCTGAGCTACTTCTAAGCTGGTTTGGGCTATTTCGCACCCTTTTTTACCCAGTCCTAGCTCTTTTCAAGCCATTTTGGCCATTTCCAAACCATTTTTTTTTCCATTTCTTTCTAATTTGCTGCCATTTCTAACCCATTTTTGCCCTTTCCTGACTTGGTTTGAACCATTTTTGGCCCTTTCTAGCCCAGTTTTGCCCTTTCTAACCCATTTTAAGTCTTTTTTGGCCCTTCCTAAACAAATGCTGGTCGTTCTTATCTTACTTTTGCGCATTTCTGACCGGTTTTAAGCTTTCTTTGGCTATATCTAATCCATTCTTGCCTCTTTGTACCCATTTTAAGCATTTTTTCTCTTTCTAACCAATTGATGTCCAGTTCTATCGTATTTTTGCTCATTTCTTACCAGTTTTAAGCCATTTCTGGCTATTTCTGAACTATTTATGGCCATTTCTAGCCAGTTTTTCCCCATTTCTCACCAGTTTTAAGTTTTTTTTGGCTATTTCTAACCCCTTCTTGCCTGTGTCTACCCAATTTGAAGCATTTTATATTATTTCTAAACAGTAGATGACCATTTCTCTCTTATTTTTCCCCATTTCTTACCAGTTTTTAGCAATTTCTGAACTATTTATGGCCATTTCTAGCCAGTTTTAAGCTTTTCTTAGCTATTTCTAAACTGGCTTGTGCTATTTCTAACGTTTTTTGCCCAGGTCTAACTCTTTTTAAGCCCTTTTGGAAATTCCAAACCGGTTTTGTCCTGTTCTTACCAATTTCTTCCTATTTCTTATATGTTTTTGCTTTTTCCTAACTTGGTTTAAACCATTTTTGCCACTTTCTGTCCCATTTTAAGTCCTTTTTGGCTATTTCTAAACAATTGCTGGTCTTTCTTACCTTATTTTTGCCCTTTTCTCGCTAGTTTTATGTCATTTTGGCCTAATTCTGAACTATTCATGGCCATTTCTAGCCTGTTTTAAGCTTATCTTAGGTATTTCTTAACTGGTTTAGGCTATTTCTAACCAGTTTTTGCCCAGATCTAACTCTTCGTAAGCCATTTCCAAACAGTTTTTGTCCGGTTCTTACAAATCTCATTCGATTTCTTGCCCGGTTTTGGCCTTTCCTGACTTGGTTTATAATATTTTTGGCCGTTCCTAACCCCGTGTTGCCAATTTCTAACCCTTTTTAAGTCTTTTTTTTAGCTATTTCTAAAGAATCGATGGTTATTCTAATCTTATTTTTGCCCATTTCTAACTAGTTTTATGCTATTTTGGGCTAAATCTGAACAATTTATGGCCATTTCTAGCCTGTTTTAAGCTCTTCTAAGCTATTTCTAAACTGGCTTGTTGTATTTCTAAGCCTTTTTTGCCCAAATCTAACGGTTTTTTAAGCAATTTTGTCCATATCGAAACCGGTTTTGTCCATTTCTTACTACTTTCCTCCCACTTCTTACCCATTTTGGCCTTTCCTGACTTGGTTTGAACCATTTTTGGCCATTGATAACCCAGTTTTGTCAATTTCCATCCCATTTTAACTCTTTTTTGGCTAGTTCTAAAAAATTAATGGCCATTTATATCCTATTTTTCCCATTTCTTACCAGTTTGAAGCCTTTGTTGGCTATTTCTGAACAATATATGGCCATTTGTAGCCTGGATTAAGCTTTTCTTAGCAATTTCTAATATTGCTTGTGCTATTTCCAACCCATTCTTGCCCAATTCTAACTCTTTTTAAGCCATTTTAAAACTGTTTTGATCCTTCTTTCCAATTGCTTTCTAGTGCTAACCAGTTTTTGCCCTTTCCTAACACGGTTTAAACCACTTTAACCAATTTTTAATCCATTTTAAGTCTTTTTTGGCTATTTCTAAACAAACGCTGCTTATTCTGATCTTATTTTTGCCAATTTCGTACCAGTTTTATTCCATTTTGGGCTAATGCTGAACTATTTATGCTCTTTTCTAGCCTGGTGTAAGCTTTTCTGAGCTACTTCTAAGCTGGTTTGGGCTATTTCGCACCCTTTTTTACCCAGTCCTAGCTCTTTTCAAGCCATTTTGGCCATTTCCAAACCATTTTTTTTCCATTTCTTTCTAATTTGCTGCCATTTCTAACCCATTTTTTGCCCTTTCCTGACTTGGTTTGAACCATTTTTGGCCCTTTCTAACCCAGTTTTGCCCTTTCTAACCCATTTTAAGTCTTTTTTGGCCCTTCCTAAACAAATGCTGGTCGTTCTTATCTTACTTTTGCGCATTTCTGACCGGTTTTAAGCTTTCTTTGGCTATATCTAATCCATTCTTGCCTCTTTGTACCCATTTTAAGCATTTTTTCTATTTCTAACCAATTGATGTCCAGTTCTATCGTATTTTTGCTCATTTCTTACCAGTTTTAAGACATTTCTGGATATTTCTGGACTATTTATGGCCATTTCTCGCCAGTTTTTCCCCATTTCTCACCAGTTTTAAGTTTTTTTGGCTATTTCTAACCCCTTCTTGCCTGTGTCTACCCAATTTGAAGCATTTTATATTATTTCTAAACAGTAGATGACCATTTCTCTCTTATTTTTCCCCATTTCTTACCAGTTTTTTGCAATTTCTGAACTATTTATGGCCATTTCTAGCCAGTTTTAAGCTTTTCTTAGCTATTTCTAAACTGGCTTGTGCTATTTCTAACGTTTTTTGCCCAGGTCTAACTCTTTTTAAGCCCTTTTGGAAATTCCAAACCGGTTTTGTCCTGTTCTTACCAATTTCTTCCTATTTCTTATACGTTTTTGCTTTTTCCTAACTTGGTTTAAACCATTTTTGCCACTTTCTATCCCATTTTAAGTCCTTTTTGGCTATTTCTAAACAATTGCTGGTCTTTCTTACCTTATTTTTGCCCTTTTCTCGCTAGTTTTATGTCATTTTGGGCTAATTCTGAACTATTCATGGCCATTTCTAGCCTGTTTTAAGCTTATCTTAGGTATTTCTTAACTGGTTTAGGCTATTTCTAACCAGTTTTTGCCCAGATCTAACTCTTCGTAAGCCATTTCCAAACAGTTTTTGTCCGGTTCTTACAAGTCTCATTCGATTTCTTGCCCGGTTTTGGCCTTTCCTGACTTGGTTTATAATATTTTTGGCCGTTCCTAACCCCGTGTTGCCAATTTCTAACCCTTTTTAAGTCTTTTTTTAGCTATTTCTAAAGAATCGATGGTTATTCTAATCTTATTTTTGCCCATTTCTAACTAGTTTTATGCTATTTTGGGCTAAATCTGAACAATTTATGGCCATTTCTAGCCTGTTTTAAGCTCTTCTAAGCTATTTCTAAACTGGCTTGTTGTATTTCTAAGCATTTTTGCCCAAATCTAACGGTTTTTTAAGCAATTTTGTCCATATCGAAACCGGTTTTGTCCATTTCTTACTACTTTCCTCCCACTTCTTACCCATTTTGGCCTTTCCTGACTTGGTTTGAACCATTTTTGGCCATTGATAACCCAGTTTTGTCAATTTCCATCCCATTTTAACTCTTTTTTGGCTAGTTCTAAAAAATTAATGGCCATTTATATCCTATTTTTCCCATTTCTTACCAGTTTGAAGCCTTTGTTGGCTATTTCTGAACAATATATGGCCATTTGTAGCCTGGATTAAGCTTTTCTTAGCAATTTCTAATATTGCTTGTGCTATTTCCAACCCATTCTTGCCCAATTCTAACTCTTTTTAAGCCATTTTAAAACTGTTTTGATCCTTCTTTCCAATTGCTTTCTAGTGCTAACCAGTTTTTGCCCTTTCCTAACACGGTTTAAACCACTTTAACCAATTTTTAATCCATTTTAAGTCTTTTTTGGCTATTTCTAAACAAACGCTGCTTATTCTGATCTCATTTTTGCCAATTTCGTACCAGCTTTATTCCATTTTGGGCTAATGCTGAACTATTTATGCTCTTTTCTATCCTGGTGTAAGCTTTTCTGAGCTACTTCTAAGCTGGTTTGGGCTATTTCGCACCCTTTTTTACCCAGTCCTAGCTCTTTTCAAGCCATTTTGGCCATTTCCAAACCATTTTTTTTTCCATTTCTTTCTAATTTGCTGCCATTTCTAACCCATTTTTGCCCTTTCCTGACTTGGTTTGAACCATTTTTGGCCCTTTCTAGCCCAGTTTTGCCCTTTCTAACCCATTTTAAGTCTTTTTTGGCCCTTCCTAAACAAATGCTGGTCGTTCTTATCTTACTTTTGCGCATTTCTGACCAGTTTTAAGCTTTCTTTGGCTATATCTAATCCATTCTTGCCTCTTTGTACCCATTTTAAGCATTTTTTCTCTTTCTAACCAATTGATGTCCAGTTCTATCGTATTTTTGCTCATTTCTTACCAGTTTTAAGCCATTTCTGGCTATTTCTGAACTATTTATGGCCATTTCTAGCCAGTTTTTCCCCATTTCTCACCAGTTTTAAGTTTTTTTTGGCTATTTCTAACCCCTTCTTGCCTGCGTCTACCCAATTTGAAGCATTTTATATTATTTCTAAACAGTAGATGACCATTTCTCTCTTATTTTTGCCCATTTCTTCCCAGTTTTTAGCAATTTCTGAACTATTTATGGCCATTTCTAGCCAGTTTTAAGCTTTTCTTAGCTATTTCTAAACTGGCTTGTGCTATTTCTAACGTTTTTTGCCCAGGTCTAACTCTTTTTAAGCCCTTTTGGAAATTCCAAACTGGTTTTGTCCTGTTCTTACCAATTTCTTCCTATTTCTTATATGTTTTTGCTTTTTCCTAACTTGGTTTAAACCATTTTTGCCACTTTCTGTCCCATTTTAAGTCCTTTTTGGCTATTTCTAAACAATTGCTGGTCTTTCTTACCTTATTTTTGCCCTTTTCTCGCTAGTTTTATGTCATTTTGGCCTAATTCTGAACTATTCATGGCCATTTCTAGCCTGTTTTAAGCTTATCTTAGGTATTTCTTAACTGGTTTAGGCTATTTCTAACCAGTTTTTGCCCAGATCTAACTCTTCGTAAGCCATTTCCAAACAGTTTTTGTCCGGTTCTTACAAATCTCATTCGATTTCTTGCCCGGTTTTGGCCTTTCCTGACTTGGTTTATAATATTTTTGGCCGTTCCTAACCCCGTGTTGCCAATTTCTAACCCTTTTTAAGTCTTTTTTTTAGCTATTTCTAAAGAATCGATGGTTATTCTAATCTTATTTTTGCCCATTTCTAACTAGTTTTATGCTATTTTGGGCTAAATCTGAACAATTTATGGCCATTTCTAGCCTGTTTTAAGCTCTTCTAAGCTATTTCTAAACTGGCTTGTTGTATTTCTAAGCCTTTTTTGCCCAAATCTAACGGTTTTTTAAGCAATTTTGTCCATATCGAAACCGGTTTTGTCCATTTCTTACTACTTTCCTCCCACTTCTTACCCATTTTGGCCTTTCCTGACTTGGTTTGAACCATTTTTGGCCATTGATAACCCAGTTTTGTCAATTTCCATCCCATTTTAACTCTTTTTTGGCTAGTTCTAAAAAATTAATGGCCATTTATATCCTATTTTTCCCATTTCTTACCAGTTTGAAGCCTTTGTTGGCTATTTCTGAACAATATATGGCCATTTGTAGCCTGGATTAAGCTTTTCTTAGCAATTTCTAATATTGCTTGTGCTATTTCCAACCCATTCTTGCCCAATTCTAACTCTTTTTAAGCCATTTTAAAACTGTTTTGATCCTTCTTTCCAATTGCTTTCTAGTGCTAACCAGTTTTTGCCCTTTCCTAACACGGTTTAAACCACTTTTACCAATTTTTAATCCATTTTAAGTCTTTGTTGGCTATTTCTAAACAAACGCTGCTTATTCTGATCTTATTTTTGCCAATTTCGTACCAGTTTTATTCCATTTTGGGCTAATGCTGAACTATTTATGCTCTTTTCTAGCCTGGTGTAAGCTTTTCTGAGCTACTTCTAAGCTGGTTTGGGCTATTTCGCACCCTTTTTTACCCAGTCCTAGCTCTTTTCAAGCCATTTTGGCCATTTCCAAACCATTTTTTTTTCCATTTCTTTCTAATTTGCTGCCATTTCTAACCCATTTTTTGCCCTTTCCTGACTTGGTTTGAACCATTTTTGGCCCTTTCTAACCCAGTTTTGCCCTTTCTAACCCATTTTAAGTCTTTTTTGGCCCTTCCTAAACAAATGCTGGTCGTTCTTATCTTACTTTTGCGCATTTCTGACCGGTTTTAAGCTTTCTTTGGCTATATCTAATCCATTCTTGCCTCTTTGTACCCATTTTAAGCATTTTTTCTATTTCTAACCAATTGATGTCCAGTTCTATCGTATTTTTGCTCATTTCTTACCAGTTTTAAGACATTTCTGGATATTTCTGAACTATTTATGGCCATTTCTCGCCAGTTTTTCCCCATTTCTCACCAGTTTTAAGTTTTTTTTGGCTATTTCTAACCCCTTCTTGCCTGTGTCTACCCAATTTGAAGCATTTTATATTATTTCTAAACAGTAGATGACCATTTCTCTCTTATTTTTCCCCATTTCTTACCAGTTTTTAGCAATTTCTGAACTATTTATGGCCATTTCTAGCCCGTTTTAAGCTTTTCTTAGCTATTTCTAAACTGGCTTGTGCTATTTCTAACGTTTTTTGCCCAGGTCTAACTCTTTTTAAGCCCTTTTGGAAATTCCAAACTGGTTTTGTCCTGTTCTTACCAATTTCTTCCTATTTCTTATACGTTTTTGCTTTTTCCTAACTTGGTTTAAACCATTTTTGCCACTTTCTATCCCATTTTAAGTCCTTTTTGGCTATTTCTAAACAATTGCTGGTCTTTCTTACCTTATTTTTGCCCTTTTCTCGCTAGTTTTATGTCATTTTGGGCTAATTCTGAACTATTCATGGCCATTTCTAGCCTGTTTTAAGCTTATCTTAGGTATTTCTTAACTGGTTTAGGCTATTTCTAACCAGTTTTTGCCCAGATCTAACTCTTCGTAAGCCATTTCCAAACAGTTTTTGTCCGGTTCTTACAAATCTCATTCGATTTCTTGCCCGGTTTTGGCCTTTCCTGACTTGGTTTATAATATTTTTGGCCGTTCCTAACCCCGTGTTGCCAATTTCTAACCCTTTTTAAGTCTTTTTTTAGCTATTTCTAAAGAATCGATGGTTATTCTAATCTTATTTTTGCCCATTTCTAACTAGTTTTATGCTATTTTGGGCTAAATCTGAACAATTTATGGCCATTTCTAGCCTGTTTTAAGCTCTTCTAAGCTATTTCTAAACTGGCTTGTTGTATTTCTAAGCATTTTTGCCCAAATCTAACGGTTTTTTAAGCAATTTTGTCCATATCGAAACCGGTTTTGTCCATTTCTTACTACTTTCCTCCCACTTCTTACCCATTTTGGCCTTTCCTGACTTGGTTTGAACCATTTTTGGCCATTGATAACCCAGTTTTGTCAATTTCCATCCCATTTTAACTCTTTTTTGGCTAGTTCTAAAAAATTAATGGCCATTTATATCCTATTTTTCCCATTTCTTACCAGTTTGAAGCCTTTGTTGGCTATTTCTGAACAATATATGGCCATTTGTAGCCTGGATTAAGCTTTTCTTAGCAATTTCTAATATTGCTTGTGCTATTTCCAACCCATTCTTGCCCAATTCTAACTCTTTTTAAGCCATTTTAAAACTGTTTTGATCCTTCTTTCCAATTGCTTTCTAGTGCTAACCAGTTTTTGCCCTTTCCTAACACGGTTTAAACCACTTTAACCAATTTTTAATCCATTTTAAGTCTTTTTTGGCTATTTCTAAACAAACGCTGCTTATTCTGATCTCATTTTTGCCAATTTCGTACCAGCTTTATTCCATTTTGGGCTAATGCTGAACTATTTATGCTCTTTTCTATCCTGGTGTAAGCTTTTCTGAGCTACTTCTAAGCTGGTTTGGGCTATTTCGCACCCTTTTTTACCCAGTCCTAGCTCTTTTCAAGCCATTTTGGCCATTTCCAAACCATTTTTTTTTCCATTTCTTTCTAATTTGCTGCCATTTCTAACCCATTTTTGCCCTTTCCTGACTTGGTTTGAACCATTTTTGGCCCTTTCTAGCCCAGTTTTGCCCTTTCTAACCCATTTTAAGTCTTTTTTGGCCCTTCCTAAACAAATGCTGGTCGTTCTTATCTTACTTTTGCGCATTTCTGACCAGTTTTAAGCTTTCTTTGGCTATATCTAATCCATTCTTGCCTCTTTGTACCCATTTTAAGCATTTTTTCTCTTTCTAACCAATTGATGTCCAGTTCTATCGTATTTTTGCTCATTTCTTACCAGTTTTAAGCCATTTCTGGCTATTTCTGAACTATTTATGGCCATTTCTAGCCAGTTTTTCCCCATTTCTCACCAGTTTTAAGTTTTTTTTGGCTATTTCTAACCCCTTCTTGCCTGTGTCTACCCAATTTGAAGCATTTTATATTATTTCTAAACAGTAGATGACCATTTCTCTCTTATTTTTCCCCATTTCTTACCAGTTTTTAGCAATTTCTGAACTATTTATGGCCATTTCTAGCCCGTTTTAAGCTTTTCTTAGCTATTTCTAAACTGGCTTGTGCTATTTCTAACGTTTTTTGCCCAGGTCTAACTCTTTTTAAGCCCTTTTGGAAATTCCAAACTGGTTTTGTCCTGTTCTTACCAATTTCTTCCTATTTCTTATACGTTTTTGCTTTTTCCTAACTTGGTTTAAACCATTTTTGCCACTTTCTATCCCATTTTAAGTCCTTTTTGGCTATTTCTAAACAATTGCTGGTCTTTCTTACCTTATTTTTGCCCTTTTCTCGCTAGTTTTATGTCATTTTGGGCTAATTCTGAACTATTCATGGCCATTTCTAGCCTGTTTTAAGCTTATCTTAGGTATTTCTTAACTGGTTTAGGCTATTTCTAACCAGTTTTTGCCCAGATCTAACTCTTCGTAAGCCATTTCCAAACAGTTTTTGTCCGGTTCTTACAAATCTCATTCGATTTCTTGCCCGGTTTTGGCCTTTCCTGACTTGGTTTATAATATTTTTGGCCGTTCCTAACCCCGTGTTGCCAATTTCTAACCCTTTTTAAGTCTTTTTTTAGCTATTTCTAAAGAATCGATGGTTATTCTAATCTTATTTTTGCCCATTTCTAACTAGTTTTATGCTATTTTGGGCTAAATCTGAACAATTTATGGCCATTTCTAGCCTGTTTTAAGCTCTTCTAAGCTATTTCTAAACTGGCTTGTTGTATTTCTAAGCCTTTTTTGCCCAAATCTAACGGTTTTTTAAGCAATTTTGTCCATATCGAAACCGGTTTTGTCCATTTCTTACTACTTTCCTCCCACTTCTTACCCATTTTGGCCTTTCCTGACTTGGTTTGAACCATTTTTGGCCATTGATAACCCAGTTTTGTCAATTTCCATCCCATTTTAACTCTTTTTTGGCTAGTTCTAAAAAATTAATGGCCATTTATATCCTATTTTTCCCATTTCTTACCAGTTTGAAGCCTTTGTTGGCTATTTCTGAACAATATATGGCCATTTGTAGCCTGGATTAAGCTTTTCTTAGCAATTTCTAATATTGCTTGTGCTATTTCCAACCCATTCTTTCCCAATTCTAACTCTTTTTAAGCCATTTTAAAACTGTTTTGATCCTTCTTTCCAATTGCTTTCTAGTGCTAACCAGTTTTTGCCCTTTCCTAACACGGTTTAAACCACTTTTACCAATTTTTAATCCATTTTAAGTCTTTTTTGGCTATTTCTAAACAAACGCTGCTTATTCTGATCTCATTTTTGCCAATTTCGTACCAGCTTTATTCCATTTTGGGCTAATGCTGAACTATTTATGCTCTTTTCTATCCTGGTGTAAGCTTTTCTGAGCTACTTCTAAGCTGGTTTGGGCTATTTCGCACCCTTTTTTACCCAGTCCTAGCTCTTTTCAAGCCATTTTGGCCATTTCCAAACCATTTTTTTTTCCATTTCTTTCTAATTTGCTGCCATTTCTAACCCATTTTTGCCCTTTCCTGACTTGGTTTGAACCATTTTTGGCCCTTTCTAGCCCAGTTTTGCCCTTTCTAACCCATTTTAAGTCTTTTTTGGCCCTTCCTAAACAAATGCTTGTCGTTCTTATCTTACTTTTGCGCATTTCTGACCAGTTTTAAGCTTTCTTTGGCTATATCTAATCCATTCTTGCCTCTTTGTACCCATTTTAAGCATTTTTTCTCTTTCTAACCAATTGATGTCCAGTTCTATCGTATTTTTGCTCATTTCTTACCAGTTTTAAGCCATTTCTGGCTATTTCTGAACTATTTATGGCCATTTCTAGCCAGTTTTTCCCCATTTCTCACCAGTTTTAAGTTTTTTTTGGCTATTTCTAACCCCTTCTTGCCTGTGTCTACCCAATTTGAAGCATTTTATATTATTTCTAAACAGTAGATGACCATTTCTCTCTTATTTTTCCCCATTTCTTACCAGTTTTTAGCAATTTCTGAACTATTTATGGCCATTTCTAGCCAGTTTTAAGCTTTTCTTAGCTATTTCTAAACTGGCTTGTGCTATTTCTAACGTTTTTTGCCCAGGTCTAACTCTTTTTAAGCCCTTTTGGAAATTCCAAACCGGTTTTGTCCTGTTCTTACCAATTTCTTCCTATTTCTTATATGTTTTTGCTTTTTCCTAACTTGGTTTAAACCATTTTTGCCACTTTCTGTCCCATTTTAAGTCCTTTTTGGCTATTTCTAAACAATTGCTGGTCTTTCTTACCTTATTTTTGCCCTTTTCTCGCTAGTTTTATGTCATTTTGGGCTAATTCTGAACTATTCATGGCCATTTCTAGCCTGTTTTAAGCTTATCTTAGGTATTTCTTAACTGGTTTAGGCTATTTCTAACCAGTTTTTGCCCAGATCTAACTCTTCGTAAGCCATTTCCAAACAGTTTTTGTCCGGTTCTTACAAATCTCATTCGATTTCTTGCCCGGTTTTGGCCTTTCCTGACTTGGTTTATAATATTTTTGGCCGTTCCTAACCCCGTGTTGCCAATTTCTAACCCTTTTTAAGTCTTTTTTTAGCTATTTCTAAAGAATCGATGGTTATTCTAATCTTATTTTTGCCCATTTCTAACTAGTTTTATGCTATTTTGGGCTAAATCTGAACAATTTATGGCCATTTCTAGCCTGTTTTAAGCTCTTCTAAGCTATTTCTAAACTGGCTTGTTGTATTTCTAAGCCTTTTTTGCCCAAATCTAACGGTTTTTTAAGCAATTTTGTCCATATCGAAACCGGTTTTGTCCATTTCTTACTACTTTCCTCCCACTTCTTACCCATTTTGGCCTTTCCTGACTTGGTTTGAACCATTTTTGGCCATTGATAACCCAGTTTTGTCAATTTCCATCCCATTTTAACTCTTTTTTGGCTAGTTCTAAAAAATTAATGGCCATTTATATCCTATTTTTCCCATTTCTTACCAGTTTGAAGCCTTTGTTGGCTATTTCTGAACAATATATGGCCATTTGTAGCCTGGATTAAGCTTTTCTTAGCAATTTCTAATATTGCTTGTGCTATTTCCAACCCATTCTTGCCCAATTCTAACTCTTTTTAAGCCATTTTAAAACTGTTTTGATCCTTCTTTCCAATTGCTTTCTAGTGCTAACCAGTTTTTGCCCTTTCCTAACACGGTTTAAACCACTTTTACCAATTTTTAATCCATTTTAAGTCTTTTTTGGCTATTTCTAAACAAACGCTGCTTATTCTGATCTCATTTTTGCCAATTTCGTACCAGCTTTATTCCATTTTGGGCTAATGCTGAACTATTTATGCTCTTTTCTAGGCTGGTGTAAGCTTTTCTGAGCTACTTCTAAGCTGGTTTGGGCTATTTCGCACCCTTTTTTACCCAGTCCTAGCTCTTTTCAAGCCATTTTGGCCATTTCCAAACCATTTTTTTTTCCATTTCTTTCTAATTTGCTGCCATTTCTAACCCATTTTTGCCCTTTCCTGACTTGGTTTGAACCATTTTTGGCCCTTTCTAACCCAGTTTTGCCCTTTCTAACCCATTTTAAGTCTTTTTTGGCCCTTCCTAAACAAATGCTGGTCGTTCTTATCTTACTTTTGCGCATTTCTGACCAGTTTTAAGCTTTCTTTGGCTATATCTAATCCATTCTTGCCTCTTTGTACCCATTTTAAGCATTTTTTCTCTTTCTAACCAATTGATGTCCAGTTCTATCGTATTTTTGCTCATTTCTTACCAGTTTTAAGCCATTTCTGGCTATTTCTGAACTATTTATGGCCATTTCTAGCCAGTTTTTCCCCATTTCTCACCAGTTTTAAGTTTTTTTTGGCTATTTCTAACCCCTTCTTGCCTGTGTCTACCCAATTTGAAGCATTTTATATTATTTCTAAACAGTAGATGACCATTTCTCTCTTATTTTTCCCCATTTCTTACCAGTTTTTAGCAATTTCTGAACTATTTATGGCCATTTCTAGCCAGTTTTAAGCTTTTCTTAGCTATTTCTAAACTGGCTTGTGCTATTTCTAACGTTTTTTGCCCAGGTCTAACTCTTTTTAAGCCCTTTTGGAAATTCCAAACCGGTTTTGTCCTGTTCTTACCAATTTCTTCCTATTTCTTATACGTTTTTGCTTTTCCCTAACTTGGTTTAAACCATTTTTGCCACTTTCTGTCCCATTTTAAGTCCTTTTTGGCTATTTCTAAACAATTGCTGGTCTTTCTTACCTTATTTTTGCCCTTTTCTCGCTAGTTTTATGTCATTTTGGGCTAATTCTGAACTATTCATGGCCATTTCTAGCCTGTTTTAAGCTTATCTTAGGTATTTCTTAACTGGTTTAGGCTATTTCTAACCAGTTTTTGCCCAGATCTAACTCTTCGTAAGCCATTTCCAAACAGTTTTTGTCCGGTTCTTACAAATCTCATTCGATTTCTTGCCCGGTTTTGGCCTTTCCTGACTTGGTTTATAATATTTTTGGCCGTTCCTAACCCCGTGTTGCCAATTTCTAACCCTTTTTAAGTCTTTTTTTAGCTATTTCTAAAGAATCGATGGTTATTCTAATCTTATTTTTGCCCATTTCTAACTAGTTTTATGCTATTTTGGGCTAAATCTGAACAATTTATGGCCATTTCTAGCCTGTTTTAAGCTCTTCTAAGCTATTTCTAAACTGGCTTGTTGTATTTCTAAGCATTTTTGCCCAAATCTAACGGTTTTTTAAGCAATTTTGTCCATATCGAAACCGGTTTTGTCCATTTCTTACTACTTTCCTCCCACTTCTTACCCATTTTGGCCTTTCCTGACTTGGTTTGAACCATTTTTGGCCATTGATAACCCAGTTTTGTCAATTTCCATCCCATTTTAACTCTTTTTTGGCTAGTTCTAAAAAATTAATGGCCATTTATATCCTATTTTTCCCATTTCTTACCAGTTTGAAGCCTTTGTTGGCTATTTCTGAACAATATATGGCCATTTGTAGCCTGGATTAAGCTTTTCTTAGCAATTTCTAATATTGCTTGTGCTATTTCCAACCCATTCTTGCCCAATTCTAACTCTTTTTAAGCCATTTTAAAACTGTTTTGATCCTTCTTTCCAATTGCTTTCTAGTGCTAACCAGTTTTTGCCCTTTCCTAACACGGTTTAAACCACTTTTACCAATTTTTAATCCATTTTAAGTCTTTTTTGGCTATTTCTAAACAAACGCTGCTTATTCTGATCTTATTTTTGCCAATTTCGTACCAGTTTTATTCCATTTTGGGCTAATGCTGAACTATTTATGCTCTTTTCTAGGCTGGTGTAAGCTATTCTGAGCTACTGCTAAGCTGGTTTGGGCTATTTCGCACCCTTTTTTACCCAGTCCTAGCTCTTTTCAAGCCATTTTGGCCATTTCCAAACCATTTTTTTTCCATTTCTTTCTAATTTGCTGCCATTTCTAACCCATTTTTTGCCCTTTCCTGACTTGGTTTGAACCATTTTTGGCCCTTTCTAACCCAGTTTTGCCCTTTCTAACCCATTTTAAGTCTTTTTTGGCCCTTCCTAAACAAATGCTGGTCGTTCTTATCTTACTTTTGCGCATTTCTGACCAGTTTTAAGCTTTCTTTGGCTATATCTAATCCATTCTTGCCTCTTTGTACCCATTTTGAGCATTTTTTCTCTTTCTAACCAATTGATGTCCAGTTCTATCGTATTTTTGCTCATTTCTTACCAGTTTTAAGCCATTTCTGGCTATTTCTGAACTATTTATGGCCATTTCTAGCCAGTTTTTCCCCATTTCTCACCAGTTTTAAGTTTTTTTTGGCTATTTCTAACCCCTTCTTGCCTGTGTCTACCCAATTTGAAGCATTTTATATTATTTCTAAACAGTAGATGACCATTTCTCTCTTATTTTTGCCCATTTCTTCCCAGTTTTTAGCAATTTCTGAACTATTTATGGCCATTTCTAGCCAGTTTTAAGCTTTTCTTAGCTATTTCTAAACTGGCTTGTGCTATTTCTAACGTTTTTTGCCCAGGTCTAACTCTTTTTAAGCCCTTTTGGAAATTCCAAACCGGTTTTGTCCTGTTCTTACCAATTTCTTCCTATTTCTTATACGTTTTTGCTTTTTCCTAACTTGGTTTAAACCATTTTTGCCACTTTCTGTCCCATTTTAAGTCCTTTTTGGCTATTTCTAAACAATTGCTGGTCTTTCTTACCTTATTTTTGCCCTTTTCTCGCTAGTTTTATGTCATTTTGGGCTAATTCTGAACTATTCATGGCCATTTCTAGCCTGTTTTAAGCTTATCTTAGGTATTTCTTAACTGATTTAGGCTATTTCTAACCAGTTTTTGCCCAGATCTAACTCTTCGTAAGCCATTTCCAAACAGTTTTTGTCCGGTTCTTACAAATCTCATTCGATTTCTTGCCCGGTTTTGGCCTTTCCTGACTTGGTTTATAATATTTTTGGCCGTTCCTAACCCCGTGTTGCCAATTTCTAACCCTTTTTAAGTCTTTTTTTAGCTATTTCTAAAGAATCGATGGTTATTCTTATCTTATTTTTGCCCATTTCTAACTAGTTTTATGCTATTTTGGGCTAAATCTGAACAATTTATGGCCATTTCTAGCCTGTTTTAAGCTCTTCTAAGCTATTTCTAAACTGGCTTGTTGTATTTCTAAGCCTTTTTTGCCCAAATCTAACGGTTTTTTAAGCAATTTTGTCCATATCGAAACCGGTTTTGTCCATTTCTTACTACTTTCCTCCCACTTCTAACCCATTTTGGCCTTTCCTGACTTGGTTTGAACCATTTTTGGCCATTGATAACCCAGTTTTGTCAATTTCCATCCCATTTTAACTCTTTTTTGGCTAGTTCTAAAAAATTAATGGCCATTTATATCCTATTTTTCCCATTTCTTACCAGTTTGAAGCCTTTGTTGGCTATTTCTGAACAATATATGGCCATTTGTAGCCTGGATTAAGCTTTTCTTAGCAATTTCTAATATTGCTTGTGCTATTTCCAACCCATTCTTGCCCAATTCTAACTCTTTTTAAGCCATTTTAAAACTGTTTTGATCCTTCTTTCCAATTGCTTTCTAGTGCTAACCAGTTTTTGCCCTTTCCTAACACGGTTTAAACCACTTTTACCAATTTTTAATCCATTTTAAGTCTTTTTTGGCTATTTCTAAACAAACGCTGCTTATTCTGATCTTATTTTTGCCAATTTCGTACCAGTTTTATTCCATTTTGGGCTAATGCTGAACTATTTATGCTCTTTTCTAGGCTGGTGTAAGCTATTCTGAGCTACTGCTAAGCTGGTTTGGGCTATTTCGCACCCTTTTTTACCCAGTCCTAGCTCTTTTCAAGCCATTTTGGCCATTTCCAAACCATTTTTTTTCCATTTCTTTCTAATTTGCTGCCATTTCTAACCCATTTTTTGCCCTTTCCTGACTTGGTTTGAACCATTTTTGGCCCTTTCTAACCCAGTTTTGCCCTTTCTAACCCATTTTAAGTCTTTTTTGGCCCTTCCTAAACAAATGCTGGTCGTTCTTATCTTACTTTTGCGCATTTCTGACCAGTTTTAAGCTTTCTTTGGCTATATCTAATCCATTCTTGCCTCTTTGTACCCATTTTGAGCATTTTTTCTCTTTCTAACCAATTGATGTCCAGTTCTATCGTATTTTTGCTCATTTCTTACCAGTTTTAAGCCATTTCTGGCTATTTCTGAACTATTTATGGCCATTTCTAGCCAGTTTTTCCCCATTTCTCACCAGTTTTAAGTTTTTTTTGGCTATTTCTAACCCCTTCTTGCCTGTGTCTACCCAATTTGAAGCATTTTATATTATTTCTAAACAGTAGATGACCATTTCTCTCTTATTTTTGCCCATTTCTTCCCAGTTTTTAGCAATTTCTGAACTATTTATGGCCATTTCTAGCCAGTTTTAAGCTTTTCTTAGCTATTTCTAAACTGGCTTGTGCTATTTCTAACGTTTTTTGCCCAGGTCTAACTCTTTTTAAGCCCTTTTGGAAATTCCAAACCGGTTTTGTCCTGTTCTTACCAATTTCTTCCTATTTCTTATACGTTTTTGCTTTTTCCTAACTTGGTTTAAACCATTTTTGCCACTTTCTGTCCCATTTTAAGTCCTTTTTGGCTATTTCTAAACAATTGCTGGTCTTTCTTACCTTATTTTTGCCCTTTTCTCGCTAGTTTTATGTCATTTTGGGCTAATTCTGAACTATTCATGGCCATTTCTAGCCTGTTTTAAGCTTATCTTAGGTATTTCTTAACTGATTTAGGCTATTTCTAACCAGTTTTTGCCCAGATCTAACTCTTCGTAAGCCATTTCCAAACAGTTTTTGTCCGGTTCTTACAAATCTCATTCGATTTCTTGCCCGGTTTTGGCCTTTCCTGACTTGGTTTATAATATTTTTGGCCGTTCCTAACCCCGTGTTGCCAATTTCTAACCCTTTTTAAGTCTTTTTTTAGCTATTTCTAAAGAATCGATGGTTATTCTTATCTTATTTTTGCCCATTTCTAACTAGTTTTATGCTATTTTGGGCTAAATCTGAACAATTTATGGCCATTTCTAGCCTGTTTTAAGCTCTTCTAAGCTATTTCTAAACTGGCTTGTTGTATTTCTAAGCCTTTTTTGCCCAAATCTAACGGTTTTTTAAGCAATTTTGTCCATATCGAAACCGGTTTTGTCCATTTCTTACTACTTTCCTCCCACTTCTAACCCATTTTGGCCTTTCCTGACTTGGTTTGAACCATTTTTGGCCATTGATAACCCAGTTTTGTCAATTTCCATCCCATTTTAACTCTTTTTTGGCTAGTTCTAAAAAATTAATGGCCATTTATATCCTATTTTTCCCATTTCTTACCAGTTTGAAGCCTTTGTTGGCTATTTCTGAACAATATATGGCCATTTGTAGCCTGGATTAAGCTTTTCTTAGCAATTTCTAATATTGCTTGTGCTATTTCCAACCCATTCTTGCCCAATTCTAACTCTTTTTAAGCCATTTTAAAACTGTTTTGATCCTTCTTTCCAATTGCTTTCTAGTGCTAACCAGTTTTTGCCCTTTCCTAACACGGTTTAAACCACTTTTACCAATTTTTAATCCATTTTAAGTCTTTTTTGGCTATTTCTAAACAAGCGCTGCTTATTCTGATCTTTTTTTTGCCAATTTCGTACCAGTTTTATTCCATTTTGGGCTAATGCTGAACTATTTATGCTCTTTTCTAGCCTGGTGTAAGCTTTTCTGAGCTACTTCTAAGCTGGTTTGGGCTATTTCGCACCCTTTTTTACCCAGTCCTAGCTCTTTTCAAGCCATTTTGGCCATTTCCAAACCATTTTTTTTCCATTTCTTTCTAATTTGCTGCCATTTCTTACCCATTTTTTGCCCTTTCCTGACTTGGTTTGAACCATTTTTGGCCCTTTCTAACCCAGTTTTGCCCTTTCTAACCCATTTTAAGTCTTTTTTGGCCCTTCCTAAACAAATGCTGGTCGTTCTTATCTTACTTTTGCGCATTTCTGAGCAGTTTTAAGCTTTCTTTGGCTATATCTAATCCATTCTTGCCTCTTTGCACCCATTTTAAGCATTTTTTCTATTTCTAACCAATTGATGTCCAGTTCTATCGTATTTTTGCTCATTTCTTACCAGTTTTAAGACATTTCTGGATATTTCTGAACTATTTATGGCCATTTCTCGCCAGTTTTTCCCCATTTCTCACCAGTTTTAAGTTTTTTTTGGCTATTTCTAACCCCTTCTTGCCTGTGTCTACCCAATTTGAAGCATTTTATATTATTTCTAAACAGTAGATGACCATTTCTCTCTTATTTTTGCCCATTTCTTCCCAGTTTTTAGCAATTTCTGAACTATTTATGGCCATTTCTAGCCAGTTTTAAGCTTTTCTTAGCTATTTCTAAACTGGCTTGTGCTATTTCTAACGTTTTTTGCCCAGGTCTAACTCTTTTTAAGCCCTTTTGGAAATTCCAAACCGGTTTTGTCCTGTTCTTACCAATTTCTTCCTATTTCTTATACGTTTTTGCTTTTCCCTAACTTGGTTTAAACCATTTTTGCCACCTTCTGTCCCATTTTAAGTCCTTTTTGGCTATTTCTAAACAATTGCTGGTCTTTCTTACCTTATTTTTGCCCTTTTCTCGCTAGTTTTATGTCATTTTGGGCTAATTCTGAACTATTCATGGCCATTTCTAGCCTGTTTTAAGCTTATCTTAGGTATTTCTTAACTGGTTTAGGCTATTTCTAACCAGTTTTTGCCCAGATCTAACTCTTCGTAAGCCATTTCCAAACAGTTTTTGTCCGGTTCTTACAAATCTCATTCGATTTCTTGCCCGGTTTTGGCCTTTCCTGACTTGGTTTATAATATTTTTGGCCGTTCCTAACCCCGTGTTGCCAATTTCTAACCCTTTTTAAGTCTTTTTTTAGCTATTTCTAAAGAATCGATGGTTATTCTAATCTTATTTTTGCCCATTTCTAACAGTTTTATGCTATTTTGGGCTAAATCTGAACAATTTATGGCCATTTCTAGCCTGTTTTAAGCTCTTCTAAGCTATTTCTAAACTGGCTTGTATTTCTAAGCCTTTTTTGCCCAAATCTAACGGTTTTTTAAGCAACTTCGTCCACATCGAAACCGGTTTTGTCCATTTCTTACTACTTTCCTCCCACTTCTTACCCATTTTGGCCTTTCCTGACTTGGTTTGAACCATTTTTGGCCATTGATAACCCAGTTTTGTCAATTTCCATCCCATTTTAACTCTTTTTTGGCTAGTTCTAAAAAATTAATGGCCATTTATATCCTATTTTTCCCATTTCTTACCAGTTTGAAGCCTTTGTTGGCTATTTCTGAACAATATATGGCCATTTGTAGCCTGGATTAAGCTTTTCTTAGCAATTTCTAATATTGCTTGTGCTATTTCCAACCCATTCTTGCCCAATTCTAACTCTTTTTAAGCCATTTTAAAACTGTTTTGATCCTTCTTTCCAATTGCTTTCTAGTGCTAACCAGTTTTTGCCCTTTCCTAACACGGTTTAAACCACTTTTACCAATTTTTAATCCATTTTAAGTCTTTTTTGGCTATTTCTAAACAAACGCTGCTTATTCTGATCTTATTTTTGCCAATTTCGTACCAGTTTTATTCCATTTTGGGCTAATGCTGAACTATTTATGCTCTTTTCTAGCCTGGTGTAAGCTTTTCTGAGCTACTTCTAAGCTGGTTTGGGCTATTTCGCACCCTTTTTTACCCAGTCCTAGCTCTTTTCAAGCCATTTTGGCCATTTCCAAACCATTTTTTTTCCATTTCTTTCTAATTTGCTGCCATTTCTTACCCATTTTTTGCCCTTTCCTGACTTGGTTTGAACCATTTTTGGCCCTTTCTAACCCAGTTTTGCCCTTTCTAACCCATTTTAAGTCTTTTTTGGCCCTTCCTAAACAAATGCTGGTCGTTCTTATCTTACTTTTGCGCATTTCTGAGCAGTTTTAAGCTTTCTTTGGCTATATCTAATCCATTCTTGCCTCTTTGTACCCATTTTAAGCATTTTTTCTATTTCTAACCAATTGATGTCCAGTTCTATCGTATTTTTGCTCATTTCTTACCAGTTTTAAGACATTTCTGGATATTTCTGAACTATTTATGGCCATTTCTCGCCAGTTTTTCCCCATTTCTCACCAGTTTTAAGTTTTTTTTGGCTATTTCTAACCCCTTCTTGCCTGTGTCTACCCAATTTGAAGCATTTTATATTATTTCTAAACAGTAGATGACCATTTCTCTCTTATTTTTGCCCATTTCTTCCCAGTTTTTAGCAATTTCTGAACTATTTATGGCCATTTCTAGCCAGTTTTAAGCTTTTCTTAGCTATTTCTAAACTGGCTTGTGCTATTTCTAACGTTTTTTGCCCAGGTCTAACTCTTTTTAAGCCCTTTTGGAAATTCCAAACCGGTTTTGTCCTGTTCTTACCAATTTCTTCCTATTTCTTATACGTTTTTGCTTTTCCCTAACTTGGTTTAAACCATTTTTGCCACTTTCTGTCCCATTTTAAGTCCTTTTTGGCTATTTCTAAACAATTGCTGGTCTTTCTTACCTTATTTTTGCCCTTTTCTCGCTAGTTTTATGTCATTTTGGGCTAATTCTGAACTATTCATGGCCATTTCTAGCCTGTTTTAAGCTTATCTTAGGTATTTCTTAACTGGTTTAGGCTATCTCTAACCAGTTTTTGCCCAGATCTAACTCTTCGTAAGCCATTTCCAAACAGTTTTTGTCCGGTTCTTACAAATCTCATTCGATTTCTTGCCCGGTTTTGGCCTTTCCTGACTTGGTTTATAATATTTTTGGCCGTTCCTAACCCCGTGTTGCCAATTTCTAACCCTTTTTAAGTCTTTTTTTAGCTATTTCTAAAGAATCGATGGTTATTCTAATCTTATTTTTGCCCATTTCTAACTAGTTTTATGCTATTTTGGGCTAAATCTGAACAATTTATGGCCATTTCTAGCCTGTTTTAAGCTCTTCTAAGCTATTTCTAAACTGGCTTGTTGTATTTCTAAGCATTTTTGCCCAAATCTAACGGTTTTTTAAGCAATTTTGTCCATATCGAAACCGGTTTTGTCCATTTCTTACTACTTTCCTCCCACTTCTTACCCATTTTGGCCTTTCCTGACTTGGTTTGAACCATTTTTGGCCATTGATAACCCAGTTTTGTCAATTTCCATCCCATTTTAACTCTTTTTTGGCTAGTTCTAAAAAATTAATGGCCATTTATATCCTATTTTTCCCATTTCTTACCAGTTTGAAGCCTTTGTTGGCTATTTCTGAACAATATATGGCCATTTGTAGCCTGGATTAAGCTTTTCTTAGCAATTTCTAATATTGCTTGTGCTATTTCCAACCCATTCTTGCCCAATTCTAACTCTTTTTAAGCCATTTTAAAACTGTTTTGATCCTTCTTTCCAATTGCTTTCTAGTGCTAACCAGTTTTTGCCCTTTCCTAACACGGTTTAAACCACTTTTACCAATTTTTAATCCATTTTAAGTCTTTTTTGGCTATTTCTAAACAAACGCTGCTTATTCTGATCTTATTTTTGCCAATTTCGTACCAGTTTTATTCCATTTTGGGCTAATGCTGAACTATTTATGCTCTTTTCTAGCCTGGTGTAAGCTTTTCTGAGCTACTGCTAAGCTGGTTTGGGCTATTTCGCACCCTTTTTTACCCAGTCCTAGCTCTTTTCAAGCCATTTTGGCCATTTCCAAACCATTTTTTTTCCATTTCTTTCTAATTTGCTGCCATTTCTAACCCATTTTTTGCCCTTTCCTGACTTGGTTTGAACCATTTTTGGCCCTTTCTAACCCAGTTTTGCCCTTTCTAACCCATTTTAAGTCTTTTTTGGCCCTTCCTAAACAAATGCTGGTCGTTCTTATCTTACTTTTGCGCATTTCTGACCAGTTTTAAGCTTTCTTTGGCTATATCTAATCCATTCTTGCCTCTTTGTACCCATTTTGAGCATTTTTTCTCTTTCTAACCAATTGATGTCCAGTTCTATCGTATTTTTGCTCATTTCTTACCAGTTTTAAGCCATTTCTGGCTATTTCTGAACTATTTATGGCCATTTCTAGCCAGTTTTTCCCCATTTCTCACCAGTTTTAAGTTTTTTTTGGCTATTTCTAACCCCTTCTTGCCTGTGTCTACCCAATTTGAAGCATTTTATATTATTTCTAAACAGTAGATGACCATTTCTCTCTTATTTTTCCCCATTTCTTACCAGTTTTTAGCAATTTCTGAACTATTTATGGCCATTTCTAGCCAGTTTTAAGCTTTTCTTAGCTATTTCTAAACTGGCTTGTGCTATTTCTAACGTTTTTTGCCCAGGTCTAACTCTTTTTAAGCCCTTTTGGAAATTCCAAACCGGTTTTGTCCTGTTCTTACCAATTTCTTCCTATTTCTTATACGTTTTTGCTTTTTCCTAACTTGGTTTAAACCATTTTTGCCACCTTCTGTCCCATTTTAAGTCCTTTTTGGCTATTTCTAAACAATTGCTGGTCTTTCTTACCTTATTTTTGCCCTTTTCTCGCTAGTTTTATGTCATTTTGGGCTAATTCTGAACTATTCATGGCCATTTCTAGCCTGTTTTAAGCTTATCTTAGGTATTTCTTAACTGGTTTAGGCTATTTCTAACCAGTTTTTGCCCAGATCTAACTCTTGTAAGCCATTTCCAAACAGTTTTTGTCCGGTTCTTACAAATCTCATTCGATTTCTTGCCCGGTTTTGGCCTTTCCTGACTTGGTTTATAATATTTTTGGCCGTTCCTAACCCCGTGTTGCCAATTTCTAACCCTTTTTAAGTCTTTTTTTAGCTATTTCTAAAGAATCGATGGTTATTCTAATCTTATTTTTGCCCATTTCTAACTAGTTTTATGCTATTTTGGGCTAAATCTGAACAATTTATGGCCATTTCTAGCCTGTTTTAAGCTCTTCTAAGCTATTTCTAAACTGGCTTGTTGTATTTCTAAGCATTTTTGCCCAAATCTAACGGTTTTTTAAGCAATTTTGTCCATATCGAAACCGGTTTTGTCCATTTCTTACTACTTTCCTCCCACTTCTTACCCATTTTGGCCTTTCCTGACTTGGTTTGAACCATTTTTGGCCATTGATAACCCAGTTTTGTCAATTTCCATCCCATTTTAACTCTTTTTTGGCTAGTTCTAAAAAATTAATGGCCATTTATATCCTATTTTTCCCATTTCTTACCAGTTTGAAGCCTTTGTTGGCTATTTCTGAACAATATATGGCCATTTGTAGCCTGGATTAAGCTTTTCTTAGCAATTTCTAATATTGCTTGTGCTATTTCCAACCCATTCTTGCCCAATTCTAACTCTTTTTAAGCCATTTTAAAACTGTTTTGATCCTTCTTTCCAATTGCTTTCTAGTCCTAACCAGTTTTTGCCCTTTCCTAACACGGTTTAAACCACTTTTACCAATTTTTAATCCATTTTAAGTCTTTTTTGGCTATTTCTAAACAAGCGCTGCTTATTCTGATCTTATTTTTGCCAATTTCGTACCAGTTTTATTCCATTTTGGGCTAATGCTGAACTATTTATGCTCTTTTCTAGCCTGGTGTAAGCTTTTCTGAGCTACTTCTAAGCTGGTTTGGGCTATTTCGCACCCTTTTTTACCCAGTCCTAGCTCTTTTCAAGCCATTTTGGCC
The DNA here is from genome assembly GCF_033815535.1 of Pezoporus flaviventris. Classification (NCBI taxonomy): domain Eukaryota; kingdom Metazoa; phylum Chordata; class Aves; order Psittaciformes; family Psittacidae; genus Pezoporus; species Pezoporus flaviventris. The sequence continues at coordinate 152,680 of NW_026892681.1, read as the reverse complement.
ATTTCCAAACCATTTTTTTTCCATTTCTTTCTAATTTGCTGCCATTTCTTACCCATTTTTTGCCCTTTCCTGACTTGGTTTGAACCATTTTTGGCCCTTTCTAACCCAGTTTTGCCCTTTCTAACCCATTTTAAGTCTTTTTTGGCCCTTCCTAAACAAATGCTGGTCGTTCTTATCTTACTTTTGCGCATTTCTGAGCAGTTTTAAGCTTTCTTTGGCTATATCTAATCCATTCTTGCCTCTTTGTACCCATTTTAAGCATTTTTTCTATTTCTAACCAATTGATGTCCAGTTCTATCGTATTTTTGCTCATTTCTTACCAGTTTTAAGACATTTCTGGATATTTCTGAACTATTTATGGCCATTTCTCGCCAGTTTTTTTCCATTTCTCACCAGTTTTAAGTTTTTTTTGGCTATTTCTAACCCCTTCTTGCCTGTGTCTACCCAATTTGAAGCATTTTATATTATTTCTAAACAGTAGATGACCATTTCTCTCTTATTTTTCCCCATTTCTTACCAGTTTTTAGCAATTTCTGAACTATTTATGGCCATTTCTAGCCAGTTTTAAGCTTTTCTTAGCTATTTCTAAACTGGCTTGTGCTATTTCTAACGTTTATTGCCCAGGTCTAACTCTTTTTAAGCCCTTTTGGAAATTCCAAACCGGTTTTGTCCTGTTCTTACCAATTTCTTCCTATTTCTTATACGTTTTTGCTTTTCCCTAACTTGGTTTAAACCATTTTTGCCACTTTCTGTCCCATTTTAAGTCCTTTTTGGCTATTTCTAAACAATTGCTGGTCTTTCTTACCTTATTTTTGCCCTGTTCTCGCTAGTTTTATGTCATTTTGGCCTAATTCTGAACTATTCATGGCCATTTCTAGCCTGTTTTAAGCTTATCTTAGGTATTTCTTAACTGGTTTAGGCTATTTCTAACCAGTTTTTGCCCAGATCTAACTCTTCGTAAGCCATTTCCAAACAGTTTTTGTCCGGTTCTTACAAATCTCATTCGATTTCTTGCCCGGTTTTGGCCTTTCCTGACTTGGTTTATAATATTTTTGGCCGTTCCTAACCCCGTGTTGCCAATTTCTAACCCTTTTTAAGTCTTTTTTTAGCTATTTCTAAAGAATCGATGGTTATTCTTATCTTATTTTTGCCCATTTCTAACTAGTTTTATGCTATTTTGGGCTAAATCTGAACAATTTATGGCCATTTCTAGCCTGTTTTAAGCTCTTCTAAGCTATTTCTAAACTGGCTTGTTGTATTTCTAAGCATTTTTGCCCAAATCTAACGGTTTTTTAAGCAATTTTGTCCATATCGAAACCGGTTTTGTCCATTTCTTACTACTTTCCTCCCACTTCTTACCCATTTTGGCCTTTCCTGACTTGGTTTGAACCATTTTTGGCCATTGATAACCCAGTTTTGCCAATTTCCATCCCATTTTAACTCTTTTTTGGCTAGTTCTAAAAAATTAATGGCCATTTATATCCTATTTTTCCCATTTCTTACCAGTTTGAAGCCTTTGTTGGCTATTTCTGAACAATATATGGCCATTTGTAGCCTGGATTAAGCTTTTCTTAGCAATTTCTAATATTGCTTGTGCTATTTCCAACCCATTCTTGCCCAATTCTAACTCTTTTTAAGCCATTTTAAAACTGTTTTGATCCTTCTTTCCAATTGCTTTCTAGTGCTAACCAGTTTTTGCCCTTTCCTAACACGGTTTAAACCACTTTTACCAATTTTTAATCCATTTTAAGTCTTTTTTGGCTATTTCTAAACAAACGCTGCTTATTCTGATCTTATTTTTGCCAATTTCGTACCAGTTTTATTCCATTTTGGGCTAATGCTGAACTATTTATGCTCTTTTCTAGCCTGGTGTAAGCTTTTCTGAGCTACTGCTAAGCTGGTTTGGGCTATTTCGCACCCTTTTTTACCCAGTCCTAGCTCTTTTCAAGCCATTTTGGCCATTTCCAAACCATTTTTTTTCCATTTCTTTCTAATTTGCTGCCATTTCTAACCCATTTTTTGCCCTTTCCTGACTTGGTTTGAACCATTTTTGGCCCTTTCTAACCCAGTTTTGCCCTTTCTAACCCATTTTAAGTCTTTTTTGGCCCTTCCTAAACAAATGCTGGTCGTTCTTATCTTACTTTTGCGCATTTCTGACCAGTTTTAAGCTTTCTTTGGCTATATCTAATCCATTCTTGCCTCTTTGTACCCATTTTAAGCATTTTTTCTCTTTCTAACCAATTGATGTCCAGTTCTATCGTATGTTTGCTCATTTCTTACCAGTTTTAAGCCATTTCTGGCTATTTCTGAACTATTTATGGCCATTTCTAGCCAGTTTTTCCCCATTTCTCACCAGTTTTAAGTTTTTTTTGGCTATTTCTAACCCCTTCTTGCCTGTGTCTACCCAATTTGAAGCATTTTATATTATTTCTAAACAGTAGATGACCATTTCTCTCTTATTTTTCCCCATTTCTTACCAGTTTTTAGCAATTTCTGAACTATTTATGGCCATTTCTAGCCAGTTTTAAGCTTTTCTTAGCTATTTCTAAACTGGCTTGTGCTATTTCTAACGTTTATTGCCCAGGTCTAACTCTTTTTAAGCCCTTTTGGAAATTCCAAACCGGTTTTGTCCTGTTCTTACCAATTTCTTCCTATTTCTTATATGTTTTTTCTTTTCCCTAACTTGGTTTAAACCATTTTTGCCACTTTCTATCCCATTTTAAGTCCTTTTTGGCTATTTCTAAACAATTGCTGGTCTTTCTTACCTTATTTTTGCCCTTTTCTCGCTAGTTTTATGTCATTTTGGGCTAATTCTGAACTATTCATGGCCATTTCTAGCCTGTTTTAAGCTTATCTTAGGTATTTCTTAACTGGTTTAGGCTATTTCTAACCAGTTTTTGCCCAGATCTAACTCTTGTAAGCCATTTCCAAACAGTTTTTGTCCGGTTCTTACAAATCTCATTCGATTTCTTGCCCGGTTTTGGCCTTTCCTGACTTGGTTTATAATATTTTTGGCCGTTCCTAACCCCGTGTTGCCAATTTCTAACCCTTTTTAAGTCTTTTTTTAGCTATTTCTAAAGAATGGATGGTTATTCTAATCTTATTTTTGCCCATTTCTAACTAGTTTTATGCTATTTTGGGCTAAATCTGAACAATTTATGGCCATTTCTAGCCTGTTTTAAGCTCTTCTAAGCTATTTCTAAACTGGCTTGTTGTATTTCTAAGCCTTTTTTGCCCAAATCTAACGGTTTTTTAAGCAATTTTGTCCATATCGAAACCGGTTTTGTCCATTTCTTACTACTTTCCTCCCACTTCTTACCCATTTTGGCCTTTCCTGACTTGGTTTGAACCATTTTTGGCCATTGATAACCCAGTTTTGTCAATTTCCATCCCATTTTAACTCTTTTTTGGCTAGTTCTAAAAAATTAATGGCCATTTATATCCTATTTTTCCCATTTCTTACCAGTTTGAAGCCTTTGTTGGCTATTTCTGAACAATATATGGCCATTTGTAGCCTGGATTAAGCTTTTCTTAGCAATTTCTAATATTGCTTGTGCTATTTCCAACCCATTCTTGCCCAATTCTAACTCTTTTTAAGCCATTTTAAAACTGTTTTGATCCTTCTTTCCAATTGCTTTCTAGTGCTAACCAGTTTTTGCCCTTTCCTAACACGGTTTAAACCACTTTTACCAATTTTTAATCCATTTTAAGTCTTTGTTGGCTATTTCTAAACAAGCGCTGCTTATTCTGATCTTATTTTTGCCAATTTCGTAGCAGTTTTATTCCATTTTGGGCTAATGCTGAACTATTTATGCTCTTTTCTAGCCTGGTGTAAGCTTTTCTGAGCTACTTCTTAGTTGGTTTGGGCTATTTCTCCTCCTTAGCATCTTTTGCAGTGCTGTGGTTTTGATTTTCAGCCTGGGAACAACGCTGCTAACACCAATGTTTTTAGTTGTTGGTAATTAATGTCTACTCTGGCCACTGACTTTCTCAGTCTCATGTTCAGTAAGGGAAGAGGGGAAGTCAGGAGGAACCAGAGACAGGACACCTGACCCAAACTAGCCGAAGGGTCGTGCCCACTATATAAAATGGGGGCAGATACCGGAAGGGCTAGATTACCGCTTTTTTCAGGCTGGGTATCGGTTGGTGGTTGGTGAGCTGTTGTATACTCTCTCCTTTTTATTTCCCTTACTGTCGTGGTTTAAGCCCAGGACATAAATCAGAACCAAGCAGTCAACACTCCCCCTTTTCTCTGCCCCGCTCCCGGGGGGATGGGAACTCGAATTGAATGAATGTAACTGCCACGGGTTGAGATAAGAACAATTTAATAACTAAGTTATAACACAAATCACTACTGCTACCACCAATAATAATGATAAAGGAAATAACAAGTGAAGAGAATACAACACCTCATCAACCGCCGACCGAAAATACCCAGCCCACAGCAGTGCACTAGCCCTTCTGGGTCTCTCTCAGTTGCATCCTGGGCATGACATGCTGTGAAATGGAATACCTCTTTGGCTAGTTAGGGTCAGGTGTCCTGTCTTTGCTTCCTCCCAGCTTCCCCTCCTCCCTGGTAGAGCATGAGACTCAGTCTTTGGTCAGACTAAACATTTGAGCAGCAACTGACAACATCAGCGTTATCAGCACTGTTCCCAGGCTGAAAGTGAAAACCACAGCACTGCACCAGCTACTAAGAAGGAGAAAAAGTGACTGCTATGGCTGACCCCAGGACACTTCTAATTATTATCACTGGTGGTAGCAGTAGTGGTTTGTGTTACACTTTAGTTACTGGACTTTTCTTATCTCAACCCATGGGAATTAGTAACATTCTCCTTCCCATCCCTCTGGGAGCTGGGAGAGGAAATATTGGGGGTGTGAGGACTGGCTCTAGTTTGTGGGCTATAAAACTCCTACATAGCAGGCAACAGCATACAATTGACTTCACTGGCTGTTTTCCCCTAAAATCAAATCCCCTTGAGGTGCACATCGGACTTCCCCATTTTCCCGCATTACCCACCAAGAATATCCGGGTCCCTGAGCAAAAGCAATCCCAGGAGTGGTTTTGCCTTTACCTGAAGCGGGAATAACCCAGACTGTCTTCCCCAGCAAATTCTTTATGTGCACCACAGGAACTTTATCCCCTTCTACAGTACGCAAAAGTTCTGACTGGGTGGGCCAGCCCTGTTAGCAGATCCTCTGGTGTTGACCAACAAGGTGGCTGGTTGTCCTGGGTTCAGCAGTAGCAGTCATGTTTTTTCCTTTGTGTTAACTGGTGCAGTGCTGTGTTTTGACTTCTAGTTTGAAAACAGTGTTGGTGAAGCCGATGTTTTCGGTTGTTGCTAAGTGATGTTTACCCTGACCAAGCTCTGAACGATACCTCCTCCAACCCTGCAGCCTCCCAGCCCCTCCGGCTAACTCCCAGTTACCTCCTGGGCATGACGTGCTGTGGTATGGAATACCTCTTTGGTCGGCTTGGGTCAGGTGTCCTGTCTCTGCTTCCTCCCGGCTTCCCCTCCTCCCTGGCAGAGCATGAGGCTCACAAAGTCCTTGGCCAAACCAAAACATAGCTATCAGTTCTGTTCCCAGGCCGAAAGTCAAAACACTGCACTGCACCAGCTACCAAGAAGGAGAAACATGACTGCTACTGCTGAACCCAGGACAGTGTGTCTAATCGTATTTGTGATAAGCATTTATTGTTTCAGATTAATAGTCACTTGTCACAATGCTGATTTACTGGCTCTCAAAGTTGTTGCTCTTGATCTCGCAGTTTCAGCATGTTGTACCTTACTTACAGTCAGTATTTTCTGTTTTAGTGTTTATCAGCTGGGGGGCTTGGGCTAAGGTTCTTGTTTTGCTGTACTTTATATGGTAATAGCTTGTAATACAATAGACTCACTGATCATGAAAACGATCTGGCTTGTGTTCCCAGTGTGGTTACCACCTCTATACTTTGGGAAGTATATAATAGAAGTGTTCAGCAATTACACTTTGTTTCCTCCTAGGGTGGTCAACCTATGAAGGAGACATTCCCTTACGTTTCCAGCTTTCCCAACAGACTATTTACAGCATCATTTGAGAGTTCTGAAGTTTTTGAATGGCCTTTGGATACCCTCAAGACCTGCCTGCTGATTGTGATGGGGATAGGCATGTTGGCACACATACAGAGTGTGTTTTATCCAAGACCATTTCGTCTGTTCTTGAAAGATAAGCAGAGTCGGGTTTGGGTCTTGCCTAGGGTTAGATGACGACATAGGAGGACCAAGAGATTTTCCCCAAGGCTGGACAGTCATGAGTGGCAGGGTGTGTGGGATAGTATGGGCAAGTATCTACACCAGTGGGGCCCTCCATTGCTTTGGAACTTCACCGCTGAACAAGTGCAAAATCCAGGAAATTTAGTAAAACACCTAAATGAGGTGTGTTGTCATCGCGGTCATACCAGAGAGGAAGAAATGGCAATGTGCTGGGCCTTGGCCTATGTTTACAGAGCCCTGTTCAACACTTTCCAGCACCTTCAAAGGGAAAAAAATGTCTCTGGATGTGATGGCAAAGCAACAGACAATGCAGCTACTCCAACTCCAAATGCAACAGCTACACCAACCCTAGTGACAAGTACAGCAGCTACTCAAACTCCGACCTCAGCAGACAGCGCAGCTACTCCAGCTCCAAGCACAGCAGCTACAACAACCCTGGCGACAAGTAGAGCAGCTACTCAAACTCTTAAGACAGTAGAAAATGCAGCTAATCCGATTCCAAACACAGCAGCTACACCAACCCCAGTGACAAGTCCCTCAGCCTGTGGAGGTGGCTCTTGGCAGCTTTGAAAGAAAGGTTTCCAAACAAGGACAATGTCATGAGGCATTCAGACAAGTGGACTACTCTAGAGAAAGGTATCCAGTCTCTGAGGGAATCAGCAATTGTAGAGATGATCTATCGCAGGCCCGATGCCAGGAATGGACCCATAGATCCAGATGAAGTCAAATGTACACAACTCATATGGTAGAAATTTACACGGAATGCACCATCGTCATATGCCCACTCATTGGCAGCAATAACATGGAATGACGTAGTATGACCAGCAGTGGATGAAATGATTCATAAACTCCGAGAGTCCAAAGACAATCTCAAGGAAGAGAACAAAGGTCAAGGGTGATCATCCCATGAAAGCTGTGGCTTTAGTCTCTGGTAAGCAGGTTCCCAAATGGAATGGAAGAGCTAATTTTACTCCAGCTCCTCTGATAAAGAAGACTAGTCCCCTTCTACAAGACGTAAGTGACCAGTGTTGTGATCACTATTAGAGGGATCCTGCCTCCAGTCAGGTGCAGGTAGTGGGCAATCAGATATACTGGACTGTGTGGATAAGATGGCATGGCACATTAGTCCCACAGGAGTATAAGGCTCTAGTAGACACCAGTGCACAGAATACCATGATGCCAGCAAGTTGTCAAGGGGTGGAACCCATTTATATTTCTGGAGTGACAGGAGGATCCCAAGAGTTGACTGTACTGGAGGCTGAAATCAGCCTGACTGGGAGGAAGTGGCAAAGCACCTCATTGTGACTGGTCCAGAGGCTGCATGTATCCTTGGCACAGACTATCTCAGGAGAGGGTACTTCAAAGACCAAAAAGGGTACCAATGGGCTTTTGGTATTGCTGCTTTGGAGACAGAGGAAATGAAGCAGCTGTCCACCTTGCCTGGTCTCTCAGAGGATCCTTCGGTTGTAGGGTTGCTGAAGGTCGAAGAGCAAGGCTGAGGTGAAAGCCATCCAGCTGGCCTTGGACATTGCTGACTGAGAAAAGTGGCCAGTACTTTATCTCTACACTGACTCATGGATGGTGGCAAATGCCCTGTGGGGGTGGTTGCACCAATGGAAGCAGAGCAACTGGCAAGGCAGAGGGAAACCCATCTGGGCTGCTGCACTGTGGCAAGATATTGCTGCCTGGGCACAGAACCTGGTGGTGAAGGTACACCATTTAGATGCCCATGTACCCAAGAGCTGGGCCACTGAGGAACACCAGAAAAACCAACAAGTGGATAAAACTGCTAAGATTGAAGTGGATCAGATGGACTGAGATTGGCAAGATAAAGGTGAATTATTTTAGGCGTGAGTGGCCCGTGACACTTCAGGCCATTAAGGCAGAGATGCAACGTATAGATGGGATTGTGATGGAGGGGTGGACTTAGCAATGGACACTATTACACAGGTTATTCATGACTGTGAAACGTGCTGCAATTAAGCAAGCCAAGTGGTTAAAGTCTCTTTGGTATAGAGGACGATGGCTGTGGTAGAAATATGGGGAGGCCTGGCAGATTGATTTTATCACATTCCCACCAGCCCACCAAGGCAAGCGCCATGTGCTTACCATGGTGGAAGCAACCACCGGATGGCTGGAAACATAAGCCGTGCCCCACGCCACTGCCCAGAACACTATCCTGTGTCTTGAGCATCAAATTTTGTGGTGGCACGGCACCCCAGAGAGAATTGAGTCAGACAATGGGACTCATTTTCGGAACAAACTTACAGACAATGGGCTGTTAAAAACTACCCTGAGAGCAATGGGTGTTGGGACTATGAAACACTGGGACGCACATTTATCAGCCACCTTGTTGGTCAACACCAGAGGATCTGCTAACAGGGCTGGCCCACCCAGTCAGAACTTTTGCGTACTGTAGAAGGGGATAAAGTTCCTGTGGTGCACATAAAGAATTTGCTGGGGAAGACAGTCTGGGTTATTCCCGCTTCAGGTAAAGGCAAACCCACACCTGGGATTGCTTTTGCTCAGGGACCTGGATATTCTTGGTGGGTAATGCGGGAAAATGGGGAAGTCCGATGTGCACCTCAAGGGGATTTGATTTTAGGGGAAAACAGCCAGTGAAGTCAATTGTATGCTGTTGCCTGCTATGTAAGACTTTTATAGCCCACAAACTAGAGCCAGTCGCTCACATCCCCAGTACTTCCTCTCCCAGCTCCCAGAGGGATGGGAAGGAGAATGTTACTAATTCCCATGGGTTGAGATAAGAAAAGTCCAGTAACTAAAGTGTAACACAAACCACTACTGCTACCACCAGTGATAATAATTAGAAGTGTCCTGGGGTCAGCCATAGCAGTCACTTTTTCTCCTTCTTAGTAGCTGGTGCAGTGCTGTGGTTTTCACTTTCAGCCTGGGAACAGTGCTGATAACGCTGATGTTGTCAGTTGCTGCTCAAATGTTTAGTCTGACCAAAGACTGAGTCTCATGCTCTACCAGGGAGGAGGGGAAGCTGGGAGGAAGCAAAGACAGGACACCTGACCCAAACTAGCCAAAGAGGTATTCCATTTCACAGCATGTCATGCCCAGGATGCAACTGAGAGAGACCCAGAAGGGCTAGTGCACTGCTGTGGGCTGGGTATTTTCGGTCGGCTGTTGATGAGGTGTTGTATTCTCTTCACTTGTTATTTCCTTTATCATTATTATTGGTGGTAGCAGTAGTGATTTGTGTTATAACTTAGTTATTAAATTATTCTTATCTCAACCCGTGGCAGTTACATTCATTCAATTCGAGTTCCCATCCCCCCGGGAGCGGGGCAGAGAAAAGGGGGAGTGTTGACTGCTTGGTTCTGATTTATGTCCTGGGCTTAAACCACGACAGTAAGGGAAATAAAAAGGAGAGAGTATACAACAGCTCACCAACCACCAACCGATACCCAGCCTGAAAAAAGTGGTAATCTAGCCCTTCCGGTATCTGCCCCCATTTTATATAGTGGGCACGACCCTTCGGCTAGTTTGGGTCAGGTGTCCTGTCTCTGGTTCCTCCTGATTTCCCCTCTACCCTTATTGAACATGAGACTGAGAAAGTTTGTGGTCAGAGTAGACATTACAAAGCAATAACTAAAAACATTGGTGTTAGCAGCGTTGTTCCCAGGCTGAAAATCAAAACAACAGCACTGCAAAAGATGCTAAGGAGGAGAAATAGCCCAAACCAGCTTAGAAGTAGCTCAGAAAAGCTTACACCAGGCTTGAAAAAGAGCATAAATAGTTCAGCATTAGCCCAAAATGGCATCAAACTGGTTCGAAATTGGCAAAAATAAGATCAGAATAAGCAGCGCTTGTTTAGAAATAGCCAACAAAGACTTAAAATGGATTAAAAATTGGTAAAAGTGGTTTAAACCGTGTTAGGAAAGGGCAAAAACTGGTTAGCACTAGAAAGCAATTGGAAAGAAGGATCAAAACAGTTTTAAAATGGCTTAAAAAGAGTTAGAATTGGGAAAGAATGGGTTGGAAATAGCACAAGCAATATTAGAAATTGCTAAGAAAAGCTTAATCCAGGCTACAAATGGCCATATATTGTTCAGAAATAGCCAAAAAAAGGCTTCAAACTGGTAAGAAATGGGCAAAATAGGATATAAATGGCCATTAATTTTTTAGAACTAGCCAAAAAAGAGGTAAAATGGGATGGAAATTGGCAAAACTGGGTTATTAATGGCCAAAAATGGTTCAAACCAAGTCAGGAAAGGCCAAAATGGGTAAGAAGTGGGAGGAAAGTAGTAAGAAATGGACAAAACCGGTTTCGATACGGACAAAATTGCTTAAAAAACAGTTAGATTTGGGCAAAAAAAAAAATTAGAAATACAACAAGCCAGTTTTGAAATAGCTAAGAAGAGCTTAAAACAGGCTAGAAATGGCCATAAATTGTTCAGATTTAGCCCAAAATAGCATAAAACTGTTAGAAATGGGCAAAAATAAGATTAGCATAACCATCGATTCTTTAGAAATATAGCCTAAAAAAGACTTAAAATGGGTTAGAAATTGGCAACACGGGGTTAGGAACTGCCAAAAAATGGTATAAACCAAGTTAGGAAAGGGCAAAACCAGCAAGAAATCGAATGAGATTCGTAAGAACCGGACAAAATCGGTTTGGAAATGGCTTATGAAGTGTTAGATCTGGGCAAAAAAGGCTTAGAAAGAGCACAAGCCAGTTTAGAAATAGCTAAGAAGAGCTTAAACCAGGCTAGAAATGGCCATAAATTGTTCAGATTTAGCCAAAAAAGCCATAAACCTAGCAAGAAATGGGCAAAAATAAGAATGACCAGCAATTGTTTAGAAATAGCCAAAAAAGACTTAAAATGGGATAGAAAGTGGCAAAAATGGTTTAAACCAAGTTAGGAAAAAGCAAAAACGTATAAGAAATAGGAAGAAATTGGTAAGAACAGGACAAAATCGGTTTGGAATTTCCAAAATGGCTTAAAAAGAGTTAGACCTGGACAAAAAACGTTATAAATAGCACAAGCCAGTTTAGAAATAGCTAAGAAAAGCTTAAAACTGGCTAGAAATGGCCATAAATAGTTCAGGAATTGCTAAAAACTGGGAAGAAATGGGGAAAAATAAGAGAGAAATGGTCATCTACTGTTTAGAAATAATATAAAATGCTTCAAATTGGGTTAACACAGGCAAGAAGGGGTTAGAAATAGCCAAAAAAAACTTAAAACTGGTGAGAAATGGGGAAAAACTGGCTAGAAATTGCCATAAATAGTTCAGAAAATGCCAGAAATGGCTTAAAACTGGTAAGAAATGAGCAAAAATACGATAGAACTGGACATCAATTGTTTAGAAATAGAAAAGATGCTTAAAATGGGTACAAAGAGGCAAGGATGAATTGGATATAGCCAAAAAAAAGCTTAAAACTGGTCAGAAATGCACAAAAGTAAGATAAGAATGACCAGCATTTGTTTAGGAAGTGCCAAAAAAGACTTAAAATGGGTTAGAAAAGGCAAAACTGGGTTAGAAAGGGCCAAAAATGGTTCAAACCAAGTCAGGAAAGGGCAAAAATGGGTTAGAAATGGCAGCAAATTAGAAAGAAATGGAAAAAAAAATGGTTTGGAAATGGCCCAAATGGCTTGAAAAGAGCTAGAACTGGGTAAAAAAAGGGTGCGAAATAGCCCAAACCAGCTTAGAAGTAGCTCAGAAAAGCTTACACCAGGCTTGAAAAGAGCATAAATAGTTCAGCATTAGCCCAAAATGGCATCAAACTGGTTCGAAATTGGCAAAAATAAGATCAGAATAAGCAGCGCTTGTTTAGAAATAGCCAACAAAGACTTAAAATGGATTAGAAATTGTTAAAAGTGGTTTAAACCGTGTTAGGAAAGGGCAAAAACTGGTTAGCACTAGAAAGCAATTGGAAAGAAGGATCAAAACAGTTTTAAAATGGCTTAAAAAGAGTTAGAAATGGGCAAGAATGGGTTGGAAATAGCACAAGCAGTATTAGAAATTGCTAAGAAAAGCTTAATCCAGGCTACAAATGGCCATATATTGTTCAGAAATAGCCAAAAAAAGGCTTCAAACTGGTAAGAAATGGGCAAAAATAGGATATAAATGGCCATTAATTTTTTAGAACTAGACAAAAAAGAGTTAAAATGGGATGGAAATTGGCAAAACTGGGTTATTAATGGCCAAAAATGGTTCAAACCAAGTCAGGAAAGGCCAAAATGGGTTAGAAGTGGGAGGAAAGTAGTAAGAAATGGACAAAACCGGTTTCGATACGGACAAAATTGCTTAAAAAACAGTTAGATTTGGGCAAAAAAAGGCTTAGAAATACAACAAGCCTGTTTAGAAATAGCTAAGAAGAGCTTAAAACAGGCTAGAAATGGCCATAAATTGTTCAGATTTAGCCCAAAATAGCATAAAACTAGTTAGAGATGGGCAAAAATAAGATTAGCATAACCATCGATTCTTTAGAAATATAGCCTAAAAAAGACTTAAAATGGGTTAGAAATTGGCAACACGGGGTTAGGAACGGCCAAAAAATGGTATAAACCAAGTTAGGAAAGGGCAAAACAGGCAAGAAATCGAATGAGATTCGTAAGAACCGGACAAAAACGGTTTGGAAATGGCTTACGAAGAGTTAGATCTGGGCAAAAACTGGTTAGAAATAGCCTAAACCTGTTAAGAAATACCTAAGATAAGCTTAAAACAGGCTAGAAATGGCCATGAATAGTTCAGCATTAGCCCCAAATGACATAAAACTAGAGAGAAAAGGGCAAAAATAAGGTAAGAAAGACCAGCAAGTGTTTAGAAATAGCCAAAAAGGACTTAAAAGAGTTTTAACCGAGTTAGGAAAAGGGAAAAACGGGTTAGAAATAGAAAGAAATTGGTAAGAACAGGGCAAAACCAGTTTGGAAATAGACACAACGGCTTATAAAGAGTTAGAATTGGGCAAAAAAGGCTTAGAAAGAGCACAAGCCAGTTTAGAAATAGCTAAGAAGAGCATAAACCAGGCTAGAAATGGCCATAAATTGTTCAGATTTAGCCAAAAAAGCCATAAACCTAGCAAGAAATGGGCAAAAATAAGAATGACCAGCAATTGTTTAGAAATAGCCAAAAAAGACTTAAAATGGGTTAGAAAGTGGCAAAAATGGTTTAAACCAAGTTAGGAAAAAGCAAAAACGTATAAGAAATAGGAAGAAATTGGTAAGAACAGGACAAAACCGGTTTGGAATTTCCAAAATGGCTTAAAAAGAGTTAGACCTGGGCAAAAAACGTTAGAAATAGCACAAGCCAGTTTAGAAATAGCTAAGAAAAGCTTAAAACTGGCTAGAAATGGCCATAAATACTTCAGAAATTGCTAAAAACTGGGAAGAAATGGGCAAAAATAAGAGAGAAATGGTCATCTACTGTTTAGAAATAATATAAAATGCTTCAAATTGGGTAGACACAGGCAAGAAGGGGTTAGAAATAGCCAAAAAAACTTAAAACTGGTGAGAAATGGGGAAAAACTGGCTAGAAATGGCCATAAATAGTTCAGAAAATGCCAGAAATGGCTTAAAACTGGTAAGAAATGAGCAAAAATACGATAGAACTGGACATCAATTGTTTAGAAATAGAAAAGATGCTTAAAATGGGTACAAAGAGGCAAAATGGATTAGATATAGCCAAAGAAAGCTTAAAACTGGTCAGAAATGCGCAAAAGTAAGATAAGAACGACCAGCATTTGTTTAGGAAGGGCCAAAAAAACATTAAAATGAGTTAGAAAGGGCAAAACTGGGTTAGAAAGGGCCAAAAATGGTTCAAACCAAGTCCGGAAAGGGCAAAAATGGGTTAGAAATGGCAGGAAATTAGAAAGAAGTGGAAAAAAAATGGTTTGGAAATGGCCCAAATGGCTTGAAAAGAGCTAGAACTGGGTAAAAAAAGGGTGCGAAATAGCCCAAACCAGCTTAGAAGTAGCTCAGAAAAGCTTACACCAGGCTTGAAAAGAGCATAAATAGTTCAGCATTAGCCCAAAATGGCATCAAACTGGTTCGAAATTGGCAAAAATAAGATCAGAATAAGCAGCGCTTGTTTAGAAATAGCCAACAAAGACTTAAAATGGATTAGAAATTGTTAAAAGTGGTTTAAACCGTGTTAGGAAAGGGCAAAAACTGGTTAGCACTAGAAAGCAATTGGAAAGAAGGATCAAAACAGTTTTAAAATGGCTTAAAAAGAGTTAGAAATGGGCAAGAATGGGTTGGAAATAGCACAAGCAGTATTAGAAATTGCTAAGAAAAGCTTAATCCAGGCTACAAATGGCCATATATTGTTCAGAAATAGCCAAAAAAAGGCTTCAAACTGGTAAGAAATGGGCAAAAATAGGATATAAATGGCCATTAATTTTTTAGAACTAGCCAAAAAAGAGTTAAAATGGGATGGAAATTGGCAAAACTGGGTTATTAATGGCCAAAAATGGTTCAAACCAAGTCAGGAAAGGCCAAAATGGGTTAGAAGTGGGAGGAAAGTAGTAAGAAATGGACAAAACGGGTTTCGATACGGACAAAATTGCTTAAAAAACAGTTAGATTTGGGCAAAAAAAGGGTTAGAAATACAACAAGCCAGTTTAGAAATAGCTTAGAAGAGCTTAAAACAGGCTAGAAATGGCCATAAATTGTTCAGATTTAGCCCAAAATAGCATAAAACTAGTTAGAGATGTGCAAAAATAAGATTAGCATAACCATCGATTCTTTAGAAATATAGCCTAAAAAAGACTTAAAAAGGGTTAGAAATTGGCAACACGGGGTTAGGAACGGCCAAAAAATGGTATAAACCAAGGTAGGAAAGGGCAAAACCGGCAAGAAATCTAATGAGATTCGTAAGAACCGGACAAAAACGGTTTGGAAATGGCTTACGAAGAGTTAGATCTGGGCAAAAACTGGTTAGAAATAGCCTAAACCTGTTAAGAAATACCTAAGATAAGCTTAAAACAGGCTAGAAATGGCCATGAATAGTTCAGCATTAGCCCCAAATGACATAAAACTAGAGAGAAAAGGGCAAAAATAAGGTAAGAAAGACCAGCAATTGTTTAGAAATAGCCAAAAAGGACTTAAAAGAGTTTTAACCGAGTTAGGAAAAGGGAAAAACGGGTTAGAAATAGAAAGAAATTGGTAAGAACAGGGCAAAACCAGTTTGGAAATAGACACAACGGCTTATAAAGAGTTAGAATTGGGCAAAAAAGGCTCAGAAAGAGCACAAGCCAGTTTAGAAATAGCTAAGAAGAGCTTAAACCAGGCTAGAAATGGCCATAAATTGTTCAGATTTAGCCAAAAAAGCCATAAACCTAGCAAGAAATGGGCAAAAATAAGAATGACCAGCAATTGTTTAGAAATAGCCAAAAAAGACTTAAAATGGGTTAGAAAGTGGCAAAAATGGTTTAAACCAAGTTAGGAAAAAGCAAAAACGTATAAGAAATAGGAAGAAATTGGTAAGAACAGGACAAAACCGGTTTGGAATTTCCAAAATGGCTTAAAAAGAGTTAGACCTGGGCAAAAAACGTTAGAAATAGCACAAGCCAGTTTAGAAATAGCTAAGAAAAGCATAAAACTGGCTAGAAATGGCCATAAATAGTTCAGGAATTGCTAAAAACTGGTAAGAAATGGGCAAAAATAAGAGAGAAATGGTCATCTACTGTTTAGAAATAATATAAAATGCTTCAAATTGGGTAGACACAGGCAAGAAGGGGTTAGAAATAGCCAAAAAAACCTTAAAACTGGTGAGAAATGGGGAAAAACTGGCTAGAAATGGCCATAAATAGTTCAGAAAATGCCAGAAATGGCTTAAAACGGGTAAGAAATGAGTAAAAATACGATAGAACTGGACATCAATTGTTTAGAAATAGAAAAGATGCTTAAAATGGGTACAAAGAGGCAAGGATGAATTGGATATAGCCAAAAAAAAGCTTAAAACTGGTCAGAAATGCACAAAAGTAAGATAAGAACGACCAGCATTTGTTTAGGAAGGGCCAAAAAAGACTTAAAATGGGTTAGAAAGGGCAAAACTGGGTTAGAAAGGGCCAAAAATGGTTCAAACCAAGTCAGGAAAGGGCAAAAATCGGTTAGAAATGGCAGCAAATTAGAAAGAAATGGAAAAAAAAATGGTTTGGAAATGGCCCAAATGGCTTGAAAAGAGCTAGAACTGGGTAAAAATAGGGTGCGAAATAGCCCAAACCAGCTTAGAAGTAGCTCAGAAAAGCTTAAACCAGGCTTGAAAAGAGCATAAATAGTTCAGCATTAGCCCAAAATGGCATCAAACTGGTTCGAAATTGGCAAAAATAAGATCAGAATAAGCAGCGCTTGTTTAGAAATAGCCAACAAAGACTTAAAATGGATTAGAAATTGGTAAAGGTGGTTTAAACCGTGTTAGGAATGGGCAAAAACTGGTTAGCACTAGAAAGCAATTGGAAAGAAGGATCAAAACAGTTTTAAAATGGCTTAAAAAGAGTTAGAAATGGGCAAGAATGGGTTGGAAATAGCACAAGCAGTATTAGAAATTGCTAAGAAAAGCTTAATCCAGGCTACAAATGGCCATATATTGTTCAGAAATAGCCAAAAAAAGGCTTCAAACTGGTAAGAAATGGGCAAAAATAGGATATAAATGGCCATTAATTTTTTAGAACTAGACACAAAAGAGTTAAAATGGGATGGAAATTGGCAAAACTGGGTTATTAATGGCCAAAAATGGTTCAAACCAAGTCAGGAAAGGCCAAAATGGGTTAGAAGTGGGAGGAAAGTAGTAAGAAATGGACAAAACCGGTTTCGATACGGACAAAATTGCTTAAAAAACAGTTAGATTTGGCCAAAAAAGGGTTAGAAATACAACAAGCCAGTTTAGAAATAGCTAAGAAGAGCTTAAAACAGGCTAGAAATGGCCATAAATTGTTCAGATTTAGCTCAAAATAGCATAAAACTAGTTAGAGATGGGCAAAAATAAGATTAGCATAACCATCGATTCTTTAGAAATATAGCCTAAAAAAGACTTAAAATGGGTTAGAAATTGGCAACACGGGGTTAGGAACGGCCAAAAAATGGTATAAACCAAGTTAGGAAAGGGCAAAACCGGCAAGAAATCGAATGAGATTCTTAAGAACCGGACAAAAACGGTTTGGAAACGGCTTACGAAGAGTTAGATCTGGGCAAAAACTGGTTAGAAATAGCCTAAACCTGTTAAGAAATACCTAAGATAAGCTTAAAACAGGCTAGAAATGGCCATGAATAGTTCAGCATTAGCCCCAAATGACATAAAACTAGAGAGAAAAGGGCAAAAATAAGGTAAGAAAGACCAGCAATTGTTTAGAAATAGCCAAAAAGGACTTAAAAGAGTTTTAACCGAGTTAGGAAAAGGGAAAAACGGGTTAGAAATAGAAAGAAATTGGTAAGAACAGGGCAAAACCAGTTTGGAAATAGACACAACGGCTTATAAAGAGTTAGAATTGGGCAAAAAAGGCTTAGAAAGAGCACAAGCCAGTTTAGAAATAGCTAAGAAGAGCTTAAACCAGGCTAGAAATGGCCATAAATTGTTCAGATTTAGCCAAAAAAGCCATAAACCTAGCAAGAAATGGGCAAAAATAAGAATGACCAGCAATTGTTTAGAAATAGCCAAAAAAGACTTAAAATGGGTTAGAAAGTGGCAAAAATGGTTTAAACCAAGTTAGGAAAAAGCAAAAACGTATAAGAAATAGGAAGAAATTGGTAAGAACAGGACAAAACCGGTTTGGAATTTCCAAAATGGCTTAAAAAGAGTTAGACCTGGGCAAAAAACGTTAGAAATAGCACAAGCCAGTTTAGAAATAGCTAAGAAAAGCATAAAACTGGCTAGAAATGGCCATAAATAGTTCAGGAATTGCTAAAAACTGGTAAGAAATGGGCAAAAATAAGAGAGAAATGGTCATCTACTGTTTAGAAATAATATAAAATGCTTCAAATTGGGTAGACACAGGCAAGAAGGGGTTAGAAATAGCCAAAAAAACCTTAAAACTGGTGAGAAATGGGGAAAAACTGGCTAGAAATGGCCATAAATAGTTCAGAAAATGCCAGAAATGGCTTAAAACTGGTAAGAAATGAGTAAAAATACGATAGAACTGGACATCAATTGTTTAGAAATAGAAAAGATGCTTAAAATGGGTACAAAGAGGCAAGGATGAATTGGATATAGCCAAAAAAAAGCTTAAAACTGGTCAGAAATGCACAAAAGTAAGATAAGAATGACCAGCATTTGTTTAGGAAGTGCCAAAAAAGACTTAAAATGGGTTAGAAAAGGCAAAACTGGGTTAGAAAGGGCCAAAAATGGTTCAAACCAAGTCAGGAAAGGGCAAAAATGGGTTAGAAATGGCAGCAAATTAGAAAGAAATGGAAAAAAAAATGGTTTGGAAATGGCCCAAATGGCTTGAAAAGAGCTAGAACTGGGTAAAAAAAGGGTGCGAAATAGCCCAAACCAGCTTAGAAGTAGCTCAGAAAAGCTTACACCAGGCTTGAAAAGAGCATAAATAGTTCAGCATTAGCCCAAAATGGCATCAAACTAGTTCGAAATTTGCAAAAATAAGATCAGAATAAGCAGCGCTTGTTTAGAAATAGCCAACAAAGACTTAAAATGGATTAGAAATTGTTAAAAGTGGTTTAAACCGTGTTAGGAAAGGGCAAAAACTGGTTAGCACTAGAAAGCAATTGGAAATAAGGATCAAAACAGTTTTAAAATGGCTTAAAAAGAGTTAGAAATGGGCAAGAATGGGTTGGAAATAGCACAAGCAGTATTAGAAATTGCTAAGAAAAGCTTAATCCAGGCTACAAATGGCCATATATTGTTCAGAAATAGCCAAAAAAAGGCTTCAAACTGGTAAGAAATGGGCAAAAATAGGATATAAATGGCCATTAATTTTTTAGAACTAGACACAAAAGAGTTAAAATGGGATGGAAATTGGCAAAACTGGGTTATTAATGGCCAAAAATGGTTCAAACCAAGTCAGGAAAGGCCAAAATGAGTTAGAAGTGGGAGGAAAGTAGTAAGAAATGGACAAAACCGGTTTCGATACGGACAAAATTGCTTAAAAAACAGTTAGATTTGGGCAAAAAAAGGGTTAGAAATACAACAAGCCTGTTTAGAAATAGCTAAGAAGAGCTTAAAACAGGCTAGAAATGGCCATAAATTGTTCAGATTTAGCCCAAAATAGCATAAAACTAGTTAGAGATGGGCAAAAATAAGATTAGCATAACCATCGATTCTTTAGAAATATAGCCTAAAAAAGACTTAAAATGGGTTAGAAATTGGCAACACGGGGTTAGGAACGGCCAAAAAATGGTATAAACCAAGGTAGGAAAGGGCAAAACCGGCAAGAAATCGAATGAGATTCGTAAGAACCGGACAAAAACGGTTTGGAAATGGCTTACAAAGACTTAGATCTGGGCAAAAACTGGTTAGAAATAGCCTAAACCTGTTAAGAAATACCTAAGATAAGCTTAAAACAGGCTAGAAATGGCCATGAATAGTTCAGCATTAGCCCCAAATGACATAAAACTAGAGAGAAAAGGGCAAAAATAAGGTAAGAAAGACCAGCAATTGTTTAGAAATAGCCAAAAAGGACTTAAAAGAGTTTTAACCGAGTTAGGAAAAGGGAAAAACGGGTTAGAAATAGAAAGAAATTGGTAAGAACAGGGCAAAACCAGTTTGGAAATAGACACAACGGCTTATAAAGAGTTAGAATTGGGCAAAAAAGGCTTAGAAAGAGCACAAGCCAGTTTAGAAATAGCTAAGAAGAGCTTAAACCAGGCTAGAAATGGCCATAAATTGTTCAGATTTAGCCAAAAAAGCCATAAACCTAGCAAGAAATGGGCAAAAATAAGAATGACCAGCAATTGTTTAGAAATAGCCAAAAAAGACTTAAAATGGGTTAGAAAGTGGCAAAAATGGTTTAAACCAAGTTAGGAAAAAGCAAAAACGTATAAGAAATAGGAAGAAATTGGTAAGAACAGGACAAAACCGGTTTGGAATTTCCAAAATGGCTTAAAAAGAGTTAGACCTGGGCAAAAAACGTTAGAAATAGCACAAGCCAGTTTAGAAATAGCTAAGAAAAGCTTAAAACTGGCTAGAAATGGCCATAAATAGTTCAGAAATTGCTAAAAACTGGGAAGAAATGGGCAAAAATAAGAGAGAAATGGTCATCTACTGTTTAGAAATAATATAAAATGCTTCAAATTGGGTAGACACAGGCAAGAAGGGGTTAGAAATAGCCAAAAAACCCTTAAAACTGGTGAGAAATGGGGAAAAACTGGCTAGAAATGGCCATAAATAGTTCAGAAAATGCCAGAAATGGCTTAAAACTGGTAAGAAATGAGCAAAAATACGATAGAACTGGACATCAATTGTTTAGAAATAGAAAAGATGCTTAAAATGGGTACAAAGAGGCAAAATGGATTAGATATAGCCAAAAAAAGCTTAAAACTGGTCAGAAATGCGCAAAAGTAAGATAAGAACGAACAGCATTTGTTTAGGAAGGGCCAAAAAAACATTAAAATGAGTTAGAAAGGGCAAAACTGGGTTAGAAAGGGCCAAAAATGGTTCAAACCAAGTCCGGAAAGGGCAAAAATGGGTTAGAAATGGCAGGAAATTAGAAAGAAGTGGAAAAAAAATGGTTTGGAAATGGCCCAAATGGCTTGAAAAGAGCTAGAACTGGGTAAAAAAAAGGGTGCGAAATAGCCCAAACCAGCTTAGAAGTAGCTCAGAAAAGCTTACACCAGGCTTGAAAAGAGCATAAATAGTTCAGCATTAGCCCAAAATGGCAACAAACTGGTTCGAAATTGGCAAAAATAAGATCAGAATAAGCAGCGCTTGCTTAGAAATAGCCAACAAAGACTTAAAATGGATTAGAAATTGTTAAAAGTGGTTTAAACCGTGTTAGGAAAGGGCAAAAACTGGTTAGCACTAGAAAGCAATTGGAAAGAAGGATCAAAACAGTTTTAAAATGGCTTAAAAAGAGTTAGAAATGGGCAAGAATGGGTTGGAAATAGCACAAGCAGTATTAGAAATTGCTAAGAAAAGCTTAATCCAGGCTACAAATGGCCATATATTGTTCAGAAATAGCCAAAAAAAGGCTTCAAACTGGTAAGAAATGGGCAAAAATAGGATATAAATGGCCATTAATTTTTTAGAACTAGCCAAAAAAGAGTTAAAATGGGATGGAAATTGGCAAAACTGGGTTATTAATGGCCAAAAATGGTTCAAACCAAGTCAGGAAAGGCCAAAATGGGTTAGAAGTGGGAGGAAAGTAGTAAGAAATGGACAAAACCGGTTTCGATACGGACAAAATTGCTTAAAAAACAGTTAGATTTGGGCAAAAAAAGGGTTAGAAATACAACAAGCCTGTTTAGAAATAGCTAAGAAGAGCTTAAAACAGGCTAGAAATGGCCATAAATTGTTCAGATTTAGCCCAAAATAGCATAAAACTAGTTAGAGATGGGCAAAAATAAGATTAGCATAACCATCGATTCTTTAGAAATATAGCCTAAAAAAGACTTAAAAAGGGTTAGAAATTGGCAACACGGGGTTAGGAACGGCCAAAAAATGGTATAAACCAAGGTAGGAAAGGGCAAAACCGGCAAGAAATCGAATGAGATTCGTAAGAACCGGACAAAAACGGTTTGGAAATGGCTTACGAAGAGTTAGATCTGGGCAAAAACTGGTTAGAAATAGCCTAAACCTGTTAAGAAATACCTAAGATAAGCTTAAAACAGGCTAGAAATGGCCATGAATAGTTCCGCATTAGCCCCAAATGACATAAAACTAGAGAGAAAAGGGCAAAAATAAGGTAAGAAAGACCAGCAATTGTTTAGAAATAGCCAAAAAGGACTTAAAAGAGTTTTAACCGAGTTAGGAAAAGGGAAAAACGGGTTAGAAATAGAAAGAAATTGGTAAGAACAGGGCAAAACCAGTTTGGAAATAGACACAACGGCTTATAAAGAGTTAGAATTGGGCAAAAAAGGCTCAGAAAGAGCACAAGCCAGTTTAGAAATAGCTAAGAAGAGCTTAAACCAGGCTAGAAATGGCCATAAATTGTTCAGATTTAGCCAAAAAAGCCATAAACCTAGCAAGAAATGGGCAAAAATAAGAATGACCAGCAATTGTTTAGAAATAGCCAAAAAAGACTTAAAATGGGTTAGAAAGTGGCAAAAATGGTTTAAACCAAGTTAGGAAAAAGCAAAAACGTATAAGAAATAGGAAGAAATTGGTAAGAACAGGACAAAACCGGTTTGGAATTTCCAAAAGGGCTTAAAAAGAGTTAGACCTAGGCAAAAAAACGTTAGAAATAGCACAAGCCAGTTTAGAAATAGCTAAGAAAAGCTTAAAACTGGCTAGAAATGGCCATAAATACTTCAGAAATTGCTATAAACTGGTAAGAAATGGGCAAAAATAAGAGAGAAATGGTCATCTACTGTTTAGAAATAATATAAAATGCTTCAAATTGGGTAGACACAGGCAAGAAGGGGTTAGAAATAGCCAAAAAAGACTTAAAACTGGTGAGAAATGGGGAAAAACTGGCTAGAAATGTCCATAAATAGTTCAGAAAATGCCAGAAATGGCTTAAAACGGGTAAGAAATGAGCAAAAATACGATAGAACTGGACATCAATTGGTTAGAAATAGAAAAGATGCTTAAAATGGGTACAAAGAGGCAAGGATGAATTGGATATAGCCAAAAAAAAGCTTAAAACTGGTCAGAAATGCACAAAAGTAAGATAAGAACGACCAGCATTTGTTTAGGAAGGGCCAAAAAAGACTTAAAATGGGTTAGAAAGGGCAAAACTGGGTTAGAAAGGGCCAAAAATGGTTCAAACCAAGTCAGGAAAGGGCAAAAATCGGTTAGAAATGGCAGCAAATTAGAAAGAAATGGAAAAAAAAATGGTTTGGAAATGGCCCAAATGGCTTGAAAAGAGCTAGAACTGGGTAAAAATAGGGTGCGAAATAGCCCAAACCAGCTTAGAAGTAGCTCAGAAAAGCTTAAACCAGGCTTGAAAAGAGCATAAATAGTTCAGCATTAGCCCAAAATGGCATCAAACTGGTTCGAAATTGGCAAAAATAAGATCAGAATAAGCAGCGCTTGTTTAGAAATAGCCAACAAAGACTTAAAATGGATTAGAAATTGGTAAAGGTGGTTTAAACCGTGTTAGGAATGGGCAAAAACTGGTTAGCACTAGAAAGCAATTGGAAAGAAGGATCAAAACAGTTTTAAAATGGCTTAAAAAGAGTTAGAAATGGGCAAGAATGGGTTGGAAATAGCACAAGCAGTATTAGAAATTGCTAAGAAAAGCTTAATCCAGGCTACAAATGGCCATATATTGTTCAGAAATAGCCAAAAAAAGGCTTCAAACTGGTAAGAAATGGGCAAAAATAGGATATAAATGGCCATTAATTTTTTAGAACTAGACACAAAAGAGTTAAAATGGGATGGAAATTGGCAAAACTGGGTTATTAATGGCCAAAAATGGTTCAAACCAAGTCAGGAAAGGCCAAAATGGGTTAGAAGTGGGAGGAAAGTAGTAAGAAATGGACAAAACCGGTTTCGATACGGACAAAATTGCTTAAAAAACAGTTAGATTTGGGCAAAAAAAGGGTTAGAAATACAACAAGCCAGTTTAGAAATAGCTAAGAAGAGCTTAAAACAGGCTAGAAATGGCCATAAATTGTTCAGATTTAGCTCAAAATAGCATAAAACTAGTTAGAGATGGGCAAAAATAAGATTAGCATAACCATCGATTCTTTAGAAATATAGCCTAAAAAAGACTTAAAATGGGTTAGAAATTGGCAACACGGGGTTAGGAACGGCCAAAAAATGGTATAAACCAAGTTAGGAAAGGGCAAAACCGGCAAGAAATCGAATGAGATTCGTAAGAACCGGACAAAAACGGTTTGGAAACGGCTTACGAAGAGTTAGATCTGGGCAAAAACTGGTTAGAAATAGCCTAAACCTGTTAAGAAATACCTAAGATAAGCTTAAAACAGGCTAGAAATGGCCATGAATAGTTCAGCATTAGCCCCAAATGACATAAAACTAGAGAGAAAAGGGCAAAAATAAGGTAAGAAAGACCAGCAATTGTTTAGAAATAGCCAAAAAGGACTTAAAAGAGTTTTAACCGAGTTAGGAAAAGGGAAAAACGGGTTAGAAATAGAAAGAAATTGGTAAGAACAGGGCAAAACCAGTTTGGAAATAGACACAACGGCTTATAAAGAGTTAGAATTGGGCAAAAAAGGCTTAGAAAGAGCACAAGCCAGTTTAGAAATAGCTAAGAAGAGCTTAAACCAGGCTAGAAATGGCCATAAATTGTTCAGATTTAGCCAAAAAAGCCATAAACCTAGCAAGAAATGGGCAAAAATAAGAATGACCAGCAATTGTTTAGAAATAGCCAAAAAAGACTTAAAATGGGTTAGAAAGTGGCAAAAATGGTTTAAACCAAGTTAGGAAAAAGCAAAAACGTATAAGAAATAGGAAGAAATTGGTAAGAACAGGACAAAACCGGTTTGGAATTTCCAAAATGGCTTAAAAAGAGTTAGACCTGGGCAAAAAACGTTAGAAATAGCACAAGCCAGTTTAGAAATAGCTAAGAAAAGCTTAAAACTGGCTAGAAATGGCCATAAATACTTCAGAAATTGCTAAAAACTGGAAAGAAATGGGCAAAAATAAGAGAGAAATGGTCATCTACTGTTTAGAAATAATATAAAATGCTTCAAATTGGGTAGACACAGGCAAGAAGGGGTTAGAAATAGCCAAAAAAACCTTAAAACTGGTGAGAAATGGGGAAAAACTGGCTAGAAATGGCCATAAATAGTTCAGAAAATGCCAGAAATGGCTTAAAACTGGTAAGAAATGAGCAAAAATACGATAGAACTGGACATCAATTGTTTAGAAATAGAAAAAATGCTTAAAATGGGTACAAAGAGGCAAGAATGGATTAGATATAGCCAAAAAAAAGCTTAAAACTGGTCAGAAATGCGCAAAAGTAAGATAAGAACGACCAGCATTTGTTTAGGAAGGGCCAAAAAAGACTTAAAATGGGTTAGAAAGGGCAAAACTGGGTTAGAAAGGGCCAAAAATGGTTCAAACCAAGTCAGGAAAGGGCAAAAATGGGTTAGAAATGGCAGCAAATTAGAAAGAAATGGAAAAAAAAATGGTTTGGAAATGGCCCAAATGGCTTGAAAAGAGCTAGAACTGGGTAAAAAAAGGGTGCGAAATAGCCCAAACCAGCTTAGAAGTAGCTCAGAAAAGCTTACACCAGGCTTGAAAAGAGCATAAATAGTTCAGCATTAGCCCAAAATGGCATCAAACTGGCTCGAAATTGGCAAAAATAAGATCAGAAAAAGCAGCGCTTGTTTAGAAATAGCCAACAAAGACTTAAAATGGATTAGAAATTGGTAAAGGTGGTTTAAACCGTGTTAGGAATGGGCAAAAACTGGTTAGCACTAGAAAGCAATTGGAAAGAAGGATCAAAACAGTTTTAAAATGGCTTAAAAAGAGTTAGAATTGGGCAAGAATGGGTTGGAAATAGCACAAGCAGTATTAGAAATTGCTAAGAAAAGCTTAATCCAGGCTACAAATGGCCATATATTGTTCAGAAATAGCCAAAAAAAGGCTTCAAACTGGTAAGAAATGGGCAAAAATAGGATATAAATGGCCATTAATTTTTTAGAACTAGCCAAAAAAGAGTTAAAATGGGATGGAAATTGGCAAAACTGGGTTATTAATGGCCAAAAATGGTTCAAACCAAGTCAGGAAAGGCCAAAATGGGTTAGAAGTGGGAGGAAAGTAGTAAGAAATGGACAAAACCGGTTTCGATACGGACAAAATTGCTTAAAAAACAGTTAGATTTGGGCAAAAAAAGGGTTAGAAATACAACAAGCCAGTTTAGAAATAGCTAAGAAGAGCTTAAAACAGGCTAGAAATGGCCAAAAATTGTTCAGATTTAGCTCAAAATAGCATAAAACTAGTTAAGAGATGGGCAAAAATAAGATTAGCATAACCATCGATTCTTTAGAAATATAGCCTAAAAAAGACTTAAAATGGGTTAGAAATTGGCAACACGGGGTTAGGAACGGCCAAAAAATGGTATAAACCAAGTTAGGAAAGGGCAAAACCGGCAAGAAATCGAATGAGATTCGTAAGAACCGGACAAAAACGGTTTGGAAACGGCTTACGAAGAGTTAGATCTGGGCAAAAACTGGTTAGAAATAGCCTAAACCTGTTAAGAAATACCTAAGATAAGCTTAAAACAGGCTAGAAATGGCCATGAATAGTTCAGCATTAGCCCCAAATGACATAAAACTAGAGAGAAAAGGGCAAAAATAAGGTAAGAAAGACCAGCAATTGTTTAGAAATAGCCAAAAAGGACTTAAAAGAGTTTTAACCGAGTTAGGAAAAGGGAAAAACGGGTTAGAAATAGAAAGAAATTGGTAAGAACAGGGCAAAACCAGTTTGGAAATAGACACAACGGCTTATAAAGAGTTAGAATTGGGCAAAAAAGGCTTAGAAAGAGCACAAGCCAGTTTAGAAATAGCTAAGAAGAGCTTAAACCAGGCTAGAAATGGCCATAAATTGTTCAGATTTAGCCAAAAAAGCCATAAACCTAGCAAGAAATGGGCAAAAATAAGAATGACCAGCAATTGTTTAGAAATAGCCAAAAAAGACTTAAAATGGGTTAGAAAGTGGCAAAAATGGTTTAAACCAAGTTAGGAAAAAGCAAAAACGTATAAGAAATAGGAAGAAATTGGTAAGAACAGGACAAAACCGGTTTGGAATTTCCAAAATGGCTTAAAAAGAGTTAGACCTGGGCAAAAAACGTTAGAAATAGCACAAGCCAGTTTAGAAATAGCTAAGAAAAGCTTAAAACTGGCTAGAAATGGCCATAAATACTTCAGAAATTGCTAAAAACTGGAAAGAAATGGGCAAAAATAAGAGAGAAATGGTCATCTACTGTTTAGAAATAATATAAAATGCTTCAAATTGGGTAGACACAGGCAAGAAGGGGTTAGAAATAGCCAAAAAACCCTTAAAACTGGTGAGAAATGGGGAAAAACTGGCTAGAAATGGCCATAAATAGTTCAGAAAATGCCAGAAATGGCTTAAAACTGGTAAGAAATGAGCAAAAATACGATAGAACTGGACATCAATTGTTTAGAAATAGAAAAAATGCTTAAAATGGGTACAAAGAGGGAAGAATGGATTAGATATAGCCAAAAAAAAGCTTAAAACTGGTCAGAAATGCGCAAAAGTAAGATAAGAACGACCAGCATTTGTTTAGGAAGGGCCAAAAAAGACTTAAAATGGGTTAGAAAGGGCAAAACTGGGTTAGAAAGGGCCAAAAATGGTTCAAACCAAGTCAGGAAAGGGCAAAAATGGGTTAGAAATGGCAGCAAATTAGAAAGAAATGGAAAAAAAAATGGTTTGGAAATGGCCCAAATGGCTTGAAAAGAGCTAGAACTGGGTAAAAAAAGGGTGCGAAATAGCCCAAACCAGCTTAGAAGTAGCTCAGAAAAGCTTACACCAGGCTTGAAAAGAGCATAAATAGTTCAGCATTAGCCCAAAATGGCATCAAACTGGCTCGAAATTGGCAAAAATAAGATCAGAAAAAGCAGCGCTTGTTTAGAAATAGCCAACAAAGACTTAAAATGGATTAGAAATTGGTAAAGGTGGTTTAAACCGTGTTAGGAATGGGCAAAAACTGGTTAGCACTAGAAAGCAATTGGAAAGAAGGATCAAAACAGTTTTAAAATGGCTTAAAAAGAGTTAGAATTGGGCAAGAATGGGTTGGAAATAGCACAAGCAGTATTAGAAATTGCTAAGAAAAGCTTAATCCAGGCTACAAATGGCCATATATTGTTCAGAAATAGCCAAAAAAAGGCTTCAAACTGGTAAGAAATGGGCAAAAATAGGATATAAATGGCCATTAATTTTTTAGAACTAGACACAAAAGAGTTAAAATGGGATGGAAATTGGCAAAACTGGGTTATTAATGGCCAAAAATGGTTCAAACCAAGTCAGGAAAGGCCAAAATGGGTTAGAAGTGGGAGGAAAGTAGTAAGAAATGGACAAAACCGGTTTCGATACGGACAAAATTGCTTAAAAAACAGTTAGATTTGGGCAAAAAAAGGGTTAGAAATACAACAAGCCAGTTTAGAAATAGCTAAGAAGAGCTTAAAACAGGCTAGAAATGGCCATAAATTGTTCAGATTTAGCTCAAAATAGCATAAAACTAGTTAGAGATGGGCAAAAATAAGATTAGCATAACCATCGATTCTTTAGAAATATAGCCTAAAAAAGACTTAAAATGGGTTAGAAATTGGCAACACGGGGTTAGGAACGGCCAAAAAATGGTATAAACCAAGTTAGGAAAGGGCAAAACCGGCAAGAAATCGAATGAGATTCGTAAGAACCGGACAAAAACGGTTTGGAAACGGCTTACGAAGAGTTAGATCTGGGCAAAAACTGGTTAGAAATAGCCTAAACCTGTTAAGAAATACCTAAGATAAGCTTAAAACAGGCTAGAAATGGCCATGAATAGTTCAGCATTAGCCCCAAATGACATAAAACTAGAGAGAAAAGGGCAAAAATAAGGTAAGAAAGACCAGCAATTGTTTAGAAATAGCCAAAAAGGACTTAAAAGAGTTTTAACCGAGTTAGGAAAAGGGAAAAACGGGTTAGAAATAGAAAGAAATTGGTAAGAACAGGGCAAAACCAGTTTGGAAATAGACACAACGGCTTATAAAGAGTTAGAATTGGGCAAAAAAGGCTTAGAAAGAGCACAAGCCAGTTTAGAAATAGCTAAGAAGAGCTTAAACCAGGCTAGAAATGGCCATAAATTGTTCAGATTTAGCCAAAAAAGCCATAAACCTAGCAAGAAATGGGCAAAAATAAGAATGACCAGCAATTGTTTAGAAATAGCCAAAAAAGACTTAAAATGGGTTAGAAAGTGGCAAAAATGGTTTAAACCAAGTTAGGAAAAAGCAAAAACGTATAAGAAATAGGAAGAAATTGGTAAGAACAGGACAAAACCGGTTTGGAATTTCCAAAATGGCTTAAAAAGAGTTAGACCTGGGCAAAAAACGTTAGAAATAGCACAAGCCAGTTTAGAAATAGCTAAGAAAAGCTTAAAACTGGCTAGAAATGGCCATAAATACTTCAGAAATTGCTAAAAACTGGAAAGAAATGGGCAAAAATAAGAGAGAAATGGTCATCTACTGTTTAGAAATAATATAAAATGCTTCAAATTGGGTAGACACAGGCAAGAAGGGGTTAGAAATAGCCAAAAAAACCTTAAAACTGGTGAGAAATGGGGAAAAACTGGCTAGAAATGGCCATAAATAGTTCAGAAAATGCCAGAAATGGCTTAAAACTGGTAAGAAATGAGCAAAAATACGATAGAACTGGACATCAATTGTTTAGAAATAGAAAAAATGCTTAAAATGGGTACAAAGAGGCAAGAATGGATTAGATATAGCCAAAAAAAAGCTTAAAACTGGTCAGAAATGCGCAAAAGTAAGATAAGAACGACCAGCATTTGTTTAGGAAGGGCCAAAAAAGACTTAAAATGGGTTAGAAAGGGCAAAACTGGGTTAGAAAGGGCCAAAAATGGTTCAAACCAAGTCAGGAAAGGGCAAAAATGGGTTAGAAATGGCAGCAAATTAGAAAGAAATGGAAAAAAAAATGGTTTGGAAATGGCCCAAATGGCTTGAAAAGAGCTAGAACTGGGTAAAAAAAGGGTGCGAAATAGCCCAAACCAGCTTAGAAGTAGCTCAGAAAAGCTTACACCAGGCTTGAAAAGAGCATAAATAGTTCAGCATTAGCCCAAAATGGCATCAAACTGGCTCGAAATTGGCAAAAATAAGATCAGAAAAAGCAGCGCTTGTTTAGAAATAGCCAACAAAGACTTAAAATGGATTGGAAATTGGTAAAGGTGGTTTAAACCTTGTTAGGAATGGGCAAAAACTGGTTACCACTAGAAAGCTATTGGAAAGAAGGATCAAAACAGTTTTAAAATGGCTTAAAAAGAGTTAGAATTGGGCAAGAATGGGTTGGAAATAGCACAAGCAGTATTAGAAATTGCTAAGAAAAGCTTAATCCAGGCTACAAATGTCCATATATTGTTCAGAAATAGCCAAAAAAAGGCTTCAAACTGGTAAGAAATGGGCAAAAATAGGATATAAATGGCCATTAATTTTTTAGAACTAGCCAAAAAAGAGTTAAAATGGGATGGAAATTGGCAAAACTGGGTTATTAATGGCCAAAAATGGCTCAAACCAAGTCAGGAAAGGCCAAAATGGGTTAGAAGTGGGAGGAAAGTAGTAAGAAATGGACAAAACCGGTTTCGATACGGACAAAATTGCTTAAAAAACAGTTAGATTTGGGCAAAAAAAGGGTTAGAAATACAACAAGCCAGTTTAGAAATAGCTAAGAAGAGCTTAAAACAGGCTAGAAATGGCCATAAATTGTTCAGATTTAGCTCAAAATAGCATAAAACTAGTTAGAGATGGGCAAAAATAAGATTAGCATAACCATCGATTCTTTAGAAATATAGCCTAAAAAAGACTTAAAATGGGTTAGAAATTGGCAACACGGGGTTAGGAACGGCCAAAAAATGGTATAAACCAAGTTAGGAAAGGGCAAAACCGGCAAGAAATCGAATGAGATTCGTAAGAACCGGACAAAAACGGTTTGGAAACGGCTTACGAAGAGTTAGATCTGGGCAAAAACTGGTTAGAAATAGCCTAAACCTGTTAAGAAATACCTAAGATAAGCTTAAAACAGGCTAGAAATGGCCATGAATAGTTCAGCATTAGCCCCAAATGACATAAAACTAGAGAGAAAAGGGCAAAAATAAGGTAAGAAAGACCAGCAATTGTTTAGAAATAGCCAAAAAGGACTTAAAAGAGTTTTAACCGAGTTAGGAAAAGGGAAAAACGGGTTAGAAATAGAAAGAAATTGGTAAGAACAGGGCAAAACCAGTTTGGAAATAGACACAACGGCTTATAAAGAGTTAGAATTGGGCAAAAAAGGCTTAGAAAGAGCACAAGCCAGTTTAGAAATAGCTAAGAAGAGCTTAAACCAGGCTAGAAATGGCCATAAATTGTTCAGATTTAGCCAAAAAAGCCATAAACCTAGCAAGAAATGGGCAAAAATAAGAATGACCAGCAATTGTTTAGAAATAGCCAAAAAAGACTTAAAATGGGTTAGAAAGTGGCAAAAATGGTTTAAACCAAGTTAGGAAGAAGCAAAAACGTATAAGAAATAGGAAGAAATTGGTAAGAACAGGACAAAACCGGTTTGGAATTTCCAAAAGGGCTTAAAAAGAGTTAGACCTGGGCAAAAAACGTTAGAAATAGCACAAGCCAGTTTAGAAATAGCTAAGAAAAGCTTAAAACTGGCTAGAAATGGCCATAAATAGTTCAGAAATTGCTAAAAACTGGGAAGAAATGGGCAAAAATAAGAGAGAAATGGTCATCTACTGTTTAGAAATAATATAAAATGCTTCAAATTGGGTAGACACAGGCAAGAAGGGGTTAGAAATAGCCAAAAAAAAACTTAAAACTGGTGAGAAATGGGGAAAAACTGGCTAGAAATGGCCATAAATAGTTCAGAAAATGCCAGAAATGGCTTAAAACTGGTAAGAAATGAGCAAAAATACGATAGAACTGGACATCAATTGTTTAGAAATAGAAAAAATGCTTAAAATGGGTACAAAGAGGGAAGAATGGATTAGATATAGCCAAAAAAAAGCTTAAAACTGGTCAGAAATGCGCAAAAGTAAGATGAGAACGACCAGCATTTGTTTAGGAAGGGCCAAAAAAGACTTAAAATGGGTTAGAAAGGGCAAAACTGGGTTAGAAAGGGCCAAAAATGGTTCAAACCAAGTCAGGAAAGGGCAAAAATGGGTTAGAAATGGCAGCAAATTAGAAAGAAATGGAAAAAAAAATGGTTTGGAAATGGCCCAAATGGCTTGAAAAGAGCTAGAACTGGGTAAAAAAAGGGTGCGAAATAGCCCAAACCAGCTTAGAAGTAGCTCAGAAAAGCTTACACCAGGCTTGAAAAGAGCATAAATAGTTCAGCATTAGCCCAAAATGGCATCAAACTGGCTCGAAATTGGCAAAAATAAGATCAGAAAAAGCAGCGCTTGTTTAGAAATAGCCAACAAAGACTTAAAATGGATTAGAAATTGGTAAAGGTGGTTTAAACCGTGTTAGGAATGGGCAAAAACTGGTTAGCACTAGAAAGCAATTGGAAAGAAGGATCAAAACAGTTTTAAAATGGCTTAAAAAGAGTTAGAATTGGGCAAGAATGGGTTGGAAATAGCACAAGCAGTATTAGAAATTGCTAAGAAAAGCTTAATCCAGGCTACAAATGGCCATATATTGTTCAGAAATAGCCAAAAAAAGGCTTCAAACTGGTAAGAAATGGGCAAAAATAGGATATAAATGGCCATTAATTTTTTAGAACTAGCCAAAAAAGAGTTAAAATGGGATGGAAATTGGCAAAACTGGGTTATTAATGGCCAAAAATGGTTCAAACCAAGTCAGGAAAGGCCAAAATGGGTTAGAAGTGGGAGGAAAGTAGTAAGAAATGGACAAAACCGGTTTCGATACGGACAAAATTGCTTAAAAAACAGTTAGATTTGGGCAAAAAAAGGGTTAGAAATACAACAAGCCAGTTTAGAAATAGCTAAGAAGAGCTTAAAACAGGCTAGAAATGGCCATAAATTGTTCAGATTTAGCTCAAAATAGCATAAAACTAGTTAGAGATGGGCAAAAATAAGATTAGCATAACCATCGATTCTTTAGAAATATAGCCTAAAAAAGACTTAAAATGGGTTAGAAATTGGCAACACGGGGTTAGGAACGGCCAAAAAATGGTATAAACCAAGTTAGGAAAGGGCAAAACCGGCAAGAAATCGAATGAGATTCGTAAGAACCGGACAAAAACGGTTTGGAAACGGCTTACGAAGAGTTAGATCTGGGCAAAAACTGGTTAGAAATAGCCTAAACCTGTTAAGAAATACCTAAGATAAGCTTAAAACAGGCTAGAAATGGCCATGAATAGTTCAGCATTAGCCCCAAATGACATAAAACTAGAGAGAAAAGGGCAAAAATAAGGTAAGAAAGACCAGCAATTGTTTAGAAATAGCCAAAAAGGACTTAAAAGAGTTTTAACCGAGTTAGGAAAAGGGAAAAACGGGTTAGAAATAGAAAGAAATTGGTAAGAACAGGGCAAAACCAGTTTGGAAATAGACACAACGGCTTATAAAGAGTTAGAATTGGGCAAAAAAGGCTCAGAAAGAGCACAAGCCAGTTTAGAAATAGCTAAGAAGAGCTTAAACCAGGCTAGAAATGGCCATAAATTGTTCAGATTTAGCCAAAAAAGCCATAAACCTAGCAAGAAATGGGCAAAAATAAGAATGACCAGCAATTGTTTAGAAATAGCCAAAAAAGACTTAAAATGGGTTAGAAAGTGGCAAAAATGGTTTAAACCAAGTTAGGAAAAAGCAAAAACGTATAAGAAATAGGAAGAAATTGGTAAGAACAGGACAAAACCGGTTTGGAATTTCCAAAAGGGCTTAAAAAGAGTTAGACCTAGGCAAAAAAACGTTAGAAATAGCACAAGCCAGTTTAGAAATAGCTAAGAAAAGCTTAAAACTGGCTAGAAATGGCCATAAATACTTCAGAAATTGCTAAAAACTGGAAAGAAATGGGCAAAAATAAGAGAGAAATGGTCATCTACTGTTTAGAAATAATATAAAATGCTTCAAATTGGGTAGACACAGGCAAGAAGGGGTTAGAAATAGCCAAAAAAAACTTAAAACTGGTGAGAAATGGGGAAATACTGGCTAGAAATGGCCATAAATAGTTCAGAAAATGCCAGAAATGGCTTAAAACGGGTAAGAAATGAGCAAAAATACGATAGAACTGGACATCCATTGTTTAGAAATAGAAAAAATGCTTAAAATGGGTACAAAGAGGCAAGAATGGATTAGATATAGCCAAAAAAAAGCTTAAAACTGGTCAGAAATGTGCAAAAGTAAGATAAGAATGACCAGCATTTGTTTAGGAAGGGCCAAAAAAGACTTAAAATGGGTTAGAAAGGGCAAAACTGGGTTAGAAAGGGCCAAAAATGGTTCAAACCAAGTCAGGAAAGGGCAAAAATGGGTTAGAAATGGCAGCAAATTAGAAAGAAATGGAAAAAAAAATGGTTTGGAAATGGCCCAAATGGCTTGAAAAGAGCTAGAACTGGGTAAAAAAAGGGTGCGAAATAGCCCAAACCAGCTTAGAAGTAGCTCAGAAAAGCTTACACCAGGCTTGAAAAGAGCATAAATAGTTCAGCATTAGCCCAAAATGGCATCAAACTGGCTCGAAATTGGCAAAAATAAGATCAGAAAAAGCAGCGCTTGTTTAGAAATAGCCAACAAAGACTTAAAATGGATTAGAAATTGGTAAAGGTGGTTTAAACCGTGTTAGGAATGGGCAAAAACTGGTTAGCACTAGAAAGCAATTGGAAAGAAGGATCAAAACAGTTTTAAAATGGCTTAAAAAGAGTTAGAATTGGCCAAGAATGGGTTGGAAATAGCACAAGCAGTATTAGAAATTGCTAAGAAAAGCTTAATCCAGGCTACAAATGGCCATATATTGTTCAGAAATAGCCAAAAAAAGGCTTCAAACTGGTAAGAAATGGGCAAAAATAGGATATAAATGGCCATTAATTTTTTAGAACTAGCCAAAAAAGAGTTAAAATGGGATGGAAATTGGCAAAACTGGGTTATTAATGGCCAAAAATGGTTCAAACCAAGTCAGGAAAGGCCAAAATGGGTTAGAAGTGGGAGGAAAGTAGTAAGAAATGGACAAAACCGGTTTCGATACGGACAAAATTGCTTAAAAAACAGTTAGATTTGGGCAAAAAAAGGGTTAGAAATACAACAAGCCAGTTTAGAAATAGCTAAGAAGAGCTTAAAACAGGCTAGAAATGGCCAAAAATTGTTCAGATTTAGCTCAAAATAGCATAAAACTAGTTAGAGATGGGCAAAAATAAGATTAGCATAACCATCGATTCTTTAGAAATATAGACTTAAAATGGGTTAGAAATTGGCAACACGGGGTTAGGAACGGCCAAAAAAATGGTATAAACCAAGTTAGGAAAGGGCAAAACCGGCAAGAAATCGAATGAGATTCGTAAGAACCGGACAAAAACGGTTTGGAAATGGCTTACGAAGAGTTAGATCTGGGCAAAAACTGGTTAGAAATAGCCTAAACCTGTTAAGAAATACCTAAGATAAGCTTAAAACAGGCTAGAAATGGCCATGAATAGTTCAGCATTAGCCCCAAATGACATAAAACTAGAGAGAAAAGGGCAAAAATAAGGTAAGAAAGACCAGCAATTGTTTAGAAATAGCCAAAAAGGACTTAAAAGAGTTTTAACCGAGTTAGGAAAAGGGAAAAACGGGTTAGAAATAGAAAGAAATTGGTAAGAACAGGGCAAAACCAGTTTGGAAATAGACACAACGGCTTATAAAGAGTTAGAATTGGGCAAAAAAGGCTCAGAAAGAGCACAAGCCAGTTTAGAAATA
Organism: Pezoporus flaviventris; assembly: GCF_033815535.1. Taxonomy (NCBI): domain Eukaryota; kingdom Metazoa; phylum Chordata; class Aves; order Psittaciformes; family Psittacidae; genus Pezoporus; species Pezoporus flaviventris. The sequence continues at coordinate 116,821 of NW_026892681.1, read as the reverse complement.
GCTAAGAAGAGCTTAAACCAGGCTAGAAATGGCCATAAATTGTTCAGATTTAGCCAAAAAAGCCATAAACCTAGCAAGAAATGGGCAAAAATAAGAATGACCAGCAATTGTTTAGAAATAGCCAAAAAAGACTTAAAATGGGTTAGAAAGTGGCAAAAATGGTTTAAACCAAGTTAGGAAAAAGCAAAAACGTATAAGAAATAGGAAGAAATTGGTAAGAACAGGACAAAACCGGTTTGGAATTTCCAAAATGGCTTAAAAAGAGTTAGACCTGGGCAAAAAACGTTAGAAATAGCACAAGCCAGTTTAGAAATAGCTAAGAAAAGCATAAAACTGGCTAGAAATGGCCATAAATAGTTCAGGAATTGCTAAAAACTGGGAAGAAATGGGCAAAAATAAGAGAGAAATGGTCATCTACTGTTTAGAAATAATATAAAATGCTTCAAATTGGGTAGACACAGGCACGAAAGGGTTAGAAATAGCCAAAAAAACCTTAAAACTGGTGAGAAATAGGGAAAAACTGGCTAGAAATGGCCATCAATAGTTCAGAAAATGCCAGAAATGGCTTAAAACTGGTAAGAAATGAGTAAAAATACGATAGAACTGGACATCAATTGTTTAGAAATAGAAAAGATGCTTAAAATGGGTACAAAGAGGCAAGGATGAATTGGATATAGCCAAAAAAAAGCTTAAAACTGGTCAGAAATGCACAAAAGTAAGATAAGCACGACCAGCATTTGTTTAGGAAGTGCCAAAAAAGACTTAAAATGGGTTAGAAAAGGCAAAACTGGGTTAGAAAGGGCCAAAAATGGTTCAAACCAAGTCAGGAAAGGGCAAAAATGGGTTAGAAATGGCAGCAAATTAGAAAGAAATGGAAAAAAAAATGGTTTGGAAATGGCCCAAATGGCTTGAAAAGAGCTAGAACTGGGTAAAAAAAGGGTGCGAAATAGCCCAAACCAGCTTAGAAGTAGCTCAGAAAAGCTTACACCAGGCTTGAAAAGAGCATAAATAGTTCAGCATTAGCCCAAAATGGCATCAAACTGGCTCGAAATTGGCAAAAATAAGATCAGAAAAAGCAGCGCTTGTTTAGAAATAGCCAACAAGGCTTAAAATGGATTAGAAATTGGTAAAGGTGGTTTAAACCGTGTTAGGAATGGGCAAAAACTGGTTAGCACTAGAAAGCAATTGGAAAGAAGGATCAAAACAGTTTTAAAATGGCTTAAAAAGAGTTAGAATTGGGCAAGAATGGGTTGGAAATAGCACAAGCAGTATTAGAAATTGCTAAGAAAAGCTTAATCCAGGCTACAAATGGCCATATATTGTTCAGAAATAGCCAAAAAAAGGCTTCAAACTGGTAAGAAATGGGCAAAAATAGGATATAAATGGCCATTAATTTTTTAGAACTAGCCAAAAAAGAGTTAAAATGGGATGGAAATTGGCAAAACTGGGTTATTAATGGCCAAAAATGGTTCAAACCAAGTCAGGAAAGGCCAAAATGGGTTAGAAGTGGGAGGAAAGTAGTAAGAAATGGACAAAACCGGTTTCGATACGGACAAAATTGCTTAAAAAACAGTTAGATTTGGGCAAAAAAAGGGTTAGAAATACAACAAGCCAGTTTAGAAATAGCTAAGAAGAGCTTAAAACAGGCTAGAAATGGCCAAAAATTGTTCAGATTTAGCTCAAAATAGCATAAAACTAGTTAGAGATGGGCAAAAATAAGATTAGCATAACCATCGATTCTTTAGAAATATAGACTTAAAATGGGTTAGAAATTGGCAACACGGGGTTAGGAACGGCCAAAAAAATGGTATAAACCAAGTTAGGAAAGGGCAAAACCGGCAAGAAATCGAATGAGATTCGTAAGAACCGGACAAAAACGGTTTGGAAATGGCTTACGAAGAGTTAGATCTGGGCAAAAACTGGTTAGAAATAGCCTAAACCTGTTAAGAAATACCTAAGATAAGCTTAAAACAGGCTAGAAATGGCCATGAATAGTTCAGCATTAGCCCCAAATGACATAAAACTAGAGAGAAAAGGGCAAAAATAAGGTAAGAAAGACCAGCAATTGTTTAGAAATAGCCAAAAAGGACTTAAAAGAGTTTTAACCGAGTTAGGAAAAGGGAAAAACGGGTTAGAAATAGAAAGAAATTGGTAAGAACAGGGCAAAACCAGTTTGGAAATAGACACAACGGCTTATAAAGAGTTAGAATTGGGCAAAAAAGGCTCAGAAAGAGCACAAGCCAGTTTAGAAATAGCTAAGAAGAGCTTAAACCAGGCTAGAAATGGCCATAAATTGTTCAGATTTAGCCAAAAAAGCCATAAACCTAGCAAGAAATGGGCAAAAATAAGAATGACCAGCAATTGTTTAGAAATAGCCAAAAAAGACTTAAAATGGGTTAGAAAGTGGCAAAAATGGTTTAAACCAAGTTAGGAAAAAGCAAAAACGTATAAGAAATAGGAAGAAATTGGTAAGAACAGGACAAAACCGGTTTGGAATTTCCAAAATGGCTTAAAAAGAGTTAGACCTGGGCAAAAAACGTTAGAAATAGCACAAGCCAGTTTAGAAATAGCTAAGAAAAGCATAAAACTGGCTAGAAATGGCCATAAATAGTTCAGGAATTGCTAAAAACTGGGAAGAAATGGGCAAAAATAAGAGAGAAATGGTCATCTACTGTTTAGAAATAATATAAAATGCTTCAAATTGGGTAGACACAGGCAAGAAAGGGTTAGAAATAGCCAAAAAAAAACTTAAAACTGGTGAGAAATGGGGAAAAACTGGCTAGAAATGGCCATAAATAGTTCAGAAAATGCCAGAAATGGCTTAAAACTGGTAAGAAATGAGCAAAAATACGATAGAACTGGACATCAATTGTTTAGAAATAGAAAAAATGCTTAAAATGGGTACAAAGAGGGAAGAATGGATTAGATATAGCCAAAAAAAAGCTTAAAACTGGTCAGAAATGCGCAAAAGTAAGATAAGAACGACCAGCATTTGTTTAGGAAGGGCCAAAAAAGACTTAAAATGGGTTAGAAAGGGCAAAACTGGGTTAGAAAGGGCCAAAAATGGTTCAAACCAAGTCAGGAAAGGGCAAAAATGGGTTAGAAATGGCAGCAAATTAGAAAGAAATGGAAAAAAAAATGGTTTGGAAATGGCCCAAATGGCTTGAAAAGAGCTAGAACTGGGTAAAAAAAGGGTGCGAAATAGCCCAAACCAGCTTAGAAGTAGCTCAGAAAAGCTTACACCAGGCTTGAAAAGAGCATAAATAGTTCAGCATTAGCCCAAAATGGCATCAAACTGGCTCGAAATTGGCAAAAATAAGATCAGAAAAAGCAGCGCTTGTTTAGAAATAGCCAACAAAGACTTAAAATGGATTAGAAATTGGTAAAGGTGGTTTAAACCGTGTTAGGAATGGGCAAAAACTGGTTAGCACTAGAAAGCAATTGGAAAGAAGGATCAAAACAGTTTTAAAATGGCTTAAAAAGAGTTAGAATTGGGCAAGAATGGGTTGGAAATAGCACAAGCAGTATTAGAAATTGCTAAGAAAAGCTTAATCCAGGCTACAAATGGCCATATATTGTTCAGAAATAGCCAAAAAAAGGCTTCAAACTGGTAAGAAATGGGCAAAAATAGGATATAAATGGCCATTAATTTTTTAGAACTAGCCAAAAAAGAGTTAAAATGGGATGGAAATTGGCAAAACTGGGTTATTAATGGCCAAAAATGGTTCAAACCAAGTCAGGAAAGGCCAAAATGGGTTAGAAGTGGGAGGAAAGTAGTAAGAAATGGACAAAACCGGTTTCGATACGGACAAAATTGCTTAAAAAACAGTTAGATTTGGGCAAAAAAAGGGTTAGAAATACAACAAGCCAGTTTAGAAATAGCTAAGAAGAGCTTAAAACAGGCTAGAAATGGCCATAAATTGTTCAGATTTAGCTCAAAATAGCATAAAACTAGTTAGAGATGGGCAAAAATAAGATTAGCATAACCATCGATTCTTTAGAAATATAGCCTAAAAAAGACTTAAAATGGGTTAGAAATTGGCAACACGGGGTTAGGAACGGCCAAAAAATGGTATAAACCAAGTTAGGAAAGGGCAAAACCGGCAAGAAATCGAATGAGATTCGTAAGAACCGGACAAAAACGGTTTGGAAACGGCTTACGAAGAGTTAGATCTGGGCAAAAACTGGTTAGAAATAGCCTAAACCTGTTAAGAAATACCTAAGATAAGCTTAAAACAGGCTAGAAATGGCCATGAATAGTTCAGCATTAGCCCCAAATGACATAAAACTAGAGAGAAAAGGGCAAAAATAAGGTAAGAAAGACCAGCAATTGTTTAGAAATAGCCAAAAAGGACTTAAAAGAGTTTTAACCGAGTTAGGAAAAGGGAAAAACGGGTTAGAAATAGAAAGAAATTGGTAAGAACAGGGCAAAACCAGTTTGGAAATAGACACAACGGCTTATAAAGAGTTAGAATTGGGCAAAAAAGGCTCAGAAAGAGCACAAGCCAGTTTAGAAATAGCTAAGAAGAGCTTAAACCAGGCTAGAAATGGCCATAAATTGTTCAGATTTAGCCAAAAAAGCCATAAACCTAGCAAGAAATGGGCAAAAATAAGAATGACCAGCAATTGTTTAGAAATAGCCAAAAAAGACTTAAAATGGGTTAGAAAGTGGCAAAAATGGTTTAAACCAAGTTAGGAAAAAGCAAAAACGTATAAGAAATAGGAAGAAATTGGTAAGAACAGGACAAAACCGGTTTGGAATTTCCAAAATGGCTTAAAAAGAGTTAGACCTGGGCAAAAAACGTTAGAAATAGCACAAGCCAGTTTAGAAATAGCTAAGAAAAGCATAAAACTGGCTAGAAATGGCCATAAATAGTTCAGGAATTGCTAAAAACTGGGAAGAAATGGGCAAAAATAAGAGAGAAATGGTCATCTACTGTTTAGAAATAATATAAAATGCTTCAAATTGGGTAGACACAGGCAAGAAAGGGTTAGAAATAGCCAAAAAAACCTTAAAACTGGTGAGAAATAGGGAAAAACTGGCTAGAAATGGCCATCAATAGTTCAGAAAATGCCAGAAATGGCTTAAAACTGGTAAGAAATGAGTAAAAATACGATAGAACTGGACATCAATTGTTTAGAAATAGAAAAGATGCTTAAAATGGGTACAAAGAGGCAAGGATGAATTGGATATAGCCAAAAAAAAGCTTAAAACTGGTCAGAAATGCACAAAAGTAAGATAAGCACGACCAGCATTTGTTTAGGAAGTGCCAAAAAAGACTTAAAATGGGTTAGAAAAGGCAAAACTGGGTTAGAAAGGGCCAAAAATGGTTCAAACCAAGTCAGGAAAGGGCAAAAATGGGTTAGAAATGGCAGCAAATTAGAAAGAAATGGAAAAAAAAATGGTTTGGAAATGGCCCAAATGGCTTGAAAAGAGCTAGAACTGGGTAAAAAAAGGGTGCGAAATAGCCCAAACCAGCTTAGAAGTAGCTCAGAAAAGCTTACACCAGGCTTGAAAAGAGCATAAATAGTTCAGCATTAGCCCAAAATGGCATCAAACTGGCTCGAAATTGGCAAAAATAAGATCAGAAAAAGCAGCGCTTGTTTAGAAATAGCCAACAAGGCTTAAAATGGATTAGAAATTGGTAAAGGTGGTTTAAACCGTGTTAGGAATGGGCAAAAACTGGTTAGCACTAGAAAGCAATTGGAAAGAAGGATCAAAACAGTTTTAAAATGGCTTAAAAAGAGTTAGAATTGGGCAAGAATGGGTTGGAAATAGCACAAGCAGTATTAGAAATTGCTAAGAAAAGCTTAATCCAGGCTACAAATGGCCATATATTGTTCAGAAATAGCCAAAAAAAGGCTTCAAACTGGTAAGAAATGGGCAAAAATAGGATATAAATGGCCATTAATTTTTTAGAACTAGCCAAAAAAGAGTTAAAATGGGATGGAAATTGGCAAAACTGGGTTATTAATGGCCAAAAATGGTTCAAACCAAGTCAGGAAAGGCCAAAATGGGTTAGAAGTGGGAGGAAAGTAGTAAGAAATGGACAAAACCGGTTTCGATACGGACAAAATTGCTTAAAAAACAGTTAGATTTGGGCAAAAAAAGGGTTAGAAATACAACAAGCCAGTTTAGAAATAGCTAAGAAGAGCTTAAAACAGGCTAGAAATGGCCAAAAATTGTTCAGATTTAGCTCAAAATAGCATAAAACTAGTTAGAGATGGGCAAAAATAAGATTAGCATAACCATCGATTCTTTAGAAATATAGACTTAAAATGGGTTAGAAATTGGCAACACGGGGTTAGGAACGGCCAAAAAAATGGTATAAACCAAGTTAGGAAAGGGCAAAACCGGCAAGAAATCGAATGAGATTCGTAAGAACCGGACAAAAACGGTTTGGAAATGGCTTACGAAGAGTTAGATCTGGGCAAAAACTGGTTAGAAATAGCCTAAACCTGTTAAGAAATACCTAAGATAAGCTTAAAACAGGCTAGAAATGGCCATGAATAGTTCAGCATTAGCCCCAAATGACATAAAACTAGAGAGAAAAGGGCAAAAATAAGGTAAGAAAGACCAGCAATTGTTTAGAAATAGCCAAAAAGGACTTAAAAGAGTTTTAACCGAGTTAGGAAAAGGGAAAAACGGGTTAGAAATAGAAAGAAATTGGTAAGAACAGGGCAAAACCAGTTTGGAAATAGACACAACGGCTTATAAAGAGTTAGAATTGGGCAAAAAAGGCTCAGAAAGAGCACAAGCCAGTTTAGAAATAGCTAAGAAGAGCTTAAACCAGGCTAGAAATGGCCATAAATTGTTCAGATTTAGCCAAAAAAGCCATAAACCTAGCAAGAAATGGGCAAAAATAAGAATGACCAGCAATTGTTTAGAAATAGCCAAAAAAGACTTAAAATGGGTTAGAAAGTGGCAAAAATGGTTTAAACCAAGTTAGGAAAAAGCAAAAACGTATAAGAAATAGGAAGAAATTGGTAAGAACAGGACAAAACCGGTTTGGAATTTCCAAAATGGCTTAAAAAGAGTTAGACCTGGGCAAAAAACGTTAGAAATAGCACAAGCCAGTTTAGAAATAGCTAAGAAAAGCATAAAACTGGCTAGAAATGGCCATAAATAGTTCAGGAATTGCTAAAAACTGGGAAGAAATGGGCAAAAATAAGAGAGAAATGGTCATCTACTGTTTAGAAATAATATAAAATGCTTCAAATTGGGTAGACACAGGCAAGAAAGGGTTAGAAATAGCCAAAAAAACCTTAAAACTGGTGAGAAATAGGGAAAAACTGGCTAGAAATGGCCATCAATAGTTCAGAAAATGCCAGAAATGGCTTAAAACTGGTAAGAAATGAGTAAAAATACGATAGAACTGGACATCAATTGTTTAGAAATAGAAAAGATGCTTAAAATGGGTACAAAGAGGCAAGGATGAATTGGATATAGCCAAAAAAAAGCTTAAAACTGGTCAGAAATGCACAAAAGTAAGATAAGAACGACCAGCATTTGTTTAGGAAGTGCCAAAAAAGACTTAAAATGGGTTAGAAAAGGCAAAACTGGGTTAGAAAGGGCCAAAAATGGTTCAAACCAAGTCAGGAAAGGGCAAAAATGGGTTAGAAATGGCAGCAAATTAGAAAGAAATGGAAAAAAAAATGGTTTGGAAATGGCCCAAATGGCTTGAAAAGAGCTAGAACTGGGTAAAAAAAGGGTGCGAAATAGCCCAAACCAGCTTAGAAGTAGCTCAGAAAAGCTTACACCAGGCTTGAAAAGAGCATAAATAGTTCAGCATTAGCCCAAAATGGCATCAAACTGGCTCGAAATTGGCAAAAATAAGATCAGAAAAAGCAGCGCTTGTTTAGAAATAGCCAACAAGGCTTATAATGGATTAGAAATTGGTAAAGGTGGTTTAAACCGTGTTAGGAATGGGCAAAAACTGGTTAGCACTAGAAAGCAATTGGAAAGAAGGATCAAAACAGTTTTAAAATGGCTTAAAAAGAGTTAGAATTGGGCAAGAATGGGTTGGAAATAGCACAAGCAGTATTAGAAATTGCTAAGAAAAGCTTAATCCAGGCTACAAATGGCCATATATTGTTCAGAAATAGCCAAAAAAAGGCTTCAAACTGGTAAGAAATGGGCAAAAATAGGATATAAATGGCCATTAATTTTTTAGAACTAGCCAAAAAAGAGTTAAAATGGGATGGAAATTGGCAAAACTGGGTTATTAATGGCCAAAAATGGTTCAAACCAAGTCAGGAAAGGCCAAAATGGGTTAGAAGTGGGAGGAAAGTAGTAAGAAATGGACAAAACCGGTTTCGATACGGACAAAATTGCTTAAAAAACAGTTAGATTTGGGCAAAAAAAGGGTTAGAAATACAACAAGCCAGTTTAGAAATAGCTAAGAAGAGCTTAAAACAGGCTAGAAATGGCCAAAAATTGTTCAGATTTAGCTCAAAATAGCATAAAACTAGTTAGAGATGGGCAAAAATAAGATTAGCATAACCATCGATTCTTTAGAAATATAGACTTAAAATGGGTTAGAAATTGGCAACACGGGGTTAGGAACGGCCAAAAAAATGGTATAAACCAAGTTAGGAAAGGGCAAAACCGGCAAGAAATCGAATGAGATTCGTAAGAACCGGACAAAAACGGTTTGGAAATGGCTTACGAAGAGTTAGATCTGGGCAAAAACTGGTTAGAAATAGCCTAAACCTGTTAAGAAATACCTAAGATAAGCTTAAAACAGGCTAGAAATGGCCATGAATAGTTCAGCATTAGCCCCAAATGACATAAAACTAGAGAGAAAAGGGCAAAAATAAGGTAAGAAAGACCAGCAATTGTTTAGAAATAGCCAAAAAGGACTTAAAAGAGTTTTAACCGAGTTAGGAAAAGGGAAAAACGGGTTAGAAATAGAAAGAAATTGGTAAGAACAGGGCAAAACCAGTTTGGAAATAGACACAACGGCTTATAAAGAGTTAGAATTGGGCAAAAAAGGCTCAGAAAGAGCACAAGCCAGTTTAGAAATAGCTAAGAAGAGCTTAAACCAGGCTAGAAATGGCCATAAATTGTTCAGATTTAGCCAAAAAAGCCATAAACCTAGCAAGAAATGGGCAAAAATAAGAATGACCAGCAATTGTTTAGAAATAGCCAAAAAAGACTTAAAATGGGTTAGAAAGTGGCAAAAATGGTTTAAACCAAGTTAGGAAAAAGCAAAAACGTATAAGAAATAGGAAGAAATTGGTAAGAACAGGACAAAACCGGTTTGGAATTTCCAAAATGGCTTAAAAAGAGTTAGACCTGGGCAAAAAACGTTAGAAATAGCACAAGCCAGTTTAGAAATAGCTAAGAAAAGCATAAAACTGGCTAGAAATGGCCATAAATAGTTCAGGAATTGCTAAAAACTGGGAAGAAATGGGCAAAAATAAGAGAGAAATGGTCATCTACTGTTTAGAAATAATATAAAATGCTTCAAATTGGGTAGACACAGGCAAGAAAGGGTTAGAAATAGCCAAAAAAACCTTAAAACTGGTGAGAAATAGGGAAAAACTGGCTAGAAATGGCCATCAATAGTTCAGAAAATGCCAGAAATGGCTTAAAACTGGTAAGAAATGAGTAAAAATACGATAGAACTGGACATCAATTGTTTAGAAATAGAAAAGATGCTTAAAATGGGTACAAAGAGGCAAGGATGAATTGGATATAGCCAAAAAAAAGCTTAAAACTGGTCAGAAATGCACAAAAGTAAGATAAGAACGACCAGCATTTGTTTAGGAAGTGCCAAAAAAGACTTAAAATGGGTTAGAAAAGGCAAAACTGGGTTAGAAAGGGCCAAAAATGGTTCAAACCAAGTCAGGAAAGGGCAAAAATGGGTTAGAAATGGCAGCAAATTAGAAAGAAATGGAAAAAAAAATGGTTTGGAAATGGCCCAAATGGCTTGAAAAGAGCTAGAACTGGGTAAAAAAAGGGTGCGAAATAGCCCAAACCAGCTTAGAAGTAGCTCAGAAAAGCTTACACCAGGCTTGAAAAGAGCATAAATAGTTCAGCATTAGCCCAAAATGGCATCAAACTGGCTCGAAATTGGCAAAAATAAGATCAGAAAAAGCAGCGCTTGTTTAGAAATAGCCAACAAGGCTTAAAATGGATTAGAAATTGGTAAAGGTGGTTTAAACCGTGTTAGGAATGGGCAAAAACTGGTTAGCACTAGAAAGCAATTGGAAAGAAGGATCAAAACAGTTTTAAAATGGCTTAAAAAGAGTTAGAATTGGGCAAGAATGGGTTGGAAATAGCACAAGCAGTATTAGAAATTGCTAAGAAAAGCTTAATCCAGGCTACAAATGGCCATATATTGTTCAGAAATAGCCAAAAAAAGGCTTCAAACTGGTAAGAAATGGGCAAAAATAGGATATAAATGGCCATTAATTTTTTAGAACTAGCCAAAAAAGAGTTAAAATGGGATGGAAATTGGCAAAACTGGGTTATTAATGGCCAAAAATGGTTCAAACCAAGTCAGGAAAGGCCAAAATGGGTTAGAAGTGGGAGGAAAGTAGTAAGAAATGGACAAAACCGGTTTCGATACGGACAAAATTGCTTAAAAAACAGTTAGATTTGGGCAAAAAAAGGGTTAGAAATACAACAAGCCAGTTTAGAAATAGCTAAGAAGAGCTTAAAACAGGCTAGAAATGGCCATAAATTGTTCAGATTTAGCTCAAAATAGCATAAAACTAGTTAGAGATGGGCAAAAATAAGATTAGCATAACCATTGATTCTTTAGAAATATAGACTTAAAATGGGTTAGAAATTGGCAACACGGGGTTAGGAACGGCCAAAAAAATGGTATAAACCAAGTTAGGAAAGGGCAAAACCGGCAAGAAATCGAATGAGATTCGTAAGAACCGGACAAAAACGGTTTGGAAATGGCTTACGAAGAGTTAGATCTGGGCAAAAACTGGTTAGAAATAGCCTAAACCTGTTAAGAAATACCTAAGATAAGCTTAAAACAGGCTAGAAATGGCCATGAATAGTTCAGCATTAGCCCCAAATGACATAAAACTAGAGAGAAAAGGGCAAAAATAAGGTAAGAAAGACCAGCAATTGTTTAGAAATAGCCAAAAAGGACTTAAAAGAGTTTTAACCGAGTTAGGAAAAGGGAAAAACGGGTTAGAAATAGAAAGAAATTGGTAAGAACAGGGCAAAACCAGTTTGGAAATAGACACAACGGCTTATAAAGAGTTAGAATTGGGCAAAAAAGGCTCAGAAAGAGCACAAGCCAGTTTAGAAATAGCTAAGAAGAGCTTAAACCAGGCTAGAAATGGCCATAAATTGTTCAGATTTAGCCAAAAAAGCCATAAACCTAGCAAGAAATGGGCAAAAATAAGAATGACCAGCAATTGTTTAGAAATAGCCAAAAAAGACTTAAAATGGGTTAGAAAGTGGCAAAAATGGTTTAAACCAAGTTAGGAAAAAGCAAAAACGTATAAGAAATAGGAAGAAATTGGTAAGAACAGGACAAAACCGGTTTGGAATTTCCAAAAGGGCTTAAAAAGAGTTAGACCTAGGCAAAAAAACGTTAGAAATAGCACAAGCCAGTTTAGAAATAGCTAAGAAAAGCTTAAAACTGGCTAGAAATGGCCATAAATACTTCAGAAATTGCTATAAACTGGTAAGAAATGGGCAAAAATAAGAGAGAAATGGTCATCTACTGTTTAGAAATAATATAAAATGCTTCAAATTGGGTAGACACAGGCAAGAAGGGGTTAGAAATAGCCAAAAAAGACTTAAAACTGGTGAGAAATGGGGAAAAACTGGCTAGAAATGTCCATAAATAGTTCAGAAAATGCCAGAAATGGCTTAAAACGGGTAAGAAATGAGCAAAAATACGATAGAACTGGACATCAATTGGTTAGAAATAGAAAAGATGCTTAAAATGGGTACAAAGAGGCAAAATGGATTAGATATAGCCAAAAAAAGCTTAAAACTGGTCAGAAATGCGCAAAAGTAAGATAAGAACGACCAGCATTTGTTTAGGAAGGGCCAAAAAAGACTTAAAATGGGTTAGAAAGGGCAAAACTGGGTTAGAAAGGGCCAAAAATGGTTCAAACCAAGTCAGGAAAAGGCAAAAATGGGTTAGAAATAGCAGGAAATTAGAAAGAAATGGAAAAAAAATGGTTTGGAAATGGCCCAAATGGCTTGAAAAGAGCTAGAACTGGGTAAAAAAAGGGTGCGAAATAGCCCAAACCAGCTTAGAAGTAGCTCAGAAAAGCTTACACCAGGCTTGAAAAGAGCATAAATAGTTCAGCATTAGCCCAAAATGGCATCAAACTGGCTCGAAATTGGCAAAAATAAGATCAGAAAAAGCAGCGCTTGTTTAGAAATAGCCAACAAAGACTTAAAATGGATTAGAAATTGGTAAAGGTGGTTTAAACCGTGTTAGGAATGGGCAAAAACTGGTTAGCACTAGAAAGCAATTGGAAAGAAGGATCAAAACAGTTTTAAAATGGCTTAAAAAGAGTTAGAATTGGGCAAGAATGGGTTGGAAATAGCACAAGCAGTATTAGAAATTGCTAAGAAAAGCTTAATCCAGGCTACAAATGGCCATATATTGTTCAGAAATAGCCAAAAAAAGGCTTCAAACTGGTAAGAAATGGGCAAAAATAGGATATAAATGGCCATTAATTTTTTAGAACTAGCCAAAAAAGAGTTAAAATGGGATGGAAATTGGCAAAACTGGGTTATTAATGGCCAAAAATGGTTCAAACCAAGTCAGGAAAGGCCAAAATGGGTTAGAAGTGGGAGGAAAGTAGTAAGAAATGGACAAAACCGGTTTCGATACGGACAAAATTGCTTAAAAAACAGTTAGATTTGGGCAAAAAAAGGCTTAGAAATACAACAAGCCAGTTTAGAAATAGCTAAGAAGAGCTTAAAACAGGCTAGAAATGGCCAAAAATTGTTCAGATTTAGCTCAAAATAGCATAAAACTAGTTAAGAGATGGGCAAAAATAAGATTAGCATAACCATCGATTCTTTAGAAATATAGACTTAAAATGGGTTAGAAATTGGCAACACGGGGTTAGGAACGGCCAAAAAAATGGTATAAACCAAGTTAGGAAAGGGCAAAACCGGCAAGAAATCGAATGAGATTCGTAAGAACCGGACAAAAACGGTTTGGAAACGGCTTACGAAGAGTTAGATCTGGGCAAAAACTGGTTAGAAATAGCCTAAACCTGTTAAGAAATACCTAAGATAAGCTTAAAACAGGCTAGAAATGGCCATGAATAGTTCAGCATTAGCCCCAAATGACATAAAACTAGAGAGAAAAGGGCAAAAATAAGGTAAGAAAGACCAGCAATTGTTTAGAAATAGCCAAAAAGGACTTAAAAGAGTTTTAACCGAGTTAGGAAAAGGGAAAAACGGGTTAGAAATAGAAAGAAATTGGTAAGAACAGGGCAAAACCAGTTTGGAAATAGACACAACGGCTTATAAAGAGTTAGAATTGGGCAAAAAAGGCTCAGAAAGAGCACAAGCCAGTTTAGAAATAGCTAAGAAGAGCTTAAACCAGGCTAGAAATGGCCATAAATTGTTCAGATTTAGCCAAAAAAGCCATAAACCTAGCAAGAAATGGGCAAAAATAAGAATGACCAGCAATTGTTTAGAAATAGCCAAAAAAGACGTAAAATGGGTTAGAAAGTGGCAAAAATGGTTTAAACCAAGTTAGGAAAAAGCAAAAACGTATAAGAAATAGGAAGAAATTGGTAAGAACAGGACAAAACCGGTTTGGAATTTCCAAAAGGGCTTAAAAAGAGTTAGACCTAGGCAAAAAAACGTTAGAAATAGCACAAGCCAGTTTAGAAATAGCTAAGAAAAGCTTAAAACTGGCTAGAAATTGCCATAAATACTTCAGAAATTGCTATAAACTGGTAAGAAATGGGCAAAAATAAGAGAGAAATGGTCATCTACTGTTTAGAAATAATATAAAATGCTTCAAATTGGGTAGACACAGGCAAGAAGGGGTTAGAAATAGCCAAAAAAAACTTAAAACTGGTGAGAAATGGGGAAAAACTGGCTAGAAATGGCCATAAATAGTTCAGAAAATGCCTGAAATGGCTTAAAACGGGTAAGAAATGAGCAAAAATACGATAGAACTGGACATCAATTGTTTAGAAATAGAAAAAATGCTTAAAATGGGTACAAAGAGGCAAGAATTGATTAGATATAGCCAAAAAAAAAGCTTAAAACTGGTCAGAAATGCGCAAAAGTAAGATAAGAACGACCAGCATTTGTTTAGGAAGGGCCAAAAAAGACTTAAAATGGGTTAGAAAGGGCAAAACTGGGTTAGAAAGGGCCAAAAATGGTTCAAACCAAGTCAGGAAAGGGCAAAAATCGGTTAGAAATGGCAGCAAATTAGAAAGAAATGGAAAAAAAAATGGTTTGGAAATGGCCCAAATGGCTTGAAAAGAGCTAGAACTGGGTAAAAAAAGGGTGCGAAATAGCCCAAACCAGCTTAGAAGTAGCTCAGAAAAGCTTAAACCAGGCTTGAAAAGAGCATAAATAGTTCAGCATTAGCCCAAAATGGCATCAAACTGGCTCGAAATTGGCAAAAATAAGATCAGAAAAAGCAGCGCTTGTTTAGAAATAGCCAACAAAGACTTAAAATGGATTAGAAATTGGTAAAGGTGGTTTAAACCGTGTTAGGAATGGGCAAAAACTGGTTAGCACTAGAAAGCAATTGGAAAGAAGGATCAAAACAGTTTTAAAATGGCTTAAAAAGAGTTAGAATTGGGCAAGAATGGGTTGGAAATAGCACAAGCAATATTAGAAATTGCTAAGAAAAGCTTAATCCAGGCTACAAATGGCCATATATTGTTCAGAAATAGCCAAAAAAAAGGCTTCAAACTGGTAAGAAATGGGCAAAAATAGGATATAAATGGCCATTAATTTTTTAGAACTAGCCAAAAAAGAGTTAAAATGGGATGGAAATTGGCAAAACTGGGTTATTAATGGCCAAAAATGGTTCAAACCAAGTCAGGAAAGGCCAAAATGGGTTAGAAGTGGGAGGAAAGTAGTAAGAAATGGACAAAACCGGTTTCGATACGGACAAAATTGCTTAAAAAACAGTTAGATTTGGGCAAAAAAAGGCTTAGAAATACAACAAGCCAGTTTAGAAATAGCTAAGAAGAGCTTAAAACAGGCTAGAAATGGCCAAAAATTGTTCAGATTTAGCTCAAAATAGCATAAAACTAGTTAAGAGATGGGCAAAAATAAGATTAGCATAACCATCGATTCTTTAGAAATATAGACTTAAAATGGGTTAGAAATTGGCAACACGGGGTTAGGAACGGCCAAAAAAATGGTATAAACCAAGTTAGGAAAGGGCAAAACCGGCAAGAAATCGAATGAGATTCGTAAGAACCGGACAAAAACGGTTTGGAAATGGCTTACAAAGACTTAGATCTGGGCAAAAACTGGTTAGAAATAGCCTAAACCTGTTAAGAAATACCTAAGATAAGCTTAAAACAGGCTAGAAATGGCCATGAATAGTTCAGCATTAGCCCCAAATGACATAAAACTAGAGAGAAAAGGGCAAAAATAAGGTAAGAAAGACCAGCAATTGTTTAGAAACAGCCAAAAAGGACTTAAAAGAGTTTTAACCGAGTTAGGAAAAGGGAAAAACGGGTTAGAAATAGAAAGAAATTGGTAAGAACAGGGCAAAACCAGTTTGGAAATAGACACAACGGCTTATAAAGAGTTAGAATTGGGCAAAAAAAGGCTCAGAAAGAGCACAAGCCAGTTTAGAAATAGCTAAGAAGAGCTTAAACCAGGCTAGAAATGGCCATAAATTGTTCAGATTTAGCCAAAAAAGCCATAAACCTAGCAAGAAATGGGCAAAAATAAGAATGACCAGCAATTGTTTAGAAATAGCCAAAAAAGACTTAAAATGGGTTAGAAAGTGGCAAAAATGGTTTAAACCAAGTTAGGAAAAAGCAAAAACGTATAAGAAATAGGAAGAAATTGGTAAGAACAGGACAAAACCGGTTTGGAATTTCCAAAAGGGCTTAAAAAGAGTTAGACCTAGGCAAAAAAACGTTAGAAATAGCACAAGCCAGTTTAGAAATAGCTAAGAAAAGCTTAAAACTGGCTAGAAATGGCCATAAATAGTTCAGGAATTGCTAAAAACTGGTAAGAAATGGGCAAAAATAAGAGAGAAATGGTCATCTACTGTTTAGAAATAATATAAAATGCTTCAAATTGGGTAGACACAGGCAAGAAGGGGTTAGAAATAGCCAAAAAAGACTTAAAACTGGTGAGAAATGGGGAAAAACTGGCTAGAAATGGCCATAAATAGTTCAGAAAATGCCAGAAATGGCTTAAAACGGGTAAGAAATGAGCAAAAATACGATAGAACTGGACATCAATTGTTTAGAAATTGAAAAGATGGCTAAAATGGGTACAAAGAGGCAAAATGGATCAGTTATAGCCAAAAAAAGCTTAAAACTGGTCAGAAATGCGCAAAAGTAAGATAAGAACGACCAGCATTTGTTTAGGAAGGGCCAAAAAAGACTTAAAATGGGTTAGAAAGGGCAAAACTGGGTTAGAAAGGGCCAAAAATGGTTCAAACCAAGTCAGGAAAGGGCAAAAATGGGTTAGAAATGGCAGCAAATTAGAAAGAAATGGAAAAAAAAATGGTTTGGAAATGGCCCAAATGGCTTGAAAAGAGCTAGAACTGGGTAAAAAAAGGGTGCGAAATAGCCCAAACCAGCTTAGAAGTAGCTCAGAAAAGCTTAAACCAGGCTTGAAAAGAGCATAAATAGTTCAGCATTAGCCCAAAATGGCATCAAACTGGCTCGAAATTGGCAAAAATAAGATCAGAAAAAGCAGCGCTTGTTTAGAAATAGCCAACAAAGACTTAAAATGGATTAGAAATTGGTAAAGGTGGTTTAAACCGTGTTAGGAATGGGCAAAAACTGGTTAGCACTAGAAAGCAATTGGAAAGAAGGATCAAAACAGTTTTAAAATGGCTTAAAAAGAGTTAGAATTGGGCAAGAATGGGTTGGAAATAGCACAAGCAATATTAGAAATTGCTAAGAAAAGCTTAATCCAGGCTACAAATGGCCATATATTGTTCAGAAATAGCCAAAAAAAGGCTTCAAACTGGTAAGAAATGGGCAAAAATAGGATATAAATGGCCATTAATTTTTTAGAACTAGCCAAAAAAGAGTTAAAATGGGATGGAAATTGGCAAAACTGGGTTATTAATGGCCAAAAATGGTTCAAACCAAGTCAGGAAAGGCCAAAATGGGTTAGAAGTGGGAGGAAAGTAGTAAGAAATGGACAAAACCGGTTTCGATACGGACAAAATTGCTTAAAAAACAGTTAGATTTGGGCAAAAAAAGGGTTAGAAATACAACAAGCCAGTTTAGAAATAGCTAAGAAGAGCTTAAAACAGGTTAGAAATGGCCATAAATTGTTCAGATTTAGCCCAAAATAGCATAAAACTAGTTAGAGATGTGCAAAAATAAGATTAGCATAACCATCGATTCTTTAGAAATATAGCCTAAAAAAGACTTAAAAAGGGTTAGAAATTGGCAACACGGGGTTAGGAACGGCCAAAAAATGGTATAAACCAAGTTAGGAAAGGGCAAAACCGGCAAGAAATCGAATGAGATTCGTAAGAACCGGACAAAAACGGTTTGGAAATGGCTTACGAAGAGTTAGATCTGGGCAAAAACTGGTTAGAAATAGCCTAAACCTGTTAAGAAATACCTAAGATAAGCTTAAAACAGGCTAGAAATGGCCATGAATAGTTCAGCATTAGCCCCAAATGACATAAAACTAGAGAGAAAAGGGCAAAAATAAGGTAAGAAAGACCAGCAATTGTTTAGAAATAGCCAAAAAGGACTTAAAAGAGTTTTAACCGAGTTAGGAAAAGGGAAAAACGGGTTAGAAATAGAAAGAAATTGGTAAGAACAGGGCAAAACCAGTTTGGAAATAGACACAACGGCTTATAAAGAGTTAGAATTGGGCAAAAAAGGCTCAGAAAGAGCACAAGCCAGTTTAGAAATAGCTAAGAAGAGCTTAAACCAGGCTAGAAATGGCCATAAATTGTTCAGATTTAGCCAAAAAAGCCATAAACCTAGCAAGAAATGGGCAAAAATAAGAATGACCAGCAATTGTTTAGAAATAGCCAAAAAAGACTTAAAATGGGTTAGAAAGTGGCAAAAATGGTTTAAACCAAGTTAGGAAAAAGCAAAAATGTATAAGAAAT
Organism: Pezoporus flaviventris; assembly: GCF_033815535.1. Classification (NCBI taxonomy): domain Eukaryota; kingdom Metazoa; phylum Chordata; class Aves; order Psittaciformes; family Psittacidae; genus Pezoporus; species Pezoporus flaviventris. The sequence continues at coordinate 98,561 of NW_026892681.1, read as the reverse complement.
AGGAAGAAATTGGTAAGAACAGGACAAAACCGGTTTGGAATTTCCAAAAGGGCTTAAAAAGAGTTAGACCTAGGCAAAAAAACGTTAGAAATAGCACAAGCCAGTTTAGAAATAGCTAAGAAAAGCTTAAAACTGGCTAGAAATGGCCATAAATACTTCAGAAATTGCTAAAAACTGGTAAGAAATGGGGAAAAATAAGAGAGAAATGGTCATCTACTGTTTAGAAATAATATAAAATGCTTCAAATTGGGTAGACACAGGCAAGAAGGGGTTAGAAATAGCCAAAAAAAACTTAAAACTGGTGAGAAATGGGGAAAAACTGGCTAGAAATGGCCATAAATAGTTCAGAAAATGCCAGAAATGGCTTAAAACGGGTAAGAAATGAGCAAAAATACGATAGAACTGGACATCAATTGTTTAGAAATAGAAACAATGCTTAAAATGGGTACAAAGAGGCAAGAATTGATTAGATATAGCCAAAAAAAAGCTTAAAACTGGTCAGAAATGCGCAAAAGTAAGATAAGAACGACCAGCATTTGTTTAGGAAGGGCCAAAAAAGACTTAAAATGGGTTAGAAAGGGCAAAACTGGGTTAGAAAGGGCCAAAAATGGTTCAAACCAAGTCAGGAAAGGGCAAAAATGGGTTAGAAATGGCAGGAAATTAGAAAGAAATGGAAAAAAAAATGGTTTGGAAATGGCCCAAATGGCTTGAAAAGAGCTAGAACTGGGTAAAAAAAGGGTGCGAAATAGCCCAAACCAGCTTAGAAGTAGCTCAGAAAAGCTTACACCAGGCTTGAAAAGAGCATAAATAGTTCAGCATTAGCCCAAAATGGCATCAAACTGGTTCGAAATTGGCAAAAATAAGATCAGAAAAAGCAGCGCTTGTTTAGAAATAGCCAACAAAGACTTAAAAAGGATTAGATATTGTTGAAAGTGGTTTAAACCGTGTTAGGAATGGGCAAAAACTGGTTAGCACTAGAAAGCAATTGGAAAGAAGGATCAAAACAGTTTTAAAATGGCTTAAAAAGAGTTAGAAATGGGCAAGAATGGGTTGGAAATAGCACAAGCAGTATTAGAAATTGCTAAGAAAAGCTTAATCCAGGCTACAAATGGCCATATATTGTTCAGAAATAGCCAACAAAGGCTTCAAACTGGTAAGAAATGGGCAAAAATAGGATATAAATGGCCATTAATTTTTTAGAACTAGCCAAAAAAGAGTTAAAATGGGATGGAAATTGGCAAAACTGGGTTATTAATGGCCAAAAATGGTTCAAACCAAGTCAGGAAAGGCCAAAATGGGTTAGAAGTGGGAGGAAAGTAGTAAGAAATGGACAAAACCGGTTTCGATACGGACAAAATTGCTTAAAAAACAGTTAGATTTGGGCAAAAAAAGGCTTAGAAATACAACAAGCCAGTTTAGAAATAGCTAAGAAGAGCTTAAAACAGGCTAGAAATGGCCATAAATTGTTCAGATTTAGCTCAAAATAGCATAAAACTAGTTAAGAGATGGGCAAAAATAAGATTAGCATAACCATTGATTCTTTAGAAATATAGCCTAAAAAAGACTTAAAATGGGTTAGAAATTGGCAACACGGGGTTAGGAACGGCCAAAAAATGGTATAAACCAAGTTAGGAAAGGGCAAAACCGGCAAGAAATCGAATGAGATTCGTAAGAACCGGACAAAAACGGTTTGGAAACGGCTTACGAAGAGTTAGATCTGGGCAAAAACTGGTTAGAAATAGCCTAAACCTGTTAAGAAATACCTAAGATAAGCTTAAAACAGGCTAGAAATGGCCATGAATAGTTCAGCATTAGCCCCAAATGACATAAAACTAGAGAGAAAAGGGCAAAAATAAGGTAAGAAAGACCAGCAATTGTTTAGAAATAGCCAAAAAGGACTTAAAAGAGTTTTAACCGAGTTAGGAAAAGGGAAAAACGGGTTAGAAATAGAAAGAAATTGGTAAGAACAGGGCAAAACCAGTTTGGAAATAGACACAACGGCTTATAAAGAGTTAGAATTGGGCAAAAAAGGCTCAGAAAGAGCACAAGCCAGTTTAGAAATAGCTAAGAAGAGCTTAAACCAGGCTAGAAATGGCCATAAATTGTTCAGATTTAGCCAAAAAAGCCATAAACCTAGCAAGAAATGGGCAAAAATAAGAATGACCAGCAATTGTTTAGAAATAGCCAAAAAAGACTTAAAATGGGTTAGAAAGTGGAAAAAATGGTTTAAACCAAGTTAGGAAAAAGCAAAAACGTATAAGAAATAGGAAGAAATTGGTAAGAACAGGACAAAACCGGTCTGGAATTTCCAAAATGGCTTAAAAAGAGTTAGACCTAGGCAAAAAAACGTTAGAAATAGCACAAGCCAGTTTAGAAATAGCTAAGAAAAGCTTAAAACTGGCTAGATATGGCCATAAATACTTCAGAAATTGCTATAAACTGGTAAGAAATGGGCAAAAATAAGAGAGAAATGGTCATCTACTGTTTAGAAATAATATAAAATGCTTCAAATTGGGTAGACACAGGCAAGAAGGGGTTAGAAATACCCAAAAAAAACTTAAAACTGGTGAGAAATGGGGAAAAACTGGCTAGAAATGGCCATAAATAGTTCAGAAAATGCCAGAAATGGCTTAAAACGGGTAAGAAATGAGCAAAAATACGATAGAACTGGACATCAATTGTTTAGAAATAGAAAAAATGCTTAAAATGGGTACAAAGAGGCAAGAATTGATTAGATATAGCCAAAAAAAAGCTTAAAACTGGTCAGAAATGCGCAAAAGTAAGATAAGAACGACCAGCATTTGTTTAGGAAGGGCCAAAAAAGACTTAAAAAGGGTTAGAAAGGGCAAAACTGGGTTAGAAAGGGCCAAAAATGGTTCAAACCAAGTCCGGAAAGGGCAAAAATGGGTTAGAAATAGCAGGAAATTAGAAAGAAATGGAAAAAAAATGGTTTGGAAATGGTCCAAATGGCTTGAAAAGGGCTAGAACTGGGTAAAAAAAGGGTGCGAAATAGCCCAAACCAGCTTAGAAGTAGCTCAGAAAAGCTTACACCAGGCTTGAAAAGAGCATAAATAGTTCAGCATTAGCCCAAAATGGCACCAAACTGGCTCGAAATTGGCAAAAATAAGATCAGAATAAGCAGCGCTTGTTTAGAAATAGCCAACAAAGACTTAAAATGGTTTAGATATTGTTAAAAGTGGTTTAAACCGTGTTAGGAATGGGCAAAAACTGGTTAGCACTAGAAAGCATTGGAAAGAAGGATCAAAACAGTTTTAAAATGGCTTAAAAAGAGTTAGAATTGGGCAAGAATGGGTTGGAAATAGCACAAGCAGTATTAGAAATTGCTAAGAAAAGCTTAATCCAGGCTACAAATGGCCATATATTGTTCAGAAATAGCCAAAAAAAGGCTTCAAACTGGTAAGAAATGGGCAAAAATAGGATATAAATGGCCATTAATTTTTTAGAACTAGCCAAAAAAGAGTTAAAATGGGATGGAAATTGGCAAAACTGGGTTATTAATGGCCAAAAATGGTTCAAACCAAGTCAGGAAAGGCCAAAATGGGTTAGAAGTGGGAGGAAAGTAGTAAGAAATGGACAAAACCGGTTTCGATACGGACAAAATTGCTTAAAAAACAGTTAGATTTGGGCAAAAAAAGGCTTAGAAATACAACAAGCCAGTTTAGAAATAGCTAAGAAGAGCTTAAAACAGGCTAGAAATGGCCAAAAATTGTTCAGATTTAGCTCAAAATAGCATAAAACTAGTTAAGAGATGGGCAAAAATAAGATTAGCATAACCATCGATTCTTTAGAAATATAGACTTAAAATGGGTTAGAAATTGGCAACACGGGGTTAGGAACGGCCAAAAAAATGGTATAAACCAAGTTAGGAAAGGGCAAAACCGGCAAGAAATCGAATGAGATTCGTAAGAACCGGACAAAAACGGTTTGGAAATGGCTTACAAAGACTTAGATCTGGGCAAAAACTGGTTAGAAATAGCCTAAACCTGTTAAGAAATACCTAAGATAAGCTTAAAACAGGCTAGAAATGGCCATGAATAGTTCAGCATTAGCCCCAAATGACATAAAACTAGAGAGAAAAGGGCAAAAATAAGGTAAGAAAGACCAGCAATTGTTTAGAAACAGCCAAAAAGGACTTAAAAGAGTTTTAACCGAGTTAGGAAAAGGGAAAAACGGGTTAGAAATAGAAAGAAATTGGTAAGAACAGGGCAAAACCAGTTTGGAAATAGACACAACGGCTTATAAAGAGTTAGAATTGGGCAAAAAAAGGCTCAGAAAGAGCACAAGCCAGTTTAGAAATAGCTAAGAAGAGCTTAAACCAGGCTAGAAATGGCCATAAATTGTTCAGATTTAGCCAAAAAAGCCATAAACCTAGCAAGAAATGGGCAAAAATAAGAATGACCAGCAATTGTTTAGAAATAGCCAAAAAAGACTTAAAATGGGTTAGAAAGTGGCAAAAATGGTTTAAACCAAGTTAGGAAAAAGCAAAAACGTATAAGAAATAGGAAGAAATTGGTAAGAACAGGACAAAACCGGTTTGGAATTTCCAAAAGGGCTTAAAAAGAGTTAGACCTAGGCAAAAAAACGTTAGAAATAGCACAAGCCAGTTTAGAAATAGCTAAGAAAAGCTTAAAACTGGCTAGAAATGGCCATAAATACTTCAGAAATTGCTATAAACTGGTAAGAAATGGGCAAAAATAAGAGAGAAATGGTCATCTACTGTTTAGAAATAATATAAAATGCTTCAAATTGGGTAGACACAGGCAAGAAGGGGTTAGAAATAGCCAAAAAAGACTTAAAACTGGTGAGAAATGGGGAAAAACTGGCTAGAAATGGCCATAAATAGTTCAGAAAATGCCAGAAATGGCTTAAAACGGGTAAGAAATGAGCAAAAATACGATAGAACTGGACATCAATTGTTTAGAAATTGAAAAGATGGCTAAAATGGGTACAAAGAGGCAAAATGGATCAGTTATAGCCAAAAAAAGCTTAAAACTGGTCAGAAATGCGCAAAAGTAAGATAAGAACGACCAGCATTTGTTTAGGAAGGGCCAAAAAAGACTTAAAATGGGTTAGAAAGGGCAAAACTGGGTTAGAAAGGGCCAAAAATGGTTCAAACCAAGTCAGGAAAGGGCAAAAATGGGTTAGAAATGGCAGCAAATTAGAAAGAAATGGAAAAAAAAATGGTTTGGAAATGGCCCAAATGGCTTGAAAAGAGCTAGAACTGGGTAAAAAAAGGGTGCGAAATAGCCCAAACCAGCTTAGAAGTAGCTCAGAAAAGCTTAAACCAGGCTTGAAAAGAGCATAAATAGTTCAGCATTAGCCCAAAATGGCATCAAACTGGCTCGAAATTGGCAAAAATAAGATCAGAAAAAGCAGCGCTTGTTTAGAAATAGCCAACAAAGACTTAAAATGGATTAGAAATTGGTAAAGGTGGTTTAAACCGTGTTAGGAATGGGCAAAAACTGGTTAGCACTAGAAAGCAATTGGAAAGAAGGATCAAAACAGTTTTAAAATGGCTTAAAAAGAGTTAGAATTGGGCAAGAATGGGTTGGAAATAGCACAAGCAATATTAGAAATTGCTAAGAAAAGCTTAATCCAGGCTACAAATGGCCATATATTGTTCAGAAATAGCCAAAAAAAGGCTTCAAACTGGTAAGAAATGGGCAAAAATAGGATATAAATGGCCATTAATTTTTTAGAACTAGCCAAAAAAGAGTTAAAATGGGATGGAAATTGGCAAAACTGGGTTATTAATGGCCAAAAATGGTTCAAACCAAGTCAGGAAAGGCCAAAATGGGTTAGAAGTGGGAGGAAAGTAGTAAGAAATGGACAAAACCGGTTTCGATACGGACAAAATTGCTTAAAAAACAGTTAGATTTGGGCAAAAAAAGGGTTAGAAATACAACAAGCCAGTTTAGAAATAGCTAAGAAGAGCTTAAAACAGGTTAGAAATGGCCATAAATTGTTCAGATTTAGCCCAAAATAGCATAAAACTAGTTAGAGATGTGCAAAAATAAGATTAGCATAACCATCGATTCTTTAGAAATATAGCCTAAAAAAGACTTAAAAAGGGTTAGAAATTGGCAACACGGGGTTAGGAACGGCCAAAAAATGGTATAAACCAAGTTAGGAAAGGGCAAAACCGGCAAGAAATCGAATGAGATTCGTAAGAACCGGACAAAAACGGTTTGGAAATGGCTTACGAAGAGTTAGATCTGGGCAAAAACTGGTTAGAAATAGCCTAAACCTGTTAAGAAATACCTAAGATAAGCTTAAAACAGGCTAGAAATGGCCATGAATAGTTCAGCATTAGCCCCAAATGACATAAAACTAGAGAGAAAAGGGCAAAAATAAGGTAAGAAAGACCAGCAATTGTTTAGAAATAGCCAAAAAGGACTTAAAAGAGTTTTAACCGAGTTAGGAAAAGGGAAAAACGGGTTAGAAATAGAAAGAAATTGGTAAGAACAGGGCAAAACCAGTTTGGAAATAGACACAACGGCTTATAAAGAGTTAGAATTGGGCAAAAAAGGCTCAGAAAGAGCACAAGCCAGTTTAGAAATAGCTAAGAAGAGCTTAAACCAGGCTAGAAATGGCCATAAATTGTTCAGATTTAGCCAAAAAAGCCATAAACCTAGCAAGAAATGGGCAAAAATAAGAATGACCAGCAATTGTTTAGAAATAGCCAAAAAAGACTTAAAATGGGTTAGAAAGTGGCAAAAATGGTTTAAACCAAGTTAGGAAAAAGCAAAAATGTATAAGAAATAGGAAGAAATTGGTAAGAACAGGACAAAACCGGTTTGGAATTTCCAAAAGGGCTTAAAAAGAGTTAGACCTAGGCAAAAAAACGTTAGAAATAGCACAAGCCAGTTTAGAAATAGCTAAGAAAAGCTTAAAACTGGCTAGAAATGGCCATAAATACTTCAGAAATTGCTATAAACTGGTAAGAAATGGGCAAAAATAAGAGAGAAATGGTCATCTACTGTTTAGAAATAATATAAAATGCTTCAAATTGGGTAGACACAGGCAAGAAGGGGTTAGAAATAGCCAAAAAAAACTTAAAACTGGTGAGAAATGGGGAAAAACTGGCTAGAAATGGCCATAAATAGTTCAGAAAATGCCAGAAATGGCTTAAAACGGGTAAGAAATGAGCAAAAATACGATAGAACTGGACATCAATTGTTTAGAAATAGAAACAATGCTTAAAATGGGTACAAAGAGGCAAGAATTGATTAGATATAGCCAAAAAAAAGCTTAAAACTGGTCAGAAATGCGCAAAAGTAAGATAAGAACGACCAGCATTTGTTTAGGAAGGGCCAAAAAAGACTTAAAATGGGTTAGAAAGGGCAAAACTGGGTTAGAAAGGGCCAAAAATGGTTCAAACCAAGTCAGGAAAGGGCAAAAATGGGTTAGAAATGGCAGGAAATTAGAAAGAAATGGAAAAAAAAATGGTTTGGAAATGGCCAAAATGGCTTGAAAAGAGCTAGAACTGGGTAAAAAAAGGGTGCGAAATAGCCCAAACCAGCTTAGAAGTAGCTCAGAAAAGCTTACACCAGGCTTGAAAAGAGCATAAATAGTTCAGCATTAGCCCAAAATGGCATCAAACTGGTTCGAAATTGGCAAAAATAAGATCAGAAAAAGCAGCGCTTGTTTAGAAATAGCCAACAAAGACTTAAAAAGGATTAGATATTGTTGAAAGTGGTTTAAACCGTGTTAGGAATGGGCAAAAACTGGTTAGCACTAGAAAGCAATTGGAAAGAAGGATCAAAACAGTTTTAAAATGGCTTAAAAAGAGTTAGAAATGGGCAAGAATGGGTTGGAAATAGCACAAGCAGTATTAGAAATTGCTAAGAAAAGCTTAATCCAGGCTACAAATGGCCATATATTGTTCAGAAATAGCCAACAAAGGCTTCAAACTGGTAAGAAATGGGCAAAAATAGGATATAAATGGCCATTAATTTTTTAGAACTAGCCAAAAAAGAGTTAAAATGGGATGGAAATTGGCAAAACTGGGTTATTAATGGCCAAAAATGGTTCAAACCAAGTCAGGAAAGGCCAAAATGGGTTAGAAGTGGGAGGAAAGTAGTAAGAAATGGACAAAACCGGTTTCGATACGGACAAAATTGCTTAAAAAACCGTTAGATTTGGGCAAAAAAAGGCTTAGAAATACAACAAGCCAGTTTAGAAATAGCTAAGAAGAGCTTAAAACAGGCTAGAAATGGCCATAAATTGTTCAGATTTAGCTCAAAATAGCATAAAACTAGTTAAGAGATGGGCAAAAATAAGATTAGCATAACCATTGATTCTTTAGAAATATAGCCTAAAAAAGACTTAAAATGGGTTAGAAATTGGCAACACGGGGTTAGGAACGGCCAAAAAATGGTATAAACCAAGTTAGGAAAGGGCAAAACCGGCAAGAAATCGAATGAGATTCGTAAGAACCGGACAAAAACGGTTTGGAAACGGCTTACGAAGAGTTAGATCTGGGCAAAAACTGGTTAGAAATAGCCTAAACCTGTTAAGAAATACCTAAGATAAGCTTAAAACAGGTTAGAAATGGCCATGAATAGTTCAGCATTAGCCCCAAATGACATAAAACTAGAGAGAAAAGGGCAAAAATAAGGTAAGAAAGACCAGCAATTGTTTAGAAATAGCCAAAAAGGACTTAAAAGAGTTTTAACCGAGTTAGGAAAAGGGAAAAACGGGTTAGAAATAGAAAGAAATTGGTAAGAACAGGGCAAAACCAGTTTGGAAATAGACACAACGGCTTATAAAGAGTTAGAATTGGGCAAAAAAGGCTCAGAAAGAGCACAAGCCAGTTTAGAAATAGCTAAGAAGAGCTTAAACCAGGCTAGAAATGGCCATAAATTGTTCAGATTTAGCCAAAAAAGCCATAAACCTAGCAAGAAATGGGCAAAAATAAGAATGACCAGCAATTGTTTAGAAATAGCCAAAAAAGACTTAAAATGGGTTAGAAAGTGGAAAAAATGGTTTAAACCAAGTTAGGAAAAAGCAAAAACGTATAAGAAATAGGAAGAAATTGGTAAGAACAGGACAAAACCGGTCTGGAATTTCCAAAATGGCTTAAAAAGAGTTAGACCTAGGCAAAAAAACGTTAGAAATAGCACAAGCCAGTTTAGAAATAGCTAAGAAAAGCTTAAAACTGGCTAGATATGGCCATAAATACTTCAGAAATTGCTATAAACTGGTAAGAAATGGGCAAAAATAAGAGAGAAATGGTCATCTACTGTTTAGAAATAATATAAAATGCTTCAAATTGGGTAGACACAGGCAAGAAGGGGTTAGAAATACCCAAAAAAAACTTAAAACTGGTGAGAAATGGGGAAAAACTGGCTAGAAATGGCCATAAATAGTTCAGAAAATGCCAGAAATGGCTTAAAACGGGTAAGAAATGAGCAAAAATACGATAGAACTGGACATCAATTGTTTAGAAATAGAAAAAATGCTTAAAATGGGTACAAAGAGGCAAGAATTGATTAGATATAGCCAAAAAAAAGCTTAAAACTGGTCAGAAATGCGCAAAAGTAAGATAAGAACGACCAGCATTTGTTTAGGAAGGGCCAAAAAAGACTTAAAAAGGGTTAGAAAGGGCAAAACTGGGTTAGAAAGGGCCAAAAATGGTTCAAACCAAGTCCGGAAAGGGCAAAAATGGGTTAGAAATGGCAGGAAATTAGAAAGAAATGGAAAAAAAATGGTTTGGAAATGGTCCAAATGGCTTGAAAAGGGCTAGAACTGGGTAAAAAAAGGGTGCGAAATAGCCCAAACCAGCTTAGAAGTAGCTCAGAAAAGCTTACACCAGGCTTGAAAAGAGCATAAATAGTTCAGCATTAGCCCAAAATGGCATCAAACTGGCTCGAAATTGGCAAAAATAAGATCAGAATAAGCAGCGCTTGTTTAGAAATAGCCAACAAAGACTTAAAATGGTTTAGATATTGTTAAAAGTGGTTTAAACCGTGTTAGGAATGGGCAAAAACTGGTTAGCACTAGAAAGCATTGGAAAGAAGGATCAAAACAGTTTTAAAATGGCTTAAAAAGAGTTAGAATTGGGCAAGAATGGGTTGGAAATAGCACAAGCAGTATTAGAAATTGCTAAGAAAAGCTTAATCCAGGCTACAAATGGCCATATATTGTTCAGAAATAGCCAAAAAAAGGCTTCAAACTGGTAAGAAATGGGCAAAAATAGGATATAAATGGCCATTAATTTTTTAGAACTAGCCAAAAAAGAGTTAAAATGGGATGGAAATTGGCAAAACTGGGTTATTAATGGCCAAAAATGGTTCAAACCAAGTCAGGAAAGGCCAAAATGGGTTAGAAGTGGGAGGAAAGTAGTAAGAAATGGACAAAACCGGTTTCGATACGGACAAAATTGCTTAAAAAACAGTTAGATTTGGGCAAAAAAAGGCTTAGAAATACAACAAGCCAGTTTAGAAATAGCTAAGAAGAGCTTAAAACAGGCTAGAAATGGCCAAAAATTGTTCAGATTTAGCTCAAAATAGCATAAAACTAGTTAAGAGATGGGCAAAAATAAGATTAGCATAACCATTGATTCTTTAGAAATATAGCCTAAAAAAGACTTAAAAAGGGTTAGAAATTGGCAACACGGGGTTAGGAACGGCCAAAAAATGGTATAAACCAAGTTAGGAAAGGGCAAAACCGGCAAGAAATCGAATGAGATTCGTAAGAACCGGACAAAAACGGTTTGGAAATGGCTTACGAAGAGTTAGATCTGGGCAAAAACTGGTTAGAAATAGCCTAAACCTGTTAAGAAATACCTAAGATAAGCTTAAAACAGGCTAGAAATGGCCATGAATAGTTCAGCATTAGCCCCAAATGACATAAAACTAGAGAGAAAAGGGCAAAAATAAGGTAAGAAAGACCAGCAATTGTTTAGAAATAGCCAAAAAGGACTTAAAAGAGTTTTAACCGAGTTAGGAAAAGGGAAAAACGGGTTAGAAATAGAAAGAAATTGGTAAGAACAGGGCAAAACCAGTTTGGAAATAGACACAACGGCTTATAAAGAGTTAGAATTGGGCAAAAAAGGCTTAGAAAGAGCACAAGCCAGTTTAGAAATAGCTAAGAAGAGCTTAAACCAGGCTAGAAATGGCCATAAATTGTTCAGATTTAGCCAAAAAAGCCATAAACCTAGCAAGAAATGGGCAAAAATAAGAATGACCAGCAATTGTTTAGAAATAGCCAAAAAAGACTTAAAATGGGTTAGAAAGTGGCAAAAATGGTTTAAACCAAGTTAGGAAAAAGCAAAAACGCATAAGAAATAGGAAGAAATTGGTAAGAACAGGACAAAACCGGTTTGGAATTTCCAAAATGGCTTAAAAAGAGTTAGACCTGGGCAAAAAACGTTAGAAATAGCACAAGCCAGTTTAGAAATAGCTAAGAAAAGCTTAAAACTGGCTAGAAATGGCCACAAAGAGTTCAGAAATTGCTAAAAACTGGGAAGAAATATGCAAAAATAAGAGAGAAATGGTCCTCTACTGTTTAGAAATAATATAAAATGCTTCAAATTGGGTAGACACAGGCAAGAAGGGGTTAGAAATAGCCAAAAAAACCTTAAAACTGGTGAGAAATGGGGAAAAACTGGCTAGAAATGTCCATAAATAGTTCAGAAAATGCCAGAAATGGCTTAAAACGGGTAAGAAATGAGCAAAAATACGATAGAACTGGACATCAATTGTTTAGAAATTGAAAAGATGGCTAAAATGGGTACAAAGAGGCAAAATGGATTAGATATAGCCAAAAAAAGCTTAAAACTGGTCAGAAATGCGCAAAAGTAAGATAAGAACGACCAGCATTTGTTTAGGAAGGGCCAAAAAAGACTTAAAATGGGTTAGAAAGGGCAAAACTGGGTTAGAAAGGGCCAAAAATGGTTCAAACCAAGTCAGGAAAAGGCAAAAATGGGTTAGAAATGGCAGCAAATTAGAAAGAAATGGAAAAAAAATGGTTTGGAAATGGCCCAAATGGCTTGAAAAGAGCTAGAACTGGGTAAAAAAAGGGTGCGAAATAGCCCAAACCAGCTTAGAAGTAGCTCAGAAAAGCTTACACCAGGCTTGAAAAGAGCATAAATAGTTCAGCATTAGCCCAAAATGGCATCAAACTGGTTCGAAATTGGCAAAAATAAGATCAGAATAAGCAGCGCTTGTTTAGAAATAGCCAACAAAGACTTAAAATGGTTTAGATATTGTTAAAAGTGGTTTAAACCGTGTTAGGAATGGGCAAAAACTGGTTAGCACTAGAAAGCATTGGAAAGAAGGATCAAAACAGTTTTAAAATGGCTTAAAAAGAGTTAGAATTGGGCAAGAATGGGTTGGAAATAGCACAAGCAGTATTAGAAATTGCTAAGAAAAGCTTAATCCAGGCTACAAATGGCCATATATTGTTCAGAAATAGCCAAAAAAAGGCTTCAAACTGGTAAGAAATGGGCAAAAATAGGATATAAATGGCCATTAATTTTTTAGAACTAGCCAAAAAAGAGTTAAAATGGGATGGAAATTGGCAAAACTGGGTTATTAATGGCCAAAAATGGCTCAAACCAAGTCAGGAAAGGCCAAAATGGGTTAGAAGTGGGAGGAAAGTAGTAAGAAATGGACAAAACCGGTTTCGATACGGACAAAATTGCTTAAAAAACAGTTAGATTTGGGCAAAAAAAGGCTTAGAAATACAACAAGCCAGTTTAGAAATAGCTAAGAAGAGCTTAAAACAGGCTAGAAATGGCCATAAATTGTTCAGATTTAGCTCAAAATAGCATAAAACTAGTTAGAGATGGGCAAAAATAAGATTAGCATAACCATCGATTCTTTAGAAATATAGCCTAAAAAAGACTTAAAATGGGTTAGAAATTGGCAACACGGGGTTAGGAACGGCCAAAAAATGGTATAAACCAAGTTAGGAAAGGGCAAAACCGGCAAGAAATCGAATGAGATTCGTAAGAACCGGACAAAAACGGTTTGGAAATGGCTTACGAAGAGTTAGATCTGGGCAAAAACTGGTTAGAAATAGCCTAAACCTGTTAAGAAATACCTAAGATAAGCTTAAAACAGGCTAGAAATGGCCATAAATAGTTCAGCATTAGCCCCAAATGACATAAAACTAGAGAGAAAAGGGCAAAAATAAGGTAAGAAAGACCAGCAATTGTTTAGAAATAGCCAAAAAGGACTTAAAAGAGTTTTAAGCGAGTTAGGAAAAGGGAAAAACGGGTTAGAAATAGAAAGAAATTGGTAAGAACAGGGCAAAACCAGTTTGGAAATAGACACAACGGCTTATAAAGAGTTAGAATTGGGCAAAAAAGTCTCAGAAAGAGCACAAGCCAGTTTAGAAATAGCTAAGAAGAGCTTAAACCAGGCTAGAAATGGCCATAAATTGTTTAGATTTAGCCAAAAAAGCCATAAACCTAGCAAGAAATGGGCAAAAATAAGAATGACCAGCAATTGTTTAGAAATAGCCAAAAAAGACTTAAAATGGGTTAGAAAGTGGCAAAAATGGTTTAAACCAAGTTAGGAAAAAGCAAAAACGCATAAGAAATAGGAAGAAATTGGTAAGAACAGAACAAAACCGGTTTGGAATTTCCAAAATGGCTTAAAAAGAGTTGGACCTGGGCAAAAAACGTTAGAAATAGCACAAGCCAGTTTAGAAATAGCTAAGAAAAGCTTAAAACTGGCTAGAAATGGCCATAAATAGTTCAGAAATTGCTAAAAACTGGTAAGAAATGGGCAAAAATAAGAGAGAAATTGTCCTCTACTGTTTAGAAATAATATAAAATGCTTCAAATTGGGTAGACACAGGCAAGAAGGGGTTAAAAATAGCCAAAAAAAACTTAAAACTGGTGAGAAATGGGGAAAAACTGGCTAGAAATGGCCATAAATAGTTCAGAAAATGACAGAAATGGCTTAAAACTGGTAAGAAATGAGCAAAAATACAATAGAACTGGACATCAATTGTTTAGAAATAGAAAAGATGCTTAAAATGGGTACAAAGAGGCAAAATGGATTAGATATAGCCAAAAAATTCAAGGCAAGGCCAGAAAAGGGAATTCCAGGCAAGGCCAGGAAAGGCCAGGAAAGGCAAGGCCGGGCCAGGACTGACCAGACAGTGCAAGGCAAGGGAAGGAAAGGCCTGGACTGACAATGCCATGATGGGCATGGCAGGGCAAGGCAGGGGTAGGCAATGCAAGGCAAGGCTAAGCAACGATAACAAGGGAAGGTCAGGACGGAGAAGGCCAGGGCGGCAAGAGCAGGGCAAGACAGGGCAGGCAAGGCTAGGCAAGGCCAAGCAAGGCAAGGCAAGGCAAGGCAAGGTACGAGAAGGCAAGGCCAGGATGGGCAAGGCAGGGAAGGCAAGACAAGGCAAGTCAAGGCCAGGCAAGACAAGGCAAGTCAAGGCCAGGAAAGGCAAGGCCAGGACAGGCAAGGTCAGGTGTTGCAGAATAGCTCTAAGAGCAAGGCCATGGAGCCGTAGAGGCCTGTGCGAGCAAGGCAAGGGACAGGCCCCACAGGTAACCGGATACCAGAGGTGGGAGGAGAATGTGGAGGAAGCTGTGTGGGTCTAACCATTACTGTTGTGCCTAGGAGGAGTGGCTGAATACCACTCCTATATAAGTGAACTGTCACAAATAAAGTAGAAGTTTGCTTATCCCCCATATTGAGTTGGCCTGTCTGCTTCTCCTCAGCGCTTACAGTCAGGAAGGGCAGAACAGGCCAAGACAGGGCAAGGCAGGCAAGGCAAGGCAAGGCAAGGCCCGGACAGACAAGGCCAGGACCAGCAGAGAAAGGCAAGACAAGGCAAGTAAAGGCAAGGCAAGGCCAGGACAAACAAGGCCAGGATGGGGAGGGCAGGGCAAGACAGGGCAGGCATGTTAAGTCAAGGCAAGGCAAAGCAAGGCAATGCAAGGCAAGGCAAGGTAGGAGAGGCAAGGCAAAGCAAGGCCAGGACGGACAAGGCAGGGATGGGCAGGGCAGGGAAGACAAGGGAAGGCAAGGAAAGGCAAGGCAAGGCAAAGCAAGGCAAAGCCAGGACAGAACGCCAGGACAGGCAGAGCGGGGCAAGGCAAGGCAAGGCAAGGAGAAGCAAGGAATGGTAAGTCAAGGCTAGGAAATGCAAGGCAAGGACAGGCCAGGCCAGACAACGCAAGGCAAGGCCAGACAAGGCAAGGCTAAACCAGGCCAGGCCAGGCCAGCCAAGGCCTAGCTAGGCCAGGCAAGGGAAGGCAAGGCCAGGCATGACAAGGCATGGCAATAAAAGGGAAGGAGAGGCAAAGCAAAGCAAGGAAAATCAAGGGAAGGCGCGTCAGGGCAAAAACAGGCCAGGTCAGTACAGGCAAGGCAAGGCAAGGGAAGGGAAGGCAAGGGAAGGCAGGCAAGGCAAGGCAAGGGAACGCACTCAAGGCAAGGCTAAGCGAAGCAAGGGAAGGCAAGACAAGACAACGCATGAAAAGGCCAGAATGAACAATGCAGGTCAGGTCAGGGCAGGTCAAGGGAAAGCCATGCCAGGCCAGGCCATCTCAGTCTAGGCAAGTCATGCAAGGCCAGGCAAAGCCAGGCCAGGCAAAGCAAGGCAAGAAAATTCAAGGGAAGGCCAGGCAAGGCCAAGAAAGGCCAGGCCAGGCAAGAAGTCACAGGCAAGGCCAGGCAAGGAAGGCCAGGCCAGGCCAGGAAAGGCCAGGCCAGGAAAAGCAAGGCAAGGCAAGGCCAGACCAGGCCTTGCCAGGCAGCGCCAGACAACACCAAGCTAGGACAAGCAAGGCAAGGCAAGGCACGGCAAAACAAGGCAAGGCAAGGCAAGGCAGGAAGAGGCAAGGCGAGGCAAGCAGAGGCAAGGCAATGCAATGCAAGTCAGGGCAAAGCATGGCAACATAAGCAATTCAAAGCAGGAAAGGCAGGGGAAGGCAAGAGAAAGCATGACAAGGCAAGGAAAGGGAAGTCAAGACCAGGACGCATAAGGCAGCTCAGCTCATTTCAGGTCAGGACACGTCATGTCAGGACAAGGCAAGCCAAGACAAGGCAAAGGAGGCAAGGCAAGGCAAGGCACAGTAATATACGGAAAGGCAAAGCAAGGAAAGGCCAGGATGGATAAGGAAAGTCAGGTCGGGTCAGGTCAAGGCAAGGCAAGGCAGGGCAGGGCAAGCAGGGCATGGCAGGGCAGGGCAGGGAAAGGCAAGGCAAGGACAGATAAGACAGGTTACTTTAGGTCAGGGAAAGGCAATGCAAGGCAAGGCAATTCAAAGCAGGCATTCAAGGCAAGGCAAGAGATGGCATGGCAAGGCAAGGCAAGGGAAATCAAGACCAGGCCATATAAGGCAGGTCAGGTCATTTCAGGTTAGGGCATATCAAGTCAGGACAAGGCAATGCAAGGGAAATCAAGACCAGGACGTATAAGGCAGGACAGGTCATTTCAGGTCAGGGCATATCATGTCAGGACAAGGCAAGCCAAGGCAAGGCACGGCAAGGGACAGCAAGGCAAAGCAAGGCAAAGCCAGGATAGATAAGGAAGTCAGGTCAGGTCAGGACAGGTAAAAGCAAGGCAAGGCCAGGCCAGGCCAGGTCAGGACAGGTAAAAGCAAGGCAAGGCCAGGCCAGGCCAGGCCAGTCCATACCAGGCCAGCCCAGGCAGGCAGGGCAAAGAAAGGCAAACCAAAGGCAGGCCAGGCACAGAAAAGCCAAGACATGCAAGGCCATGACAGCCAAGGCCAAGCAATGCCACACCACGCAATGCAATGCCAGTCGTGGCCAGGCAAGCCAGGCCAAGAAAGTCAATGCAAATTAAGGTCAGGCCAGGCAAGGCAAGGCACCGCAAGCCACAGAAACTCCAGGCAAGGCAATGCAAGGCAATGCAAGGCATGGCCATAACAGACAAGGCTGCAGGGAAAGGCTTGGCATGGCAAGAAAGTGCAAGTCAAGGCAAGGAAAGTGAAGGTAAAGCACGGATGGACAATGCCAGGACAGACAAGGCCAGGACAGGCAGGGAAGGACAAGACAGGGCAAGGCAAGTCCAGGCAAGGCAAGGCAAGGATAGGAGGGACAAGGTCAGAATGGCCAGAACAGGCTAAGGCAGGGCAAGAAAAGGAAAGGCAAGGTAATGCAAGGAAAGGCTGTGGGAGGAGAGGCCAAACTTTACTGCTCTAATCACTGTGCTGCTGGGCAGCCGAGAGCAAGTTCTGGAGAGGTACGATTCAAATGGACTTTTAGGTATAAAAATTGAATTTCACTAGCACCAGCTTTCCCTCCTGGCTCTTCGGCAGTGGAAGCAGAGTCCAAACGTTGGTGCTCTACTCTCTGTGCTACTGGGCACTCTAGAGCAAGCTCCGGATATTTACGATTCAAATGCACTTTTAGGTATGAAACCGATGATCTGTTGAAATGATGTTGGCACTATTTCAAAGCTGACTGTGTCCTGAAGAGGCCCAGCACCAGCTTTTCCTCCTGGCTGTTCAGCTGTGGGAGGAGAGGCCGAACGATCATGCTCTAATCACTGTGCTGCTGGGCAGCTGAGAGGAAGATTCAGAGAGGTTGCAGTCAAAAACACTTTCAGGTATGAAAGTGAGCAGTTACAGCAATAATGGAGACACCGTTGCAAAGCTCACTGTGTGCTGAATTTCACTTGCACCAGCTTTCCCTCCTGGCTCTTCGGCTGTGGGAGCAGAGGCCAAATGTTAATGTTCTAAACACTATGGTCCTGGGCACTCTAGAGCAAGCTCCGGAGAGGTACGAATCAAATGGACTTTTAGGCATGAAACCGAGGAGCGACAGCACTGATGCTTACAACGTTTCAAAGCTGACTGTGTGCTGAAGATTCCCAGCACGAGCTTTCCATCGTGGCTCTTTGGCTGTGGGTGCAGAGCCCAAACGGTCCTGCTCTACTCACTGTGCTGCTTGGCAGCTAGAGCAAGCTCCGGAGAGTTTGCATTCAGATGGTCTGGTTGGCCCTTGGATTTGGCTGCATTGCCTTTGGGCTTTGGAAGCTAAGGTGTCCTAGTTTGCCACAAGCATAACATTTTTATTTGCTGTTCCTAGGGTTTGCATGGCCACAGCAAATGCGCCCACTAACATTTTCTGTTGCTGTTCTAAAAAGCCTATGCGTTCCACAGCCTCTACAATCTCTATTAATTATGCAGATTTCGGCAGGGGCAGCAAAACCTTTCTACAGTCCACATTTGCCAATTTTAGTAACAAAGACTCTTTTGCTTCTAGAAGATCGAACTGCCGATCTAGGGCTTCTCGTAATCTTTCTCTAGCTTGCATATAGGGCTCATACTTCCCGTGTCTTATCATGATAAAAGAGACAGGCTTTTCTCCCATTTCTGTAATAGTTGCAAATGCTCTTAACACTAAGCGTGCTGAGTCTCTTAAAATGTCTGGCGCCATTAGAGCATGAACCTCAGGAGCAGCAAATGCACCTGCTCCCATTATATGACATACCCCTACTCCCAGTCATGGATCGCCCTGTTGCTGATTTAAATTCTCTAGAGCTTGCACCTCACAAAGCTCTGCCCATTTGTCCTTCAACAACAACTTTTGGGTTGGTGTTAAAATCAATGAGGCTAATTGATGACAATCAAATGGGATCACAAGCTGTCCACCCAAGACATTTTCCAATAATGTTTGGGTAAATGGCGATTGTAACCCATTTTGCACCACAGCTTTTTGGACTTCCTTTACCAGTTCCCAATTGAAGGCCTGATGGGTCCTGGACTGATTGGGCTGGACCACCACCGGAAATGCCAAGTGAGGCTTTAATTGCAACATTTCCCCTTCCTTGATTCCAACAAAATGCACCTTTCTCCACCCTTCTCTTATTTTACTCCCTTCAGCTTCCTCTTTTTGCTCCCAGGAGCTTGCAGCCATCATCACTCTGCCTGAACACTTTTTACGTGAAACTGCAGGTGGTATATGTGGCAATGATGTTATCTTTCATGAGACCACAGTCCCCTCCTCATCCAAGCTTCCTGACTCACTTTCCTCTTGCTCTGCTTCACTTTCATCCATCTGGACTGCTATTTCCTGTTTTGCTGACTCTCCACTGTGAGTGGATTCCTCATTTAAGTTTCCAGTCGCTAATACTCCACTGACTTCCTCTGTCACAGTTTTTTCACGACGCATCTCTTAACGTCTCATATACCAAGAGCCACGTCGATTGTATACATACAGCATTTGACTCATCCCTTGTAGAATGGTCAAAAATCAGATGACCAGCTTTTTTCCAAATTTCACAGTCAAATATGCGCGGGGCTTCCGCAGGCAAGTCATTTCTTTTTAACCATGATAGCAATAGTTTCAAATTGTTTCTTTCAATTTTACTCCTTGTGTCTTTAACATGTGTTGCATCATCCTTAATATCGTCCTTTCTTCGCTCAAGATATTCAAACCCATTCTCTCTCTTTCCCTTCTGTCTCTTGGCTTCTCAGCTAAATTTTTCTCTGAAGCAGGTGAATCTACCCCTGGGGATTTCCGGTCTCTTTGGTCCGGCTGGCAAGATGATCGTTCAGCCAAGATAGTCTCCTCCAGAGTACGCAGCCCTCTTGCGTGAGTTGAGTCTTTTGTTCCGCAATCACGTCGTGGCCACCATTTGAGGGGATTGAAGGCACGGACTCTGATTTATGGTCAAAGAACCATTTACTACTGTCGTAGTTTTAACCCAGTCAGGAAACTTGCTCACTCACTCCCAATGAGTGGTGCCGAGCTGACAACAATCAAGGTCCGTGCCCCCCCCCCCCCCCACCGGGGTTCTCCCCTTCCCCACTCCCGGAGGAACGGGGAGGAGGATCGAAAAAGTGCAACTCCCAACTCCCAAACTCTGCTGGTTTAGTGTTTATCAGCTTTGGGGGGTGGGCTAAGGTTTTTCCCCTTTGGAGGGCCAATCTGTGAAGGAGGCCTCCCCTCATACCTTCTGCTCCCCCAACAGGCTATTTACAACAGCATTTGAGAATTTTAAAGATTTTGAATTTCCTTTGAAGACCCTTGAAAGCCGCCTGCTGGGAACCAGCATGTTGTTTCATGTGTTTTGCCTACGGCCATACCACACTGAGAACGCCCAATCTCATCTTATCTTGAAAGTTAAGCAAGGTGTCATGTTAGGGGATGTGATATCCCCACTCAATATCGTACTCTTCGGCCCTAGTGTCTATGACGTTTTTCTGGAACTGAGTCCAGTTACCTGAGTCAGTTCTCTCTGGGGGGACGCATTGCACAAAATCTGTTTCTCAAGGCCCAGGACAGTGTTCCGGGCAGTGGCGTGGGGCACGGCTTATGTTTCCAGCCATCCGGTTGTTGCTTCCACCATGGCGCTTGCCTTGGTAGGTTCCTGGGAGTGTAATATAATCAATCTGCCAGGCCTCCCCATATTTGTACTTCAGCCACCGTCCTCCATACGAAAGAGTCTTTAACCACTTGGCTTGCTTAATTGCAGCATGTTTCACAGTCATGAATAACCTGGGCAATAGTGTCCATTTTTAAGTCCACCCCTCGGTCACGAACCCGTCTGTCTGTTGTATCTCTGTCCTGATGGCCTGAAGCGTCATGGGCCTCTCACGCCAAAAATAATTCAGCCTTATCTTGCCAATATAAGTCCATCTGAGTCACTTCAATCTTAGCAGCTTTATCCACTTGTTGGTTGTACTGGTGTTCCTCAGTGGCGCAACTCTTGGGTACATGGACATCTACATAGAATACCTTCACCACCAGGTTCTGCACCCGGGCAGTGATATCTTGCCACAGTGCAGCAGCACAGATGTGTTTCCCTCTGCATTGCCAGTTGCTCTGCTTCCATTGGTGCAACCACCCCCACAGGGCATTTGCCACCATCCATGAGTCAGTGTAGAGATAAAGTACTGGCCACTTTTCTCATTCAGCAATGTCCAGGGCCAGCTGGATGGCTTTCACCTTTGCAAACTGACTCGATTCTCTCCATGCAGCTGCCTTCCATATCCGATGGTTTCCCATAACACCACAGGACCCACCAGTAAACAAGGCATACAGCTTTTCACTTTCTGACAGTTTATAATAGGATGGGGCCTCTTCAGCAAGCATCACCTCCTCCACTGGTGACATTCCAAAATCTTTGCCCTATAGCCAATCCATGATGATGACTTGAATTCCTGGATAACAGGAATTTCCTCTTCGCACTCGTTGTGTAATTAGTGCAGCCCACATACTTCATGGGCCATCGGTTGAGTGATGTGTAGAGGAGACCCTGCCTTTGAACATACAGCCAGCACCGGCAACTGGGGTGCTAGGAGAAGCTGTGCTTCAGTGCCAGTCATTTCTGAAGCAGCTCGAACCCCCTCATATGCTGCCAGTATCTCTTTTTCAGCTGGATTATAGCTGGCCTCAGATCCCTTTTATCCCTGACTCCAAAAGCCGAGGGGTTAACCTCAAGTCTCCCCTGGAGCTTTCTGCCAGAGGCTCCAGGAAGGACCATTCTCCCCACCTGTGGTGTAGAGTACATTTTTTACATCTCTTTCAGTCCAGACTGGTCCAAGGGCTACTGCATCACCTATCTCTCGTTTCATTTGCTCAAAGGCTTGTTGTTGCTCAGGGCCCCATTTGAATTCATTCTTCATCCAGGTCACGAGACAGAGATGGCTTACAATCAAACAGTAATTTGGGATGCGCCTTTTCCAGAACCCCACACCACCCAAGAAAGCTTGTGTTTCCTTCTTGTTAGTTGGTGGAGACATTGCTGTTATCTTGTTGATCACATCTGTGGGGACCAGGCGACATCCATCTTGCCATTTTATTCTCAGTGCATTGAATCTCCTGTGCAGGTTCCTTGACCTTTGGTTTATGGTAAAACCGGCTTTCAGCAGCATTTGGATAATTTTCCTCCCTTTCTCAAGAACTTCTTTCGCTGTATCACCCCACACGATAATGTCATCCAAGTATTGTAGGTATTCTGGAGATTTCACCTGTTCCTGTGCAGTCTGGATCCATCCATGGCAGATGGTGGGGCTGTGTTTCCACCCCTGGGGCAGTGGGCCTGCACTCTGCTGCCAAAGGAACTGAGAAAAATGCATCGGCATTATCAATCGTGGCAAACCTCTTGGCTGCCTTTCACTGCAGTTCATAATGAAGTTCTAGCATGTCTGGTATGGCAGGACTCAGTGGTGGTGTGACTTCATTCAGACCACAACTGTTAGTCTCCACTCTCCATTACAATTTCGCACTGGCCGTACAGAGTCATTAAAGATTGACCGGGTCCTTCTGATCACTCCTTGGCTCTCCAGTCTACGGATCAGCTTATGGATGGCAGTCAGGGAGTCTCGGTGCGATATTGCCCCCAGTGGACTGTTATGATCACGATTGGCACTTGTTCTTCGACCTTCAGCAAGCCCAGAACAGAAGGATCCTCTGAGAGACCAGGCAAGGAGGACAGCTGCTCAATATCTTCTGTCTCCAAAGCAGCAATACCAAAAGCCCATCAATAACCTTTTGGGCCTTTGAATTGCACTCTCCTAAGATAGTCTATGCCAAGGATGCACGGAACCTCTGGACCAGTCACAGTGGGGTGCTTTTGACACTTCC
The DNA here is from genome assembly GCF_033815535.1 of Pezoporus flaviventris. Taxonomy (NCBI): domain Eukaryota; kingdom Metazoa; phylum Chordata; class Aves; order Psittaciformes; family Psittacidae; genus Pezoporus; species Pezoporus flaviventris. Next base: position 75,999 of record NW_026892681.1, on the reverse strand, counting down.
TCCCAGTCAGGCTGATTTCAGCCTCCAGTACAGTCAACTCTTGGGATCCTCCTGTTACTCCAGAAATATAAATGGGTTCCAACCCATGACAGCTTGATGACATTAGGGTACACTGTGCACCAATATCTACTAGCGCCTTATAGTTTTGTGGGACTGATGTTCCAGGCCACCTGATCCACAACAGTCCAGTAAAACCAATTGTCCCCTACCTCCACCTGGCTGGAGGAAGGGCCTCTCTAATAGTGTCAGCACTGGTCACTTCTGTCATGTAGAAAGGGATTAGTCTTCTTTATCACAGGAGATGGAGTAAAATCAGCTCTTCCACTCACTCTGGGAACTTCCTCACCAGAGACTAAAGCCACAGCTTTCATGGGATGATCAGCCTTGAGCTCCAGAGCTGAGGAAGGTTTTCCAACCCACTTCCTAATGTCTTCTCCATGATCCTGCAGGTAAAACCATAGGGTGGCCCATGGCGTATACCTCCTCTATCTTCTCTCTTGAGCAGTAGGACGCCTGTTGTCAATAGCTGAGATGTGGCTTGGTACACTTGGGGAGTTGGATGAGTAGGATAGATCACGTCTCAGTTGTTTGAAGTCCTGAGACAGTTTTTCCACAGCTGAAAAGGAAGGTATAAGATTGTCTTTGAACTCTCGGAGTTGATGAATCATTTCATCCACTGTGGGTGATGCTATGGCATTCCAGGTTATTGCTGCCAATGAATGGGCATATGATGATGGTTCATTCCATGTAAATTTCTACCATATGGGTCATGTACATTCTACTTCATCTGGGTCTGTGGGTCCATTCCTGGCATCTGGCCTGCGATGGATCATCTCTGCGATGGCTGATTCCCTCAGAGACTGGATGTCTTTCTCTGGAGTAGTCCACTTGGCCAAAAGACTGATAACATTGTCCGTGTATGGAAACCTTTCTTTCATAGCTGCCAAGAGCCACCTCCAAAGCATGACCTCTCTTTTGCAATTGCTTTGTCAATTTCCCTTCCGTAGCAAGTGATCCCAGATGCTTAGCTTCCCTACCTTCTAACACATGACCATCGGCCCCATTGTCCCAGTATCAGAGCAACCAGGTGATGATGTTCTCCCCTGGTTGACAGGTAAAAACTTTCCTCATATTCCGTAGCTTGGTTGAGGTCCGGGGTCGAGAAGTCACCTCTTCTTCTTCTTCCTCTGATTCATGTAATAATAACTCCTGATCAGTTGCTATCCCTTGTAGTAAGTGCATTGTTTCTTCATATTTCTTCATCTTTCTTGCCTTTTTTTTGCTTTTCCCCTTGCATGCAAGGGCAACCCATATTGACACGTATTGGTCCTGTGGTTTAGCTGCAGTGATTATCACTGTGGCTTTACTGGCTGCAGTATCTACCTGTTGTCGGGGTTTTGGTAGCTACTGTACTTGTCTCTGGGGATGGTGTAGCTGCTATATTTGGTGCTAGAGTAGCTGCGCTGTCTGCTGTAGTTAGTTTGAGTAGCTGCTGTACTTGTCATTAGGGTTGGTGCAGCTGCTGTATTTGGAGTTGGAGTAGCTGCGATATCTGCTGCTTTGCCATCACGTCCAGAGACACTTTTTTCCCTTTGAAGGTGCTGGATAGTGTCGAACAGAGCTCTGTAAGCATAGGCCAAGCCCCAGCATGTTGCCATGATTTGTCTCTCTCTGGTATGACCGAGATGACAAGACACCTCATATAGGTGCCTTACTAAATTTTCTGGATTTTGCACTTGCTGAGTGGTGAGGCTCCAAAGCAATGGAGGGGCCCACTGGTGTAGATACTTGCCCATACTATCCCACACACCCTGCCACTCATGACTGTCCAGCCTTGGGGAAAATCTCCTGGTCCTCCTATGTCGTCTAACCCTAGACAAGACCCAAAGCCAACTCTGCTTAACTCTCAAGATCAGACAGAATGGTCATGGATAAAACACACTCTGTATGTATCTGAAGGGGGCCTACAAAGATGCTGGAGAGGGACTCTTCATCAGGGACTGTAGTGATAGGACAAGGGATCATGGGTTCAAGCTTAAACAGGGGAGATTGAGGTTAGATGGTTCTTCCCTGTGAGGGTGGGGAGGCACTGGAATGGGTTTCCCTGAGAAGCTGTGGCTGCCCCATCCCTGGTGGTGTTCAAGGCCAGGTTGAATGGGGCTTGGAGAAATCTTGTCCAGTGGAAGGTGTCCCTGTCCGTGGCAGGGGATGGGAGCTGGATAAACTTTAACGTGCCTTGAAACCCAAACAAGTCTGGGATTCTATAGAGCAGCAGGACCTGGTCTTCCATGCCTCCAGGGGGCGTCCGCCAACGTGGGATTGGGTCACAGAATTGGTTGTGATGGGTGCGAGCGCTGGGTTCGGCTATGAACGTGTAGCGAGACTTGGTAATGCTGTCGCTTGGAGTAGTGCGGGTGTTGAACGATAAATTGTAAGAGAAGAGGAATGTGGCGGCTCTCGAGATCGAGAAGTGAGTGCAGGAAAGGCCAGGAACGGGAGGGGAACGGGGCAGGGGACGCCCTGTGGCCAGGAGTGGGTGGTGGAGGCTGGCCTGTGGATGGAAGGGCGGTGAGGGGATTGCCTCACCATGTAGTGACCGAGTAGGTCCGGCCTGCAGTATTCGGGGGGGGTGGGGGGCAGCCCTTGGTGCTCTGGCTGGTCCCTCTGGCGGGCAGCTCCATGGGCACAAACGGCACCGGCTCCCCGATGGGGGTTTGGGGAAGGGGGTCACCCCGGGGCAGCAGTGGGCTGCAGGCCTGGGGTCTCCGGGTCTGGAGAGCCGGGAAGGGTTTGGGTGGTACCATGACTCTGTCAGGGCTCCATCCTCCCCCTGTCTCGTGGTGGGTCTGCAGCGCAGTGAGGAGCAGAGCCGTAGGAACTCTCTGGACACGCGGGCCCAGTGCTGCTGAGGCTCTCCCGAAAGCAGCCAGCTCCGGGCCAGGCCTGCCTGGGCCTGGGGAACACGAAGGTTTCATTGGGCAGCGGCAGAGACAAAGCCGGCTGGGGCTGGGGGCCTGTCTCCTGTCAGCCTGGGCTATTCACCTTGTGGGGCCATCCAGGCTGTCACCTCTGCCCTGAGGTCTCCCAATCTTATGTTGTGCTCGGTCCCGACTGTAGAGATGGGAAGTGCCTACTGTTACCCCCCTCCATTGGATGTTCTTGGAGCTCTTCCTGCATCACTGCTCCTTGGGCAGAGCACACTCCAAGGCCCAGGTTGCCCAGAGAGGTGGTGGCTGCCACATCCCTGGAGACATTCCAGGCCAGGCTGGATGTGGTTCTGGGCAGCCAGATCTAGTTGAAGGTCAGTGTTGCCTCTGCGGGGGTGCCTGCCACTGTAGAGCCTGCCTCCTCGCACTGATACACAGAGAGACTCCACAACTCGTTGAAGTTGTAAAGTAGGTGTGCTTTTATTCAGAGCTGAGGCGCATGGGGATAGCTCCTCCAAAGAATGCACACCCCAGTGTCATTTCCCTCTTACATTTATTCTTTAAAGTTATACAGATTCATAAGTTTACACAGTGCACCTGTACATATTCATGTCCTATCCCCACTTGGTATTATAATGAGCTAGAAGGTCCTTTGTGCCTGCGCAGTGCCATGCCATGGTCATGGGCGAGGGTCTCAAGATGAAGTAAATGAGTCTTCCTCTTGCGAATAAGGGTCTTCGTGATGAAGTAAATGAGTCTTCCTGGAGCCTGAACTTTTCACCTCTAGCCCTCACGCACACTCTTTAGGAGTCTGGTCAATGTCCAAACCGCAAAGCTGGTTTTCACTGGAACTAAGTAACTGTTTCTCCCCCTTATCAGTCTTTCTCCCCCTTTTATCAGTAGCTTATTGTCCTGGTACTGCATGGCAAGCATGATAGGTATTTGCAAACAATACTTTCTGTTAAGAAAGCAAAATTTCTTTAACCCCCCCTTGTACAACCCTCTTGTGCAACCCCCTTGTACAACCCCCTTGTACAACCCCCCTGTACATTGGTCAACACTTTGTATCTGCACTGTGTTGAGGATCCTTGGAGCTGGTTTGCTGATCATCTTCATAGGGTCCTTGGGGTTGGCAAGGTATATACTCTTTGGAAATATCCTTTACTGTATCTGTTAGGATCTCTATATTTTCCTATATTAATAAACTAGTTGAAAGTTTTCTGTTTGTCTCTTGTTTTCTCTCACCTGGAATCGTACTCTGGAACATAAATGGTGATGAGGATGGGATTCTGGGTCTGAGAGAGCAAGAGAGAAATAGTTTGGTATAACAAGAATTCGTGGGGCCAGGTAGTGGAGTGCACCTCTACCAGGTTATGCCACATATTCCTAAGAACTGGGGGTACACAGGTACCAATTACGCCGCATTCTGTATGTGGGGCCGTGTAGCGGGTAATGATTGTCTGGATTTTGTGTGTCAAGTATTGTAGTTGTGTGGAGTGTGCTTGTGGGATCCCTTGTGTGTGTGCATTGAGGACAGGGCTTGGTCAGTGAAGTGTGTAGCTGCACCAAGAGACAGTGTTCTGTCTATTTTTTACTGTCAGGGTAGCGTAAAAGTTTTTAACAGGTAGCTGATTAACATTCCGGGCAAGAAACAGTTAATGCAAAAGTGTAGTTGCCAGCAGGTATTTATAGCTTCTTTGGGGCAGGCAGTGGGCACAGCAAAGGAAAAGGCTGGATACATGGCTACTGCCTTTGCCGCTGCTGTTAAACCCCTTCTACAACAAGGTCAGGGTGATCGTGGGGGTACTAAAGGTATGAGATGTTATAATTGTGGATAGATGGGACATTTAAAAAAAAAACAAGCAAACAAAAAACCCCAGTGTGCTGTAAAGAAAATTAGTTCAGCAACCTGCCCCCCCCAGGGTGTTGTTACTGGTTTTGCAGATAAATGTATTAAATGTGACAAATTTGGCCACAAGACAATTGAATGTCATTGCTTTGCAACCTGGCTTGCCTAGCCCTTCAATGATACCTCAGGGTTGGGATTTAATAATAATTTATTTAAAAGACTGTTTTTTCACAATTCCTCTACACCCAAGCGATTGTGAAAAATTTGCTTTCTCTGTCCCAGCAATTAACAAAGGCGAGCCTGCTATGAGATATGAATGGGTTGTTTTACCTCAAGGTATGAAAAATTCTCTTGTTATTTGTCAACTGTATGTTGCCTGGGCATTGCAACCGATCCGACAAAAACTGAAAAAATGTGTTATCTATCACTATATGGATGATTTCCTAATTGCAGGCAAAGATTCAAACAAGCACCATCTGCTCTGCCTGCTACAATCAGAATTAGCGAAAGCGGTACTGGTGATTGCACCAGATAAGGTGCAATGTGAAGCCCCTTGGAAATATCTGGGGTGGATCATTTCTGGAACTGAAATTAGGCCTCAAAAAGTTAAAATTACCACACAGATAAAAACCTTGTCTGACCTGCAGAAATTGATGGGTCATATCCAATGAGTCCTCCCTTTGTGTGGAATCACAAATGATGATCTGAATGATCTCATGCCCCTTTTAAAGGGTGAGTCAAAGGCAGAACAAAAAAGAGTTCCATCAAAAGCTCAGTATGAGGCCTTAGATCACATCATGACAAAAATCACTACCTCTTATTCTTCTCAATGGAATCCAGATTTAAAGGTTATTCTGTTTCTTGTCAACAGTGAGTATCATCCATTTAGTCTACTAGCACAGTGGGATCTTCAAAAGACTGATCCTTTATGCATTTTAGAATGGATTTTCCTGCCTTATCGATTACGGAAAACTGTAACTACTTGGTTAGAAGTATTTGCTCATTTGATTGTACGAGGTTGTTCACGATGTCAGGAAATGGTGGGCTGTGATCCATCACAAATTTGTTTGCCACTTAGCAGGGTATGGTTAGACTGGGCACAACAATCTAGCTCTGCATTTCAGTTTGCTCTGATAGGTTCTGTTGGTCCTCTTATTATACATTTTCCACCTCATAAGATGTTTACAATGCTAAAGAATAATCAGTTTGAAGATGTTACCTTTTATTCTAGTAAACCTGTTGTAGGATTAACTGTCTTTACAGTTGCAAGCAAAATCAATTACACAGCCAGATATGTTTGGCAAACAGACAATGGTTGGAAAGAGCAGAAGATACTTGGTCATTTTTCCTATTCACTGCAAACACTAGAGCTAAGTGCTGTTATTGCAGTATTTCAGCGATGGCCTGACACGCCCATTGTCATTGATCGAATGAATTGAAATTTGAGTTTAGGACATCCATTTTTTTTCAGTCCTTCTGAAAGTGAAGGGAGCGACCTTTTTTACGTTAAAGTAAACAAAATAAAACAAAAAAAAACCACCACCACCCCCCCACACCGAACCTCCAGGGAAGCGAGAGCAGCACGGGATACAGACGTATTGTGTACTTTCCCGGTGGTGGAAAGGTCACTTGTATGCTCTTATCAGGGGTATTGGGCCGACTGTGACAGACCATGGACTTGGTACCCCCTATACAACTCATTTGATACAGTCTCTCTGTGATACTCATGTACTAGAAGTTGGTAAATATAAATATGTCCATGTTTCTATTGACCTTTGGAGAACTTTATAGATTTTGCTGGCCAGTTCTTCCAACATAGGCTGGCCACCTGTGTCGGAATGAATGTGTCAGTATAAAAGCCCAAGCCTCATGCGCTGTGGGGGAGGCAGAGCCTCTGCGGGGACGCTCTCTAAGGTTGCGCCTGCCACCTCGCACTGTGATGATGCTTCTCGGAGATGGTTTCCTGTTAGTCTCCACAGGGTCCTTGTACCACCTTCTGTATGTGGGACTGTGCAGTGGGAGTAATGATTGTCTGGATTTTGTGCTTCAAATATTGTAGTTGTGTGGCGTGTGCTTGTGGGATCCCATATGTATGTGTGTGTTGAGGGCAGATGGTGTTCTGTGTATTTTTTTGTTGTTGGGTTCATGTAAAAGTTTTTCACAGGTAGCAGTTTAACATTTTGGGCAAGAAAGAGTTAATGCAAAAGTGCTGTTGCCAGCAGGCATTTATGGCTGCTGCTGAAGTAGGCAGGCAGCTGTAGCTGCTGCCGAGCAGGCAGGCGTTTGTAGCTGTGCAAAGCAGGGTGAGCGACTTTGGGGAAAAAAAAAAATAATAATAACAACACCTGTATTTACTAGCTAGTTGCTAATAAGAAACTATGCCTTGTATTGTATAGATTTGTCACTTGTAAAAGAGATGTGTGTGTGTATGTATTGAGGACAATCGGTGTTTTGTGTATTGATGGGTTCATGTAAAAGTTTTTAACGAGTAGCTGTCTAAGATTTCGGGCATTAAAGGGTTAATGTGAAAGTGCGGCTGCCGGCAGATAATTATGGTTGCTGCTGAAGCAGGCAGGCGGCTGTAGCTGCTGCCGAGCAGGCCGGCTTTTGCAGGGTTTAAAAAAAAAGAAAAAAGAAAAAAGGGGGGGAGAGAGAGCAATGATGCTGCAAATATGCAGTTTAACCTGTCTACTTCTCAAGAACTGATAACCTGGGGGAGGGGGTATATTTGTGTCCTCCTGCCTACAGGTCCATGGCGACTGCCTGCAAAGTTTGTCAAGCCTTGCCATGAGCTGGACAGACGAATGGAAAAACCTGATGCCTCAGCTACAGGAGCTGACCGTGAATACCCCAAGCAGAATGAGATAGAGGAAGAGAAAAACGAATGATTGCAAAACATCACTTGGGGACAACTGAAAAGTAACAGCCTGAATATGTGTGCTTGTAAAGCAGCTCTTATTGGAGGCTGTGATTTTGTGTATAAAACCACCTGTATTCAGTAGCCAGTTGCTAATAAGAAACTGCACCTTGTATTGTATAGATTTGTCACTTGTAAAAGAGATGTTAGAGTATGGAAACTTGCAGTAGCTGCTAGAAAATGCTAAGGCAAAAGCTAGAAAGATTCTAATACAATGGTAGTGTTATAAAGCAGGTAATGGAACAAATTAAGAGGGTGGGAGAATTCCACTGATAAGAAATTTCTTTGACTAGTCCCTCGCTGCCATCAGCATGTTCAACATCAGCATCAGCTTTTGTCTGATCATATTGATCTCTGACTGGGTCCATATATTTTCTGCGGCAGTCAACCATCAATATACAACGGGTGCAGGCATTAGTGGGCACTGGGGCAGAGGTCACAGTTTTACACGGGAACACAAAAAGACACCAGGGTGTGAATACTACAGTCTGGGGCTTGGGAAGATGCACCAGTTCAGAGTATTCAAAACAGAATCAGATTACAAATTGGGGATTGGAAACCTAATGAATATAATGTCATGATAGCGGCAGCCGGTGAATATATAATAGGGATATATTTGCTAAAGGGCAACAGTCTGGTGTTGGGTAATGAATTATGGTCCTTTGGTGCTCCTCACTGGTTTCAGGTATGAACAGTAGTAGTGGGCTGCATCCCAGATCCTGCACCTGTTGCAGGAAGTGGTAAATTTGAAACAATACACGATACCGGGAGGAGATATGGAGATCCAGTGAACCATAGACAACTTAATTGAAGCAGGAGTAATACGTCATGCCCACTCACCCCTTAATAATACAGTTTGGCCCGTAGAAAAGTCTGATGGTTGTTGGCATATGACGGTAGATTACCGAGGAGTGAACAGGGTTACACCACCCATCACAGCTGCAGTACCCGAACTAGCCTCATTAATTCAGCAAATACAGCAACATGCTGGGCAATGGTATGCCGTGGTTGATGTTGCTAATGCATTTTTTACCATTCCTATCCCCCTTGATATGCGGGATCAGTTTGCCTTTACGTGGAGAGGTGTACCATACATGTTTACCCAACTACCCCAGGGGTATAAATATAGAACCACATACTGCCATCAGGTTCTTAGTCGCACACTGCGACAGATTGCAGTAGGTTCTAAGGTACAAATTACTCAGTATATTGATGATATTATACAGGGGGAAATCTATGAAGACGTAGAAGAGTCATTGGAGGAAGTAAAAACTGGCCTACAGGAGGCCGGGTGGGCTATAAACCAAATAAAGGTACATGGACCAAGCACCTCAGTAAAATACCTTGGTATCATTTGGGCAGATGGGGTGCAGCAGATGCCAGAACAAACTTGGAAGACGTTGCAGCAATGGCCCACCCCAGAAACAAAACGACAAATCCAGCAATTCTTAGGGGCCGTGGGATTTTGGCAGACTCGGTTACCTGGGTTGGCTACCTTACTTAAACCTTCTTTACACAAACTGGTGAGGACAAAGGCAGAATGGGAATGGGGACCTGAGCAGGAAAAGTCTTCTGAAGCAGTGAAAGCCCTAGTGACTGAACAAATGGAATTTGCACCCGCTGTTGCCGGGACCCATGGAGTCACATGTCTCAATTATTCAATGGGTAGTGCTATGGAGCTTATGGCAGCTCCAAGATGGTCGGCGTTGGCCCCTTGTCTTCTGGTCATGGCAATTAAGTGGGGCTGCCACACGATATACCACCTTCAACCAACAGTTGTTAGTTGTGTACTGGGCATTAGCGGATACCGAAGTTCGTACTTCCGGTCATGAAGTGTTGCTTAGGACAGAGAGTCTGATTATTACTTGGGTCCTAAGCAATCCTTCCACTCATAAGATAGGACAAGCCTAGGAAGCCACTATGCAAAAAATGAGGTGGTACATACAAGAGCGGGTAAAGTCGGGACCAAAAGGAGTGCAGTATTTACATGAATTGGTAAGTGACGGAGTGACTGGGTCCCCCAGACCACTAAACCATGAAGTAGAAAATTACCAGACTGGAATATGGGGTCCCCCTTATGAGGAATGAGCAGCGTGAGGCTGCCTGGTTCACCAGTGGAAGTAGTAAAGGTACTAAGAAGTGGCACACGGTGTCATTTAATCCCACTATCAAAACCCGCTTGGTAATGGAGGGAACATAAGGCAGTAGTCAGTGGAATTGGTGGCAGCCTGGCAAGCCATTGACATGACCCCGGAGAGAAGAATATGTTGCCTATTTATGGATTCCTGGGCAGTGGCGCAAGGGCTGGTGAATTGGTTAGGTAAATGGCAGCAGGATTGTCCTGGGTTCAGCAGTAGCAGTCATTTTTTCTCCTTCTTAGTAGCTGGTGCAGTGCTGTGGTTTTGACTTTGGGCCTGGGAACAGCGCTGATAACACCGATGTTTTTAGTTACTGCTCAAATGTTTAGTCTGACCAAGGACTTTGTGAGTCTCATGCTCTGCCAGGGAGGAGGGGAAGCCGGGGGAAGCAGAGACAGGACACCTGACCCAAACTAGCCAAAGAGGTATTCCGTACCACAGCATGTCATGCCTGGGGAGGTAACTGAGAGTTACCTGGAAGGGCTGGTGCACTGCTGGGTCGGGCTAGGTATCGGTATCGGTTGGCGGGTGGTATTGTATTCTCTTCCCTTGTTATTTCCTTTATCATTATTATTATTGGTGGTAGCAGAAGCGATTTGTGTTATACCTTAGTTACTAAACTGTTCTTATCTTGACCCGTGGGAGTTGCATTCTTTCAATTCTCCTTCCCATCCCTTCAGGAGTGGGGGGAAGAAAGGGGGGGGAGTAGACTGCGTGGTTCTGATTTATGGCCTGTGCTTAAACCACGACAAGTATAAATACAAAATAGGGACCAAGGAGGTGTGGGGGAAGGAGTATTGGCAGAAAATATGAGATGCTTTATGAGCTAGGATGATCCAAGTGAGTCATGTGGACGCACATACTACCTCAACAACAGAAATCGCGCGGTGGAATGCAGAGGTTGACAAGCAAGCACATGTACATAGCATAGAGATAGACCAAGAGGAACAGATGGGATTGGCCCGATGGGCCCATGAGAAAGCAGGGCATGCAGGTAGGAATGGCACCCAGGGTGAGCAATGGCCCCAGGGGGTGCTGCTGTCTCAGGATAGAACAAGTTATTATAACTGTTCAGTCTGTGAATCACTAAAACAGGCCAAGGTGTTCTCTACTCCCGTGGGAAAACTGAAATGGCATTAAAAGGAGGAGAAATTTGGCAGATTGAATTTATCAGACCCTTACCTGAGTATAGATGGCAACGTTATGCCTCTGTAGCCATTCCAGTATTATCGTGGCAATTCCCACATGGTATGCAAATGCCATGCAACAGTTCATTGTTTAGGAGCCACTGAAATATATTATGGAACCCCCATTGAAATCCAGCCAGACAGTGGAATGCGTTTTAAAACACAAAGGTAGCCCAATGGGCCCATGAACGTAATATCCCCTGGACCTGGCATTTACCCCACCATCCTCAAGGGGCAGGATTAGTAGAACTAATGAACAGGTTGCTAAAATCACAGTTGAAACGTTTGGGAGGAGGTACATATTTTAAATGGGTTGATCATCTAAGTGAGGGCCAATGCATTCTGAATAAACGTATGCTATCTTCTACTTTGAATCCTTTGAATTTAATGAAAGGAGAAACCCAGAAAATTGTTTGGGTAGCTCATGGTTTAATCACGGTCTAGGGAGGGAAGGATTATGTAGTATACTCTGAAAAAGGAAGTTTAGTACTGATTCGAAAGCAACCCTTAGCCTTAGAGGCACAACAAACACAATGGGAGCAAACAGATGTGGTAATCCATGTGCAACCTAGTGCAGGAATACTTATGTGGATAATAACATTGCATCCTGATCTAAAGAAATTAGACATCCACCTAGAAAATCCTGTACAAATGGATGCTAAAAAGCCCATTCTGTTAGGCCTGAGGAATACATCTAACCAGAAACAGGTCCTTCCTGCCGGAACCTGGTGTTATATTTATTATGTCACAGGCTTGGTAAAATTAAGTGGCCTGGCTCACTGGTTCACGGGTGGGAAAGTATGGTATCAGAAGCCAGGGAGTTCGGCCCCGATGTCGGTTGAGGTCCTAGCCGCAGATGATTCTCATGTGGTCACCATTATCTGTCCCGGGTCCACTCAGTGGCTTGGGTTTCTAGCAGAATCCATTTTCAATATGTCTCATTGGAGTGCCATTAACAGAAGGAGAATTGAAGGAGGCAGTGAACTTAAGTTTATCAGACACGCAGCGGACAGACTTCGGGATCTGGAACAGTACACAAAATTGGGATAGCTGGTGAGACAAGGGGGGGCACAAAATTACAAAATGAAATATATAAACCTTTAGAATCAGTTTTAGGTAATGTCAAGTTTGATGGCTTTGTAACAGTAGCAATGGAAAATTACTGAGGTGCAAGATTCACAGAAAATAAAAAGTACAGCTACAGAACATACTGAGAATTCTTGTATAAGATAAACCATTATAGTTGACATAGTTTTAGGCCTTTATGACCTTAGTACAAAATGAGTGTATGAAAAACAGGCTGGAAGAACAGGACATAAGGATAAGGAGTATCTGGGAATCGCAGGTGTCCAGGATGGGCTACAGTTACACTAACTGATAAGTAGAAAGACAGGATGATTGTTGTGTCTGTGGTGTTAACAAACCAATTAAGCTGGTATAAGCACTTGCTTCAAAGGTTGCCAGAACTGATGAAGATTGTTGGAAGAAGTAAACGACCCTCAGAGACCACCACCACAGTTCTGTACGCATGTGGGGAACTTTCTGGAAAATGATGTAATTCATACGTAGTCTCATGAATATGTATGTATGCCCAGGGACTAGATAAGGACGGCTTGTGTAGCAATAGAGGGACACACGTTAGGAGGAGCTATCCCCCGTGTATCACAGTATCACAGTATCACAGTATGCTAGAGGTTGGAAGGGACCTCAAAAGATCATCTAGTCCAATCCCCCTCCCGGAGCTAGAACACCTAGATAATGTTACACAGGAATGTGTCCAGGAGAGTTTTGAATGTCTCCAGGGAAGGAGACTCCACAACCTCCCTGGGCAGCCTGTTCCAGTGTTCTGTCACCCTCACTGAGAAGAAGTTTCTTCTCAAGTTTAAGTGGAACCTCTTGTGTTCCAGTTTGTACCCATTACCCCTTGTCCTATCATTGTTTGCCACTGAGTAGAGCCTGGCTCCATCCTCGTGACACTCCCCCTTTATATATTTATATACACTAATAAGGTCACCCCTCAGTCTCCTCTAAACTATAGAGACCCAGCTCCCTCAGTCTTTCCTCATAAGGGAGATGCTCCACTCCCTTAATCATCTTCGTTGCCCTGTGCTGGACTCTCTCCAGCAGGTCCCTGTCCTTCTTGAACTGAGGGGCCCAGAACTGGAAGAGTTGGAGATAAAGGGGCTTCTCTGTGTTTGTCTCTGTAATGCCAAAGGATAGAAACAGTCCTGTGAGCCTGCTGGGAGCTCTGCTGCAGAGCAGGGAGCATCCCTGGGACCCATTGCTGCAATGGTTCTTGTCTCTGTTGTTTACAGCTGGCTGCTTATCCTGACCTAAACATGAAAAGTAGCTCTGAGCTCTTCAATCACCTTCTCAAGGTATTTTTCCTCCCCAGGTGAGAAGCCTTGGTGCAGGCTGCAGGCATGTCCTGCCTGGGACATATCAGTCCCTGCGGCTGCAGCTGCTCAAACCATCTCAGCTCAGGCCTGTGGCTACTGTTAAAACCTTTCTCTCACTGACCATAGCCTCTCAGATTGAGGGTCTGTCCTGGATGCAGCTGTAACAGTTATTTTCTCCTTCCTCGTAGCTGGTGCAGTGCTGTGTTTTCAATGTTAGTCTGAGAACACTGATGATAACACACGGATGTTTTTAGTTGTTGCTAAGTAATGCTTACTCAGATCAAGGACTTTTTAGTCTCAGTTGGGCTGGGTATCGGTCAGCTGTTGGTGAGCAATTGCATTGGGCATCACATGGGTTTATTGTTTTATTTTCCTTTTCCCCTTTTAGTTTTATATTCTCTCCCCTTGTTATTTCCCTTATTACGATTATTGGTGGTAGCAATAGTAGTTTTGTATTATACCTTAGTTACTGGACTGTTCTTATCTCAACCTGTGGGAGTTACATTCTTTTGATTCTCCTCCCCATCCCTGTGGGATTGGAGCGAAAGGAGGAAGAAGGGGGGGAGTGAGAGAGTGGATGCATGGTTCTGAGTTACTACCTGGGCTTAAACCATGACAGTTCTTTTTGGTGCCCAAAGTGGGACACGATGGAGAAAGGCCTCCAGTCCGTGAGGGAATCAGCCATTCTAGAGATTGTAGACCAGATGCCAAGAATGCACCCATTGATCCAGATGAAGTCTAATGTACATGACCCATGTGGAGGAAATTTAAATGAAGTGAGCTATCATCATATGCCCATTCATTCGCATCAAAGACCTGGAATGAGACGGTACCACCAACAGTGGATGAAGTGACTTGTCAACTCTGAGACTTCGAAGACAATCTCACCCCTTCCATCCTTTCAGCTGTGGAAAACCTCCTGACCCAGGAGTTCAAAAAATTGAGAAAATCTATCCAATCAATCCAGCTCCCCATGTGTACCAACCTGCCTCTCAGCTATTAACAGAAGGCGCCCTACTGCCTGAGAGAGAAGATATAGGAGGTATACACCACGGGCCACCCTATGGTTTTACCTGCAGGATCATGGAGGAGACATTAGGAAGTGGGATGGAAAACCTACCTCAGTTCTGGAGGAACGGGTGCATAAATTGAAGAGGAGAAAAACGGTCAAGGATGATCCTTCCAAGAAAGTTGCTGCTCCAGTCTTCGGAGAGCAGCTTCCTAGAGGGAGTGGAAGAGCAGATTTTACTCCACTTCTGTGATAAGGAATTCTAATCCCTTTCTACAAGACATAAGTGGAGAATCTTATGATCACCATTAGAGGCCCCCTGCCTCCAGCCAGGTGCAGCAGAGTGACAATGGTATTTCCTTGGGCTGTGTGGATCAGATGACCTGGCGCATCAGTCCCACAGGAGTATAAAGCTCTAGTAGATACTGGTGCACAGTGTACCCTGACCTATCAAGGGGGGGAATCCATTTGTATTCCTGGAGTGACAGGCAGATCCTAAGAGTTGACTGTACTGGAGGCTGAAATCAGGGTTGCTGAAGTTTGAAGCACAAGTGCCGATAATGAACACAGCAGTGCACTGGCGGCAATATCACACCAAACGAGACTCCTGATTCCCATCCATAAGCTGATCCGTAGACTGGAGAGCCAAGGATTGATCAGCAGGATCTACTCACTCTTTAATAGCCCCATATGTACAGTGCAAAGGTCTAACGGAGAGAGGAAACTAACAGTAGGCGATCATGGCCTGAATGAAGTCACACCACCATTGACTGCTGCCATACAGGACATTCTAGAACTTCATTATGAACTGGAGTCAAAGGCAGCCAAGTGGTATGCCACAATTGATATTGCCAGTGCATTTTTCTCTATTCCTTTGGCAGCAGAGTGCAGGCCACAGTTTGTTTTTACATGGAGGAGCGTCCAGCACACTTGGAACCGACTGCCCCAGGTGGAAACACAGGCCTGCCATCTGCCATGTACTGGTCCAGACTGCACAGGAACAGGGGCAAGCTGCAGAACACCTGCCATACATTGATGACATTATCACGTGGGGTGATGCACCGGAAGAAGTTTTTGAGAAAGGGAGGAAAATAATCCAAATCCTGCTGAAAGCCAGTTTTGCCATAAAACGGAATAAGGTCAAGGGACTTGCACATGAGATTTAAATTTTGGGAATGGAATGGCAAGATGGACATTGCCAGGTCCCCACAGATGTGATCAACAAGATAACAGCAATGTCTCCACCAACTAACAAAAAGGAAACAGAGGCTTTCTTGGGTGTTGTGGGGTTCTGGAGAATGCACATCCCAAATAACACTCTGATTAGTAAGCCCTCTCTGTCACGTGACCTGGAAGAAGAATGATTTTAAACGGGGCCTTGAACAACAAGAAGCCTTTGAGGAAATTAAACGAGAGATAGTGGATGCAGTAGCCCTTGAACCAGTCTGGACCGGACGAGATGTAAAAAATGTACTCTACACCGTAGCTGGGAAGAATGGTCCTCCCTGGAGCCTCTGGCAAAAAGCTCCAGGGGACAGTTGAAGTCGACCCATCTGCTTTTGGAGTTGGAGATACAGATAATCTGAGGCCAGCTACAGTCCAGCTGAAAAAGAGGTACTGGCAGCCTCTGAAGGGGTTTGACCTCCTTCAGAAGTGACTGGCACTGAAGCACAGCTTCTCCTGACCACCCAGTTGCCTGTGCTGGGCTGGATGTTCAAAGGCAGGGGCTCCTCTACACATCATGCAAACGATGCTACATGGCGTAATTGGGCTGCACTAATTACACAACAAGCTCGAAGAGGAATTCCTGGTTGTCCAGGAATTCTAGAAGTCATCATGGATTGGCCAGGGGGCAAAGATTTTGGAATGTCACCAGAGGAGGAGGTGATGCATCCTGAAGAGGCCCCACCATATAATAAACTGTAAGAAAGTGAAAAGTAATATGCCTTTTTTATTGATGGGCCCTGCAGTATTGTGGAAAAGTATCAGAGATGGAAGGCAGCTGTATGGAGTCCCCAACGACAGGCTGCAGAAACTGCTGAAGGAGAGGGTGAATGGAGTCAGTTTGCTGAGGTGAAAGCCATTCAGTTGGCCCTGGACATTGCTGAACAAGAAAAGTGGCCAGTACTTTATACTGACTCATGGATGGTGGCAATTGCCCTGTGGGGGTGATTGCAGCAATGGAAGCAGAGGAACTGGCAATGCAGAGGGAAACCCATCTGTGCTGCTGCACTGTGGCAAGATATCACTGCCCGGGTGCAGAACCTGGTGGTGAAGGTTAGCCACGTAAAAGCTCATGTACCAAGAGTCAGGTCATTGAGGAACATCAGGGCAACCAGGAAGTGGATAAAGCTGATAAGATTGAAGTGGCTCAGATGGTGCGCTTTTGTGGTCTCAATTGGCACTTGTTCTTCGACCTTCAGCAACCCTACAACGGAAGGATCCTCTGAGAGACTAGGCAAGGTGGACAGCTACTTCATTTCCTCTGTCTCCAAAGCAGCAATACCAAAAGCCCATTGGTACCCTTTTTGGTCTTTGAAGTACCCTCCCCTGAGATGGATGAGGATGGAACCTCCCGACCAGTCACAATGGGGTCATTCTACCACTTCCTTTCAGTCAGGCTGATTTCAGCCTCCAGTACAGTCAACTCTTGGGATCCTCCTGTCACTCCAGAATTATAAATGGGTTCCACCCCTTGACAACTTGCTGGCATAAGGGTACACTGTGCACTGGTATCTACTAGAGCCTTATACTCCTCTAGGACTAATGTGCCAGGCCATCTGATCCACACAGTCCAGTAAATCTGATTGTCTACCTCCACCTGACTGGAGGCAGGCTCCCTCTAATAGTGATCACAACACTGGTCACTTACGTCTTGTAGAAGGGGATTAGTCTTCTTTATCACAGGAACTGGAGTAAAATTAGCTCTTCTACTCCATTTGGGAACCTGCTCACCAGAGACTAAAGCCACAGGTTTCATGGGATGATCTCCCTTGACTTTTGTTTTCTTCCTTGAAATTGTCTTTGAACTCTCGGAGTTTATGAATCATTTCATCCACTGCTGGTCATACTACGTCATTCCATGTTATTGCTGCCAATGAGTGGGCATATGACGATGGTGCATTCCGTGTAAATTTCTACCATATGAGTTGTGTACATTTGACTTCATCTGGATCTATGGGTCCATTCCTGGCATCGGGCCTGCGATAGATCATCTCTACAATTGCTGATTCCCTCAGAGACTGGATGCCTTTCTCTAGAGTAGTCCACTTGGCTGAATGACTCAAGACATTGTCCTTGTTTGGAAACCTTTCTTTCACAGCTGCCAAAAGCCACCTCCACAAGCTGAAGGACTTGTCAATGGGGTTGGTGTAGCTGCTGTGCATGGAATCGGATTAGCTGCATTTTCTGCTCTCGTAAGAGTTTGAGTAGCTGCTGTACTTGTCGCCGGGGTTGTTGTAGCTGCTGTGCTTGGAGCTGGAGTAGCTGCGCTGTCTGTTGAGGTCGGAGTTTGAGTAGCTGCTGTACTTGTCACTAGGGTTGGTGTAGCTGTTGCATTTGGAGTTGGAGTAGCTGCATTGTCTGTTGCTTTGCCTTCACATCCAGAGACATTTTTTTCCCTTTGAAGGTGCTGGAAAGTGTTGAACAGGGCTCTGTAAACATAGGCCAAGCCCCAGCACATTGCCATTTTTCTCTCTCTGGTATGACCGCGATGACAACACACCTCATTTAGGTGTTTTACTAAATTTCCTGGATTTTGCACTTGTTCAGAGGTGAAGTTCCCAAGCAATGGAGGGGCCCACTGGTGTAGATACTTGCCCATACTATCCCACACACCCTGCCACTCATGACTGTCCAGTCTTGGGGAAAATCTCTTGGTCCTCCTATGGCGTCATCTAACCCTAGACAAGACCCAAACCCGACTCTGCTTAACTTTCAAGATCAGACAAAATGGTCATGGATAAAACACACTCTGTATGTGTGCCTGTTAGCGGCGAGGAGAAGCAAGACACGCCAACCCAATATGGGTGATAAGCAAGCTTCCACTTTATTTGTGGCGCACATCGCTTATATCTGCGTGGTGTTAGCCACGCCTACTAGTCACAACAGTGTTGGTTAGTTGTACACGGCTTCCTTTACATTCTCCTCCCACGTCTGGTTTCCGGTTACCTGTGAGGCTTACACTTTGCTTTGCTCGCACAAGGCCTCTAAGGATCTTGCTCTTGGAGCCATTCTGCAACAATTCCCCCTTTTTTCTTTTTTGTGAGCAAAACATTGTGGGTCATTCTGTTTACTTGTTTCATTAAACAACTATAAGCAAGTCTAACAACTACAATGATTAAAATAACAATGATACATAAGCGCAATCCTTCAAATAGCAGTGTTTTAAGCCAACCTGTTATGCCCCATGAGGACAACCATTTAGTTATCCCTAGGTCATTGCTCACTTGCAATTGCTGGGTAAGCTGAGCCAGGGTTTTCAGCTGTGCAAGTATCGAATTAGAATGATCAGAAAGATTCATACAACACATTCTATCAAACTCTTTACATCCATGTCCCTGTGCCAACAACAAAAAGTCTATAGAGGCTCTGTTCTGCAGTGTTGCATGTCTCACAGAGTCAACATCAAACAACAAATCAGAAATTGCCTTCGATGTAGCATGTCTGCTTAGCAAGCCAGCAACCCAGCTTGTTTAACTGAGCCAAGGCCTCCGCCAAAGCACTTACAGTGATTTGGCATATTATGATTGGATACATGTCTTGAAGACCCTTAGTGACTAACATATAATTGGTTAAACAGAGGTGTGAGAACTCAACCTTGAAGGCTTGCCAACAGTCCACAATTCTCATTAACTCAGTGAATTCCAGCCTCTTATCTTGCTTGCTTAAGCTTCTTTGGGCCTCTCATGGCCTTGCTGTATCTTTCAGGATTATTCAGAGTTTATGTACCAATTATCCATTCTCCCGTGAGAACACTGTCTCCGCATCTCCCCCCTTTTGTTTTATATCTAGTAACAAGTCGCTACTACAGCAAGGCACACACACATTTACATTAGCAGAGTAACTATTACAGGGTGCAGCAGCATGTTGAAGATGCTGGTGGTAGTGAGGGACTAGTCAAAGAAATTTCTTATCAGTGGAATTTTCCCACCCTCTTAATTTGTTCCATCACCTGCTTTATAACACTACATTATATTAAAATCTTTCTAGCTTTTGCCTTAGCATTTTCTAGCAGCTACTGCAAATTTCCATACTCTAACATCTCTTTTACAAGTGACAAATCTATACAATACAAGGTGTAGTTTCTTATTAGCAACTAGCTAGTAAATACAGGTGGTTTTATACACAAAATCACAACCTCTAATATTAGCTACTTTACAAGCACACATATTCAGGCTGTTACTTTTCAGTTGTCCCCAAGTGATGTTTTGCAATCATTCGTTTTTCTCTTCCTCTATCTCATTCTGCTTGGGGTATTCACGGTCAGCTCCTGTAGCTGAGGCATCAGGTTTTTCCATTCGTCTGTCCAGCTCATGGCAAGGCTTGACAAACTTTGCAGGCAGTCGCCATGGACCTGTAGGCAGGAGGACACAAATATACCCCCTCCCCCAGGTTATCAGTTCTTGAGAAGTAGACAGGTTAAACTGCATATTTGCAGCATCATTGCTCTCTCTCCCCCCCCTTTTTTCTTTTTTCTTTTTCTTAAACCCTGCAAAAGCCGGCCTGCTCAGCAGCAGCTACAGCCGCCTGCCTGCTTCAGCAGCAACCATAATTACCTGCCGGCAGCCGCACTTTCACATTAACCCTTTCATGCCCGAAATCTTAGACAGCTACTCGTTAAAAACTTTTACATGAACCCAACAATACACAAAACACCGATTGCCCTCAATACATACACACACACACGTGTATGGGATCCCACAAACACATGCCACACAACTACAATATTTGAAGCACAAAATCCAGACAATCATTACTCCCACTACAGTTCCATGTACAGAACGTGGCACAAGGACCCTGTGGAGACTAATAGCAAACCAGCTCCGAGACGCATCATTGCAGTGCGAGGTGGCAGGATCAACCTTAGAGGGCATCCCCGCAGAGGCTCTGCCTCCCCCACATCGCATGAGGCTTGGGCTTTTATACTGACCAAAATGCACACTCATTCCCACACAGGTGGCCAGCCTGTGCTGGAAGAAGTGGCCAGCAGTATCTACAAAGGTCTCCAAAGGTTCATAGAAACCTGGACATACTTATATTTACCAACTTCTAGTACATGAGTATCACAGAGAAACTGTATGGGCTCCCCCTGTCAATTGCAAGAAAAAATCATAACATATACAGATTGAGTATAAGAGGATTTTAACCCATATGTGGTCACTGCTTGTCAGGCCTCCTTAACTATTTTGAGATCAAGAGCTTCCCACTCTTTACCCCCCTGCTGTGTAGTAAACACAGCATATGCAGAGAGGCCCATTGCAGAAAATTCACCAGTAATAATCGCATCTTTGATTAACCCGTGCCAACAGTGGGCAGGATTTGTGCCCCCCCAATACCTCTCCCACCCCCTCCCCCTGCTAGCCTTCTTTAAGGGAGGGGTTTTACGGCGCATGAGGTGGAGACGCTGATGGAGATGTGTCAATCTGAGTCTCAAGGGCTTCAAGCTTTTTCATCAATTGCTGCAGCTGAGTGTCTCCAGGGCCAGTGAGTAGTTGCTGATGAGCTGAGCAGACCAACCCGGGAGACGAAGAGTCAGAGTCTGGAAGCAGATGATTTAAATCTGGCTCAGATTCAGGGGACTTGGAGTCTGATCCTGGGTCCAACTCAGGGTCTCTGTTGTTCGCAGCTATGTCTTTCTTGTCAGATGTCTCTCGTTTGGTATGTGGCCATCTGCAGACCTGGCTCCTCCGTAACTGAGTTAAAAATTTCCAATCTAGGGCATAATGGGTTGGAAAGGCTCGCAGTTCCTCCAAATCTCCCGCTAGCGCATAATCTCTGTTTTCTACTGCGTGCTTCAAAATGGCGCCCCAATCGATCCGGCGCCAAGGCACCACCCTCTTCCTTTCAGCTTCCTCGACATTCATAATGCGTATCCCTTCTAATATACTTTCTCTGTCCTTTTCAAAGTCCCTACTTTTGGAATCCCTCTGCTTTTCGGAACTCAACTGGGGTGGTGGGGGAGCAGGGAGTTGCACCTCCTCCGCTGCACCTTCTGATGAAGAAGGGGGGGGGGGAAAGGAAGGGGGGGGGAAACCCTGTGCTCCAAGCACAGGGGGCGCCCCGCGAGTTAGGGGAAGTGAGTTGTAATCTTCCCGCAGCTTCAACCGACCGGGGACGTCTGTTCCTAGTTTCTCTGTTGCTACAGTGGCAGTTTTCTTTTCCGACTTTTATCTTTTTATACAATTTATTACTTCTCTCCGTGGCTTACCGAGTTTCTTTGCCATTTTAGCATTATTAAGCAATGAGTCAAATAGTTCATCACCAAACTTTCGCCACTCACTCTCCTCAAAAACCTGTATTAGTATCTACAAAAAATCCCTTAGCCTTCCCTACATCCACTAGACCTGCTAGCTGCTTTAGAGTCTCAGGTTTAATTCCCCGTGTCCTGGGTTCAGCAGTAGCAGTCATGTTTTTCCTTTGTGTTAACTGGTGCAGTGCTGTGTTTTGACTTCTAGCTTGAGAACAGTGTTGGTGAAGCCGATGTTTTCGGTTGTTGCTAAGTGATGTTTACCCTGACCAAGGACTCTGTGAGGCTCATGCTCTGCCAGGGAGGAGGGGAAGCTGTGAGGAAGCAGAGACGGGGCGCCTGACCCGGGCTAGCCGGGGAGGTATTCCATACCACAGCACGTCATGCCCGGGGTGGGGGGGTAACTGGGAGTTACCCGGAAGGACAGGGGCTTCCGGGTGGAACTCGCTTTCTTGGCCGGTGGTATCGTATTCTCTTCCCTTGTTATTTTCCCTTATCATTGTTTTAGCTGATAGTAGCGGTGGTGATTTGTTGCTGGACTGTTCTTGTCTCAACCCGTAGGAGTTGCACTCTCTCGATCCTCCTCCCCGTTCCTCTGGGAGCGGGGAAGGAGAGAGGCCCCGGTGCGGGGGGGGGGGGGGGGGGGGGGGGGGAGATGGACACGGACCTCGATTGTTGTCAGCTCGGCACCACTCACTGGGAGTGAGTGAACAAGTTACCTGACTGGGTTTAAACCACGACAGTTCTTTTTTGGCGCCCAACGTGGGGCACGAGGGGTTGAGATAAGAACAGATCTGACTGGATTGATAGTCACTCGTCACAATGCTGATTTATTGGCTCTCAAGGTTTTTCCTCTTGATCTCACAGTTTCAGTATATCGTATCTTACATCGATCCGGTATTTGCTGTATTAGTGTTTTTCAAGTGTGGGGCTTGGGCTAAGGTTTTTATCCCATTGTACTTTATGGTAATGACTTGTAATACAATAGAATCATTGATCATGAAACTGATCTGGCTTATGTTCCCAGTGTGGTCACCACCTTTATACTTTGGGAGGTATATGATGGAGGTGCTTAGCAATTACACATCTTTTTTCTCCTCCTCAGGTGCTCAACATGTGAAGGAGACATCCTTTTACCCTCCTAGTCGTCCCCCCATGGCCTTTTAATGCTGTTGAGACTTGTTTGCTGATGGTGATGGGAATCACCATGCTAACACGCATACAGAGTGTGTTTTGCCCACTACTGATTTCAAGAGTTAAGCAGATTCAGGTTTGGGTCTTGTCTGGGGTCAAACGACGATGTAGGAGGACCGAGAGATTTTCCCTGAGGCTGGACAGCCATGAGTGGCAGGGTGTGGGGGATAGTATGGGCAAGTATCTAGGTCAGTGGGCCCCTCCAGTACTTTGGAATTTCACTACCGAACAACTGCAAAATCCAGAAGAATTAGTAAAACACTTAAATGAGGTGTGTGGTCATTCTGGCCATACCAGAGATGGACAAATCACGGCAACGTGCTGGGGCTTGGCCTATGCTTACAGGGCCTTGTTCCACACTCTCCAGCACCTTCAAAAGGAAAAGAATGTCGGCGGATTTGAGGGCAAAGCGACGGTCGCTACTCAAACTTTGGCTGCAATGAACTGCGCAGCTACCCCAGTGGCAAGTACAGCAGCTGCTCAAACTTCAACTGCAACAGACAGCGCGGTTACCCCAGCTCCAAGCACAGTAGCTACACCACCCCCAGCAACAAGTACAGTCGCTACTCAAACCACAGTGATAATCACTGCAGCCAAACCAGAGGACCAATTCATACCAATATCAGTTGCCCCTGTACGCAAGAGAACAAGCAAAAAAGAGGCAAAAAGGGTGAAGCGAGATGAAGAACCAATGAATTCACCACCCGGTCCAGAATCTGATCAGGAGTCATCATCACATGACGAAGAAGAAGAAGAAGAGGTAACTTCTCGACCTCGGACCTCAACCTAGCTGCGGAATATGCAAAAAGATTTTAC
Source organism: Pezoporus flaviventris (assembly GCF_033815535.1). NCBI lineage: Eukaryota > Metazoa > Chordata > Aves > Psittaciformes > Psittacidae > Pezoporus > Pezoporus flaviventris. Next base: position 52,095 of record NW_026892681.1, on the reverse strand, counting down.
CCGTCAACCAGGGGAGCACATCATCACCTGGTTACTCCGATGCTGGGACAATGGGGCCGATGGTCACGAACTAGAAGGTACAGAAGCCAAGCAGCTGGGATCACTTGCTAGAGAAGGGGGAATTGACAAAGCAATTGCAAGAGAGAAAAAGTCCCTCAGCCTTTGGAGGAGGCTCTTGGCAGCTGTGAAAGAAAGGTTTCCGTACAAGGACGATGTTACGAGTCGTTTGGCCAAGTGGACTACTATAGACAAAGGCATCCAGTCTCTGAGGGAATCGGCCATCGTAGAGATGCTCTATCACATCAAGCCGAATAACGGGGATCCACCTATAGATCCAGATGAAGTTGAATGTACACGACCCATGTGGCGAAAACTTACACGGAATGCACCGTCATCATATGCCCATTCATTGGCAACAGTGACCTGGAATGACATAGTACCACTAACAGTGGATGAAATGGTTCATAAACTCCGAGAGTTCGAAGACAATCTCACTCCTTCCATCATCTCAGCTGTGAAAAAACTGTCCCAGGACCTCGACAAATTGAGGGACGATGTATCTGATTTATCCAGCTCCTCACGTGTACCAACACACGTCTCAGCTATTAACAAAAGACGTCCTATTATTCAAGAGAGGAGATACAGAAGGTATACGCCACGGGGTACCCTATGGTTTTACCTGCTGGATCACGGAGAAGACATGACAAAGTGGGATGGAAAACCTACTTCAGCTTTGGAGGAACGGGTGAGTGAACTGAAGAGGGGAGCAAGGGCCAAGACTGATCGTCCCATGAGAGCTACGGCTTCAGTCTCTGGTGAGCAGTTTCCCAGATGGAGTGGAAGAGCTGATTTTACTCCAGCTCCTGTGATAACGAAGAATAATCCCTTTCAACACGACTTAAGTGTCCAATGCTGTGACGACCATTAGAGGGGCCCTGCCTCCAGCCAGGTGGAGGTAGGGGACAATCGGATTTACTGGACTGTGTGGATCAGATGGCCTGGCACATCAGTCCCACAGAAGTATAAGGCTCTAGTAGATACCGGTGCACAGTGTACCCTGATGCCATCAAGCTGTCAAGGGGTGGAACCCATCTATATTTCTGGAGTAACAGGAGGATCCCAAGAGTTGACTGTGCTGGAGGCTGAAATCAGCCTGACTGGGAGGGAGTGGCAAAAGCACCCTATTGTGACTGGTCCAGAGGCTCCATGCATCCACGGCATAGACTACCTCAAGAGAGGGTACTTCAAAGACCCAAAAGGGTACCGGTGGGCTTTTGGTATTGCTGCTTTGGAGACTGAGGAAATTGAGCAGCTGTCCACCTTACCTGGTCTCTCAGAAGATCCCTCTGCTGTGGGGTTGCTGAAAGTTGAAGAACAACAAGTGCCAATTGCGACCACAACAGTGCACCGGCAGCAATATCGCACCAACCGAGACTCCCTGATTCCCATCCATCAGCTGATCCGTAGACTGGAGAGTCAGGGGGTGATCAGCAGGACCCGCTCACCCTTCAATAGCCCCATATGGCCAGTGCGAAAGTCTAATGGAGAATGGAGACTAACAGTAGACTATCGTGGCCTGAATGAAGTCACACCACCATTGAGTGCTGCCGTACCGGACATGCTAGAACTTCAGTATGAACTAGAGTCAAAGGCAGCCAAGTGGTATGCCACGATTGATATTGCCAATGCATTTTTCTCCATTCCTTTGGCAGCAGAGTGCAGGCCACAGTTTGCTTTTACTTGGAGGGGTGTCCAGTTCACTTGGAACCGACTGCCCCAGGGGTGGAAGCACAGCCCTACCATTTGCCATGGTCTGATCCAGACTGCACTGGAACAGGGGCAAGCTCCAGAACACCTGCAATACATTGATGACATTATTGTGTGGGGCGATACAGCGGAAGAAGTCTTTGAGAAAGGGAGGAAAATAATCCAAATCCTGCTGAAAGCCGGTTTTGCCATAAAACGGAGTAAGGTCAAGGGACCTGCACAGGAGATTCAATTTTTGGGAATAAAATGGCAAGATGGACGTAGACAGATCCCCACAGATGTGATCAACAAGATAACAGCAATGTCTCCACCAACTAATAAGAAAGAAATGCAAGCTTTCTTGGGTGCAGTGGGGTTCTGGAGAATGCACATCCCAAATTACAGTTCGATTGTAAGCCCTCTCTATCATGTGACCCGGAAGAAGAATGATTTTAAATGGGGCCCTGAGCAGCAACAAGCCTTTGAGCAAATTAAACGCGAGATAGTTCATGCAGTAGCCCTTGGACCAGTCCGGACCGGACCAGATGTAAAAAATGTGCTGTACACTGCAGCTGGGGAGAACGGTCCTAGCTGGAGCCTCTGGCAGAAAGCTCCAGGGGAGACTCGAGGTCGACCCCTCGGCTTTTGGAGTTGGGGATATAAAGGATCTGAGGCCAGCTATACCCCAACTGGCAGCCTATGAAGGGGTTCGAGCTGCTTCGGAAGTGATTGGCACTGAAGCACAGCTCCTCCTGGCACCCCGGCTGCCCGTGCTGGGCTGGATGTTCAAAGGCAGGGTCTCCTCTACACATCATGCAACTGATGCTACATGGAGTAAATGGGCTGCACTAATTACACAACGAACTCGAATAGGAAATCCCAGTCGTCCAGGCATTCTAGAAGTCATCATGGACTGGCCAGAGGGCAAAGATTTCGGAATGTCACCAGAGGAGGAGGTGATGCACGCTGAAGAGGCCCCACCATATAATAAACTGTCAGAAAGTGAAAAGCAGTATGCCTTGTTTACTGATGGCTCCTGCCGTATTGTGGGAAAGCATCGGAGATGGAAGGCAGCTGTATGGAGTCCTGGACAACAAGTTGCAGAAACTGCTGACGGAGAGGGTGAATCGAGTCAGTTTGCCGAGGTGAAAGCCATCCAGCTGGCCCTGGACATTGCTGAACGAGAAAAGTGGCCTGTACTTTATCTCTATACTGACTCATGGATGGTGGCAAATGCCCTGTGGGGGTGGTTGAAGCAATGGAAGCAGAGCAACTGGCAACGCAGAGGTAAACCCATCTGGGCTGCTGCACTGTGGAAAGATATTGCTGCCAGGGTGCAGAACCTGGTGGTGAAGGTACGTCATGTAGATCCCCATGTACCCAAGAGTCGGGCCACTGAGGAACACCAGAACAACCAACAAGGGGATAAAGCGGCTAAGATTGAAGTGGCTCAGATGGACTTTGATTGGCAACATAAAGGTGAATTATTTTTGGCCCGGTGGGCCCATGACACTTCAGGCCATCAGGGCAGAGATGCAACATATAGACGGGCCCGTGACCGAGGGGTGGACTTAACAATGGACACTATTGCCCAGGTTATTCATGAGTGTGAAACATGTGCTGCAATTAAACAAGCCAAGCGGTTAAAGCCTCTTTGGTATGGAGGACGATGGTTGAAGTATAAATATGGGGAGGCCTGGCAGATTGACTATATCACACTGCCACCAACCCGCCAAGGCAAGCGCCATGTGCTTACCATGGTGGAAGCAACCACCGGGTGGCTGGAAACATACGCTGTGCCCCATGCCACTGCCTGGAACACCATCCTGGGCCTTGAGAAACAGATTTTGTGGCGACACGGCACCCCAGAGAGAATTGAGTCAGACAATGGGACTCTTTTCCGGAATAACCTTATAGATATTTGGGCCAAAGAGCATGGCATTGAGTGGGTATATCACATCCCCTACCATGCACCAGCCTCTGGGAAAATCGAACGGTACAATGGGCTGTTAAAAACTACACTGAGATCAATGGGTGGGGGAACTTCCAAGCATTGGGGTACACACTTACCAAAGGCCACCTGGTTGGTCAACACCAGAGGATCTGCCAACAGGGCTGGCCCAGCCCAGTCAGAACTTTTACATATTGTAGAGGGGGACAAAGTTCCCGTGGTGCATATGAAGAATTTGCTGGGGAAGACAGTCTGGGTAATTCCTGCTTCAGGTAAAGGCAAACCCACTCGTGGGATTGCTTTTGCTCAGGGACCTGGATATACTTGGTGGGTAATGCAGGAAGATGGGGAAGTCCGATGTATACCTCAAGGGGATTTGATTTTAGGGGAAAACAGCCAGTGAACTCAATTGTATGCTGTTGCCTGCTGTGTAATGCTCTTATAGCCCATCAACTAGATGTCTCCAGGTCACCAGCGACTGGCCCTGACTTCCCTCCAGCCATCATCCCAACAGAGAATGAACTTTGAACATCATGGACCGAATGGACTCGGCAGCATTATAGGGATTGGTCCATGCACTAAGAAAATGATCTTTTCCTCTTGGTCTGTATGTATATGGATGTATATATGTGGGAGAGCAATGGTGTATTGAAAATGTGGGATCTGAGCACGACGTGAATGGTATGGAATAAGGGGTGGATAATGTCCTGGGTTCAGCAGTAGCAGTCATGTTTTTCCTTTGTGTTAACTGGCGCAGTGCTGTGTTTTGACTTCTGGCTTGAGAACAGTGTTGGTGAAGTTGATGTTTTCGGTTGTTGCTAAGTGATGTTTACCCTGACCAAGGACTCTGTGAGGCTCATGCTCTGCCAGGGAGGAGGGGAAGCTGTGAAGAAGCAGAGATGGGGCACCTGACCCGGGCTAGCCAGGGACGTATTCCATACCACAGCACGTCATGCCCGGGGTGGGGGGGTAACTGGGAGTTACCCGGAAGGACAGGGGCTTCCGGGTGGAACTCGCTTTCTTGGCCGGTGGTATCGTATTCTCTTCCCTTGTTATTTTCCCTTATCATTGTTTTAGCTGATAGTAGCGGTGGTGATTTGTTGCTGGACTGTTCTTGTCTCAACCCGTAGGAGTTGCACTCTCTCGATCCTCCTCCCCGTTCCTCCGGGAGCGCAGCGGGGAAGGGGAGAGCCGCTTTTCCGGATCGTCCGCTTCTGCATCGTCCTGTAACCTCGGTCTCCGGATCGTCCAGTACTGGATTGTCCTCCCAATGCAGCTGTATCTGGCTCGCCCCAGTGGCGGACTCCTTTTGGTCAGTCCAAGTACCCGGGTCAGTCATGCCACTGCAGTAGCACTGCCCGCGCTCCCTGGCCACTGCCGCTGGTGCCTCTCACGCTCGCCATTCCGGGTCCCTGTTACCCAGGGCGCTGTTGTCCGGGTCCCCGTTTTCCGGGGCCCTGTTAACCACATCCCTGTTTGGGCGCCATTTGTTAGCGGCGAGGAGAAGCAAGACACGCCAACCCAATATGGGTGATAAGCAAGCTTCTACTTTATTCGTGACGCACATCGCTTATATCCGTGTGGCGTTAGCCACGCCTACTAGTCACAACAGTATTGGTTAGTTCTACACGGCTTCCTTTACATTCTCCTCCCACATCCGGTTTCCGGTTACCTGTGAGGGCTACACTTTGCTTTGCTCGCACAAGGCCTCTAAGGATCCATGGCCTTGATCTTGGAGCCATTCTGCAACATGTGCCAACATGCTGATCCCATTCACAATCAGCAGGCAGGTCTTGAGGGTATCCAAAGGCCATTCAAAACCTTCAGAACTCTCAAATGATGCTGTAAATTGTCTGTTGGGGAAGCTGGGAACATAAGGGAATGTCTCCTTCATAGGTTGACCACCCTAGGAGGAAACAAAAGAAGTGTAATTGCTGAACACTTCTGTTATATACCTGCCAAAGTACAGAGGTGGTAACCACACTGGGAACACAAGCCAGATCTTTTTCATGATCAGTGAGTCTATTGTATTACAAGTTATTACCATATAAAGTACAGCAAAACAAGAACCTTAGCCCAAGCCCCCCAGCTGATAAACACTAAAAGAGAAAATACTGACTGTAAGTAAGGTAGAACATGCTGAAACTGTGAGATCAAGAGCAACAACTTTGAGAGCCAATAAATCAGCATTGTGACAAGTGACTATTAATCTGAAACAATAAATGCTTATCACAAATACGATTAGACACACTCTGGTCAGATTTGTCGTTATCTCAACCCTTTGAGGCCCACATTGTGTGCCACAAGGAACTGCCATGGTTTAAGCCCAGCCGGTAACTCAGAACCACGCACCCCCTTGCTCACTCCCCCTTCTTCTTCCTCCCCTCGCTCCCAGAGGGATGGGGAGGGGAATCGAAAGAATGTAACTCCCATGGGTGGAGGTAAGAACAGTCCAGTAACTAAGGTATAACACAAAACCACTACAGCCATCACCAATAATAATCATGATAAGGGAAATAACAAGGGAAGAGAATACAACCGCTCACCACCCGCCAACCGATACCCAGCCCGACTCAAGCAGTGATCTAGCCCTTCTGGGTAACTGCTCCCAGTTTATATAGTGGGCATGACGTGCTGTGGTATGGAATAGCCCTTCGGCTAGTCTGGGTCAGGTGTCCTGTCTCTGCTTCCTCCTGGCTTCCCATCCTCCCTGGCAGAGCATGAGACTCACAAAGTCCTTGATCAGAGTAAACATTACTGAGCAACAACTAAAAACATCAGTGTTATCAGTGCTGTTCCCAGGCTGAAAGTCAAAACCACAGCACTGCACCAGCTACTAAGAGCAAGAAAAAAATGACTGCTACTGCTGAACCCAGAACAGTCAGGCAGCTCCCCATGGCCTTCCCTGCCATCCCACTATCTGTGTCTCCTATTTACCCGCCTCCAGGCTCTCTGGATGCATCCTGTGGCTTCAAATTCAGCAACAGCAGTGTCTTCATGGTAACCAGGTAAGGTCTGTTTGTTGCTTTCAGAGGGGCTTGGCAAGAAGGGAAAGCTTCTCTGTATGCAGACAACCCCAACAGATGCTGACATAGCTTTGGGGAATGATCGTCTGGGCTGGAAAACAGTTGGAGTCTCCTGGGCCACAGTGGGGTGGATGCTGTTGGAGTTGACTGCTTCTTTCTGATGCACTTGCACCAAAATGTCTTGAGTTTATGGTAAGCTGAGGGGTTTTCTCCCTCAGGAAACCTTGCAAAGTGCCCAGGGAGGTCTGGTGAGGCAGCAGTGTCTGTGTTCACAGGATTCTGCACCTTGCCTGTTTTCAAGCCCCCACGGTTGGGCACTATAGCTAGAAGACAGGGTGAATCTGGGAAGAAGGTGAACAGTTGCCTTGGTTATGGCTCTTCTAGCTTGCCCAAATTGGAATCATTTGGCTCCCTCCATGGAGCCTCAGAGGCCTGTGCAAGCAAGGCAAGGGGCAGGCCCCACAGGTAACCGGATACCGGAGGTGGGAGACAATGTGTAGGAATCTGTGTGGGTCTAACCAATACTGTTGTGCCTAGGAGGAGTGGCTGAATACCACTCCTATATAAGTGAACTGCGTCACAAATAAAGTAGAAGTTTGCTTATTACCCATATTGGGTTGGCCTGTCTGCTTCTCCTCACCGCTTACAAAAGTCACTCTTTGCTTGTTCATTCCCACCCCTGCTTTCCCCAGTCTCCCTCGGTGAAGGAGGGAGACTGACACCTGGCATGGCCTGGTGTCAGGAATCCAGATCCAGGCAGCCCAGCTCTCACACCCCCTTCTCCTGCCCTCCCTGCACAGCCAAGGTCTGCAGAGGGATAAACTGCAGCACTGGAGAGAGGAGGAGGCTCTCTATCAGCATGGGTGGAGGAGCTCACAGCCTGGTGCCTGCAGAAGAATGTCTTCCATGAATATGCCATCCAAGGAGATTGCAAGGTCTCAATGCTTGATACATGGATGCTGGGCACATCCCTATGGCCGCAAACTGACACACACAGCCCCCTGCTCCTAAAATGTGCTGTTAGCAACTGTCCTGGTTTCGTTAGCAGTAGGAGTAGTTCTGTATTATACTTTAGTTACTGGGCTGTTCTTAACCCACAGGGTTTACGTTCTTTCAATTTTCCTCCCCATCCTGCCTGGAGAGGGGGAGTAAGTGGGGGAGGGAGTGAGCGGCTGCACGGTTCTGAGTTACTAGCTGGGCTTAAACCACAACAGCAACCCAAAATGCTTCTAGGGTAATTGCCAACTTCACTTGGAGGGAACTTCCTGGTGGCATTTACTAGGAAATGGGGGCTGTGTCTGTGCCAAGACAGAAACTGGCTCTCAGGAGAGCCTGGCTGCGCAGGGCTGCAGGGGCTTTGGGGCTCACCATACAGGTGGGGATCCCTGCTTCCAGCTTCTGCAAAAGCTGTCACTGGAAGTGGAGTAGAACTGTGTTTCAGAGGCACTGGAGCTTTCCTATGGCCTTGCTGACCATGCTGATGGCATGATGGCTGGTGTGAGCCCAGATCAGGAAGGGGAGGTGGAAGTGTGGCTGCTGGAGCAGATCCTGGACTTCCTTCTGTCAGTTTGAGCTGCTGCAGGAGAAGATGCAGATGCCTGTCCTGCGTCACTGGACCAAAGCAGCTGTAAAGTGCCTTTTAGGCTCTTGTAATTGCATCTGTGTTTGGAGACAAGGGGATTTGAGACAACGGATTAGGTGAGGGTTTAACCCTATTATTGAACGACACACTGCATTTCATAGTTTTGTAAGGGGGCTAATTCCATCTTTGGGAGTAAGTGAATTAGAGAAGGCAATTGTAAATATCTCAGCAACCATAGAGGAAATGGAAAGTAAAACTATTGATATAATCCAGACAGAACAACAAGAGATAACCAGCCTATCTAAGGTGGTATTACAAAACCGGATAGCTCTAGACATGTTATTGGCATCACAAGGAGGGATTTATTCCATAATCAATGAAAGTTGTTGTTCCTAGTTCCACCAAAGTGGCAAAATTGAAACAGATCTGGAGGAAATTTGGAAACAAACTAAGGTATTCCATGAAATGGCCATGGATGACACCTCCTGGGGCTTTGAAGAAATATGGAAAAAGTTAACTTCATGGTTACCTAATATCTCCTGGTTGAGGCAACTGGTTGCAGGAATATTGATGTTAATTGTTTTAATATTGATTGCTTGTGGTACGATACAATGTTCCCTCTGGTATTGTAAACGAGCTATGATAAATTATGAAGATTGGAAGAGAAATGAAATCAATCATCAAGTAGAAATGGGAAATTATTTCAAAAAGACTTTACACGGCAATGGTAGTACATAAAGTGTTGCAAAAGAATTTGAAAAAGTATAGAAAAAAGGGGGATTTGAGACAAGGGGGGGCACAAAATTACAAAATGGAATATATAAACCTTTAGAATCACTTTCAAGTAATGTTAAGTTTGATGGCTTTGTAACAGTAGCAATGGAAATTTACTGAGGTGCATGATCCACAGAAAAAAAAAGTAGAGAACATACTGAGAATTCTTGCACAAGATAAATCGTTATAGTTGACATAGTTTTAAGAAAAACAGTCTAGAAGAGCAGGACACAGGGATAAGGAGTATCTGGGAATGGCAGGTGTCCTGGATGGGCTACAGTTAAACTAACATTGCCTTCCAGGAAGTCTTAGTGAAGGCAATAACAAAGTGGATAAATTAGTTGCCCCAGCATGGGCAGGACCCTCTGTAAATATTTTTCAACAAGCTCGAGCATCTCATGCCTTTTTCCATCAATCAGCAAAAATGTTAGTTCGACAATTTGGACTGTCCCTAACATATGCCCGAGGCATTGTGCAGTCTTTCCCTGATTGTCAAGGCCAAGCAGTAGGTATAGGCCTTGGAGTCAACCCTCCAGGCATTCAGCCTCTTCAGCTTTGGCAAATGGATGTGACTCATGTACCCTCTTTCAGGAAACTGAAATATGTCCATGTTACTATTGACACTTTTTCTCACTTTGTCTAGGCCACTCCCCTGGCTGGTGAAACTGCACGCCATGTAATCACGCACCTACGTGGTTGTTTTGCAGCTATAAGAGTACCTTTACAACTAAAAACAGACAATGCATCTAGCTATACCTCTTCAATGCTTTTGAGATTTTTGAATACTTGGGGTATTTCTCATGTCCCTGGTATTCCTCATTTTCCTACAGGACAAGCTATTATTGAACGAACACATCAAACTTTGAAACAACTGTTGGAAGAAGAAAAACGGGGGAAGAAGGACTTACACCGGTAGCAAGGATACAGAAAGCTGTATATGTTATGAATTTTGTGCAATTGACAGGAGACTTTAATGAACCCCTGCCATAATACATGGTCAGGCATTAGGTTCAGGTTATATGACTAAAACTCCGGGTATTCTGGTCCAGTTTAAGGACTTGGAAACCGGCATTTGGAAAGGTCCTGCAGAAGTAAAACTAACTGGTCGAGGTTATATGTGTATAATTACGGATTCTGGTCTGCGGTGTGTGCCAGCACGATGGGTTAAACCCTGGAAAAAGACAGCACCACCCCAGGACAACCCCCCTTGTCAGTGATTGAATTAATTGAAATTTCAGCTTAGGACTTCTGTTTTATGGATCTTTTCAGTCCTTCTTAAAGTGAAGAGAGCAATCTTTTTTATGTTAAAGTAAAAAAAAACAAACAACAAAAACAAACAAACCACCACCCCAACCCCCCACCCCCCCGAACCTACAGCGAGACAAACAGGGGATACAGGCATATTGTGTGGGTTTTCGGTGGTGGGAAGGTCTTTCATATGCTCTTATCAGAGGTATTGGGCATACAGTGTCTCATTTAATACACTCTCTCTGTGATACTCATGTACTAGAAGTTGGTAAATATAAGTATGTCCATGTTTCTATCGACCTTTGGAGACCTTTATAGTTATTGCTGGCCACTTCTTCCAACATAGGCTGGCCACCTGTGTCAGAATGAGTGTGCATTTTGGTCAGTATAAAAGCCCAAGCCTCATGCGCTGTGGGGGAGGCAGAGCATCTGCGGGGACGCCCGCTCAGGTTGAGCCTGCCACCACGCACTGCAATGATGCTTCTCGGAGCTGTTTTTCTATTAATCTGCACAGGGTCCTTATGCCACCTTCTGTACGTGGGACTGTGTAGTGGGAGTAATAATTGTCTTTTTGTGCACAATGGCTTGCTTTGAGCTCATGCACCAAGCCTGCCTTGGAGTCCTGTTCTCCAGCAGCTTGTCTTGCTTCAGCCTTCGGGTTCAGGGTGTCCTCTTGGGAAGGCTCCTCCTGGCCCTCCTCTCCAGCCTGGAGCAAGGAGGTGGGTTCCCTTCACTGCTCCCACTGCGCCATTGGATGGATGAGCTGGAGGGGACCTTGGACACACTTGTGGTGATGTTGGACTTGTTGGACTGGATGCCTCTACCTAGGCCTTAACCTCATTGCTTCTCTGGGAGATCAGCTTGTGCTGGCACTGCAAATGCTTCCAGTCTTTGCAAACCACAGTAAGCAGAAGGAAAGCCAAAAGCACCAAAAGGAAAGCGATGGAGGACGAGGAAGTGACAGCTTCTGGGACCAGTAGCAAAGAGCTCTTTACCTCGAGCCCATTGAGCAGCACAGGTTACATGGGAGCTGCCCTTGTGACTTGGCCCACAATGAAAGATCCTGGCTATTTCCACCCTTGGCAAGGATGCTTTGCTGGGCCTGCTTAAAGTCTAGAGCTCGGCCTGGACCTTAACCTTGCCTGAAAATAGGGTCAGGAAAGCAGCTGGGCCAGGCAGGAGACCAGGAGGGAGATGACAGCTCAGGCATTGGCAGAGAAAAGGTGACTGCTGAGGAGAGAGATGGCAGAAGCCCTTATAGGAAGGGGAGAAATGAGAGAATGAGTTGATAAAGGACATGGGGTGAAAAACATTGCCATGGGTTGGATACATTGGGAAAGTGAGCTCTGTTCTTGTGCTGGAGGTTGCTTTCTGAGATGGGAGGGATGTACTGGGCAGTGGGTCTTCTCCTGCCCCACCACTCAGCTTGAGCTGAGTGTGCCAATATCCAGAGGTGAAGAGCCTGGTGCAGCCCCCATCATTGCTCGGTTTACTCTAAAATCTTGCTGTCACAGACGAACCACAGAGGTGGTGCCAGGGCCGCGTTCATCCTCCGGAGGAGAATCTGGGGTAGTGGGTTAGATGGAAGCAATTATATCTGACATCTGCCCTGCTGCAGATGCTGGCTTGGGAGCCAGAGTGGCAGCCCAAAGGATCACGTTAACGTAATTACTGCTGCTCCTTCCCTATGCTGCTGGGGATTAAGGAGAGCTGGCACAAGCTGTGATCCTGCTTCAGAGCTGCAGCCACAGCAGCTCTTCCCATGCTCAGCTGCTGCCTTCAGCTCTGGAAAGCCCACAGGAATCTGGTGCTGCTCCCTCTCAGGGGCAGAGGAGCATGGCTGGTGGGAAAATTTTAGCCCAATTTCACATGTTCGTAACTCTTGCCTTTCAGGATGGGTGCCTTAGGTTTGTTCTTCTCCGGCAGCAACTCCCCTAAAAGGTTTATCTTGGCAGATGTAGGAGGGGATAGTGAGCAAGGAACTTTGTCCAGCACCATCCCTTTTACCAGGAGCTGAGTCCGGAGAGCTGCAGGGTGGTGGTACATTACATGGCTGAGGTCTGGCTGACTCAAGGTGAGCCCAGCACTGCCAGCTACCTCCTGGGGTCAGCTTGGGTGGATGTTGGCTCTGCCTAGGTACTGCCTCATGGGGAAGGGGGTTTCACAAGGAATTTTAGCCCAAGCTGGGCTGGAAATGTCTTGTTGCTGTATTGGCAGAAGTCCAGCATCCTCCTCCAACAGCACCATGGCAAACCATGTCACCCTGTGGATTCCACACCTTCCTCTGACCTGGTGGATGTGACAGCAGGTTACAAGTGACACACTGTTACAGATGTGACACACTGTTACAAGTACTGATGCCATGAAAAAGAATGAGCATGATGACAGTGTGTAACCACCTGCATTTGATAATATTCTATACCCATGGCAGGAGGTCGATAAGACCGTTGCAAGGTTCTGTCTGAAAACTGATTAGGGAAGTCGCCAAGCCCCAGGGCCAAAAATCCATTTAACTTCATATGACTCGTGCCCCTTTGTCACATGTTGTATTGGTGGTCGACTGTGGAGGCAGTGTTCTCACAGGAGAATGGATAATTGGTACATAAACTCTGAAAATCCTGAAAGATACAGCAAGGCCATGAGAGGCCCAATGAAGCTTAAACAAGCAAGATAAGAAGAAGCTGGAATTCACTGAGTTAATGAGAACTGTGGACAGTTGCCAAGCTTTTGAGGTCAAGTTCCCACACCTGTGCTTAACCAATTATATGTTAGTCACTAATGGTCTTCAAGACATGTATCCAACCATAATATGCCAAATCACTGTAAATGCATGTAAGAAATAGTATATAAGGAGTGAAGGCTTTGTAATAAATGGCTTTTGTCTGATCATATTGATCTCTGACTGGGTCCATATATTTTCTGGGGCAAATGGCCTCCAATGTGGGCCCCCCCCCCTATTTTTCATATTGAAACTGAAGGAATTAAAGAGCATGGCACCAAAGAAAGTGAAAATGCAGAGCCGATAGGGTTCTATCTGGCAGGACCAGGAACGGGATGTAGACGCCTAGGGACAGAGCCTTGTGAGCCCGGAAGACACTGCACAGCGCAAATAAAGTAACAGCCAACAGGTCTGGAAGAGGGTTAGGATGGGGAATTGTAAGCGGCGAGGAGAAGCAGACAGGCCAACCCAATATGGGTGATAAGCAACTTCTACTTTATTTGTGACGCAGTTCACACATATATAGGAGTGGTATTCAGCCACTCTTTTCTTGGTACAACAGTATTGGTTAGCCCCCCACAGCTTCCTCCACATTCTCCTCCCAGGTCCGGTCTCTGGCCACCTGTGGGGGCCACCCCCTGCCTTGCTTGCACAGTCTTCCAGAACTCTATGGTCCTGCTCTTAGAGTCATTCTGCAACAGGGAATCAATTAAGTAAAGAAGAAATGGTCATCCTTAAGCTCTTCCAGCATATCCTCTCAGTGAGAGGGATAGAATATGACGATAATCTGTTAAAAAGACTATTGCTCTGGAGTAAAGGGAAAGAGCTGATCAAGGGGGTTAAAGAAGCTTTTGATCTTGGGACTTGGGAAAAAATTGGGGCACGCCTGTGGGATCAAGTTACTTGTGGGTCTAAGGAGGCGAAGTCTCTTGCTGGCCCTGGCTACCACTGAAAGAGACTCTAGCCGCAATGAAGGCTGATAAACAGGCGGCAAAATCCGCTTTTACAGCTCTCTCTGACTCGCCTTCAAAACAGCAGGGGTCGGCACCTACATTAGATTCAGCACCCAGCGCTACAGCCATGGTAGTGTCGTCTGTTTCAGGCATAAAACATTCTGGCCCAAAACCGGCGCACAGTAAGGTATGATTGTTAGAAGAGCCTGTGCCTTTCCCGTGTCCTGTGTTGACAATGCCTTTATGGGCGGTAGCTCAGGCTGATACTCGGGAGCCAGTAGGGGCTACTGAGCAACCAACAAACTGATGTTAACCCTTTTCATGATGCTACTGCCCCTAAACTTAATCTCCAAGATTTTTTGCCAGGGTGGGAGTCTCCTGAGGAGGAGAGTGTAACTCTGAATAAATACCCACCTCCGCCACCTACACCACCGCTTTCATCGCTCCCACCGGAGCCGCAAAACGAGCGGAACTGGGGACAATGGACAAAATCCTTAGATAAACAATTGCAGGACTTGCGGGACAGTCTGGACAAGTTGGGGGAGGAGAGGGAGCAAGCCCCAGAAAAACCGGAAAAAAACGGATAAGATCAGTCCTTGTGATGTGTTGTTACCACCGACTCCTACATCTAATAAAGCCAATCCGAGTGCCATGAGATGGCGAGGCTGCATTCAGGATGCAATTATAGACGGTACTATTTTACTGATAGATGTTCCCGCTGCATTCCCTTCTATTATAAATTCTCAGGGACAGTCTGTCTGGACTCCTATGGACTGGAAAGCTATGAAAGAAATTAAGGGAGCAATTACTCAGTATGGGTTGTCTTCCTCATATACACAGCAAATGTTATCTGCTTTCTTTTCTAGTAATGTTCTAACTCCAAATGATTGTCTCAAAGTGGCTGCAATTTTATTAACTCCTTCACAGCTCCTGCATTTTAAAAGTGGGTTTGAGGAGCTTGCTGCAAGGGCTGCAGATGAGAATTCAGAGTGTAATCCTCATCACCCTTTGCACGGTGTTTCATCTGAAATGTTATTGGGAAAGGGACAATTTCACCCTGATGGAGTACAAGCTTGTATTAAAATTGAAGTTTTACAGCAAGCACAGCAATTGGCTTTAGCTGCTCTGAAAGCTGTGCCGGAAGCAGGAAAACCTAATCCTTCATATACATCAGTAAAGCAGGGACCTACTGAGCCCTATATGCAATTTATTGACAGATTGACAGAGGCTATTGAAAAGAATATTGATCTGGCATCTAATGCTAAAGAATCAATGCTTATGTCTCTGGCTATGGAGAATGCTAACCCAGCTTGTAAGCATATTTTGCAGGTTTTTCCAAAATCTGCTGGTCTTCAGGAAATGATGGATGCATTTTCTAAAGTGGGCACAGCGGAGGAAAAGGCTGGATACATGGCTAATGCCTTTGCCGCTGCTGTTAAACCCCTTCTACAACAAGGTCAGGGTGATCGTGGGGGTACTAAAGGTATGAGATGTTATAATTGTGGACGGATAGGACATTTTAAAAAGCAGCGTACTTTAAAGAAAATTAGTTCAGCAACCCACCCCCCTGAGTGTGCTGTTACTGATTTTGCAGACAAATGTATTAAATGTGACAAATTAGGCCACAAGACAATTGAATGTTGTTCAAAGTTTAAAAAAGACGGAACCCCGTTGGGAAACTTGAATGTGAGCGCGATGCCACCCCGCGCGACGACACAAAATCAGGGTGTCTGGACTGCATCCCCTCCGCCACGGCAGGGAGTGCCGGAGTGGACATGGCAACAGCAATAGATTTTACCATAACTGATACTTCTGTTCATTTTATTCCATCTAAATTAAATGGGCCATGACCCATTTTGGTCACAGGTTATGTGCTTTGCTACTGGGACGATCATCAACATCAAGGAAAGGAATCTTTGTATTACCCGGTGTAATTGATGCTGACTATACTGGAACTATTGGGATCATGGTGCAAACGCATGCTCCTCTGGTCAACATCCCTGAAAATTCGAAAATAGCTCAAATCTCAAATGATGATCTGACCAATCTCATGCCCCTTTTAAAGGGTGAGTCAAAGGCAGAACAAAAAAGAGTTCTATCAAAAGCTCAGTATGAGGCCTTAGATCACATCATGACAAAAATCACTAATCTTGTCCTGATTGTCAAGGCCAAGCAGTAGGTATAGGCCTTGGAGTCAACCCTCAAGGCCTCCAGCTTTGGCAAATGGATGTGACTCATTCCTCTTTTGGGAAACTGAAATATGTCCATGTTACTATTGACACTATTCTCTTACAGGACAAGCTATTATTGAAAGAACACTTCAAACTTTGAAACAGTTGTTGGAAAAACAAAAAACGGGGGAAGAAGGACGTACACCAGTAGCAAGGATACAGAAAGCTGTATATGTTATGAATTCTGTGCAATTGACAGGAGACTTTAATGACCCCCCTGCTGTAATACATGGTCAGGCATTAGGTTCAGGTTATATGACTAAAAGTCCAGGTATTCTGGTCCAGTACAAGGATTTGGAAACCGGCATTTGGAAAGGTCCTGTGAAAGTAAAACTAAATGGTCGAGGTTATATATGTGCAATTGCAGATTCCGGGCTGTGGTGTGTGCCAGCTCGATGGGTGAAACCCTGGAAAGAGTCAGCACCGCTGACTAGACCAGGATGCTCCAATTCCCATTCAACCTGGCCTTGAACCCTGCCAGGGATGGGGCAGCCACAGGTTCCCTGGGCAACCTGTGCCAGTGTCTTACCACCCTCACAGGGAAGAGCTTCTTCCTAATGTCTCATCTAAATCTCCCCTCTGTCAGTTTAAAGCCATTCCCCAAGTCCTGTCCCTTGCAAATAAAGCCCTTCTCCAGAGTTTTGTAGAGCCCTTTAGGTATTGGAAGGCTGATGTTGATGCTACTGGGCACCTACTGCAGCCCCACCAGACAATGCTGACGCTACCCAGCTAGCAGTGGTGCTGCTTAACCTCCACACAACTCTGATTTTGCAGTGCTGGCTGGACACAATCTCCCTCACATCTCTACAGAGCTGCTGTGAGGTGCCTGAATTCCCACTCAAAGATCTGACCACAACCCAGCTCCATGGGAAAGACACCAGATCTTGGGACCTGAAGTCCCAGCGTTCTTCCCAGGCAGGCAAAAAGGGGTTTTAGGAGTTGGCTTTGAAGGATCAACTCTCAGAGATGGAGAAGGTTTATACAGACAGAGGGTCCCAAACACACCAGACTAACCGAGACAACAGGGCTTTCAGCTAGGCAGCTACCTGCAGGCTCCACATTGGGCCAAGAAAATTAAATTCCCCAGTGTCAACACTGGCCAAGCCTCAAAAAATCCCTCAGTTCAACCCCCAAAATCCAAAGCCCAGCTAGATGTGGAGATGGTAAACTGTCAGGAGGACTTCTGCAGCAGCTGCAGGACTTACCTCATCTGACTCATCTGAGAGAGTCTGCAGCTGTCAGTGTGTCGGAACATCTAGAACCAGAAAGATGGATGGCATCAGTCCTACAGGCCTGGTCACCCCCTGCCACAGGACCCCTTGCCCTGAGGGAGGCTGCTGAGACACTTGGTTACAATGCTACCAAGATAATTACAGCAAATTCAAAGGCATGGAGCAGGCTGGGAGTGGACAAGCTCAGTCTTGTGGAGGAAGCAGAAGGCTTGCATGCTGAGTCCCTGGCCTACCTTATGAGGAGTCTTGATGTACAAGTGGTAGAGCCATTTCAGGACTGCAATTCTGGTCATCATTCCAATGGACGTGTCATGAAAGTGGCAGTCCAGCACCTGAACTATTCCATCCAAGTTCAGGGTCACCTGGATCCTCTTGCAGCTGCACAGAAGGAAGAGAGGCTGGTTCAGTGCTGTAATGTCCAACTCACTCCTCCCATGGTGTACATGTACAACATACCAGAGGCTGCATCAAACAGCTCAAAGCCTGAGAAACCTCAGCTGTCCCCTTGGCCTGTTCCTGCCCCACTCAGCCTGGCCACTCACATTTCTTAGTCTGTGTAAGCCTGGGGGGTCATGACTGGGCATGGCCAGGTTTGCCCATGTAACATAGGAAGCTTCTGGCTGGCACTGTGAGATTGAGAAGCACAAGAGACAGCAACACACCAAAAACTTGCTTTGGAGACAACAGAAATTTTCCAGGCTTCAAGGTTTACCATTTTCCCAAAGTAGCTGGTACCTATGCATGGCAAGACACCACACTAGATTAATCCGGTACCATAGCTGTGCTGGGAAAATGGTCTCTATTGCGGGCACCAGGTTTGGGGTTCAAAGACAAGAGATCCATGAAATGCACTCAGAATCCAACTCGAGTCTGACCAGCTCAAACATCTCCAGAGAACATCAATCTACGTGTCCTCAAACTCCGTGAGTTGGTGTTGGAGAATGGCTTAGAAAGAAAGGGCACAGTGGGTCTAGTGACCCTCTGTATCGAGAAAGTCAGTTTTGATGATTGCGGCCTAGTCTGGTTCAGCGGCCTTGACATCTCTACTGCTACGAGACTGACGTGGCAGTGGAAAAGTACCGACCGCTAATAACCCTAGGTCAAGTTCGGTTGAGGACAAGTATGATAAACAACTTTGAGGAAGTGCCCTCTCAGGAATGAGGATGTTAGCCTGCCGTTAAACCGCAAGTAAACCGCAAGTAGGAAGAGTATATTAATGTAACCTTTAGGCTTGCAGCCTATCAGCAACTGACTAGTAGGCATAAATCATTGTAAGAGTATAAAAGATGGCAAGTTGAATCAATAAACGAAGTCTGCTTATCACTCATATTGAGTCTGATTGCATTCTTCCTCCGCCGATGAAAGATGACACTGCTTGCGGGTCTGGGACTCTGACTCAATAACCACCCGACATTTGGCGCCCGAACAGGGACCCGAAGTCGGTGTCACCACGACGGATCGGCGGACAGGAGCACGGCACCGGGAGCAGCCACCGGTGGGCAAGAGCGACTCAACACTGTTGCGGTGTGTCGACTCCGAGGTCCGGTCCGACTGAAGACCGCCGCTGCCAGGGCTACAGGCTGAGGGGCTGCAGGAACGGGACGTTAGGGTAAGACAGCGCGCTTTATAAAAGATAAGAGGTTATGGATCTAGAAGTAGCCCTAGAAATGTTAGAAGGCTTTTTAGAAAAGCGGGGGGTTGATAAAAGTTGCGTTAAAGCACTAGCGGGACTAGTGGCAACAGGGCGTACACAGGGGTGTTTTAGGAGCTCAGAGGATATATTTGAAGAGGAGGAGTGGCGTAAGTTAGGAGATTATTTGTGGAACAGGGTGATAGATGATGACAAAACAGCAAGGAAACTGATGAAACCTTGGCGTGAAATCATTAACAATATAAAACGTTATAAGATTGAAAAAGGTCTTGCGGCAGTCGCCTCGGCAAAACTGGAGCAGGGGGGGCCTTCCCCATCCTCCACAGCCGACTGTGGCCTCTCTACATTCTCTAGTAGCGCCACGCAGGCTCCGACAGGAGGAGGGGTGATGTTTAGTGGTACACGGATACCTCCAGAGCCATGCTGGCAAAAGGTGCCTGTGAGTAAACACTCAAAGGAGCCAAGACAAGAGACAGATAGTGATACGGAGGATAAAATGGAACCGGTCACGGAATCAGATTCTATTAGGAGGCGAGTGACAGGGACGAATTGGCAGAAGGTTATGGAAGATGCGATAACTGAGGAAGGAACAGGGATACTGTCAAGTTTAGCCTTCCCAGTAATGTTCAATATTAACGAACATGGGGATGTGCACGGGGAGCATAATCCAATTAGTTGGAAAATGTTATCACAATTAAGGCAGACAGTAAATGACGCTGGGCTGCATGGGGAGCCAACGAAGCAGTTCATGAATTATATATGGGGAAGCACGCTATTGTGTCCCGAAGACATTAAGGTAATAATGAGAATGATAATGACGCAGTCGCAGATTTTATTGTGGCAAGCACATTGGCAGCGACTCTGTGAAGCCTCAGTGCAGCAGCCCAGAGGAGATAATGATCCACTGAGGGGGGTCACTGTTGAACAGCTGATGGGGTCAGGACCCTTTATTACGGTTAGAGCACAGCTGGAGATGGGACCGGAGAGGTGCCTAGAAGCAATGAGAACGGCTAGGGCAGCCATAGAGTTAGTTAAAACGACACCCCCTTCCCCATCATATATGAATATTAAACAGGGAAGAGAGGAGCCTTTTTCTGCATTCGTAGACAGATTGACCAGTGCCATAGAACAATCAGATGTTCCCGACTGGATGCATGGGGCACTACTCAGGCAGTGTGTTTTACAGAATGCAAATTCATCAACAAGGAGTGTGCTAGTGACGTTGCCAGTTGATGTGACTATCGAGATGATGTTAGAAAGAATGAGCAGGGTGCCGGTAGGTGCGCAAGCGATGTTAGTAGAGGCGGTGAAAAATCTAGGGAAAGATTTCCTGCAAGCCCAACAGCAAGCCCTCGTAGCACAGCAGCAAGCGACACAACAAGTTTTTGCTGCGTTAGCTCCGCTGAGGCCTCCAGATAAAGGCGAGCAACGAAAGGACTCTTCTGGCAGATGACACAATAAATGTTTTCGCTGTGGCCGTGACGGGCATATTCGGCGAGACTGTCGCGCAGGTCAAGTGTGGTGTGAAAACTGCAAGTCGAGCAACCATAATACCGCAGCCTGTTATCGCTCGGGAAACGGCCAGCAGAGCGCGTCGAGCCGCCGCGCCCAGACAACAGTAGCTGCTCCAGCGCTTCAAACTCCCGTGATGCAGCAACAAGGGCCACCGGACCCGCAAGGCCCTCCTGCCAGCTACAACCAGCTACCAGAGGGAGCCTCGGGCTGGACCTGACAACAGCAGTAGATATTACCTTGATTGACAGCAAACCACAACGCGTCGCATCGCCAGTTTATGGTCCGCTCATCATCAACAGGCAAGCTGTTGGAGCACTATTGTTAGGGCGATCATCTACCGGACTCAAAGGACTAATGATTTTGCCGGGAGTCATCGATGCCGATTACCAGGGACGAATTGACATTGTGATGTACACCTTATTTCCGCCGCTCCATATCCTGGCGGGGAGCCGCGTTGCACAGCTAGTCCCAATAGCACAAGTCACAAAGGGCATGACGTCTCTTAGTAACCAAGAAAGAAATGATCAGGGGTTTGGATCTACAGGGGTAGCAGCTATGCTCACCCTCTCTATGAAAAAGAGGCCAATTGTGACTGCGCAACTATGTGCTCGGAATGAGACTGTGACCCTTGCA
Organism: Pezoporus flaviventris; assembly: GCF_033815535.1. Taxonomy (NCBI): domain Eukaryota; kingdom Metazoa; phylum Chordata; class Aves; order Psittaciformes; family Psittacidae; genus Pezoporus; species Pezoporus flaviventris. Next base: position 30,834 of record NW_026892681.1, on the reverse strand, counting down.
TTACTTCTCGATACGGGTGCGGACTTGACTATCATAGACAGCAACTATTGGCCCCAGCGCTGGCCCCTCCGATCTTCCACCAGAGGAGTGGAAGGGGTTGGAGGCCATTCATCAGTTCAACAAAGTGTCGATAGAGTCCAGATATACATAGGTGGATGTCAAGCTAACACCTTTGTTACTGTAATGAAATTACCTGAGGGAGTGCAAGGACTCGTTGGTAGAGATGTGCTCGATCAGATGGGAGCAATTCTAACTACCGACCAAGATCCAAATTTTGGCTGATGGCCACTGCACAATGGGCTTTCCCGATCCCGCTAAAATGGACTACCGATAACCCAGTATGGATCGAACAGTGGCCGTTAAAATTGGAAAGCCTGCAAGCTGCACATCACTTAGTGCAAGAACAGTTCAGTCAGGGACACCTAAAACTTTCTACGAGCCCTTGGAATACTCCAATTTTTGTGATCAGGAAAAAATCTGGGAAGTACCGTCTGTTACACGACCTCCGAGCTGTTAACGACCAGATGCAAGCCATGGGGGCGCTACAGCCTGGTCTACCTAATCCTGCAATGCTGCCGGAATCTTGGCACCTTTTGGTGATTGATCTCAAGGACTGCTTCTTTACCATCAGTTTACATCCACAAGATACCCAGCGTTTTGCTTTTACCTTGCCAGCAATTAATAGGGAAGCGCCTGCTCAGCGCTTCGAATGGACGGTGCTGCCTCAAGGGATGAAGAACAGTCCCACCTTATGTCAGTTGTTTGTCGACAACGCTTTATAACCCATCAGGCAACTATGGAAGGGCGTCTTTATATATCATTATATGGATGATATTTTGTTTGCACAACAGCAGCCATTTGACCAACACCAATTACAGACCTTGCGACAACAGTTAAACTCCAAAGGCCTGGTCGTAGCAGAAGAAAAAATCCAACAGAAAGCGCCGTGGCTTTATCTTGGCTGGAAGATTACGGACTCTCAAATACGTCCTCAAAAGATACAACTTAGGACGGAAATAAAAACCCTCAACGATGCGCAGAAATTGTTAGGAGATATCCAGTGGATTCGCCCGGTAGTTGGCATTCCCACCCATCAGCTTGAGGTTCTTCGTCCGCTACTCAAAGGCACGGATCCTGCTGCCAAGGTGGACGTTACAATGGAACAAGCTACTGTAATTCAGACACTTGCTGAACAGATCACAGAACATTTTGTTTCAAGACGCAGTCTTGCTCTCCCCATCGATCTTACTATTTGGCATACTCACCATCAGTTATTAGGCGCCTTGACGCAATTTAAAAAGAAAAAGGGGGAGAAAAGCGAGCTTAAGATCTTGGAGTGGGTATTTACAAGTTTGCAGCCAAAAAAGTCGATTCAGCCCAAAGTAAAAAACTTAGCAGAGTTAATTAAAAAGGGCCGAACCAGAATTTTACAAATAACAGGAAAAGAACCACATTCTATACAGTTGCCAATATCCAAGGAGGACATTGACTGGTACCTGCAACACAGCCCAGGGCTACGAGACAGCCTGCTGTCAGAATATTCTCCAATTATCATACCACTAGGTGAGGACATCCAGTTTCTGCTAATCCCAGCAAACTTATGCTGAGGACTGGAGAGGGTGCCCTGGCTGGCAGTATATTTGGGATGCAGCTCTCTGCTACTGGCCTGCCTTGAGAACATCATCTTATTTCCCAAAAGCCATTCCAAAAAGATGAGGATAACACTTGGTCATCAACCAGGAATGAAAGCAAACAACCCCTTTAGTTCACCAGGACACTGCCTATTTTATAACCCCATCAGCCTGCAGACCCTTAGCTCTTACTCCCCATTTTTTCCCTAAATAGTTGGGACCTGTATTGGGACAGGAGAACCCAATGCAGAAGGGGTCATGTTATGGCATTATTTTGTCCTGTTTGTGATTCTGAAGTCTACCTGATGGTTTCCCACCTCCTCAACAGCAGAGAGATGGTTAGGCCTGAGATGGTTGGAGCCAAGAAGACTTCCAAGAGGCAGCTGCACTGAAGAGCTAGGTCACTCTTATCCTACCCAAACTACTGAATTATTCAAAGCTGAACCAGACTCTTGATGACTTTTCTAGAGTGCACAGAGCTGCTCTGCATCTCTTTTGATAAGAAATCCTAAGGGGCAGATTTCTCATAGTATAATTTGCAAGTAGAGCTGTGGCTTAATAGGATTTGATCTTCCCCAGGACACATGTTGTAAGGGCGAGAGGAGGCTGCAGCCCCTCACAGCCCTGGAAATATCTGACTGCTTGATGTGCCTCACGGAACAGATGCCAGGGTCTAGAAATTGCATTTTGAGTTAGACTAAGTTTTTTCTTTGATGTTGCAAACAACAGCCAAATGCTCAGAACTGAGGGGAAGGAAGGAATCAGAGCATGGTGAGTTTGGGAGAGGAGAGGTCCAAAGGAACAGTAGCCCAGACTGTTTAAGACAGCCTGAAGGAGCCCTGTGTCTGGTTTTCCTGCAAAACCAGCCCCTGCTGCAGCAGCACAGCCTGCCAATCACCCAGCATGGGGCTCCTGACGGAAGAGGAGCATGAATCCTTGATCTGATTACATCTCCGTGCCAAAATACACATTGCCTGTGCAGGATGGGGAAACAAAACTAATGGACTTCTGCCAATACAGCAACAAGACATTTCCAGCCCAGCTTGGGCTAAAATTCCTTGTGAAACCCCCTTCCCCATGAGGCAGTACCTAGGCAGAGCCAACATCCACCCAAGCTGACCCCAGGAGGTAGCTGGCAGTGCTGGGCTCACCTTGAGTCAGCCAGACCTCAGCCATGTAATGTACCACCACCCTGCAGCTCTCCGGACTCAGCTCCTGGTAAAAGGGATGGTGCTGGACAAAGTTCCTTGCTCACTATCCCCTCCTACATCTGCCAAGATAAACCTTTTAGGGGAGTTGCTGCCGGAGAAGAACAAACCTAAGGCACCCATCCTGAAAGGCAAGAGTTACGAACATGTGAAATTGGGCTAAAATTTTCCCACCAGCCATGCTCCTCTGCCCCTGAGAGGGAGCAGCACCAGATTCCTGTGGGCTTTCCAGAGCTGAAGGCAGCAGCTGAGCATGGGAAGAGCTGCTGTGGCTGCAGCTCTGAAGCAGGATCACAGCTTGTGCCAGCTCTCCTTAATCCCCAGCAGCATAGGGAAGGAGCAGCAGTAATTACGTTAACGTGATCCTTTGGGCTGCCACTCTGGCTCCCAAGCCAGCATCTGCAGCAGGGCAGATGTCAGATATAATTGCTTCCATCTAACCCACTACCCCAGATTCTCCTCCGGAGGATGAACGCGGCCCTGGCACCACCTCTGTGGTTCGTCTGTGACAGCAAGATTTTAGAGTAAACCGAGCAATGATGGGGGCTGCACCAGGCTCTTCACCTCTGGATATTGGCACACTCAGCTCAAGCTGAGTGGTGGGGCAGGAGAAGACCCACTGCCCAGTACATCCCTCCCATCTCAGAAAGCAACCTCCAGCACAAGAACAGAGCTCACTTTCCCAATGTATCCAACCCATGGCAATGTTTTTCACCCCATGTCCTTTATCAACTCATTCTCTCATTTCTCCCCTTCCTATAAGGGCTTCTGCCATCTCTCTCCTCAGCAGTCACCTTTTCTCTGCCAATGCCTGAGCTGTCATCTCCCTCCTGGTCTCCTGCCTGGCCCAGCTGCTTTCCTGACCCTATTTTCAGGCAAGGTTAAGGTCCAGGCCGAGCTCTAGACTTTAAGCAGGCCCAGCAAAGCATCCTTGCCAAGGGTGGAAATAGCCAGGATCTTTCATTGTGGGCCAAGTCACAAGGGCAGCTCCCATATAACCTGTGCTGCTCAATGGGCTCGAGGTAAAGAGCTCTTTGCTTCTGGTCCCAGAAGTTGTCACTTCCTCATCCTCCATCGCTTTCCTTTTGGTGCTTTTGGCTTTCCTTCTGCTTACTGTGGTTTGCAAAGACTGGAAGCATTTGCAGTGCCAGCACAAGCTGATCTCCCAGAGAAGCAATGAGGTTAAGGCCTAGGTAGAGGCATCCAGTCCAACAAGTCCAACATCACCACAAGTGTGTCCAAGGTCCCCTCCAGCTCATCCATCCAATGGCGCAGTGGGAGCAGTGAAGGGAACCCACCTCCTTGCTCCAGGCTGGAGAGGAGGGCCAGGAGGAGCCTTCCCAAGAGGACACCCTGAACCCGAAGGCTGAAGCAAGACAAGCTGCTGGAGAACAGGACTCCAAGGCAGGCTTGGTGCATGAGCTCAAAGCAAGCCACTGTGCTGCCTTCGCTAACCATTCCCCTGGTGCTGTGGGGCACCCAGAACCATCCCTACCCTCCACCCAAGTATTCACCACCTTGATGAGCTCCCCATCTTGCTGGCCGCACCAGGCTCTGGGCATGGGGCTACAGCAACTTCCAGAACGAGACAAAAAGCATCAATTTTAGCTTTGGACTAAGCCTTAACTACCACATTTGAAAGTCTGATTTAAATGTGTCCTTGGGGAGTTCAGCCATGTGGCAGCTGTTTGCCCTTTCTGCACAGCAACAAGCAACTTTACATGTCCAAGTGTTGCTGAACACCACCTAAAACAAGAAGCCTTCCTTGCATCAGGAAGGACCACAAAAGGCTCTTCTGGAGCCCCCACATCCCTTATCTAGCTTGGTGACTGATCATGGTCCCATCACTCTTGTCCAACTCCATGCATCTAACCCAGGCTGCTGCTTGCCAGCCATGCCTGACCATCCACGGTTCAGAAGTCTCAAACTGTCCGGGTCTTGTTTGCATTGAAACTGATTCGGAGGAAACTCCCACTGCTCTCAGGGTAGTTTTTAACAGCCCATTGTACCATTTGATTTTCCCAGAGGCTGGTGCATGGTAGGGGATGTGATATACCCACTCAATGCCATGCTCTTTGGCCCAAGTGTCTGTAAGTTTGTTCCGGAAATGAGTCCCATTGTCTGACTCATTTCTCTCTGGAGTGCCGTGCCACCACAAAATTTGATGCTCAAGACCCAGGAGAGTGTTCTGGGCAGTGGCGTGGGGCACATCCTATGTTTCCAGCCATCCGGTGGTTGCTTCCACCATGGTAAGAACATGGCACTTGCCTTGGTGGGTTGGTGGGAATGTGATACAATCAATCTGCCAGACCTCCCGATATTAGTACTTCAGCCATCATGCTTGATACGGAGAAAACTCCAGGAACAAACTTGCCAACAAAGTTCTCAAGCTGACAAGCAGGTATTCTTTATTGTGGCACCGGGAGACACGGGGAATAGCTCCTCCTAACGTGTGTCCCTCTATGGATTACATCATTTTCCAGAAAGTTCCCCACATGCGTACAGAATTGTGGTGGTGGTCTCTGAGGGTCGTTTACTTCTTCCAACAATCTTCATCACTTCTGGCCGCCTTTGGAGCACGCGCAGTAGATGCTTATACCAGCTTAATTTGTTCGTTAGCACCAGAGACATAATAATCCTCCTGTCCTCCTTCTTATCAGTTAGTTTAACTGTAGCCCATCCTGGAAACCTGCCATTCCCAGATACTCCTTATCCCTGTGTCCTGCTCTTCTAGACTGCTTTTCTTAAAACTATGTCAGCTATACTGATTTATCTTGTGCAAGAATTCTCAGTATGTTCTCTAGCTGTACTCTACTTTTTTTTTCTGTGTATCATGCACCTCAGTAAATTTCCATTGCTACTGTTACAAAGCCCTCAAACTTAACATTACTTGAAAGTGATTCTAAAGGTTTATATATTCCATTTTGTGCCGCCCCTTGTCTCAAATCCCCCCTTTTTCTGACCTTTTGCAAATTTTTTGGCAACACTTTATGTACTACCATTGCTGTCTAAAGCCTTTTTGAAATAACTTCCTATTTCTACTTGATGTTGATTTCATTTCTCTTCCAATCTTCATAATTTATCATAGCTCGTTTACAATACCAGAGGGAACACTGTATCGTACCACAAGCAATCAATATTAAAAAAATTAACATCAGTATTCTTGCAACCAGTTGCCTCAACCAGGAGAGATTAGGTAACCATGAAGTTAACTTTTTCCATATTTCTTCAAAGCCCCAGGAGGTGTCATTCATGGCCATTTCATGGAATACCTTAGTTTGTTTCCAAATTTCCTCCAGATCTGTTTCAATTCTGCCACTTTGGTGGAACTAGGAACAACAACTTTCATTGATTATGGAATAAACCCCTCCTAGTGATGCCAATAACATGTCTAGAGCCATCCGGTTTTGTAATACCACCTTAGATAGGCTGGTTATCTCTTGTTGTTCTGTCTGGATTATATCAATAGTTTTACTTTCCATTTCCTCTATGGTTGCTGAGATATTTACAATTGCCTTCTCTAATTCACTTACTCCCAAAGATGGAATTAGCCCCCTTACAAAACTATGAAATGCAGTGTGTCGTTCAATAATAGGGTTAAACCCTCACCTAATCCGTTGTCTCAAATCCCCTTGTCTCCAAACACAGATGCAATTACAAGAGCCTAAAAGGCACTTTACAGCTGCTTTGGTCCAGTGACGCAGGACAGGCATCTGCATCTTCTCCTGCAGCAGCTCAAACTGACAGAAGGAAGTCCAGGATCTGCTCCAGCAGCCACACTTCCACCTCCCCTTCCCGATCTGGGCTCACACCAGCCATCATGCCATCAGCATGGTCAGCAAGGCCATAGGAAAGCTCCAGTGCCTCTGAAACACAGTTCTACTCCACTTCCAGTGACAGCTTTTGCAGAAGCTGGAAGCAGGGATCCCCACCTGTATGGTGAGCCCCAAAGCCCCTGCAGCCCTGCGCAGCCAGGCTCTCCTGAGAGCCAGTTTCTGTCTTGGCACAGACACAGCCCCCATTTCCTAGTAAATGCCACCAGGAAGTTCCCTCCAAGTGAAGTTGGCAATTACCCTAGAAGCATTTTGGGTTGCTGTTGTGGTTTAAGCCCAGCTAGTAACTCAGAACCATGCAGCCGCTCACTCCCTCCCCCACTTACTCCCCCTCTCCAGGCAGGATGGGGAGGAAAATTGAAAGAATGTAAACCCTGTGGGTTGAGATAAGAACAGCCCAGTAACTAAAGTATAATACAAAACTACTACTGCTACTAACAAAACCAGGACAGTTGCCAACCAGGAGCAGGGGGGCTGTGTGTGTCAGTTTGTGGCCATAGGGATGTGCCCAGCATCCATGTATCAAGCATTGAGACCTTGCAATCTCCTTGGATGGCATATTCATGGAAGACATCCTTCTGCAGACACCAGGCTGTGAGTTCCTCCACCCATGCTGATAGAGAGCCTCCTCCTCTCTCCAGTGCTGCAGTTTATCCCTCTGCAGACCTCGGCTGTGCAGGGAGGGCAGGAGAAGGGGGCGTGAGAGCTGGGATGCCTGGAGCTGGATGCCTGACACCAGGCCATGCTCCAGCATTCACCGAGGGAGACTGGGGAAAGCAGGGGTGGGAATGAACAAGCAAAGAGTGACTTCATCTTCAAAGGCAGCTGCAACTTTCTCCTTCTGCCGGCTTTCCAGCTTTGCAGAGCAATGCAATGGTTTCCTGTGGTCCTGTCTTGACACCCAGTGGGCATTTGGCATGCAGGCAACTGCCTGCTCCCTGGTGTGAATTACAGCTTCACCAGGTGCCAGCTCTTACCTCCCAGCACCAGGGACAAGCCAGGCAGCCTTAACTCATGTCCACGGCTCCTGTCAGCCTCGTACAGACCCCAAACCATGCCAATCGCCCCCAACAGATGCCATGGTGAGAATGTGTTCAGGTCCTGATGCTGGGCCAGCAGAGAGGTCCCATAAGAAGGAGAAATGGGATTCAGGGCAGGTAAACCCCAGGATAAAACCTGGAGTCTCTTGTTTAAAAGGGCTCAGGAGGGCTCAGGAACAAGTCCCTCTGCAAAATCAGTTCTCTTAGAGATCCAAAGGGTCTTGCCTGCTGTCCCAGATGGTTTTCCCTGGCAACTGCTCCAGCTTGGGCAGCCATTCTCCTCCTGGCTCTCAGTGACACTGTGACAAAGGCACTCCAGCTCTCCCTGCTTCTGTCTCCCGTTGGTCTTTCCCTCTCTCCTCCAGGCACAAGCTCTTCAGCACAGAGCCGCAGTTATCACTTGCCCTCCTGACTTAATGCCTCTCATTTTCCTTCCCTTTCCCAATTTCAGTCCTACACACTCTCACTTCACCTGCTAAACTTTAAGGGCTGAGCAGGACCAGGACGGATGCAGGAATCACAGGAAAGCCAGGGAAAACCATTAACAGCTATAAAATGGAATCCAGGTGCAAGTGAAAAGACCTGTACTTTCAAGAGAGGAAAAAATTCAGGGCAACATTAAGACCAGGGAGTAGCTGAGCTTTGCAGGAGTGCAAATAAGGAACCAAAGGTACAGACCATCAACTTGAAAAGCTGATGCTTGCATTGCTCTAGGATGCATTATGATGGGCATCACGCATCAGCCTCGCTGGTAGGATGCAGCTAGAGTAACAGATCCTATTTTGGGGACCACAACAACAACCAAATACACGCATCATCACAATAAAAGTGTTGGAAATCATGACCTCTTCAGAAAAGTACTGCAGGCAGCAGGAAGAAAGGAAAGATATGAGGCAAGAGCAGATGGATTTGCTTCCAGATTCACTGACACCTGGAAGAAAGGCATTTGCAGGTATGTGCCTCCAGTAGATTACACATTCCTGTTTCTCTATTATGGAGGCAGTGTTCTCTCAGGAGAATGGATAATTGGTACATAAACTCTGAAAATCCTGAAAGATACAGCAAGGCCATGAGAGGCCCAAGGAAGCCTAAACAAGCAAGATAAGAAGAAGCTGGATTTCACTGAGTTAATGAGAAATGTGGACTGTTGGCAAGCTTTCGAGGTCAAGTTCCCACACCTGTGCTTAACCAATTATATGGTAGTTGCAAAGGGTCTTCAGGACATGTATCCAGTCATAATATGCCAAATCACTGTAAGTGCGTGTAAGAAATAGTATTTAAGGGGTTAAGGCTTTGTAATAAACGGCTTTTGTCTGATCATATTGATCTCTGAGTCCATGTATTTTCTGCGGCAAATGGCGCCCGAACAGGGACCCCCCATATTTTTCATATTGAAACTGAAGGAATTAAAGCACATGGCACCGAAGAAAGTGGAAAACGCGGAGCCGAAGGGACGTCGGCTGGGTTCAATCTGGCAGGACCAGGATCAGGAGGTAGTCGCCTCGGAATGGAGCCTAGTGAGCCTGGAAGACACTGCGCAGTGGAAATAAGGTAACAGCCAATGGGGTCTGGAAGAGGGTTAGGATGGGGAATCAATTAAGTAAAGAAGAAATGGTCATCCTTAAGCTCTTCCAGCATATCCTCTCAGTGAGAGGGATAGAATATGACGATAATCTGTTAAAAAGATTGTTGCTCTGGAGTAAAGAAAAAGAGCTGATCAAGGGGGTTAATGAAGCTTTTGATCTTGGGACTTGGAAAAAAATTGGGGCACGCCTGTGGGATCAAGTTACTTCTTGGCTTAAGGAGACTGCCCCCTGGTTACTACTAAAAGGGACTCTAGCCGCAATGAAGGCTGAGAAACAGGCGGCAAAATCCGCTTTTACAGCTCTCTCTGACTCGCCTTCACAACAGCAGGGCTTGGCACCTACATTAGATTCAGCACCCGGTGCTATAGCCATGGTAGTGTCGTCTGTTTCACGCATAAAACATTCTGGTCATAAACCGGCGTGCAGTACAGTACGAAAGTTTGAGGACCCTGCGCCTTTCCCCTATCCTGTGTCGACAATGCCTTTACCGGCAGTAGCACCAGCTGATACTCAGGAGCCAGTAGGGGCTACTGAGCAACCGAAACAAACTGATGTTAACTCTTTTCATGCTGCTACTGCCCCTAAACTTAATCTCCAAGAATTTTTGCCAGGGTGGGAATCTCCTGAGGAGGAGAGTGTAACTCCGAATAAAAGCCCACCTCCGCCAGATACACCACCGCTTGCATCGCTCCCACTGGAGCTGCAAAATGAGTGGAACTGGGGACAATGGACAAAATCCTTAGGTAAGCAATTGCAGGACTTGCGGGACCGTCTGGACAAGTTGGGGGAGGAGAGGGAGCAAGCCCCAGAAAAACCGGAAAAAAACGGATAAGATCAGTCCGTGTGATGTGCCGTTACCACGGACTCCTACATCTAATAAAGCCAATCCGAGTGACATGAGATGGCGAGGCTGCATTCAGGATGCAATCATAGGCAGTACTATTTTACCGATAGATGTTCCCGCTGCGTTCCCTGTTATTATAAATTCTCAGGGACAGTCTGTCTGGACTCCTATGGACTGGAAAGCTATGAAAGAAATTAAGGGAGCAATTACTCAGTATGGGTTGTCTTCCTCATATACACAGCAAATGTTATCTGCTTTCTTTTCTAGTAATGTTACTCCAAATGATTGTCTCAGAGTGGCTGCAGTTTTATTAACTCCTTCACAGCTCCTGCATTTTAAAAGTGGGTTTGAGGAGCTTGCTGCAAGGGCTGCAGATGAGAATTCAGAGTGTAATCCTCATCACCCTTTGCACGGTGTTTCATCTGAAATGTTATTGGGAAAGGGACAATTTCACCCTGATGGAGTACAAGCTTGTATTAAAATTGAAGTTTTACAGCAAGCACAGCAATTGGCTTTAGGTGCTCTGAAAGCTGTGCCGGAAGCGGGAAAACCTAATCCTTCATATACATCAGTAAAGCAGGGACCTACTGAGCCCTATATGCAATTTATTGACAGATTGACAGAGGCTATTGAAAAGAATATTGATCTGGCATCTAATGCTAAAGAATCGATGCTTATGTCTCTGGCTATGGAAAATGCTAACCCAGCTTGTAAGCGTATTTTGCAGGTTTTTCCAAAATCTGCTGGTCTTCAGGAAATGATGGATGCATTTTCTAAAGTGGGCACAGCAGAGGAAAAGGCTGGATACATGGCTACTGCCTTCGCTGTAGCTGCTGCCGAGCAGGCCGGCTTTTGCAGGGATTAAAAAAAAAAAAAAAGAGAAAAGAGCAATGATGCAGCAAACTTCTCGACAGTTAACAATGTGCAGTTTAACCTGTCTGCTTCTCAAGAACTGATAACCTGGGGGAGGGGGTATATTTGTGTCCTCCTGCCTACAGGTCCAAGGTCCATGGTGACTGCCTGCGAAGTTTGTCAAGCCTTGACATGAGCTGGACAAACGAATGGAAAAACCTGATGCCTCAGCTACAGGAGCTGACTGTGAATACCCCAAGCAGAATGAGATAGAGGAAGAGAAAAACGAATGACTGCAAAACATCACTTGGGGGCAACTGAAAAGTAACATCCTAAATACGTGTGCTTGTAAAGTAGCTATTATTAGAGGTTGTGATTTTGTGTATAAAACCACCTGTATTTACTAGCTAGTTGCTAATAAGAAACTACACCTTGTATTGTATAGATTTGTCACTTGTAAAAGAGATGTTAGAGTATGGAAATTTGCAGTAGCTGCTAGAAAATGCTAAGGCAAAAGATAGAAAGATTTTAATACAATGGTAGTGTTATAAAGAAGGTGATGGAACAAATTAAGAGGGTGGGAGAATTCCACTGGTAAGAAATTTCTTTGGCTAGTCTCTCGCTGCCATCAGCATCTTCAACTGCTGATGCACCCTGTAATAGTTACTCTGCTAATGTAAATTTGTGTGTGCCTTGCTGTAGTAGCAACCTGTTACTGGATGAAGCAGGTGAAACTCTGCATTGACAACAAGGTGCAAGGACTGAGGCTGACAAAAGGCCTGCTACCACAGTCAAGGGCAAGACTGGGTTGGCCTTTATGTTTGCCACCAAGAAGAACCTTTAGCTCTGCTGTTGGCTGCAACCCAGCAGGCATGGAGCGGTGGGGACACATGCCATGCCAGACCTTGATGTGAAGGATGGCCTCCCCTGCTATCAGAGAGCCATACAGCAGAAAAAAGGGGCAGGCCCAGCAGCCTGTAGTTGGCATATATTGGAGATATGATTTGGCCAAATCCCCTGCTCCAAAACATATATAAAACAAAAAGGGGGAGATGTGGAGGCAATGTTCTCTCAGGAGAATGGATAATTGGTACATAAACTCTGAAAATCCTGAAAGATACAGCAAGGCCATGAGAGGCCCAAGGAAGCCTAAACAAGCAAGATAAGAAGAAGTTGGATTTCACTGAGTTAATGAGAACTGTGGACTGTTGGCAAGCTTTCGAGGTCAAGTTCCCACACTTGTGCTTAACCAATTATATGGTAGTTGCAAAGGGTCTTAAGGACATGTATCCAATCATAATATGCCAAATCACTGTAAGTGCGTATAAGAAATAGTATTTAAGGGGTAAAGGCTTTGTAATAAATGGCTTTTGTCTGATCATATTGATCTCTGACTGAGTCCATATATTTTCTGCGGCACTGAGGAAACCCACGTGGGCTTTCCTGCTTATCATCAGAATTCTTCCCAAGACACATAGTAATTTTACTACTTAAGATCTTACAGCAAACAGAAAAAGGTCAGGGTGTTCACACATGAGATATCTAGAGTGGAAAAGTCTAAGAGGTCTTTTTAAAGAACATTCTTTTTTAATAATATAGAAAAAAAGAGTGGGGAGATTTTTATTTTCTCTCTCTCCCCATACCCCTCTGCCTCCTTTAAGAAGGTACACCCGCTTCTTCCCTGAATGTCCATAGATTGGAAATTCTGTGAAGGACCAGACAGAATTACCAAAGCTAAGGAGGAAAAAAAATCAGAAACAGAGATTTTGTAACTATCTGAAATAGAGAGTTTGGAAAAAGAAGCCCCTTGTTCTTAAAAAAAAAAAACCCAACCCCCCCAAAAAAACACCAAAAAATCACAGAAATTCTCCATCCTTTCCATTAAAGCAGAAAAACTTACTGTACAGACACTGGTATGCACAACCAAGTCTTCTCCAAATGAATGAGGCACTCCAATTACTTCTGAAATTAAAAAGCCTTACGAACTATTAACAGTTTTACAGTTTGAAAATGTGCGTTTATTGGGATTTTTAAGCCTGTGTATTTAAGTGTGGAGTTTAACATGAGATTTGAAAAATAATTTGTACTGATAATTTCTCTCGAGCTGCAAACCTGTAAGATTTGCAGTGATGATGCTGGAGCACCAATTCAAAAACTGTATACAACACCCCAGCAAAAATTTCTTCCATCACACTTTTCAGATTTATAGGAGACAAGTCCCCTCTCACAGGCAGAGGAATACCATAAAAAAAGCAAGGCAAGAACAGAGAAAGAAGGTACAGAAGCAATCAAAGATCAGTGCTGACTAATCCAAACCAAACCAGCTGCTTTGATATGGGAAAGGATGCCAGCCTATATGTACTCACGTGTAGAGCAGTCCCAGCAACTTGTGGACAGGCAGCAAGCAGGAAATATCATGGATAATATAACATTCCTGGTGGCTTTCATGGGTCAGTTGTTGGCATCTGTCCCCTCTCATTTGCTTTTCCACCTCCTTGATTTAGAATAATAGAACCATAGAATACTTAGGGTTGGAAAGGACCTTAAGATCATCTAGTTCCAACCCCCCTGCCATGGGCAGGGACACCGCACACTAAACCATGTCACCCAAAGCTCTGTCCAACCTTGCCTTGAAAATTGCCAGGGATGGAGCATTCACAACCTCCCTGGGTAACCTATTCCAGTGCCTCACCACCCTAACAAGAAAGAATTTTCTCCTTATATCCAATCTAAACTTCCCCTGTTTAAGTTTTAACCCATTACCCCTTGTCCTGTCTCTACAGTCCCTAATGACGAGTCCCTCCCCAGCATCCCTATAGGCCCCCTTCAGATACTGGAAGGCTGCTATGAGGTCTCCATGCAGCTTTCTCTTCTCCAGGCTGAACAGCCCCAACTTTCTCAGCCTGTCTTCATATGGGAGGTGCTCCAGTCCCCTGATCATCCTCATGGCCCTTCTCTGGACTTGTTCCAACAGTTCCATGTCGTTTTTATGTTGAGGACACCAGAACTGCACACAATACACCAGGTGAGGTCTCACAAGAGCAGAGTAAAGGGGCAGGATCACCTCCTTCGACCTGCTGATCACACTCCTTTTGATGAAGCCCAGGATATGGCTGGCTTTCTGGGCTGCAAGCACACACTGCCGGCTCATGTTCATTTTCTCATCAACCAACACCCTGAAGACTTTCTCCGCAGGGCTGCTCTGAATCTCTTCTCTGCACAACCTGTAGCTCTGCCTGGGATTGCTCCAACGCAGGTGTAGGACCTTGCACTTGACATGGTTAAACTTCATGAGGTTGGCATCAGCCCACCTCACAAGCATGTCAAGGTCCCTCTGGATGGCATTCCTTCCCTCCAGCATATCAACCGAACCACACAGCTTGCTGTCATTGGCAAACTTGCTGTGGGTGCACTCAATCCCACTGTCCATGTCAGTGACGAAGATGTTGAACAAGACCGGTCCCAACACCGATCCCTGAGGGACACCACTTGTTACTGGTCTCTTGCTGGACATTGAGCCATTGACGACAACTCTTTGTGTGTGGCCATGCAGCCAGTTCTTTATCCACCGAGTGGTCCATCCATCAAATTGATGTCTCTCCAATTTAGAGACAAGGATATGGGACAAGGATATGGAACAGTGTCGAATGCTTTACATAAGTCCAGGTAGATGACATCAACTGCTCTACTGTTGTGGTTTAAACTCAGTCAGGTAACTTGTTCACTCACTTCCCCCCCTTCTTGCCCTCCCCCTACTCCCGGAGGGACAGAGAGGAGAATCGAAAAGAATGCAACTCCCATGGGTTGAGATAAGAACAGTTTAGTAACTAAGGTATAACACAAATCACTACTGCTACCACCAATGATAATGATAAAGGAAATAACAAGGGAAGAGAATACAACACCTCGCCACCAGCCGACCAATAACTCGACCCCCAGGCGCGACCAAGCACCGACCGATACCTCCTCCAACCCTGCCGCCTCCCAGCCCTTCCGTCTAACTCCCAGTTACATCCTGGGCATGACGTGCTGTGGTATGGAATACCTCTTTGGTCAGTTTGGGTCAGGTGTCCTGTCTCTGCTTCCTCCCGGCTTCCCCTCCTCCCTGGCAGAGCATGAGGCTCACAAAGTCCTTGGCCAAACCAAAACATCATTGTTATCAGCTCTGTTCCCGAGACGAAAGTCAAAACACAGCACTGCACCAGCTACCAAGGAGGAGAAACATGACTGCTACTGCTGAACCCAGGATCCCTGTCCATCAGTCCATCTCTCCAATTTAGAGACAAGGATGTCGTGTGGGACAGTGTCGAATGCTTTGCACAAGTCCATGTAGATGACTTCAACTGCTCTGCCCCTGTCCATAAGTTCCGCAGCCCCATCATAGAAGGCCACCAAATTGGTCAGGCAGGATTTCCCCTTATGAAGCCATGCTGGCTGTCACCAAGCACCTTGTTGATTTTCATGTGCGTTAGCATGTCTTCCAGGAGAATCTGCTCCATGATTTTGCCAGGCACAGAGGTGAGACTGACTGGTCTGTAATTCCCTGGGTCTTCCATTTTCCCCTTCTTGAACATGGGGGTTATATTTCCCTTTTTCCAGTCATTAGGAACTTCACCTGACTGCCATGATTTTTCAAATATGATGGCCAGCAGCTTTGCAACTTCATTCGCCAGCTCCTTCAGGACTCACGGATGGATTTCATCAGGACCCATGGACTTGTGCACGTTCAAGATTTTTAAGATGGTCTCGAACCAGATCCTCTCCTACAGTGGGCCCAAGGTCTTCATTCTCACAGTCCCTGCATCTGCCTTCCAAGGCTTGGGTAGTGTCGTCAGATCTTTTGCCAGTGAAGACCGAGGCAAAGAAGTCATTCAGAACCTCAGCCTTCTCCAAATCCTGTGTAGCTAGTTCTCCTGAGAGCTTCCTGAGGGGGCCTACGTTCTCCCTTGTCTGTTTTTTATTTGCTATGTACCTGTAGAATCCCTTCCTGTTATCCTTAATATCCCTAGCCAAGTTTAATTCTAACTGGGACTTAGCTTTCCTAACCTGGTCCCTAGCTTCCCGGACAACATCCCTGTACTCTTCCCAGGCCGACTGTCCTTGCTTCCACTTATTATAAGCCTCTTTTTTCCCCTCTAAGTTTCCTCAGCAGCTCCTTATCCATCCAAGGAGGTCTCCTGGCCCTCCTGCTGCACTTCCTTCTAGTTGGGATGCAACACTCCTGAGCTTGTAGCAGGTGATCCTTGAATATCAACCAATAGTCTTGGGCCCCCTTGCCCTCTAGGGCTATAACCCATGGAACCTTACTAAGCAGGTTCCTGAAGAGGCCAAAGTCTGCTCTTCTGAAGTCCAGGGCAGTGATCTTACTGCATGCTCTTCTCATTGTCCTGAGGATCTCAAACTCGACCAGTTCGTGATTGCTGCATCCAAGGTTGCCCTGGAGCATCACATATCCAATGAGCCCTTCCCTGTTGGTGAGCACGAGGTCAAGCATGGCACCTCTCCTTGTCGGCTCCTCTATTACTTGCAGAAGTATTTCTGCAGAACAAAGGGCAATATGTTACTGGGGAGGACAGCAGGCTTCTTGGTCCAGGGAATAAAGCACTAGGGTCAGGAATAATGCAAGCAGCACCCAAACCTGACTTTCAGAAGGTTCTGTGTTACCCTGGAAAACATCCATGACATGCCCAGGAGAACAAGCATCTCCATCTGTAGAAGTGAAAAATGGGTCAAGACATCGAGCTCAAGGTCATACTCACTCAAAAAGTATTTTGTGAGTTCCCCTGTGAAAGCCAATAAGGGAACAAATCAGCCTCGGGATGCCAATCAATCCTGGGCAGGTTTGGCAGGAAGATGGTTCAGTTATCACCCTCATTAGAGGTCTGGTCTGGGAACCCTCTGCGAACAGACCACTGCTGACTTCAGCCAACATCAGCAGAGGTGTGGGAGGCAGCTTCTGCTTGCCCTTAGCTTCAGGGCAAACTGACGGCTCCAGAGTGTCTCTCTTGGTCTGTCCCTTCAATGTTTGAGTAAACCTCTGTTTAGCATTGTGACAGGGCTCCCACCTCCTGCTTTATCAACAGCTTCAGAAAACCGGCAGATGATAAAACAGGGCCCAAGTTTTCCTAGCTACCATGCTCACAGCCACTTAAAGCTGGCTCAGGACATAAGGTGGTGGGGAGAAGAAAGGAGAGCAATCAACACAAGGGAAGAAAACCAAGAAGCCAAGATTCCCAAATACTTTCCATAATAGACACAGAGACCATCTTAATGCCAAGCTGCATAAAGCTACCTTGGATGTATGAAACACCATAGAGAATTTGGCTGATATCCTGGCCTCTTCCAGCTCCTCACTCTAGAAGTATGAGGAGAAGGAGGGATGAGAGTGGCAGCACAACAGGCAGAAGGCACTGGAGCTCTACTGGCTGCTACGCAGGGTTCCCCAGAGCAGCAAAGAATGCTTTGCAATGCTGCTTCCCTATGGCTTGTTCCCTCATTGACACACAGATGTCCCTATGTGGAAGTGTCTCCTGGTCATGCTGACTTATGGAGGGTGTCCTGAGGCACTTGTGGGGCTTCTTACACCCCTATCTGAAGCAAAACAGTTCCTTTGATGGAACCAGCAAAGCAGCCCTGTGGTGATAGCTCTACAAGCTCACACAGACAACACATCCACGCTCCTAAAGAGCGTGCTGGACTACAGGAAAGGCAGGTCTTGCACCTGCAAGTGGGGTTACTTCTACTGTGGATGTCAGGCCAGGTCTGGGATGGCTGGATGCCAAACTACCGTAATACACAGTCCTGTGAGAACCAGGGCAGGCTTATCTTAGACACAAAATACCCTTAAAAAAACTCATTAGAGAAAGAAAGCTCATTAGTTCTTAAGAAATTAATTCCTCGTCCACTGCCTGCCTGGCCCAAGCTCAGGCCAGTGTGCTGGAGGAGGTCTTGGCATGCTGCGCAAACATGCTACTAGCACATGTCACAAGAAGCAAAAAGGGCGTGCTCCTGAAACCACTCTGGACAATGGGTGACTGAGGCTGAGAGGCTCAAGCACAGGCTTGACAGTAAGCATTTCAGACCTGAAAGAGGTAGAGGTGGATTTTTCCAGGGATGCTCATGTGAGAGCATCACCAGTTCCCCTGATCTTCCACCACTCCTCAGAGGAAAGAGAAGCAGAGTGTGCATGCTGCCCAATAATCAGAGGTGCAAACGCTGGTGGAAACAGGGCTGTCAGCATTCAGTGCTATGGAAAAGCTGGCTAGGAGGCTGACTAGGGCATGATTCTGATCTCTGCCACATCCCCTCAAATCCTAATCCATACAAGCAGAGTTTGCCTGCAGTATTTATCTGCTACATCACTCTGAGAAGTGCTATGCAGTAGAAGGTGGATAGAAGGTGGTCAGGTGGGAGACCAATCTCTCTTGAGTCCATCAGTTCCTAATGAAGGCATTGTCTGATTTAGCTCTGGCTCTCCTGCCATCAGGCAGACTAAACCTCTTTTGATAGCACCTAAAAACATAGCTACCCTCCCCATGCAGGATGTGGGCTGTATTACAAGAAGGTTCCCACCTGTACCTCATTCCTTGTCAGGGCAGCCAAATGCTGTCTGCTAGGTGCAGCAAGGAGCTGCTGATGCTGCCAAAACCAATACATGAACAAAGCTTGGGAGCCCCAGCAGTGATGTGCAGTGCTCAGGCACTGTCCTGGAAGGGCTACCAGGCTTCTCACAACCAAAGCTGTTGTTTGTACTGTGCCTGAGTAAGTAGTTGGACCCAGGCTCGCAGATGTAGAACCACATTCTGCAGGTCTATCACCAAGGGCTTCTAGAGCTTGGCAGGTAATTTGGACAGCAATTTGCCACCTTGTGACCATCCATATGCCAGCTGCCCCAGGGACTCACAGACCACGGAGCATTCCCTATGACTGAGGCAGGTTTTCTGCCCCATCCTCTGGAACAGATTCAACCTGCTATTCCCCTCTGCAAGAGCAGACTGAAGAAGCCTCCCAACAGGTATTTCAAAGGCTAGAAACATAGACAACACATATTACTTTCCACAGGTAATTCAGTCACTATTTTTTTTTTTGAGGAGGAGAATGACAACAAATGAGGATGACAATGGAAAAGAGACCCCGTGAGTGGTTTCCATTTCTTGCTGTTAACATATCACCAGGCAAATGAAGACACTACATGTATCAGAACCCCCTGAGAACTTGGGCTCACAAAACTGTCCTGTTTTCTTTCTCTAAGCGCTGCCTATTTACTGACAAAAAGGGAAGCCCTAATTCTTTACTGGTGCAACTCCTGGAGTAGAAAGAGTTGATGGCCAATATGCCCTGCCAGCACTACACTGCCACAAGCACTACTTCCTGCCCCTATGACAGAAGGAAAACATAAAGCCAAATGTAGTCACCATTAACAATGTTTGCTTTTTTGTAATTCAGGTTAGTCTCAGCCACAGTAAGAAAATTTTAGAAAAAACTATGAACAGAACTATAGGAACCATCACCACTGACAGCAGAAGCTGTACTTTGAATCAAATAATTTCTGGTGTTCATTACAGAAGTAGCTCTCCACCAGGAAGTATTTGAGGACTTTTATCAGGGGTTACCAGAGGCAAGGAGAGCTCTGGCTTGGGTTTGTCTAGACAAGGTCCACCACAAGGTTCCTTTTTCCCTTCTGCTTCACCTCTTCTCCCAAGAGAAGCTCCCACTATGGTGTTATTGAAAGGTGTCACCAAGACTCACAGGCATTAGGGTAGGATGAAAAATAGGTCTATTCCTACGGGCTGGAGCACAGGTCACAAGGGGGATCATGGAACATAAGTTGGACCTGAAGCAGAAATCAACATGTGTGCACCAAGCTAACTATGACAGCTGAAGATCAAATTCACAGCTTTCTTCACAGCACAGGGGTCTTCTGCATTGCCCCTGACATTTCTAGCTCCTTCTACAGCCTAGGATCCATGTCAAGCAGAACTGCATCTACCCAGCTGCTCCTGAGAGTTTAAGGCGAGGAAGAAAACAAAGAAAATAGCTACAGCAATAGTAAATTAAGACTCATGGGTTCCTCAGAGCACCAGAAAGAAAGAAACCAGAGCATTTATGACGAAATCAAGAGTTAAACCTGCTCAAAGTCAGGTTCAATTTGTTTCTAATTTTTTTTTTTTTAATAAGATTTAAAAATTGCTGCCTCCCTGCAGAAAGCTATGCCCCTTTATTTTGAACTACTGCCTACAGAATAACTCCCCTATGCAGGTCATGCAGCACTGCCTGGATTTTTCTCTTCAAAATAATCAACATTTACTATTTCCAGCACCTCCCACAGTACCAGGAACCTTCCACAAAGGGGGTCAAAAACCCCCAACCTATCAAGGCACTTCTGTGCCTCACAGCAGGAATATTTCTTTATAGCTTCCATTAATTAATAGCTGGCACCTGCCCTTGTTGTGTTTTAAACCTAGCCAGACAGCTTGTTCACTCACTCCCAGTGAGTGGTGCCGGGCTGCAAGCAATCGAGGCCTGTATACCCCCCCCCCCCCCCGGGCTCTCCCCTTCCCTGCTCCCGGAGGGATGGGGAGGAGAATAGAAAGAATGCAGCCCCCACGTGTTGAGACAAGAATAGTCCAGCAACCAATGTACAACACAAATCACCACCACTACCACCAATGACAACAATGATAAGAGAAAATAACAAGGGAAGAGAATACGATACCACCTGCTGAGAAACGAGTCCGACCAAGAAGACCCCGTGTCCTTCCGGGAAACTCCAAGTTACCCCCCCGGGCATGACGTGCTGTGGCATGGAATACCTCTTTGGCTAGCTTGGGTCAGGTGTCCTGTCTCTGCTTCCTCCCGGCTTCCCCTCCTCCCTGGCAGAGCATGAGCCTCACAAAGTCCTTGGTCAGGGTAAACATTACTTAGCAACAACTGAAAACATCGGTATTATCAGCACTGTTCCCAGGCTGAAAGTCAAAACACAGCGCTGCACCAGCTACCAAGAAGGAGAAAAATTGACTGCTACTGCTAAACCCAAGCACTAGCATTTCTGAAATGGATGCTAGCCATTACCTAGAAAGAAGGAGGAATTATTCTTTGCTAAGGTCTTGCTCCCCTGAGCACCCTGAGCAACGCTGAGCTCTTCCCCCAGAAGGAGGGGTACCTGGTCTGCACAAATTCTCCACACCTCTCTTCATGCATGCTTGTCTCTTCACTTTGGGCACCACGGCCCACTTTAGAGAATGTGACTAGCCTCTTCTAAAGGTTATCCACAAATACAATCAATCCTTCAAGGCTTGGATTAAACCATGTATCATTTTATGTATATGTTAAACAAAATTATAACTTTATCACATTACTACTTGCTCTTCCTTCCAAGCCAGTGGTAAGGGAATTAAAATGCGGCCCTTTGTGCACCACAATTTACCACACCACAAGCTGGCCAGTCCCTTGCTTGGTTTTCTTTTTTTCAGCCTGTTCCTAATTCAAGACAGAACTTCATTTCTTACCTTCACTGCTCACATTTCTTTATTAGGTCTTTGCAAAAAGCCCTGATGGAGTCAAGTAAATTACTTCTGGTTTCTTTCATCTAATACTTGCTAGTATAGTCTTAGAGCTGTTGCAATTAGGAAGGCTTGATGCTATTATACCAAGTTAAATTAGGTGTTACAGGATTCTGTTTTATTCCCTGTTGTCTTATGAAAGGATAGCATGAGGAACAGCAGCTGTGAAAAAGTTTCACACAAACATTGAGAAAAGCCTTCCTAAAAAGATCATCTTTAAATTGAAATGGAGTTTTCTAAGCTTTGCCTATGCTTGGCACATGAGTGATGAGATAGTAATTGCCCAAATTTACAGCACAGCTTGAGCAACGCTGATATCATCAAGATGTTCACATGGTTCAAGCTTGAGAGACACATGGACCTGACTAATGGAAAACTAACTGTCAAAGCAGCCTTGGAGGGGCAGGTGCCAGGAGGAGGGAGTGGCTGGAAGTGCAACCCCTCCACACTGAATGCAGGGTGGTACCATTCAAGGAGCTGGGAGAAGATCACAAATTAAGAAGAAATTCTATTTATTGCTGCAGGAAATAAGTCTTTATGGTGCACTGCACTGAGAATAGGCAGCTCATTTTAATGAGATGCCAGATCATTGTCAGCAACTCAATTTGTTTCTTCCACAGCTCTTAAGTGATCCTCCCTCTCCAGCAAGGCTTCTTCTTTTTCAGAAATGAGGTGCTCTAATGTCAGTCTCATTAGTTGGATGATGAGGCATAATAATCCTTTAGCTTCTCTGCAGCTCTGTTTCTTAGAGGTTGATCTTTTCTTACACTTCAAACTACCCCTTGGCATCCTTTCCTGACTGCTAGTGTAGGCTTAAATTATAGGTTTAAACTAACAATAGTGTGTATGACTTTAACATAGTAAAATACAGAACTGTCGTGGTTTAAACCCAGTCAGGTAACTCGTTCACTCACCCCCCCCCCCCTTCTTTCCCTCCCCCTACTCCCGGAGGGACGGAGAGGAGAATCGAAAAGAATGCAACTCCCACGGGTTGAGATAAGAACAGTTTAGTAACTAAGGTATAACACAAATCACTACTGCTACCACCAATGATAATAATGATAAAGGAAATAACAAGGGAAGAGAATACAACACCTCAGCACCAGCTGACTGATAATTCGCCCCCCAAGCCCGACCAAGCTCTGACCGATACCTCCTCCAACCCTGCAGTCTCCCAGCCCTTCCGGCTAACTCCCAGTTACATCCTGGGCATGACGTGCTCTGGTATGGAATACCTCTTTGGTCAGTTTGGGTCAGGTGTCCTGTCTCTGCTTCCTCCTGGCTTCCCCTCCTCCCTGGCAGAGCATGAGGCTCACAAAGTCCTTGGCCAAACCAAAACATCTCTATCAGCTCTGTTCCCAGGCCGAAAGTCAAAACACAGCACTGCATCAGCTACCAAGAAGGGGAAAAATGACTGCTACTGCTGAACCCAGGACAAATACAGCAAACTGTTCTAACTTGCTGACATGTAGAGAGTAAGGAATGTCCGGCTGACGGGGGAAGGAACATCATGGGACTGATAACAACTAAGGAGGCAGTAAATAAGACCAAGGATGCTAGCCTTCCAGATAATAGAGACTTGAACAGAACAGAAGCAAAGACATACCAACTGCTAACTCAGCACTAGGACCTTGTGAGCATGCACAAGCATCGAGGTCAATCAGCGAACACAGTGAGGAAGACTATCGAGGACCACCAGAGACCCCCACTCAGCAAGAAAGCGCATGTGTAATTAGGATGCAGATGATATAATTAGTTCCAGGAAATCTAGTGAACATGTAAAGCATTTCCCAGAAAGGTTGTAAATATGAATAAGTTTGTTGGATAAATGGATGCTGCTTGTAGACTCCAGGGGCACTCACCTTTGCGAAACGATTTGCATGTGCACCCAGCACTGCAGTAAAAAATGCTGCTTTCTAAAACTCCAAATTGAGTCTTAGAGAGTTTCTCCAACTGACTTTTGCGGTAACACTAGGCCAGGTAAAATAGGTATGTTGTAGGTCAGTATTTGTACCATGCAAACTACTGTCTGCTCCTGTCCACTTACACACTCACTGAAGCACTTGGCCCTGTGTGGAGTGCAAGTCCCCCACCTCTCTGTAGGTTACTCAAAGGCAGGCAGGTGGCATTTTATTCTTGGGCCCTTGGGCAGAAGACAGGGTTATACCAAGAACAGTATTAGCACAGCGCACAGTACTGGGAAGTCGTTAATTGCCTGTATGGACCAACATCACCAGGCAGAGCAAGGGGACATCTGTATGTGAAAACATTATACCCAGAAAAGGGAAGAAAGACACCAAGAAAATTAAAGGCAAAAGGTAAATAGACTTAAAAGTGCCCTGAACCAGCAAAGATACTGTTCCCAATGGTTCTATTACACAACAAACAGTTGCAAACCACAATCCCCACTTTCATCCACACAGTTGTACTATACAACATTACCTACAGCCCTTTGTCTGTGTCCCACACCAGCCTCTGCAGAAGACTTGGGCACCTATGAATCTCAATAAAGTCTTCCACAAAGATTTGTATTACTGTAAGAAGCACTGCACTGCTTCATGTGACCTTGTTCATACCATGAATTGTCAGCAGAGCAGAGGACCACACCCTGGTGCCTTACATGCCAGGCTCCTCTTCTAATGAATTTTACTCCATTTGGAAGAGGAGGAATGCAGCTAAGTGCAAACTGCATTATTTTTAACACAGTTGTCCAGCACCATGGCACAGAAATCTGTAGGAAGCTAAATAAACACTCCTGCTTACTCAGATATCCCTTTAACATCCAGTGTCCTCCAGGACTTCATCCATTGGAACTTGCTGTAACTGTTTATTTTAAACAAGAAAAGCCACATGTCAGGATATCAGAAGGGATGTAGAAACCCTGCGACTTGGTAGGGCCATGTAGAAATTGTCATTATGAGTTGAGGAATTCATTTGGATTGAATAAGTGATCAAATTCACTGACTGACTATGCATAATAGGGCTGTTCCAGAAATGAGTCCCATTGTCTGACTCAGTTCTCTCTGGAGTGCCGTGTCACCACTAGATTTGTTTCTCAAGGCCCAGGATAGTGTTCTGGGCAGTGGCGTGGGGCACAGCCTATGTTTCCAGCCATCCGGTGGTTGCTTCCACCATAGTAAGCACATGGCGCTTGCCTTGGCTGGTTGGTGGAAGTGTGATATAATCAGTCTGCCAGGCCTCCACATATTTATACTTCAGCCATTGTCCTTGTCCTGGTTTAAACCCAGTCAGGTAACTCGTTCACTCACCTCCCCCCGCTTTCTTGCCCTCCCCCTGCTCCTGGAGGGACAGAGAGGAGAATTAAAAAGAATGCAACTCCCACGGGTTGAGATAAGAACAGTTTAGTAACTAAGGTATAACACAAATCACTACTGCTACCACCAATTATAATAATGATAAAGGAAATAACAAGGGAATACAACACCTCACCACCAGCCGACCGATAACTCGCCCCCCCCCAGCCCGACCAAGCTCCGACCGATACCTCCTCCAACCCTGCAGTCTCCCAGCCCTTCCGGCTAACTCCCAGTTACATCCTGGGCATGACGTGCTGTGGTATGGAATACCTCTTTGGTCAGTTTGGGTCAGGTGTCCTGTCTCTGCTTCCTCCCAGCTTCCCCTCCTCCCTGGCAGAGCATGAGGCTCACAAAGTCCTTGGCCAAACCAAAACATCTCTATCAGCTCTGTTCCCGAGCCGAAAGTCAAAACACTGCACTACACCAGCTACCAAGGAGGAGAAACATGACTGCTACTGCTGAACCCAGGACATTATCCACCCCTTATTCCATACCATTCACGTCATGCTCAGATCCCACATTTTCAATATACCATCACTCTTATCTCGGTGCACTCTTATCTTAGTGCATGGACCAGTCCCTATAAAGCTGCTGCCTCCATCTGGTCCATGTCAGGCTCCATCTCTTGTAACAGTCTTCCAGAGCAGGAGAGACTGTGTGCAGTGTTCACACTCGTGAATAACCTGGGCAATAGTGTCCATTGTTAAGTCCACCCCTTGATCATGAGTCCATCTCTATGTTGCATCTCTGCTCTGATGGCCTGAAGTGCCATGGGCCCACCAGGCTCAAAATAATTCACTGTCCCCTTCAGCAGTTTCTGCAGCTTTTTGCTGGGGACTCCATACAGCTGCCTTCCATCTCCGATGCTTCCAAAGCACTGGAGGGGCCCAGTGGACTAGATACTTGCCCATACTGTCCCACACACCCTGCCACTCGTGACTCTCCAGCCTTGGGGAAAATCTCTTGGTCCCCCTATATTGTTGTCTAACCCCAGACAAGACCCAAACCTGACTCTGCTTAACTTTTGAGATCAGACAAAATGGTTGTGGGTAGAACACAGCCTGTGTGTGTGCCAACATGCTGATCCCCATCACAATCAGCAGGCAGGTCCCAAGGATACCCAAAGGCCATTCAAAACCTTCAGAACTCTCAAACGATGCTGCTGTGCTTGTCACTGGGGCTGATGTAGCTGCTGTGCTTGCCGGCTCTCCCACCACCGGCTTCTCTTTTCCTGAGTCCAGCTCTTCCTCCTCTGCCTTGCTGGGAAATGCTGCGTGGTCTCCTGCATCCTCCTGGGGCTCGGCGGGCGGCTTCCGGGGAATGCTCTCGGCCGTCGCGGGGCTGGGCTCCTCCGCGGGGCTCGGCTCCTCCGCCGCCTTATCCCGCTGCTCGGCAGCCGCTTCCTTCCTCCATACCAAAGAGGCTTTAACCATTTAGCTTGTTTAATTGCAGCACATGTTTCACACTCATGAATAACCTGGGCAATAGTGTCCATTGCTAAGTCCTCCCCTTGATCATGAGTCCATCTCTGTGTTGCATCTCTGCCCTGATGGCCTGAAGTGTCATGGGCCCAGCAGGCTCAAAATAATTCATCCTCACCTTCAGCAGCTTCTGCAACATGTCGCTGGGGACTCCATACAGCTGCCTTCCATCTCCAGCGCTTCCAAAGCAGTGGAGGGGTCCACTGGCCTACATACTTGCCCATACTGTCCCACACACCCTGCCACTCATGGGATTTTCCCCATGACAGGAAAATCTCTTGGTCCTCCTATATTGCCGTTTAACCCCAGACAAGACCCAAACCTGACTCTGCTTAACTCTTGAAATCAGCTGAAATGGTCATGGGATAACACACTCTGTATACGTGCCAACATGGTGATCCCCATCACAATCAGCAAACAGGTCTCAACATCATTAAAAGGCCATTTTCAAAACCTTCAAAATTCTCAAACGATGCTGTAAACGGTCGGGGGGGGGGGGGGCTGGGAGAGTAAGGGAATGCCTCCTTCATAGGTTGACCACCCAAGAAAGAGAAAAAAGATGTGTAATTGCTAAGCACTTCTATTATATACCTCCCAAAGTACAAAGGTGATGACCACACTGGGAACATAAGCCAGATCAGTTTCATGATCAATGCATCTATTCTATTACAAGTCATTACCATAAAGTACAATGAGAAAAGAACCTTAGCCCAAGCCACCCACCTGATAAACACTAACACAGCAAATACCGGCTCTAAGTAAGGTACGACATACTGAAACTGCGAGATCAAGGGGAACAACTTTGAGAGCCAATAAATCATCATTGTGACGAGTGACTATTAATCTGAAACAATGAATGCTTATCACAAATACTATTAGACACACTCCGTGAGATCTGTCATCATCTCAACCCTTCGTGCCCCACGTTGGGCACCAAAAAGAACTGTCATGGTTTAAGTGCAGTCAGTAACCCACGCAGCCCGCTCGCTCACTCCCCCCCTTTCTCTCCCCCCAACTCCCGGAGGGATGGGGATGAGAATCGAAAGAATGTATCTCCCACAGGTTGAGATAAGAACAGCCCAGTAACTAAGGTACAACACAAACTCACTACTGCTACCACCAATAATAATAATGATAAGGGAAATAACAAGGGAAGAGAAGACAATACCACCCATCGATACCCAGCCTGACTGAGCAGTGAACTAGCCCTTCCAGTTAACTGCCCCCAGTTCTACATCCTGGGCATGACGTGCTGTGGTATGGAATACCTCTTTGGCTAGTTTGGGTCAGGTGTCCTGTCTCTGCTTCCTCCCAGCTTCCTCTCCTCCCTGGCAGAGCATGAGACTCAGAAAGTCCTTGGTCAGACTAAACATTTGAGCAGTAACTAAAAACACCAGTGTTATCAGTGCTGTTCCCACGCTGAAAGTCAAAAACACAGCACTGCATCAGCTACTAAGGAGGAGAAAAAATGTAGTGGAAGGAGCTAATGGAGACCTGCTCCTCACTGCATGGTTGGACTCCTGCTGTAGAAATGCAGATTGCCTACAGTCTCTGTGGGGATTTTCATTGGAATAATGAGGCCACTATGGTAGGCTGATAAAGCTGACAGGGACCTGGAACCAAGAGAATACACTTTCAGGAGCTTTTACCCACCAAACTGCCCTGGAGGCTCACACCAACATCTCCACTAACCAGCTGTTAACAGTGTTTCAGGTGTTTTGAAAGGAGTCTCAGTTGAGGTCAGTGCTGTCAAGTACCAGGCTCTCTGTGTTGAGGGCACAGCTAACACTAGATGTCAGTAACTCCAGCATCGGAACTAATCTCCTATTTTCCCACCCATGACAGCAGCACACCTCAAATGTGACACCAGTACTCACCTGGGTGTGGGATCTATCGGGGACACCGTACAGTACATGGTCATGGGTCTCGTGAAATACACCAGGTACCCTGAAGAGACAGGACATGGCATAAAGATCACACAGAGAGGAGCAGATTACTTACGGGTGGGTTACACAATGAAACCTGTCAATTTAAGGTATCAGAGACAAGGGACTGGGTGCCTATCCATTACCCTGAGTGCTTTCAAACCTCAAGTAGACAACTGCATTTTTTGAACCCAAATGCACTCCCTGCAAATCCATTAAAGACCATGTTTTGTTGATTGTCTTAAAATCACTATCTCAAGTGGCTTACAGAATGTTAAAGACAGTAAGAGAAAGTGAGCAGGTACATACTCATGCTTTAACTCTTCACCAGAACTTGTCAAGCAGTGATACTCCAGAGGCAAGTGAGGTGATGTTTGGCAATACAGAGAAACCATTGCAGATTGTACAGTTCTCAACAGGATAACTGTAGCCATCTGAAGCCACTCCAGAGCGCTCTCTCACAAGCCTTACCCCATTTGTCAGCATCTCAAGTGTTTTCAGCCACCCACTCATGCAAGAGTTTCAGGACTTAGCAGGTTTCACTGAGCCTATTCAATGCAATACCAGACTGTTTTTCTTGGAATTCAGTGAGGTCTCTGTGAAAAGCAGCTTTCAAAACATGCTCAAACTGGGAATGTGGTGAGGTGTGGAAGAGACATGCTTGCATCTGAAAGAGCTCAGTGAAACTTAATAGCTCTTACTCAGACCCTAACCTGTTTTTTAAGGATGATCTTTGCATTGTACGCATTCCTGGAAACCTGGACATGACTGTGTAGTCTTAAATAAGAGGTTTAAACTAACAATAGTGTGCGTGGCTCTAAACTAACATAGTAGAATACAGCAAAATGTTCTAACTTGCTAACACATAGAAAAGAATGTTCAGCTGATGGGGAAAGGAACATCACGGGACTGATAACAACTAAGGAGACAGTAAATAAGACCAAGGATGCTATCCTTCAAGATAGAGAGTGGCACCCAACGTGGAGCAGGAGTGGAACAGAACAGAAGCAAGGACATACCAACTGCTAACTCAGCACTAGGACCTTGTGAGCATGCACAAGCACTGAGGTCATTCAGTAAACACAGTGAGGAAGACTACCGAGGACCACCAGAGACCCCCACTCAGCCAGAAAGCGCATGTGTAATTTGGATGCAAATATTATAATTAGTTCCAGGGGAAAATCTCATGCATATGTAAATCATTCACTGGAAAAGCTGTGAATATGCATGAGCATGCTAAATATAGAGCTGCTGTCAAGCAACAGGTGCACTCACCTTTGCGATACGATTCGCATGTGCGCCCAGCACTGCAATAAAGAATGCTGCTTTCTGAAACTCCAAATCGAGTCTTACAGAGCTGCTTCAACCAACTTTGATGGTAACAATTTGGCACCATGTCCTGGGTTTAGCAGTAGCAGTCATTTTTTCTCCTTCTTGGTAGCTGGTGCAGTGCTGTGTTTTGACTTTCAGCCTGGGAACAGTGCTGATAATACCGATGTTTTCAGTTGTTGCTAAGTAATGTTTACCCTGACCAAGGACTTTGTGAGGCTCATGCTCTGCCAGGGAGGAGGGGAAGCCGGGAGGAAGCAGAGACAGGACACCTGACCCAAGCTAGCCAAAGCCACAGCACGTCATGCCCGGGGGGGTAACTTGGAGTTTCCCAGAAGGACACGGGGTCTTCTTGGTTGGACTCGTTTCTCAGCAGGTGGTATCGTATTCTCTTCCCTTGATATTTCTTTTATCATTA
Source organism: Pezoporus flaviventris (assembly GCF_033815535.1). NCBI lineage: Eukaryota > Metazoa > Chordata > Aves > Psittaciformes > Psittacidae > Pezoporus > Pezoporus flaviventris. The sequence continues at coordinate 808 of NW_026892681.1, read as the reverse complement.
TTATTATTGGTGGTAGCAGTAGTGATTTGTGGCTGACTTTTTTTAAACCACAACACGCCAGAACAGGGGCCTTCTGCCGTGCTTCCCATGGATCTGGGGAGTTTTTGGGACCTTCATGCCAGTGTCAGGGAATTTTCCTCAAAGGAATCACAGATTCCCAGACTGACTCGGGACCTCAGTAAGACCCCTGATTTTATTTATTTAATAAAGTATCCTTTCTGGTCCTTTACCCTGTTAGTTGCAGGGGATGCTCTGTGCAGTGGATAAGGTTAGTCTGGTTCTGTTTGTCCGGACTCTGGTATCTGGGTGGAGGTCAAGATCATGGGTACCACTGCCTCCAAAGGGGGATTCCTGAAAAGGTCCCCACTGGTTTGCATTTTTCAACACTCTGGAATGTGGGTGGAGGTCAGGACCACTGCCTCCATGAAGGGGGGGGGGGGGGGAGGGGTGTGTGTGTGTGTGAAGAAATCCCCATTGGGTTGCATTTTGCAACACTGGAAACAAATATGTGAACCCCTGATTGGCTCAGTCACTCAGGAGACTTTGAAACAAAAAGTGGTGGACCCCCGGCTGGCTTGGTTACTCAGGAGACTCTGGTAAAATACTGTAATCAATGGTGGCCATTGTACAAACTGGATTTTGGGGAAAAGTGGCCTGTGAACAGAACAATTAATTATAATACCTTGTTACAATTGATGTTACCCTTGAGATGAGAAGGAAAGTGGTATGAAGTAGCTTATGCAGAAATGTTTTTCACTTTGAGAAATTATCTGGAATGGCAAAAAGATTGTAGTTTTAATCTTGCACC